>NC_141698.1:603531426-604187426 GCF_964263255.1 Lissotriton vulgaris | reverse complement strand
AGCCAATAAAGTTTTGTTTCTGGGCACGCCCACCCTAGAGTGACAGGACTTTTTTTGTGAAGAGGAAGGGTGTTCTTTGAAACTTGGGCGCGTAGCAGTAGCATCTTCCTGTGCACCACCTGTGATCTGGCACAGAGCAGCAGACCGGCAACTGTTGGGAAAAGTAGAAGTAGCAGCTGCTCAGCCCCCGCACCTGGGATAGAGGCTTGCTTTGGGGATTTGGCTCAAGGTGCTCGCCACAGCGAGGCGAGGATGACTTTCTCGCCAGTGAGATCGGCAGGCACTCGTAACCGGAGCCTTTCACAGCTTGCCTGAAGTTTTAAGGATTGCGGACCTTGAGGTTATGATTTTTTGATTTTTGATTCTTCATTACAGTGCATTAATTACCTGTTGCACCTACATAATAGGAGGAGCTCTATATAGCATAGGAACCAGTATTACGATTTCTCAGAGATTTGTGTGTTTGACTTGCTATTTGTTTGTTGATATAGGCCCATACATACTATTATTTGATATTTGATATTTGAGGGGGTATTTCTAAAGCGCAACGTTCGCTCCGAAGGGAGCATCTTGGCGCTGAAATTCCTGGTGGGGGATCGAAAACCAATATGGAAACAGTTTGAGTTTAGATGGCTGCCTTGGTGTAGTCATCCGTGAGGTTAAAAATCCAAGTTTTCAGCAGTTTTCTGAAAGGTTTTTCGTGAGTTTGTTGTCTAACATTCTTGGGCATGAGGTTCCAGGCTTTAGTGGCCAGGACGCTTAGGGTTTTTCCGCCCTTTGTCTTCAGGTTGTATCTAGCGGGGAGGATGAGGTTGTCCTGGGAAGAGCGAAGGGATCGACTTGGGTTGTAGTGGGGGAAGCGTCTGGTGAGGTATTTGAGGCCGGATAAGTTAAAAGCCCGAAAAGCAACAATCAACATTTTAAAAAATATTCTTTTGTGCAGAGGGAGCCAATGCAGGGATCTTAGAGCTGCGGAAATAGATGATCTTCTGGGCATTTTTCGAACCAGTCGGGCAGCAGTGTGAAGAACACTTTGAAGTTTGGTCAGTTTCGTCTTTTTTGCTCCCGCAAGAAGACCGTTACAGTAGTCCAAGCGTGAGATTATAAGGGCTACTGTTACAGTTTTTCTGGAATCAAGTGGGAGAAAGTCGAAGAACTTTTGTAAAGATTTTATGATATCGAAGCATCGGCCCGCTACAGTCCTGACATGCTGGTCGAATGAAAGGTCAGAGTCGATTAGGACACCAAGATTCCTTGCTGTTGTTACGGTCTGGGGGGGGGGGGGGGGGGGGGGGGCTGAGTCTTCCGGCCACCAGAGGGCTGGGCAGAAGATGGTGTTTCTTCCAATGGGGAGGATCGCCGTTTTGCTGGAGTTGCACTTGAGGTGGTTGGTATCCATCCATTGGAAGACCGCGGTCAAACAGTTTTTGAGGTTGAATTCTGCCTTAGTTGAGTTATCCTCTAGTGGTACGATGAGCTGCGTGTCATCGGCATACGAGGTTACAGGTATGCCGAATGACTCAATCAGGGATAAGAGTGGGATGAGGTAGATGTTAAAAAGGAGGGGACTTAGGATGGAGCCCTGAGGTACCACAGAGGAAACCCTCTTTTCTTTAGAGTGGAAAGGGCCAAGAGCGACAGTTTGGAACCTGTCAGTAAGAAATGATTCTATCCAGGATAGGGCGATGTCTGAAATCCCTATGTCCGTCAATCTGTTGATCAGGATGGAGTGGGAAATGGTGTCAAACCCCGCGGTCAGGTCGAGAAGAATGAGAATGGCCTTCTTCTTCTGGTCTTGCAGCATCTTTATTGAGTCTGACAGTTCAATAAGAGCTGTTTCGGTCGAGTGTTTGGGGCGAAAACCAGATTGTTGCGGATGGAGTATATTGTGAGTTTCCAGATATTGTTTGAGTTCTCTATAAACCATCTGTTCGGTTATTTTTCCCAAAGCCGGGAGGAGTGAGATCGGACGAAGATTGGTGAGGTCAGACGGGGATTTGTTGGCCTTTTTCATGAGAGGTTTGACTATACCCTTTTTCCACAGGCGGGGGACAGATCCAGTGCGAAGCGATGAGTTAACTATATCGTTGATGATAGGGTTCACCACTTCGATGAGTTGGTGGAGGATTTTGGGGGGACAAGGGTCAGAAGGGGAACCGTATTTGCACGCCAAGATGACTTCTCTGGTTTGAGTCAAGGTGACAGGGGAGAAATTCTTAAGGCTAACAGTTAGGGATTCTAGTTGGAAGGGGGAGAGTCTGCCTTGAGTTGATTGAGCAGGGGGGAAGTTTTTTTGAATGGAGTCGATTTTTTCCTCGAAATAGTCTGCAATTTTGTTGCGAAGATCTTGGGATGGGGGAATTTCAGATTGAAGTGCTTTGGGCTGGGTGAACGATTTCACTATTGAGAACAGCGTTTTTTGTTTCTGACTAGACTCCTTAATAGCGTTGACATAGAAGGTTTTTTTGGCGGATTTGATGTTAGAGAGATAGTTTTTCCTTAGTTGGATGTATGAGAGCTGGTCAACAATGTCATATGTTCTGTGCCATTTACGCTCTGCTTTTCTACACAGTAGATGAGAGGTGGCTAGGTCAGAGGTGAACCAAGGGGCATTGGTTTTGATATATTTATGAGTTTTACGAAAGCGCTTGGAGGGATTCCGAGTTCTAATTTCCTGTGAAATCCAATTATGGAAAAGATTTGCATCGAGTTCGACGTCACCGGATAAGGGGGGGTCTGAAATAGGGGGATAGGATTAAGGGTGAGATTTTCTTGAACCTTTTTCCAGTTGACGGGGTTGTCACGATGAGGATTAGTTTTACTGGAGATTTGTGGGCGTATGTGATTGATGTGGAATGGGATCAGGCTATGATCTGTCCAAATTTGGGGAACTGGGGGTAGGGTAGTAAGGAGGGGAAAATTGGTGCAGACACCGTCGAGGGTATGTCCTAGTGAGTGGGTAGGCAGTATGACACTTTGCTGAAGGTTGACTATTTCTAGGGTCTGTAGAAAGTTGTTGGTTTGTGGGTCGGATTTGGACTCTAGGTGCAGGTTAAAAAAAAAATTCAAAAATTGTAACTTTCTGTGTCACTTACCAAATAACCTGTATTTTAACAGCGCACTCACCCGGCTGGCACCTGTGCAGCGGGCTTGAGACACGCCAAAACAGCGACCCCATCACTGCACTGAATCAGAAAACAAAACAAACATTTGGGCGCCATTCACGGCGAGGAATTGAGGCCACGCCCACTCTCAGGCCACGCCCACCCGCCCCCTTCCACCTATAAAGATGTGCAATCACCGGACGCGCAGCGGACGGGCGCAGCGGGCGCGCCGTCAGCGCGCCGAAGGCGCGCCAAAGGCAAGCCCGTCTGGGCCCGTCCGGGCTCAGCCGGCCTTAGGCCCAGTCACTCTGCCCGCTGCAGCCCCTAACAACCTGACCTACACTCGGGCTGACTTGCTCGCCCTGAACCCCAACAAACATCCCTCCTGCTCGCGCATCTTGACTGGAGACACTCAATTCTCCGGCTGTGACCGCTGCAACCCCGTCAATCAGACCAAGGCATCAAAGGGATTGCACCTAGGCCTACTTAACTGCAGGTCGCTTGTGAAACACGCACAAGAAGTGAACCTCCTAATCACCAATAATGCCTTAGATATTCTGTTCTTAACAGAAACCTGGCTTACCTCCAGTAGTGGCCCAGACATCGTTCTAGCACTCCCCCCGGGTACGTTATGTGCTCACAGAACAGACCAGAGGGTAGGGGAGGTGGACTCGCAATAATCCTCAAAGACACTTTCACCTGCAGAACGTCGGATGGCAACATCAAGGGTTATGAAAGCTGCCACTATACCATCATAATCTCCCCTGTCACCTCGATATCAGGAACGCTGATATATCGTCCACCAGGCAATTTAGGAGACTTTCCGACCAAAATTACTGACCAGACCTCCACCAAATGCACGTCCACTACTAACTACCTATTATTAGGAGACCTGAATGTACATTTCCTGGATCCAGACGACAAACCGGCCAATTAACTACTCCAGGATCTCACCTCAATGGGCCTTGACCTTAAAAACCCACAGGCCACCCACGAAAAAGGGCAACTGCTTGACCCCATTCTTTCCAACATCCCCAACCTGAAATCCCTATACCATATCCCCCTTCCCTGGACGGACCACTTTTTGGTCCCCCTAGTATGGGACATTATTACTGTGCTCCCTCCACCCCCAAAAATCAGAACATATTCCAGACGATGGCAGAAATTGGAACCAGACGTCTGGGCAGCCAAACTCCGAGAAAACGTTCCCCATCCCCCCAATAACACCTTAGTAGGGGACAAAAAATTCAGTAACTGGATTACCCAATCGCTTGACGCCATCCTGCCCAAAACCCACTCTTTTAGACACATTAAGAGAGTTAATCCTTCACCCTGGTATACCCCGGAACTCAATCTGCTACGTAAGGCCTGCAAAAAAAACCGAGGAACGGAAAAAAGCATTCCGCACCGCGGTAAAATCCTACAAAAAAGAGCTCCTTTGCATCAAAACTAGTTTCTACGAGGACAGAATTAAAAACGCTGCCTGCTCGGCCCATGAAAACCTACTCGGTTCTAAAAGAACTACTCCACCCCCCTGACCCCCCACTCAAACCCCTCGATCCCAAAGCAGCTGAAACTAAATGTAAAAAATTAGCCACCTTCTTCGACGAGAAGATTCAAAACATTCTTCTAACCATACCCCCTCCCGAACAGGACCCCACACAACCGGATCCTACCATCACCACCACCAATCCTCCTTTGCCGCCAGCCCCCCAACCCTCCCTGGACACTTTTGGTCCCGTAACAACGGAAGAAGTAGGAGCTACGCTGGCCGCAATCAAAAGTGGTTCCCCCCTTGATCCTGCCCCCCTCCGTTTCCTAAAAAAAGTGTCAAGTACCATCATCCCCCCCCTCACGGCCCTGATCAATTCCTCTCTCTCAGAGGGTATTGTCCCCCCCAGCTGGAAAGCGGCAGCAGTCAAAGGTCTACTGAAAAAACCCTCTTTAGACCCTCAGGATTTCGCCAACTACAGGCCCATATCCCTTCTCCCTGGAAACAGCAAGATCGCAGAGAAGCTGGTAAATAAGCAACTATCGCTTTACCTAGAAAGCAACAACCTCCTAGCGGCCTCCCAGACAGGATTTCGTCCAGGTCAGGGCACGGACATCGCCCTCCTGACAGCAGTGGAGAAGGCCAGAAGCATTCTGGACATGGGAGGATCAGTGGCAGTGATCCTCCTAGACCTCAGTGCGGCATTCGACACTGTAGACCATCCCACCTTAATCCACCGACTGGGAGAGATCGGATTAAAGGTTATGGCCTTGAAATGGCTAGAATCCTTTTTGACTGGACGCTCCTTCCAGGTGCGGGAAAACGACAGCTGCTCATCCACCATCCCCCTCCGGTGTGGAGTGCCACAGGGCTCATCTCTGAGCCCTACACTTTTCAACGTGTACATGGCCCCACTGGAGAAGAGGGTCAGCTCGTACGGCGTGTCAGTTATCAACTACGCCGACGACACTCAGCTGGTCGTTACCCTTTCTCACCCTCACCACGCCCCATCCGACCTCCACAGCTGCCTTTCCGAAGTCCACCGATGGATGAACCTCTCCTCATTAAAATTGAACGGGTCCAAGACTGAGATCCTCCTGATGGGCCACAATGGGCCCTCTCTACCATCTCACCTTTGGCCCAAGTCCCTAGGGGACCCTCCCGCACCCAAGGAAGAGGTCAAGAGCCTTGGTGTGTGGATTGAGAAGGACATGAGTTTTAAAACCCAGGCAAAAAGAACCGCAGGGACATGCTTTGGCCTACTTAGAGCCTGCAGGAAGATCTTTCCCCTGCTCCCAGATACCGCAAGGAGGCTCCTCATTCAGGGTCTAATCCTGGCAAGATTAGACTACTGTAACGCTTTATACTTGGGAGCCCCTGAAGCCACCCCGAACTCACTGCAAAAAGTCCAAAACGCCGCAGCCCGCCTACTTACGGGCACACCTGGAAGATCCTCCGTCAGGCCGGCCCTCAACTCTCTCCACTGGCTCCCAGTCAGAGAAAGGGTCGTTTTCAAAGCCCTCTGTCTGGCCCATAAAACCCTCAACAACAACGGTCCCCCACTTCTGAAAGAACTTCTAATCCCATACAAAGCAGAGAGAAATCTCCGGTCCAATACAGAAAATCTCATTGCAGTTCCTAGAGTGAGAAAAGCCAAGACCGGTGGCCGTCGCTTTTCGGTTCACACGGCTAAACGATGGAACCATTTACCCCGGAAACTCAGGACGGAACCGAACTATCTCCAGTTCAGGAAAACCTTAAAGACCCTACTTTTCCCGCAAATATAATTTCACTAGCTGGCTAAAACCCCTGGAGAAGCAGATCAGCGCTGGGATGCTCCTCGGAGTTACTACGCGCTTTACAAAAACCATTAAATAAATAAAATCCCCTAGAAGGGTGAAATCTGGGTACCTGAGTAGGAAGTGTCCCAGAGAGTCGGTCAGTGAATCAAGAAACTTAGAGGCATTGCCGGGTGGTCGGTATATTAGACCGCCTGAGAAGGATACGGATTCATTGAGTTTAATTGAGAAACCTAGGCATTCAGTGTCTCCTAGGGGGTCTAAATTAAACGTGTGACAAGTGAAGGTGTTTTTTAGTATAATGGCAACTCCACCGCCTCTCCCTTTCAGCCTGTCTTGTCTGAAGAAGGAAAAACCCTGGGGGAGGGCAATGGCTAAATCCGGATTGCTGTCTTCCGTAAGCCAGGTTTCTGTTATCAGAAGACAGTCGAGATCAGAGTCACGGATGAGGTCGTGTATGTCTTGGCTATGCTTACACATAGAGCGGGCATTAATCAGACCACCTTTAAATGGCGGCTGGGAGTCCTTGGGGAGGGATAAGGGAGTGAGTGAGTATTACAGAGCTCTACGTGTTAGGAACCTGGTTGATGGTAGAGTCGGACCTTATTCGTTTTTCTAGGGTAAGGTCTGTACGAATACCTACACACCGGGTGTGGTGGTGGTGTACACTGGTGATTTATGTGGTTGGTTATCATGCATACATTTGATATGTGCTTATTTGTATTACTCTCCTTAAGGGCCACCTGACCCACTTGAGAAGATGGTGCCACTGTGCACAAGTGGTCAAAAGTACAGGCCTGAGTATATTTGACATTCTATATCTTGTATTATTTTGATACACGTTTTTAGCAGAGTGACTGAATATCTTGTTCCTGAAGAATGCCCCGAACATCTTAGTCACATACGGCAGAAACATGTTGACCTCATACAGGGTGAACATTCATTACCCTGTTTCACTGTGCTGTTAATCTCCATCCCTTAGGGCATATAAACAAATTTGTTTTGCTCCTATTGAGATAGTTTTAACTCCCTGTTTTCCTTTGCACTCTACCCCTCAGCCCTCTCCAGAGGTACTAGGACATAGATGTGCCACATAAAACACTCCTGCTACTTTCCTTCTGAAAAACTGTAGCCCACACTGGGTACCTTGCAGTCCGAGTGCGTCGAGGGACCCAATGATGAAGCTTGTCACCCTTGCATGAGTGAGGGCTCTCGTCCAAAACACCTGGAATGCCTCAGCGTTCACCTGCTTTATATTTTCTGTTTATTTGTTGCTTTTGCTACCCTATACACTGTATGAGCCTTGTTACTTTGGAAGTTGTATAATTCAGTTTGTTGCATATACTTCTCTTTGACCTTTTTACGTATACTATCACCATTGAGAAAGGCAGTTCTTGACAAAACGAATCTGGCTGATCAAATGAAATGTCAAGATTCTACTTACCTTTGGGGTTTGGTTGGTAATTAAAGCGTGGCATGACCACTGCCATGATGGAGGCACCCGTTCAATGGTGTTTGGCAGTAAATGGCAATTGGTGTGATGTTTGAATAACTGCCAGAACCACTGCAGCCCGGGAAAAGTGAATACCTGTGTCTTCTGAATATTTACATTGAAGGGCATTAGCGGTAATGAGGGTAACTATTTGCTGTGTAACAATCAACATTACTGACAGCCTGCATAATATATAAGAAATTATCCGTGGAGCCAGTGCCTATTATGGTTTGAAGAGCCACTGAAGTATTAATGTGTTTACGGATGTCTCCATCGGTACTAATTAAAAACTGTCTATTTCATATAAGGATGGCGTCATGTGGGATGTACACGTCATGGAGGCAGAATGATTTGTGTTTGCCATCCATGAGAAATCCTCCAATGGGAGTGCTTCAGTTCTTTTAAGAAGTGTCATGTGATTTTACGTATACTACCGCAGTTGAGAAAGGAGTTCCTGCCGAAACGCGTCTGGCGGATCAAACAAAATAAATCTAGATTCTACTTACCCGTGAGTGCTCCATTCCTTTGGGATTTGGTTGCTAATTAATGTCTAGTGTGACACTTACCGTTGCCACTGGGCAGTTATACTAAGCATTGTGTTGCCTTAGGAAATGCTTTTATTGTGTTGCTAATAACCTTGGCTCGGTTTAATGAATCTCCGTAACTTTACAAAAAAGTTTTACTTTTTGACTAATTTGTGCATGGAAAGGTTTGGGGTGATCCATCAAGCAGGGGCCGAGAAAAAGAGGGATTCCCAATACGCAGTTTCTCCATTCATTTTTCTGTAGGAACTTTAGACACAGCTACAGATCAATCCACTGAACTGATTTACACCAAATTTGGAAGTAAGCTAGATCCTGGGCCAGTTAGATTGCTTTTTGTGATTTGGTTTAAATCTGTTGAGTAGCTTTTGAGGCTCTGCGGATCCAACAACTCTCAAGCTGAAATTTGATTGGCTACCACCACTTCAACCAGGAGGTGGTGGCAGCCTTCTTGGGACTTGGGACTTAGTCCCGAGGCTTAAGAAAAATCCCAAAAAAGAAGTATGGGTCTTGGTAGAAATACCATGCCCCCCTAGGCCTGCTGGTGGACCCCAACCTGGAACCGAAAACATGTTTTTTTCAAATGTTGCTCCAAATCCGTGGCAAAACAAAAATCTATGAAAAGGCACAGGCTCCCATGCTTCTTTTTAAAAAACCCTGGGGTGGGTCAGTGCTGGGGGGACAAGGTAGGTTATTATTTTGGGGATGGAGGAGGTTGGAACTCTTCCCTGAGACTCTGAGAATCCACGGAAACCCCATCCCGCGGGGCCAAGTTAAAAAAAGGGAGGGAGCACACAGCTCCCTTGTTGAACTTACTTAGAGTGTGGAGACCCCAATGACAATATGTAAATAAAAGTGGACGGAGCCCTCGTTCCTTAAAAGGCCCCAGGGTCCAATCCCTCTGGATGTCTTTTTAATTAAAAGGTATGGAGAGGTAAAGATAAGAAACAGAGGTATCTCTGTTGAACAAATTTTTAATCTTGAAGGACCATCAATGGTAATAACCATAACTTGAGTATTCAGATACATTTGGAAAAACTACAAATAACAGCAGCTTTATATTACACTGCGAGTCCTTTTCAGCTACCTGAGCTTACATTTACCTTTGGCTATGGTCTTTGGTTGAAAGCCAAGGCTGAAATGTGTTCATCTGTGTATGCACCAAAGGGAGATGTAAAATAAATGGATTTTAGGAACCTTAGCCGTGCTGCTGTCTTGCTTGCCCCATCACGTATGTTGTTTACCAGCTGTGTCTCTTGGGGCTCCTGTGGAGGCGATCTAAGGAAATACCTTTGGCTATATGTACCAGTTCCAACTTCTTGAATTGGTGTAGCAAGTTGTAGTAACAAGTATTTCCTCTCTTTTCACTCTGACGGATTTTGAGTATTCAGTCTCCTCCCTCTCTTCCTAGGAAATCAGGTACAGATTTCCATAATGTGAACAAAACTTTAGGACAGAGCACTCAATGTTTTAAAATATTCACATACAGCATTGTTGAAGATCAGGACACACCAGTCAAACATATAAAAAAAACATGTTTATGAGTTTCCAACCAGAGTTCAAATTAACAATCTTGATAGTAGGTGCTGCAAACATTCACATACCATTAGGCATTGGAGCACTGCACAATTAATTTGTGGCCAGATTCAAGGCGTTCTTGTCTATGATGGTGTGTTCTGCTCATTAGGGTGTATCTTGCTTGTATGTAAGTTTAGCCCTAACCCTAAGTGACTTCAGTGTTATTATTTTGATATGTTGTTTGAAGAACTCCTGCAGCTAACCAAATATGATTGGATTTCGCTGCTAACTAGTCGCGCTCACGGGTGATGCAAAGATGTCTGCTGTATTTTTATAGACAGCTTGTGTTTTCAAGATGTTTGGGACTTATCTCTGTGGGTTGGATTTAGCAAAGAAAAGAGTATATTTCCTTCTTCCCTCTTGCAGGGTGATCATAGGATACCACTAAGCCTTTGATGTACACACTATCTGTCTTGATCGTCTAACCAAAAGACAATAGCACGCCTCAGAAATTCACAAGTTACAACATTTATACTTAGACCAGAAGTTCATGAATATATTTCTATCACCAAGGTAACTAATTTCCTGCATTGTCAGTTGGATGACAGTCCTACTATATTGTGTAACCCACATATGCTGATGCTGTCACAGCAACCTATTAATGCTTTCTCCTTTGATAAACATACAAACAACATTTTAGCTTCTTTACTATTAGCTTTGCAGCATTAATGTGAAGCCTCCTATCTTTGTACTTAAAACCCATATGAATTATGGAGTTCATCTGGGAAGATATTCTTTAGTTCGCTAACTTTGAATATCATTTGTACACGTGTCCAGCTATATGACATATTCTATTTCTGTCATAAATGTATTAAAGGCTTCCCCATGAAGGAAATAAAGAGCCAGATTCAACTTGCTATCACTGACGCTCTCAGAAATTTTACAATCAGATGCTTTTTTTTAGAAGTGGCGGCTTGCACGAATCAGGGCTGGGTGGCGGGGTCTGGAGAGTAGTAAAAAAAAAGACATTAAACTTACCTCCTTGCCGCAGCTGCTGCATCTCTTCTTGTCGTTGCTCTGATCCAGCCAGAATGCAGAAAGCACCCATGCTCCCCTGAGCCAATCACAACGCTGCAGTGCAGCATTGTGATTGGTCTGAGCACCATGGTTCGATGCTCAGCCAGGGACTGGGAGCATGGGCATGTTCTCCACCCAGACTGTAATGCAGCCTGCATGGAGAACATGCATAGTGCGCATAATGGTTTGGCGGACCTGTGACGGCTGGCCAAACTGTCATGTGCACTGATAACAGTGCATACCACTACCTGTGGTGCCTGTTATTCTCCCAGCCCCGCCACCAAGAGTCTGGGACACAAAATAAAACGATAAGAAACCATGGTTTATTACCATTTTATTTTTTATTTTCTTTATACTGCTGGAAGGTACGGCGGCGACGCTCCTCCTCCATAAAGGAGGAGCTGCCGCTGTTTTAGTGAGGTCAGCAATAGCATAGAAAAATGTTCCATCTGTTATATCCAAGGCCACTGAAATTATGCGATTCTGCAGCGGCAGTCTTTTCAGAGTAATTATGTATTTTCTGTATGTGCCACACAATCCATCATATGCTCTATAATCCGCAGATATTTAAAAAACATAGTTTCAAGCTCAAATGGATCAAAAGTTACCAACAATATGGCGACACATTGCTTCGGACTGGAAGATCCATCTCAAAGGTTGACTGGTCAGCTTTCAGTGGCTTATTGATGTATTTTGTTGATAAGAACGTACAAATAAGGTGAAATTTCTTTCCTGACAGTTTCATCATGTGTACAAATTACAAAATATTGAAGTAATAATGTCATGAAATGTGCTGCATTGCTCCTCAAAATTTACCTTTTCTTGCTGCATAATTTTGTTCAACCCAGTGTACAATTTAGTCCTCCTCTGACACATAATTCTCGTGGACCTGATTATATCAACTACCACTGTATTCTCAAGGTAAGATTATAGCAGGAAGTATAGATTTGCCATTCATAACTCCACATCTACTTTGATAATATAGTGGCAATCAATTTAGTGCTGCTTCGTTTACCCCTTTTGGATCAGAGTCATGTCGTTGATTCACAATATTTAAGTAGTCTCTTAGTAAAGTTAGAAAAATGCTAGATGGTCCAATGTATGTGTTTCATTATTATGAACCTGTGGGAAAATGCCCCTTTTTGTGCGGCCATCCGGATTTTTGCTTATTTTTAATGCTGACTTTTATTTGTAGATTCTGCATATTGGGGCAATGCAGTCCAGTGCTTATTGTATATTGTCGTATGCCTAAAATATAGAAAACATGTGTAATCCATGAATGGCATATTTAACTCTCCTTTAAGGCCATAGTGTATGATGTAGATACTACATCTGTGGCATAGAAAGTTAAATGTCACATGTGTACTGCAGCACAAATTATGCCATCCACTGGTGTGACACAGGAAGTATTGTGTCAGGCCTACCAATTTACCTTGACTGCAGCAGCTTAAACCAGCAGTCCAACCTGTCAGAATAAACATTTTGACAGGAGGAAAACCTTCCCTTTAACTATTAATAAGTCTCCAATATGTAGGCCTTGCAGCCTACAAGGTAGGTTGCAGGGTATTTAACCCCTTCCATGCTGGGCCGTTTCCGCCGCTGTGCGGTAAACAAAAGAACAGGGCGGGGCCGTGACGAACCCCAGCCGTCATCAGCACACGAGCGCCGCAGAGTGTGACGGCTGGGGTTCGTCACCAGCATGGAAGGGGTTAAAAGGGGAACAGGATTTATTTAAGTCCCTTCAAGCTATTTTCTCTGTGGAAGGCTGCCCTACAAGAAACCTAGAGCACTTGTTAGAAAGTTAATGTTGCTAATTCCGGTTTGGGATGAGCTAGAAAAATTATTTAACCACTGTCTTTAATATTTATTAAAATTACAATCTGATGGTGAACTTGGAATGTTAGTGACTTATACAAAGCTATCTTTTCCCTACCTAATGTTCCAATAAGCTAATTTGCATTAGCTGTCCAGCAGCTGTCCAGACAGTACTTGGTGTGAGAAGCTGATCCCAGGGCAGAAACAGTGGCCTCGATGTGGGGGGCTCTTTTTCTTCCCCTATCAGGAAGACCTGTTAGATTTGGCCTAGAAACTTCAATATAAAGGATCTGACCTTACAGAAATACATATAAGGTGAGACCTAAGGGAAGGCATACCTTTGCCCCCTTATCTACACTAACCAGGCTATCTCCGAGCCCAGTGAGAAGGAAGGGAAAGCCACCAAGAACTATTTTTGAGTGAACACAGAGGAGGAGACTGCTCATTTCCCTGGCCACACTACTGGGTGGGCTCAAATGCTCTGCACAAGAGAAGAAGGGTTTCCCCATCTTGGATTTCAGAAAGCAGGTGAACTGTGGGATTTCTTGAAGTAGAGCAAACAGGAGCTATTGAAAAAGTGGGTGGGTTGACTCTGAAAGCTTTTATCACATTGGTTAGGGAGAAGCCAGCAGTCACCCTGTCTCACTAACTAGTGCACACCCACAAATGTGGCACCTTCTTCGGCACACTTTCTGAACATGCAGAAAAACCCAACAAACTGCAAGAGGCCTTTTTCCTGCTAGTGACCTCCGCTGAGGTGAGTCATGGACCCTTGGTGTAGTCCCTGAAGTTCTTGTACCCCTTGATGTGTCTAACTGGACTATTCGTACAATCTCTATAAAATGATGTGACTTCTAGCTGCCAGAGGACTGGAACCAACCACCCAACCTAATTGACCAAGGAGCATCACCACTGGGCCAAAGAAATAGGTTTCTCCCTCTTGGAGTTAATCCCTAGCAGCAAATCTGTTTCAGTGAGAAGGTATCTGGCCTCAGTGAACTCATCATTGGATACAGCCTGCAGCCCTGTCTTTCTGGAGGTTTCTGAGCTCCAAAAATGAGAATAACTCTAAGGTAAAATCTTTGACCGTGGTTTGGCTTATCAGACTTATGCTCCATTGTGGTTGGCCTGAAATCACCCCTAGGTCCCTGTCAACCACAAACAGTGACCTCAGATTGACACTGTACTTTTTTTGGGCTCTTTTTACGTTACATTTTTTAAATTCACACCTCCGGTTCCCCTTGCTGGATATTTGTCGTTTTGGTACTTTTAAGACGGGTATGTGCTGCGTACCAGATGCTAACTGTGTGCACCGTCGGTCCCAAGAGGGAGGAAGAGTCACCAGCCGCGGCCGGCAGTGGAAGTACCTGCAGGGCGGTGACGTGGGAAGGAGGAAGGGCAGGGTGGAGAGTAGTAATGTATGGATTACGGAGCTTCCCAGGTAAGTAAACTTTAAATAAATAAAACGAATTTCGGTGAGTGCACTGCATCCCCAAATGCGATGCAGTGCGCACAACAAAATTCGTTTTATTTATTTAAATGTTTACTTACCTGTAAAACTCTGTAATCCATACATTACTACCCCCCACCCTGATCCGCCCCCTCCCCACGTCACCGCCCTGCAGGTACTCCCACTGCCGGCCCCGGCTGAGAGTCACCCTTATCATATAGCTCGGAGAGAATTTTAGCCTCTCCCAGCTCCTACCTGTCCGCCTGGAACGCTGGTTCTGTCTGAGGCATATGTAACCATTGATTAATTATTTTCAATTGGGCTGCCTAGTAATATAACTGGATATCGGAAGGGCTATACCGCCGTAATACCAGCCCCGAATTAACGTAGCCTGCGAAATGCGCGCCGGCTTATTTCCCCAGAGCAGGCCCGAGACTACCGCTTCTATATTTTTTAAATACTTTAACGGGACTGAGAACGGGGCATTTTCCAAAACGTATAGAAGTCGAGGAAGCGTCATCATTTTAACAAGGGCTGCCTTGCACAGCAGGGTAAGAGGCAGGCTATGCCAGTGTTTCACATCCCGCCGAAATCATTCAAGAGGGGGCTCTAAATTTTTAAGGAGAAGTCATCTGATCTGGGCATCACCCATATACCAAGGTATTTAAAAGAGTCTTCCGTGACCGTAAGTGGGCAGTCCGCCGGGAGCAGTGGGGGCGGGCCTTTAAGGACGAACAAAACTGATTTGGACTAATTGATTTTGCAAATATTCAATAGTACTAAAATGGAGCGTCTGGGGAAGATAGATATAAGAGCACATCATCCGCAATAGGGAGATGCAGTCCTCCCACATCGCAGTTCAGTTAAGTACCCAAATCATGGGGTCCCATCGAATCCAGGTCGCCAATGGCTCCAGTGCCAGCGCAAACAGCAATGGAGACAATGGGCAGCCCTGGCGCGTACCTCGTCCTAACGGAAAGTCTCTAGAGATATGGTCATTCACCACCACGTGTGCCAGAGGACGCGTGTACAGTAATTTCACCCATGCGCAGAAATTGGGGCCGAAGCCTAGATGCCTGAGGACTGCGAACAAGTAAGGCCACTCCACCATGTCGAATGCCATGCAAGCATCGAGAGACTGGATAACTGCAGACATAAACTTATGTGTGATCTCCATCCAACGGCCATATGCTACACGGGGTGGTTGAACATGTATTTCTCTCCTCCAGGAGAGCCCCAAAATGCAGGCCTCTGGCTCTTTTACTGTGCTCCTGTCTGTCGCCATATTGAGTAATTCAACAACTTTCCCAGTGATCTACTAGCCCAGTGCAACTCAAGACCATCGGGTAAAAACGTGAGCCTTCCTCCCCCACCTGGGTTATTTTGCTTGTGCACCTGGGTGGGTTCTGTTCCTCCTTTAGGTGGTTATATATATGATGTAAGGCAATATTGTATTTATTTGAATCAGGCATTCCTTGTTATTTGTGGGGCATTGCCTTGATTTCTCCCCCAATCTTTACTAATAGGTTTATCCATGTAAAGTACCCGTTGTCTGTTAATGAATCTAGTGAACAGTTAGTCAAGCAAACATTTAGTCTGACGGCAAGACTTTACGCAAGATGTCACTGCTTTGTGTCTGTCCTCGAGGCGGCATATTCGTAGGTTCACAAAATCATCCTGACAACATAAAAGACAGCATCAGTGGATCAAAGATGATATTTTCTCTTGATATCATCAACAAAATCACTGAATATGCCTCTTGTGCCATGAGCAGTGACATTGTTGCTTTCTGTACTTATTTCTTTATCATTGCAAAATGCATAGTAAGATGCAATCAGTGCAAACACAAAACTTGTAATTTAAAAAAATAGAGCTCCAATCAATGCACAAAGAAATACATAGATTCAAATGAAACGCATAAAGACATTGAAATCAATCACATCCAAAATATAAGAACACAATGGAACAAAAAAACACTATATGGCTACATTTGTAATGAAATATATGCAAGATAAAAGTAGGAATTCTGGGTAGTTCCCAGGTTTAGATGAAGAGCTGCTCCTGTTTATGGAGTACATCTAGACCATCTAAAACATTCTAAATCTGCCCGCCCCAAATGTCAGTGTTTTCCAGGAGCGATCCGTGCAGGTAAGAGCAGTGGGGCGGGGTGGGAAGGGGCTCGACAGACGATGAGGGATAATTAAATATTTAATTTACCCTCGTCGTCCTCTGTCGAGTGCCCCCGCCTCACCGCTCCTACCGGCACGGGCCACTCCTGGTGTTTTCTAGCAGAGTTTAAGCACAGGATTAGAACAGTACTAGGCTGATCTTCAAAAGTGACAAAACCTTTTGCCATTTTTGCAGCCACGTATTTCTTCATTGGATTAGCAAGTGCTATCCACATAGAGCTGAAAAACAAAAGCCTTTTAATATTCCAGGCACAGAATGGCAGCTTTGGATTAGTAAAATACCATCAAAGCCAACCTGGAATAAATAAAACAGCTCCCAGCACGTGTTTCACTCTTATTGGAGCTCATCAGAGAAGCATTGCTTTTCTCGCCACACAGGGGCTCCCAGTACCGGTTAAAACCAAACAATCAAAAGCAGGAATTCTGGGTAGTTCCCAGGTTTAGATGAAGAGCTGCTCATATTTCTAGAGCACACCTAGAACTCCTACAACACTCTAAATCTGCCCACCGCAAATGTCTGTTTTTCTAGCAGTTTTTAAGCATAGTATGAGCACAGTTTTACCCATGCTGGGCTACAAAGGTGACACAGTCTAACTTAAAAAGAAGCATTGACATACTGTCTCACATCTCAGTAATACAACACTTAGAATAAGACAACAACTTAGATAGGCATTGGCAGAGCAGTATATCAGACTTTAATGTGCTAATCAGTTGTACAAACAGTTAGTAGATGTGCTAGTTGCATGAGCATGACAAGGATGCAGACATTCAGGCTGTTAACAGATGTCCCAATTGAGTCAGCAATACAAAGGTGCAATAGTATAGTCTGCTACTAGAGGTCCATACTGACTTCGAACTCTTTTTTTAAACATCATAAGAGGGGAAAACTGAATAGGTTTGTTTTAACCTACTTTGTATGGGATTTCTGAAAGATTTATAGGAATCCTAGCTTAGGCATTAGATATATAGTATAGAAGGGACACGGTGAGGGCAAGGCTTTGGCTGAGCATCTATAGACCCGAAGTTATCTAGACAATACCTGCACACCCAGAAACCTTTGCAAAATCCTAATCACTTCTATTTTATTTTCACAGAGAAATGCATTCTTTAGTAGTATTTAGTACTAGCAAACTTATTCATTTTTTGTGCCTTGTTGTTTTTGCTGAAGATCATATGCATAAATACTCTACTAATACTCAGAAAACAAGCATAACAAGAAAAAAAAACATTTGTTTTCAGAATTTCAAAAGGGTGAGTGACTGAGCAAAGGGCATAAAGTTACTAGTTGGGGCTTTATTAGAGAGCCTAGAAATAGGGAGAGCTTTTTTAGCGAAGACAGTGCATGCAAGGCATTGGTTTAACATCCACAGAACCACATTCATTTGTTCAATATCTGCATACCCTATATATTCCCTAAAAGGATGAATACTAGGAACCATTTCACCATTTTGATTACATTATTTTTCCAGGAGACCATAGTGCAACATTAATTGCATCCTTAATTGTATTTAAAAGCTGAATTTCAAGGGGCCCGATCTAAAGTACTTATATTGGAGGGGAGCATTTAGGTGACACTAGTATACATGTATCATGAGAACCAATGTGTGGATTATAGGTGACAGCGAAAGAAAAATGTGCTCTTCAAAAAATGTGGATTTAATTTCTTGTGCATCTAAGCTTCTGATTTCCAAGACAAATCAGGACAAGCCACAACATGACAAATTGTCTGGGCACAGCTGCTTAAACTGGCACTGTTTCTACAAGATGATTAAGTACTTCACTGGTGTCCCTACACATGTTAGTTTGATCTCCATGCCAGCCGTAACACTTCTTAAATATACTTAGTGGATTAGGGCTGCAGAGAGCATGTCATCTTATTAGCACAAACCAGCAAGCACGACATGCTTTTCCTCCTTTGGAGTTTTTGCTTCCAAAATTAATATGCGGAAAGCAAATAATAAATTGAAAAGCAAATGTAGGTGGTGCTGTTGAAACTGTGCAGTGCTTATTTGAAGGATGGGAACACACAGCAAACAGGTTCTCAGTGTATTCAAAGCAAATCTGCTTTTGATGCATTTCCATACATTAGATTTAAAATGGGAAATTAGTCTTGTTGACGACCTACCAACGAGCACAGTATATTTATTTTCCACATATCCCTTTTACGAAAATGGCTGCTTGTTACAGATTCACATTCGTGGCCACGGCTGTGTACAACTGGGAAGGACACCCAGGGACCACTGTGTGCTTCCGGTGGCTGTGGTGCAGGCGCCAATGTTCTGTGTGTTTTATGCAGAATATGGATGAAGGCTTGTGATGATGAGCTTTCAGCCATATCATATCTAGGTATATCCTAATGTTCAACCTTGACGCCCGTTGGGCAAAGTTGCGCGATATAAGTTAGGTTTCATTCATTCATTCACCTGCTCTGGCACGTATATTTTTTTCTAGTGTCTATCAAAGATCGAACTCCTATTTCCTAGCATTCTAGTGGAAACCAATAACTCAGTAATTTGCCTCTGTCACAAAACACACAAAGCATTCCTTTCTTGCTGACTAGTTATCACAAACCACCTGCCTCCCAATATTTTTTTTCTTTCTGTTGAAGCCAAATCTAAATCGAGAACAATTATAAGGCACCTACACTAAATGATATCAAGGCATACAATTGACACCAGAAGACTGTGAACGATGTACATGGACAGGGGCAACGCATGGAGCCTAGGGAGCAATCTCTCCTAAATATGATGCAGTGATATTTATATTATCATTGTGTCCTGGAACATTAGCCAACCTCAACGAAGCTCACAGGCTTCAAGATGGCTAACTACTAAGGCAGTCCCGTCGGGATCTCTCGGGCAAGGGATTGCCGTTTCGGCAATCCCAAGCCCCTCCATCTAGCCACCTCATATCTGGAAGCGAGAGAGATGATCGCTCGATCTCACATAGTGGACAATAGAGCCCACAATCGTGGAATAGGGCGACACGACGTGGACTACTCAACAACAAGAAAGAAGGGACACACGGGAGACCTCCATATTGGCTGTAAAGCCCACTCAAGCAGGAGAGTGGTATGCTTTCTGGCCTGGTCCGGCACGCCAGGCATGTGGTGCTGGGGCCGCTGATGTGCTCTGCCATGGTGAGATGTGTACTCTGTGGCCTGAGCCCGTCTCGTCTGACGTGTTGGTCCTGGGTCCTCTGTGGGTACTGCTCAGCTGTGCACAGCTGTCTGGTGTTCGGGAGACTGCCACGATCTTCTGCCATGTGGCCCGAGTCCACTGCCGATGCCCCACTGTTCCCAGACAACTAGTAGCTGGGAAACTACCGCAACCAACATGGAAGCACCAACTCGGTGCCAAAGGTGAGCCCGCGGCCCCCTTTAACTTGGACATCCCTGCAGATTGTCCCACTCAGCCGTCCCCCGCCCCCATCTCTACCCACAGCCCATGTGCTGGGATGAGCAACGCATAAGCGGTATCCCATACCCCCATGTATACCCTACAGACCCCCAGGGATCTCTGCTGCTGCCTTGGAGATGTTGAGGCAATCGGGACAACAAGCATGATGGACATCTGGCCATCACCAGCTCAAGGATTCTGCCAGGCCCAAGATAATCACCCATGAGTGCAACAACGCCCTGAAGGCCTGGCTGAGTGAGCACCACAAGAACCCCGGCAATGAGGAGAAGATCATGCTCTGTGAATAAATATGTAATATATATTTGTTCAACCATAATCGCTTCAACTTTCCTTAAAATGTAATCTTGAGTGAATTTGCAACTTGTATAGATGTAAGTTTAACTGCTTGTATCTAGTAAATATAGGTACTTAGTACCGCTCTGTGTGAGTTTAGAGTTTATCTGCTTCATATCTTTTATGTAATGCATGTGCTCTGAAGTCCTTATGTAATATAACTGGTTCTATTGTAAAGCGCTCTGACACCTTCAGTTTGCGCTATATAAAAACGCATAAATAAAGAAATAACAAAGCAGACCTCAAGGTTTTTAGGTGTGTACCACTTCTTTTTAATGGTCCAGTGTGAATGACCACCCTTTTTTTCTTCCTTCTTTCTCCTACTCATTATTTATGCCATTTGTCAATCTTTCTTTCCTTCCTTGTTACTTTTCTACATCCACCAATCCAATCCTCTTTCAGTCTTCCTCCATTTTTCTCAGCCACTCATCATACTCTCCATTCATCCATCTATCCTTCCTTTCTTCTTTAAATTCACCCATCCTTCTCTGTATTTATCCATCTTTCTATTCATCCATCATCTCTCATCCATCCATTCCTTATCCCCCTGTCCATCAGTCCATCTAACTATCCATCCAAGTGGCAACCACGCCTACTAAAGTTGCTAAGGTGGGGAGTTATGACACCCAAATTTCATAACAGGTGCTTGCTATGACTATTAGGTGTCCTAGCAGTGTCTGTTATGATACAAGGACCAACTATGTGTTGGCACAGTTAGATGTTGGAAACTTTTAATGAAGCGTGCTGACTAAAGACCAGTTGAACAAGGATTCTGTTATATCCTTAGGTTTACATTTACATATAATCAGCCTAGGTCCTCCTAGCTGCTCAGCCAGAGTGAGAGATGGTAATGGAATGTTGGTGTGACTGTGATGAATGGAATGCCTGGGTGCCTGTGTGAATGAGTGGTGACATTTTGAGATGGGCTGAGCAGCTAGGCAGGCTGCTCCTGGTGGGGCTGGTGTAGCAGCTGGTACATGGCTGATCCTTGATTGATACCACTTGACCTGGATTTAATAAAGAAGACTTAGAGACTTACAACATGACTACCAGTGTCTTCATGTACAGAGCACAACATCTTTTTGGCGACGAGCGGACCTGGACCCAAGTGTGTTGAAGGACAGAACAGTAATCCAGAGTCTACAAAGAAACCAAAGCAAACAGCAAAACTACAAGAAAAGGAAGCAACTACATGAAGCGTCATGGAGTTAGAGGCAAGCCAGCCCCATCAGTGTCCTGCCTGATCTTGCTCCATGGATTTGACCACAGGTATGTTAGGGTATGAGTGGACTGACTTTCACCCTACCACTTCCTTTTGTACATGGATGTATCTATGGCGCAAAAGGATTGTGGCTATACAAAGGCGAGTTAACGACTAACTCTATGAATGTATTCACATGTACCACACAGGAGCAGTGTGGTAATGCCAAGTTTGGTGTCTTCATTACGTTTGTAAAGCTGTAATTACTTCTGTCAACCCCGTCAGCTTGTAAATATTGCTCTGCATAAGGAACAGTGTGTTGGATACACATATGTATTTCATTCTCTGTGATGGAACTTCACAGGTGCTACACTGGAATGGTGTGGTTATACATTTTCTATGACAGCAAAAGTGAAGAGTTTTTTTTTCAGTGCTCACAGATTGGTGTGTTTTCTCAGTTGTGCACTCTACGTTGTGTCTGCCATGGATCTATGGAGTCTTTTCAACAGTGGCGGTTTCTTGTACAGGGCGTCGGGGCTCCGCCCCCTTTACTTTTATCTCTATAACATTCTCCACAATAAAAACAGCCTTTGCTGGTTCACATTCTCCCCAAAAAAACACAGTTTGCTGTTTGTTTATTCGAAAATGCAGGCTGCTGCACTCACCTAAATTCGCTCGTATGCCAATGCATCTTTGTTTTCTCTGTTGGGGGCGGCTATAAGTAATGTTGAGTGACGTTGGGCAAACTGTTTGCCGGGCTGAAGAGCTCACCGACCTGCGGTCTGTGAGGTCATCAGCTCGGCAAACACATAGCCCAAAGCCTCAGTCTCCACCCCCTGATGACGTGGGGGTAAAGATAGCCCCGGGCGCTTCAGGCTTAAGCCCTGTAGTGCCCGGGGCTTCACGTCAATCAGGAGTGAAGTGCATGGCTACCCCACCCATTTCCAACTCGTCACAGGGGGGTTGGTCCCACCCTGTGACGAGTTGGCAAGGGGTGGGGTAAAGGATCCAGGCAGGCGGGAAGTGTAGATTTGATTTTGCGCAGTGTGTCCACAGGATTCCTGAAGACACACTGCACAGACTCGAGTTTTCTGTTTCCGGTGCAATTGTAGGTACATCACAATTTTTTTATTGTGTTTGCTTTTATATATATATGTTTTTATTTAACACATTTATTGTAGGCTTTGCTCACTTAAAAATGTTCACCAATAGACTTTAGTCAGAACGTTTTTTTTAAAAACATGCCTCAGTATTGAATTTTTTTGCCCATTATAATCCATTGTCACTTTGAGGTATGGCTCCATTTGAAAGAAGCAATGTTTAGTATAAAGATTTTTGTTAGTGCTAGAATAGCTCTATTTCCGATCATTGTTTAAAAACTAGTAGAACACCTCTACTTACATAATTAGTTGATTTTTTCTAAATATTTGAATGCAACATTTCAGTTATGTAGGGAGTCATTCAGTTTTCATATTGGAAACCCAGTTCTTTGAGCACTGAGACATAGTTCTGCTATGCACAGAACATACCAGAGAATTAGCGGGTGAGGGAGCAGAGACGCCTTAACTCGGAGCGACAGAGCAAGAGACAAGGTAGATGCTGTTCCCGCATCCGATACCAACCTCAAACCAGAGTCGCTCTGCTTCGGTGTGCAAAAGTCAGGGGAGCAGGGCACAAAGAATGGCTGTTCCTGCTCCCACACCTGTATCAACATTCAAAATTATCTCTTATATAAATGTTCATGATAACCCAAATGGTGATCACAAGGTTGTTTCTTGCATGATTTACTCAGTATTGAAGGAAATAGGGCCCTGGAATTTCAAAGATACAACAGTAGGGTTTGAGAGATGGTAGAACCCATTGGAATTCCAAGTCGTCTAGCAAACTGAAAGTATTTTAGGCAGCATTAACAATGGACTGCACTACAAAGTAATGGATTGTTTGGCAGCCAGCAGCAGACCCCTGGTCCCGGTGGCGGCCTGGAGGCAAGGTTGTGTGCAGGTGTCCACTGCAGTTGTCTGGGACTCGTGGCTGCCTCACTGCTTGCAGAGTCCAGATGGTGCACCCTGTCTCACGAGGTGACGGATTTGTATTTTATGGCTCCATCTGACTGTCCCTGAAACCGATTAGATCAGCAAGTGGCAAGTGTGTGTGCTTTTGTATTTTACTAAACCGTTTTAATTAGCAACTGCGTGCGCATTTTACCCATAGTTGCACAACTGATGTAGTTGTTGTACTGCTATCTGCCGATGTGTACATTTTAATTTAAAACGTGACACCCTTTAATTGTAAAGTGACTTAGTTTGCCACATTTTGTTTCTTGGTGCTTTACCGACTGCCTGTGTGTTTATCTCACCAGGCTCGTTTTTAGGTCTCGCGACCTATCGATGTGCGCAAGCGCATCGAGCGGAGCGAGAATTCATGTGGCGAAAACAGCTTCAAACCAAAGGGCTTTCAGCCCAGCGGTTTTCATGCAGTGCCCGTGAACCACGTGATAACATGCACGCGCATTCAGGGCCAGCCAGCCCAGCACATCAAAGGGCTTCTCCTCCCCTAATTATTCATGGCCGGCCGCAGGCCGGCCGTACTTTCAGTTTCCCCGGAACTGCTAATTAGGGGAGGAGAAGCCCTTTGATGTGCTTCACACCAATGCGCCTCAGTCATTCCTCTTCTTTGTATTTGCTTCCAGACTCCTATCTGCTCATGTGCACAAGACGCTTTACACATTACACTCATCTGCCTGAAGTGGGAGTTTTAAACAAGCAAAGCTGGTCCTTCTGTACTTGCAGTTTCACTTCTAATGTGTGTTGTTATTTATCATGATTTTTAGCTGAGGTGTATCACGCTTGTTCATGAGTTTGATCTTTTCATACTGTGAAATGTTTTCTAAGTTGTTTTTGATTGTCTTACCACTGGAGGTCTCCCTGTGCTACATTTAGCCTCTGACACATGCAACGCCACTCAACCACGCAACGCCACTCAACCACGCAACGCCACTCAACCACGCAACGCCACTCAACCACGCAACGCCACTCAACCACGCAACGCCACTCAACCACGCAACGCCACGCAACTACGCAACGCCACTCAACTACGCAATGCCACGCAACTACGCAACGCCACGCAACTACGCAACGCCACTCAACTACGCAACGCCACTCAACTACGCAACGCCACTCAACTACGCAACGCCACTCAACTACGCAACGCCACTCAACTACGCAACGCCGCGCAACTACGCAATGCCGCAACGCCACGCAACTATGCAACGCCACGCAACTACGCAACGCCACGCAACTACGCAACGCCACGCAACTACGCAACGCCACGCAACTACGCAACGCCACGCAACAACGCAACGCCACGCAACAACGCAACGCCACTCAACTACGCAACGCCACTCAACTACGCAACGCCACTCAACTACGCAACGCCACTCAACTACGCAACGCCACTCAACTACGCAACGCCACTCAACTACGCAACGCCACGCAACTACACAACGCCGCAATGCCACGCAACAACGCAACGCCACTCAACTACGCAACGCCACTCAACTACGCAACGCCACTCAACTACGCAACGCCACTCAACTACGCAACGCCACTCAACTACGCAACGCCACGCAACTACGCAACGCCACGCAACTACGCAACGCCACGCAACTACGCAACGCCACGCAACTACACGCCACGCAACTACGCAACGCCGCGCAACTACGCAACGCCATGCAACTACGCAACGCCACGCAACAACGCAACGCCACGCAACCCACTCAACTACGCAACGCCACTCAACTACGCAACGCCACTCAACTACGCAACGCCACTCAACTACGCAACGCCACTCAACTACGCAACGCCGCAACGCCACGCAACTACGCAACGCCACGCAACTACGCAACGCCACGCAACTACGCAACGCCACTCACACATGCAACGCCACGCAACTACGCAACGCCACGCAACTACACAACGCCACGCAACAACGCAACGCCACGCAACAACGCAACGCCACGCAACTAGGCAACGCCACGCAACTACGCAACGCCACTCAACTACCCAACGCCACTCAACTACGCAACGCCACTCAACTACGCAACGCCACTCAACTACGCAACGCCACTCAACTACGCAACGCCACTCAACTACGCAACGCCACTCCACTACGCAACGCCACTCCACTACGCAACGCCACTCCACTACGCAACGCCACTCACACATGCAACGCCACTCACACATGCAACGCCACTCACACATGCAACGCCACTCACACATGCAACGCCACTCACACATGCAACGCCACTCACACATGCAACGCCACTCAACCACGCAACGCCACTCAACTACGCACACATGCAACGCCACTCACACATGTAACGCCACTCACACATGCAACGCCACTCACACATGCAACGCCACTCACACATGCAACGCCACTCACACATGCAACGCCACTCACACATGCAACACCACTCACACATGCAACGCCACTCACACATGCAACGCCACTCAACCACGCAACGCCACTCAACTACGCACACATGCAACGCCACTCACACATGCAACGCCACTCACACATGCAACGCCACTCACACATGCAACGCCACTCACACATGCAACGCCACTCAACCACGCAACGCCACTCAACTATGCAACGCCACTCAACTACGCACACATGCAACGCCACTCACACATGCAACGCCACTCACACATGCAACGCCACTCACACATGCAACGCCACTCACACATGCAACGCCACTCACACAAGCAACGCCACTCACACATGCAACGCCACTCACACATGCAACGCCACTCACACACGCAACGCCACTCACACACGCAACGCCACTCACACACGCAACGCCACTCACACACGCAACGCCACTCACACACGCAACGCCACTCACACACGCAACGCCACTCACACACGCAACGCCACTCACACACGCAACGCCACTCACACACGCAACGCCACTCACACACGCAACGCCACTCACACACGCAACGCCACTCACACACGCAACGCCACTCACACACACAACGCCACTCACACACACAACGCCACTCACACACACAACGCCACTCACACACGAAAAACCACTCACGTTGCCAATAGGTCTCGCAGTACGACAGTTGGAGCCATTACAATTGCAAATAACAATGCCTTTCACTTTGGTTATCATTTTAAATACATAAAGGGCTTTGTCATTTACAAAACCAATAGCTCCAACTTTCCTACTGCGAGACCTATTGGCAACGCCAGTGCTTGTTGTTGGTTGCATCTTTGTGTTTGGGGTTTTTAAGGGGCAGTCAGAGCGGCGAGAGAGAGCGTAGGGCAGGGACAGAGGAGCAGGGCAGACACAGAGGGGCAGTCAGAGGACAGGCAGAGCGGGGAGAGTAGAAAGGCTGAGAGAGTCAGAAACAGAACCGCAGGTAGAGAGGGTAGAGTAAGAGGGGGGCGAGCCTGGGAGGCAGAGAGAGCAGTGGGGCAGAGTAGCAGGAGGAGGGAGAGGGGCAGTCAGGCCAGAGACAGAGCTCTGAGTGTAAGAGGGCAGAGACAGAGGGGCAGTTAGAGCGGCGAGAGAAAGAGCGTGGGGCAGGCAGGGAGAGAGGAGCAGGGCAGAGACAGAGGGGCAGTCAGCGGACAAACAGCGCAGGGAGAGTAGGAGGGCAGAGAAACAGGCAGTAAGAGAACCGCAGGTAGAGTGGGTAGAGTAAGAGGGGGGAGAGCCTGGGAGGCAGGGAGAACAGTGGGGCAGAGTAGCAGGAGGAGGGAGAGGGGCAGTCAGGACAGAGACAGAGCTCTGAGTGTAAGAGGGCAGAGACAGAGGGGCAGTCAGAGCGGCGAGAGAAAGAGTACTGAGCATGGCAGTGACAGAGGGGCAGTTAGAGCGGCGAGAGAAAGAGTGTAGGGCAGGGACAGAGGAGCAGGGCAGAGACAGAGGGGCAGAAAGAGGACAGGCAGAGCGGGGAGAGTAGGAGGGCAGAGAAAGAGAGGCAGCAAAAGAACCACAGGCAGAGAGGGGAGAGTAAGAGGAGGGAGAGCCTGGGAGGCAGAGAGAGCAGTGGGGCAGAGACAGAGTGGCAGGAGGTAGGAGAGGGGCAGTCAGGACAGAGACAGAGCTCTGACTATAAGAGGGCAGAGACAGAGGAGCAGTCAGAGCGGCGAGAGAGCGCTGAGCTTGGCAGTGATAGAGGGGCAGTCAGAGGACAGGCAGAGCAGGGAGAGTAGGAGGACAGAGAAAGAGGGGCAGTGAAAGAACTGAAGGCAGTGAGAGGAGAGTAAGAGGGGGGAGAGCCTGGGAGGCAGAGAGAGCAGTGGGGCAGAGACAGAGTGGCAGGAGGTAGGAGAGGGGCAGTCAGGACAGAGACAGAGCTCTGACTATAAGAGGGCAGAGACAGAGGAGCAGTCAGAGCGGCGAGAGAGCGCTGAGCTTGGCAGTGATAGAGGGGCAGTCAGAGGACAGGCAGAGCAGGGAGAGTAGGAGGACAGAGAAAGAGGGGCAGTGAAAGAACTGAAGGCAGTGAGAGGAGAGTAAGAGGGGGGAGAGCCTGGGAGGCAGAGAGAGCAGTGGGGCAGGGAATGGCAGGAGGAGGGAGAGGGCAGTCTGGCTCCATCTGACTGTCCCTGAAACCGATTAGATCACTTGACACCCTTTAATTATAAAGTGACTTAGTTTGCCACATTTTCTTTCTTGGTGCTTTACCGACTGCCTGTGTGTTTTTCTTGCCAGGCTCGTTTTTTGTTGGTTGCATCTTTGTGTTTGGGGTTTTTGAGGGACAACTGCGTGCGTGCGTCATTTTACCCATAGTTGCACAACTGATGTAGTTGTTGTAATGCTATCTGCTGATGTGTACATTTTAATTTAAAACTTGACACCCTTTAATTGTAAAGTGACTTAGTTTGCCACATTGTGTTTCTTGGTGCTTTACCGACTGCCTGTGTGTTTTTCTTGCCAGGCTCGTTTTTTGTTGGTTGCATCTTTGTGTTTGGGGTTTTTGAGGGACAACTGCGTGCGTACGTCATTTTACCCATAGTTGCACAACTGATGTAGTTGTTGTACTGCTATCTGCCGATTTGTACATTTTAATTTAAAACTTGACACCCTTTAATTGTAAAGTGACTTAGTTTGCCACATTGTGTTTCTTGGTGCTTTACCGACTGCCTGTGTGTTTTTCTTGCCAGGCTCGTTTTTTGTTGGTTGCATCTTTGTGTTTGGGGTTTTTGAGGGACAACTGCGTGCGCGCGTCATTTTACCCATAGTTGCACAACTGATGTAGTTGTTGTACTGCTATCTTCCGATGTGTACATTTTAATTTAAAACTTGACACCCTTTAATTGTAAAGTGACTTAGTTTGCCACATTGTGTTTCTTGGTGCTTTACCGACTGCCTGTGTGTTTTTCTTGCCAGGCTCGTTTTTTGTTGTTTGCATCTTTGTGTTTGGGGTTTTTGAGGGACAACTGCGTGCGTGCGTCATTTTACCCATAGTTGCACAACTGATGTAGTTGTTGTACTGCTATCTGCCGATGTGTACATTTTAATTTAAAACTTGACACCCTTTAATTGTAAAGTGACTTAGTTTGCCACATTGTGTTTCTTGGTGCTTTACCGACTGCCTCTGTGTTTTTCTCGCCAGGCTTGTTTTGTGTTGGTTGCATCTTTGTGTTTGGGGTTTTTGAGGGGCAGTCAGAGCGGCGGGAGAGAGCGTAGAGCAGGGCAGGGACAGACGAGCAGGGCAGACACAGAGGGGCAAACAGAGGACAGGCAGAGCGGGGAGAGTAGAAGAGCTGAGAAAGAGGCAGAAACCGAACCGCAGGTAGACAGGGTAGAGTAAGAGGGGGGCGAGCCTGGGAGGCAGAGACAGCAGTGGGGCAGAGTAGCAGGAGGAGAGAGAGGGGCAGTCAGGCCAGAGACAGAGCTCTGAGTGTAAGAGGGCAGAGAAGGGCAAAGACAGAGGGGCAGTCAGAGGACAGGCAGTGCGGGGAGAGTAGGAGGGCAGAGTACAGGCAGAGCAGGGGAGTAGGAGAGCAGAGAAGGAGAGTCAGTAAGAGAACCGCATGCTGAGAGGGCAGAGTAAGACGGCAGAAGGGCAGAGAGGGGAGAGTCAGAAGGCAGAGTCAGAGAGGGGTAGAAGGAGGCAGATGGGTAATTAGAGAACCACTGGCAGAGCAGGGAAAGTAAGAGGGCAGAAAGCACCCGGGGTTCTTCAAATTAAAGCTGGGTCCACTTTCGGGTTCAGGACCATGCATCAGTTCTGCTCAATGGCAGGTTCCGCCACAACTTTCTGACATGGATACATGTGTGCCCAACTAAGCCGATCTGCCCCTTTTTATAGATTGGTGTCCAAGAGCACCCAAAGTACGTCAGAGAGCAAGTTATTTCACTTTTTAGTGCTGTAAAGAGGTCTGCAAACCCAGAATACCTACTTAGTTTCAGATCATTGCAAGTGTTAGAAACCGCATTAAAGGCTCCTTGCCGCCTAAGCTAGGTGGCTGGCACGCCATTTGATGCCTTTAATTTAGTAGCGTAAAATGCAGTGCAATTTGCGCAACAGATTCTGCTGACAGAAGGCGAGAGTAGAGGTGAAGTGGGAACCCTTCTCTCAGCAGACTCTTGAGGCCGAGTGACCTCATCACTAACACAGTGAGGTAATGTTTAATAATGGAAAGAGTAGGCAGGTTTTTTTTATGTTTGAGCTCCTGTTTTATGGTCTGGAAGGCTGCTTTTACTGTTTATTTCTCTGGTACTACCACAAACATTGTCTGCAGCAGGTAAAGTGCATGCAATCTCCCATACCTTGCAATACACCTATATGATCTTGAACTTTGACGTTTCTGGGGGTACAGAGCTGACCTCGGGTGATTGTCCAATTTACAGGAAATTCTACTGATTATGCAGCAGTCATGCACTGTTGTGCTTTGTTATGGTTTTTAAATATTTGTTTCAGCAGTTTTTCAACAGTTGGCTTTCTATGTTATAGAGCAACAACATTGTACACTGATGCACGTGATCGATGTTTCATTGTGAGAAATAGTTATGGAATGTATTTGGGAGATTATGTATTCCGTCTAGTGTCCTTTTGTCAATAGAAGCTACAATGCCGAGGCAGGATAGGACTGTCCCTGTGTATGTCTTAGCTATTACAGAAGGAAGTGTGTTTTCACATTAAAGCTTTCATGGTGGGTATTGTGCCTTACACTGCCCACATGTATTTTTATTTGTCACCAATCTAACATACAATAAAAACACAAGTCGGGTTTAGTCACCGCTATGTCCCTAGACTGCTTACTGGGGTGCAGGTGTACTTTATTAGAAGTGTTCAGCCTCCGCCCTTAACATAATGCCATTAACACAGAGGCAACTCAGTTGTTGTGCACCCTACGTGTGGTCTAGATTCTTATTGCTTTTTCATTTTTTTGGGTCTAAATTAGCTTAAAATGCACTATTTGAGAAGTTTTTGAAAGCAAAAAAAGGGCAGTGGAAGAACCCTCTCCCCCTGATATTGACTTATATCGGTTGGGCTCACTTGGGGCTAACTAAAAAAAAGAGCATTTTGATGGCAAATGTGCAATGTATGAATGGTACTCAGCATTGTTATCTCGAAGTCTGTTATGAAGTTCTGTGATTATACTGAATAAGCAACTACCTATGTTATTATATGACATTGACATCTCTTTATTAATGTAATAACTGCACTTTCACAATTGCTTTATTAACATTCCTGCTTTCTCAAATTTGCTTGAAAATGCATCATTTGTCCATCTTTTTTCAAAATTTTCTCGGGGGGAAATCCCCCCGAACCCTCCTTAGAGGGTTCGGGCTTGCTCCCTATGCTCGCTCGCTACGGTGCACTATGATTACCATTTTACGCCTCACCACTTTCAAATGTCACCAGCCGCCACTGCTTTTCAATCTGCCAGGAGTGTCTGCACTGATGTGATTTATGGTTTGACTCAGAGGATAGACTTTGCATATATGATATAGTCTGATGAAATGAGTTGAAGATTATTAAGCTTTTTTCATGTTTCACGGTTATTCGCTCTAAAGTCATTATGGTTATTCTCAGCTTTTGGACATATTACAGTTACAGCGTGTACTTACACGATGAATTCATACATCTGACATACTTCTACGTGTTTTGATACTCTGCCATTACAAGGTCTTTATCTCTCGGCTTCGGCATATGGGAACTATTCCATTTGATTTTTCATCAAATGCTATGGGTTGATTACACAAAAGTGTGTGTAACTGCTTTGCTACATTTTAAATTTAAAATAGACTTCGCACACCTTACCGTCCGGTTGATATCACGCGCAGCTGCTGTGTAATCTTCTGTGACGTCCTAGGGCCTTCGGAGCTGCAGACTGCTTCTGGACGCTTCATTGCAACATCGTGCCGTGAGCCTCCCAGCGCGGCGCCTCCTATGTGCCACCATATTGAGTTTGGCAGCATCACACCTCCGTCGGAGTCTGGAGTCAAGCATGTTCCATCGTTATCTGCCAACCACTTTTATTTCTAATAAAGTTTTACAAAATTTTAGAAGGAGGGTCCCGTTAGTCTAGTCTGATGATCAAAAACGGATGGAGTGCGGCGATCTTGCTGTGTTATTTTGCCTGTTGTTCATCTCCCCCATCTGTCATGTGTGGGAAGCCTTTGAAGTAATCAGCATCCTGTGGTCTCAGTTGTTTCTCCAGCGTTACGCCTTCCTGTTCTAGTTGGGCGTTTTGAGGTACTGTTTAACATTTCGAGTCATTACAGCTGTTCTTCATGGAGTCTCATTCTGCACATGGACACATGTTACCTTACCCGATTGCCATCACTGAGTGCTTGTAATTATAACGTTCCAATGCTGTGTATTTGAAATGTTTAATTAAGGGGGGTTTACATCCGGCCAGTTTTTGCTCGTGTAATATTATTCGTCTCACCTTGGTAAGTCTGTTCCCATTTATGCTGTAAATTGGTGTCACAGTTTTCGCTTTAATAGGCAGTGATCTACTAGGCCATTTGTTAAAGTGTAGTTGTAGTTAATCCTGTCACATTGGAGTTGCTAACCTAGTAGTACTCGGGTGAGAGGTCGCTTACCGGCGTGGCACTACAAGTTTTTCTAACGTCATCAGTGTTTGATTCTCATGTATTCCTCAGCAACAGAGCCTATTTAGTCTTACTATAAATGCAGTACAGTTTGCTTCGTGTTAAGCTTAAGATGGGGATTTTACATTTACTGCTTATTCGTTTGTAGTGATGTTACAGCTTTTATGCTGTTTATGGTTGGGACGTCCTAGTCTCCTGGTGGGTGGACATCACATGTTATTCCCACTTGTGGGTGGTTCTGGTCTTGGTGGGTAGTTTCCCAATTCTTTGTGTTGTGTTGGTAAGTCGCTTTGCGCTGCACGTCTTGGCTGTTTTTAGGTGTGTAAGTCACCTTGCGCCTCACGTGTTGTCCTGTGTAAGTCGCCCTGCGCGTCAGATGTTGTTGTGTGTAAGTCGCCCTGCGCCTCACGTGTTGTCCTGTGTAAGTCATCCTGTGCTTCAGGTGTTGTTGTGTGTAAGTCACCCTGCGTGTCACATGTTGTCCTGTGTAAGTCGCCCTGCGCTTCAGCTGTTGTCGTGTGTATGTCGCCCTGCGCCTCACTGTGTGTACCCTCTATGTGGTCCATATTGTGATTACGTGTATTTGTAGTGTTGGTTCACCCTTGTTGTTTGTTTTTGGCCTCGGGTGTTTGTTGTGGGGTGTGTGTACCCTTCACTACATTATTTTCAAATGTTTGTTGGGGAAGGATGGGGTTATTGCTAGTTTGTAATTCAATATTGCTTGACAATTTTTATTCTTTCCCAAAAGTACTCAGTGTTCGTCTGATTATCTGTGTTTTAAGATCGTTTGTGATCTGATGTTTTATTTGATGCTTTGAAATTACTTAAAATTTTCTTGATGGGGGATTTTGATACATGTTTTTATATGTCTTATTTTGCCCATCTTTTCTTTATTTGCATTGTTCCGTCTTTTGTGATGTTTTAATTTTAGTTGCATCCCTGAGTTACGAACATTATTGCTTTTCTTGTGTATAGTTTTCTTCTTTACAGTTGCAGTTTATCTTTTCATTTTAAAAGGAAAGGTATAATGCTATATCCTTAGGCTTACATTTATATGTAATCAGCCTAGGTCCTCCTAGCTGCTCAGCCAGAGTGAGAGATGGTAATGGAATGTTGGTGTGACTGTGATTAATGGAATGCCTGGGTGCCTGTGTGGATGAGTGGTGACAGTTGGAGATGGGCTGCTCAGCTAGGCAGGCTGCTCCTGGTGGGACTGGTGTAGGAGCTGGTACATGGCTGATCATTGATTGATACCACTTGACCTGGATTTAATAGAGAAGACTTAGAGACTTACAACATGGCTACCAGTGTCTTCATGTACGGAGCACAACAGATTCCATTCAGAAAAGGTTTTCACAAATTTCGTACTCACTTTTTACAAGTGAAATCTGATTTTATGAACAAATTTACGTACTTGTAGGTCGATGCACAAAATACCGAATTGTAGTGGGTATAAGACTGAACTGCATGATGAATATTAGGTACCTGTTGTTAATCTGGACGATTTTTCCTTACCTGGCTATGCTTGTGTGACCTTGGTGTTACTTGTATGTTGTTCTTCACATTTAGCCTAGGTCACTATCTTAATTGATATGGTTTATTGAGGGATGCTTTATTATACACTATATGTGTGCTTTTATTGGTTTTAATATATGAAACCGAATAAAGACTAATTTGATTTGATTTAGGTGGCCAGGTTGCGGTTTGGGGCCCATTACTGGCTACAATCACAGGGATGGTGGCCTGCAACAGTCAGCAGACCACCATCTAGCTGATTACTTTTCAAAATGAAATGCTCTTTTTAAAGAGGCCCTATTTACTAAAAGGAAACAGGACTGTTTTAAAAAAAAGTTTTCAATTCTGAAAAGAATCGGTGAAAGGTGCCAGTTGTCCTCTAAACAGTTGCCACCCTAATTTGCAAGGGGAAAAATAGTTTAAAGGTGACTATGGGTTTAGTATACACCAAGTGTTTAAGACATACCAAGCAATGTTTTAACAGTCACAAACCTTCTGCTTTTGTGAATTTTAGTACTACTGGCACAAGATTCGGTTTGGAATATGGATAGTGTCAAAACTGCAATATGCAGAGCTCTACAGTATGCAGTGGCAAATGAAGTATAGGGCTGTAATTAAAATGTTTCTGTATGAATAGGTCTGGCCAAAAGTTCTCTCTGTTAAGTTTCATCATCTACCTAATGGTTTTAGATCATTGTCTTGGGCATGAACTGTAAATGTTTTAATTAATCAAAACAGTAATGACTCAGTCATGCATTGACGTACTCAATATATGAGATCACAGTTGCTCTATTAATGGCGATCCAGTCCATCTCCTTCAAATCTACGCACACTACACAAAAAAATCATGGCCCTCCTAATTTCTAGAATGAGTCATTTACCTTTTTACTGACCCACATAGTAGCCCACTTAGGCCCATTAGACACAGTAGCCCCTGCATAGAAATCAGATTTTTGGTTTGACTCAATAGAGTAGACACGATTTCCAGAGCTTTGCCCCTAAATGGGGTTTGCAGAAATGATACAAACTCTCTTAGGTCAAATAATTTGATTGCGTATATAGCCCATACCAAGTGAAAGTGCATTACACTATGCTGACTGCCAACAAAGCCCTGTCAGTTATATGAGGAATGTTATTATTTGTGTGTGTTTTTTAATAGAGCTAAAATCTCCTAAAACTGATAAGATAACAGATGCCATATAGGTTCATCCAACCCAAGATACTCAATTCAATTGTCAAATGCTGAACGCTTGACTCAAGCTTACTGGCGTTAGAACCTGTGGTCTACGGAACACAACGAGGTGCATTGACCTACTGAACAATATTGCCCAAGACTATGATACGGTATTATCGATAGTGACGGTATTATCGATAGTTACGCTCAGCAGGTCGTTAAAATGTATTTTTGGAGTTGATTCTGGATGTCTCTGATCAGTTGGGACCAGTTTGTGCACACGGCCCAAAAGGAGGAATCCAGGCCAACAGCACAACATGTGATTCTCGGTGTGATCTGTGAACCAGCAGAACAATTTTCTCATTTGCATTATACATCCAGCATGTAGTATGTAAACCCTAACAGGATTCATGAGGGGCATAGTACAGTTATTAAATATGAAAGATGTCATAAGGATGTTTGGAGCCCTTCCACAATATATTTTGGCCCTTTTGTTCATAACCATTTTAAGCTAATACAGACACTCTTGGTAACGAGCAAAATGTAATTATATGTTTAACTTTCAGAAACGGTGGTACGCAAAAAGCTTCCCAGCGTCCGTTTGCCAAATAGTTGTGAATGTCCCGGCCTCTTGAAAGGTGGCGGCTCTGGGCAATTGCCCACTTTATTCATGCACTAAAATGGTTCTGGGTGACAAGCCGTCTTAAGAGGGGAATAGAAATAACTGTTCAACATTTGGATTGTGGAGGTCATCTCAAAGAATTTGAGGCTACTTGTACAAAACATTTTACAGTTGTAAACCTTGAGATTCGCCAAACCACATGGCTGGTGACAAAAAAATACTGTTGGGCATTGCACTAAATCACTTTTTCAAAGAAAAAGCCGTTTCCGCTATTTGATAAGAGCATGGAAGTGAGTTCTTGCCTAATTGTGATTCACATTGGTATGTAGCAGGGAAGTTCCCTCCTAATTGTGATTCACAGTGGTGTGTGACAATGATCTGTGACAGTAATTGAGGTAGGGAACCATTGAGAACTTTCTGACACAACAACGGGGATAGTAACTGTTAGTCAATTCAGTTTATTTTTACTATGAAAAACGTAATATCCACAAAACACATACAAAACAAACAAATACAAATAAAAGAAATCAGATTTAAAAGCATCAGTGTCAGGGTTCAGACAGCAAATTAAAAAATTTAGATAGTTATAACAGAAATAATATTCTCATTTTAAGAGTCTTTTTCAGGAAGCAAGCAATAGCATAATATATTTTAGGAGTAGACAACATTTGGGGAAATAAAAAGGCTTATCTACAGTTAATAAATGGTTTCTGTTGCCAATAGTCGTGCAAGGCATATCATAGGTTCAGGTTTATAAAATTTGCAAAATAATAAAGTCGCATCATAGTCTTAGAGCAGTTGTTGCAAGGACACAGAGTAACTGGGTTGATAAAAAAAATCAACCTTTGGGGTAAGGAAACATATCGGCATGATACGTATTCTAAACCTTGTTAATACATTTTGCTCACAACTGCTATGTACAAGTATTAAATATTGTTCAATTGGAGTAGTATTCTTATAATGATAAAAATATCTCATTGATGATTTAGACAGTTCTACAAATTCACTCTATAAAAGGCTGGAAGTAAAATGGCACTATTAACCAATATCTTATCAGCTCTCACAATGTTCCAAGGGGTCTCAGACAAATCTGGTCGGTCTAACTTGAAACACATCTCCTTAATTTAATTTAACCAACTAAACTTGTAAAAAGTATCTAACGATATACTGTCTCAGACAACTGATTTATAAAGAAGAAGCTGTCCCCGTGTGGTAGGAACCGTTTGGGGAAGATTAAAAAAAAAAACTTTAGAAGACCTTTTTTCGTTTTTGTGTAATTAATATAATACAAACTTAGCCCCAAGGAGCAGAATATGATCTTATGGCTGCAAGAATAACTCTAACATGGGGCACTGTACACAGAGTAGCAACAGGAGAGAGGGTACAGTTAAAACTAGATTAAGAGAAAATATCAATACACAAAAATAATAGGACATTTTTCTACATTACACAAAAGAGCAGTACCTTTTTTCTACATTGCACAGAACTCTAAAATTATGCATACATTGTAAGGCACAAGGAAATTAAGTCATACAATTTTCTATCAATAGTCCGAACCAGGATGACAACACATATGACAATTCAATTCAATTCAATTAATTTATATAGCGCGCTACATACCCAGAGGGTCTCAAGGCGCTTGAAGAAGGGTGGGGAATTACTTGTCGAATATCCAGGTTTTAACCACTTGGATGCTAATGACAAGGGTAACTCGTCATGATGCACTGGTTGACCTGTGCTGATGACAAGGATAACTCGTCATGATTAGTAGGAATTCTCAAAGTTCAGCACAGGACGGGAAAACCCCTTAGCATCCAAGTGGTTTAGTTGCTTTCTGAAGGCTAGATGGTTCTGAGTGAGGCGAAGGTGAATGGGAAGTGAGTTCCAGGTTTTAGCCGCCAGGTAGGAGAAGGATCTTCCTCCCATGGTGGTTTTGTTGATGCGAGGTACAGCAGCAAGGGCTTGGTTGGAAGAGCGTAGCTGGCGGGAGGGGGTGTAGAAGGAAAGTCGTGTGTTGAGGCATTCGGGTCCAAGTTCGTAAAGTGCTTTGTGTGCGTGGGTTAGGAGGCGGAATGTTATCCTCTTATTGACGGGGAGCCAGTGGAGGTTTTTCAGGTGACCAGAAATGTGGTCTTTACGCGGGATGTCTAGTATGAGTCTGGCTGATGCGTTCTGGATGCGTTGGAGTTTTCTCTGACGTTTTGCGGTGGTACCGGCGTATAGGGTGTTTCCGTAGTCCAGGCGGCTTGTAACCAGTGCGTGGGTGACCGTTTTTCTAGTTTCGGTGGGGATCCAGCGAAATGTTTTTTTGAGCATGCGAAGAATGTTGAAGCAAGATGATGAAACGGCGTTGACTTGTCTGGTCATCGAGAGTGAGGAGTCCAGGATGACGCCCAGGTTCCGTGCGTGGTCCGTCGGGATGGGTGCTTTTCCAAGGGCCTCTGGCCACCAAGAGTCGTCCCAGGCGGAGGGGGAGGTACCTAAGATAAGGACTTCTGTTTTGTCTGAATTCAGTTTCAGACGGCTGTGCTTCATCCACTCGGCTACTTCTTTCATTCCTTCATGTAGGTTGGTTTTGGCGGTGTTAGGTTCTTTGGTGAGTGAGAGGATCAGTTGAGTGTCATCAGCGTAGGAGATGATGTTGAGGTTGTGTTGGCGTGCGATGGCCGCGAGGGGGCTCATGTATACGTTGAAGAGGGTGGGGCTGAGTGAAGATCCTTGTGGCACGCCGCAAATGACTTCAGTGGCCTCTGACTTGAATGGTGGGAGGCGGACTCTCTGAGTTCTTCCGGCAAGGAACGAGGTGATCCATTCCAGTGCTTTTCCTTGGATTCCGATGTTTCTGAGGCGTTGTAACAGGGTGCTATGACAGACTGTGTCGAAGGCTGCGGAGAGGTCGAGGAGGATGAGGGCGACTGTTTCTCCATTGTCCAGTAGAGTTCGAATGTCGTCTGTTGCTGCGATGAGTGCGGTCTCAGTGCTGTGTTTGGCTCGGAAGCCGGACTGTGAGGAGTCGAGGGATTTGTTGGTTTCGAGGAAGGCGGCGAGCTGGTTGTTGACAGCTTTCTCGATGACTTTGGCAGGGAATGGAAGGAGTGAGATGGGGCGGTAGTTTTTGAGTTCGGTGGGGTCAGCTGTGGGTTTTTTCAGAAGGGCGCTGAGTTCGGCGTGTTTCCAGCTTTCCGGGAAGGTGGCGGAGTTGAGGGAGCAGTTGATGACGTCTCGGAGGTGTGGTGCTATGATGGAATCTGCTTTGTTGAAGATGTGGTGAGGGCATGGGTCTGTGGGGGATCCTGAGTGGATGGAGTTCATCAGGCGGATGGTGTCCTCAGTGGAGACTGGGTTCCAGTCATTAAGGATGTTCAAGGGGGGTGAAGGTACGGCAGAAGGTTGGGTGGGTTGGTCTCCGGGTTGGTTGTCGAAGCTGTTGTGGATGTCTGCGATTTTGTCGTGGAAGAACGAAGCTAGGGAGTCGCAAAGGGTTTGAGAGGGAGTGATGTCGTTGGAGTTGGCAGTGGGGCTGGTAAACTCTTTGATGATGTTGAATAATTCCTTGCTGTTGTGGGCGTTGTTGTCTAGTCGGTCTTTGAATGCGGCTTTCTTGGCAGTCCGGATCAGTTGGTGGTGTATGCGGGTGGCGTTTTTGAAGGCGTCCCTGGTGCTGGTGTTTGGGTCTTTTTTCCAGGCCTTCTCAAGGGAGCGACAGAGTTTCTTAGATTTCTTAAGATCATCGTTGAACCAGGGGGCGTTTTTGCTGCCTAGTTTGATTTGACGTTTTTTCAAAGGTGCTAGGTTGTCGGCGCTGTTGGTTAGCCATTGAGTGAGGTTAATGGCTGCTTGGTTAGGGTTCGAAGAGTGGGCAGGGGGGTTTTGAAGAAGCGATGAGGAGATCTGGTCGATGGTGATTTTGTTCCAGTTTCTTTGCAGAGTAGGTTGAGGATGGTTGTGGGTTGTAGTCTTTTTGTAGATAAAGTGAACGCAGCTGTGGTCCGTCCAATGGAGAACTGTGGTGTGACTGAAGGAGATATGTTTGCTGGAGGTGAAGATAGGGTTGAGTGTGTGACCTGCGTAGTGAGTGGGGGTATTAACAAGTTGTTGGAGTCCGAGGTTGGCGAGATTGTCCAGAAGGGTGGTGGTGTTGCTGTTGTTGCTTTTTTTCCAGGTGAAAATTGAGGTCTCCCAGTAGAATGTAGTCCTCGGAGGGGAGGGCGTGTGGGGTGATAAAGTCAGTGATGTCTTCACTGAATTGTGCACGGGGTCCTGGTGGTCTGTAGAGGAGGGTGCCTCTGAGTGTGGTCTTGGGGTCGGTGTGGATCTGGAAGTGAAGGTGTTCCAAAGGTCGATGGCGTGTCTGTGGACCGAGCGGGTGTTGAGCAGGATGCATTTTAGGTGGTTGGTGTCAGATCTCTGTTTGGTGTTAGTGGATGAGAAGTTGGTCTTGGTGCCGTCATACTTGCAGGAGTTGCATGTGAAGGGTCCATGGGTGTGTCCAGGAGCGGCTTGGGCGCAGTTGGGGAGTCGACCGGGGTTGAGGGCTAAGAGGGTGGAGGCGTTGTATGTAATGCGGGTGGGGTGGGTGGTACGGGGGCCAGGGGTTCTTGCGCTGGGCGCGGGCTTGGCGCGGACGGGCGTAGACGGGCTTACCTTTGGCGCACCTTCGGCGCGCATGGGGCGCGACCGCTTCGCGTGAACGCTGCGCGTAGGAGCATCTGTCATAAATGGAAAGTGGAGGGGGCGGAGCGTGGGAGGGTCAGCTGGGAGGCGGGCGCTGGGAGGAGACACGGGCTCGCGCAGGTAAACACAAGCCTAAAATGGCAGCCCGGTCCTTGAAACGAAAGTGAGTCACAGCCGGAGTGGTGCACAATTATAAACACTCTCCACACAATTTTCTCTTCCCCCCAAACAATGCCAATATTGCGCAGCTATTACAGACAGAAATAATGCAGGCAAATGAGTCCAGGCGCCGAGTGTGCTATTAATTAAATAATTAGTTAAAAAGTCTGCAGAACGATACCGGGCGCTGGATGCGCTCTTTCAGGGCAGGCAGGCAGCAGCGCGATGTTCTTTTCTGTGCTAATCAGCGTCTGAAGGGAGGCAGAGGGCGAGGGGAGCGACCGCTAAGGAAAGCGTCCACACGGTCAAACAAAGTTCAAAGGGTGGCAATGAAGCTTCTCAGCTATACCTTTGCTTGTGTGAGAAAGGGATAAAGTGCAATGACCAATGTTTTATTTGAGAAAGTACGTGTTTTCAGTAAAACTTATTTTGGATTAAAATCATTCCTAAAAAAAGTACAAAAAGGTACAAAAGTCAGAACCACTCCCACCAAGATACAAGTTAACAAGTCTTTAGTTACATTCCATGCAGTATTGTTACTTGAAAGTGCATTTTTGGTTGATCAATTAGTGTGGGTTCAACATTAAAGTATAACTAAAACAAAAAGAATAACCTCAGATGCATTGTAAATGATTCAGAGAACAACTACATTCCTAAAACCTATAGGTAAAGGTTACATTGGCTCCTAGCAAATCAGAATTTTATAGTCCTGAATTCATGTTCATTTCACATGGGGTCTGCTTGAATTAATCTTGACACAGCATATCTTTGGGTGCTGGGTGCAATGAGTAAGTGAACTTCAGTTTATTTAAAATTCAACATTAGTGAATATGCTCAGCAGGAGATCCTGGTTTTTCAGAATTATTTATGCAAATGTCGGTTAGATAAACTGCCAGGTGGCAGCCACGTTCAGGGTGAATATAGTCCATATTTGTGAAATTGCCCCTGAACAGACCTTTAATGTTTATTACTTAATGCAGGATTGCCAAAGTATGGCATTTAAAAATGGTAGAATATTTTAAACTGTGCAGTAGCCTTACTTTCAGGAGAGCCTGTTACATTTCTTGAAATATAAAAGGAGGGAGGATCGGATAAGACTTCTACAAAAAAAACATCTTATGTTCTGATGATTTACCACACATACAGGAATGGGGTAGGTTTGCAGGATTGCTTGCCCAAAAGTATCCCTGAGTGAAATTTGGCACAATCACATTATACAATTGGTAAGGTTTACTAGTAGGAGCTGGGTATGCAATACCTCTTTCCATAACTACAACATTTAGCTAAAGTTCAGTTAATCTTGTTAAATCTGGTGCCACTCCCAAAATTGCTTGAACCTCTTCAGTAAAACATGCTACTCTACCTCATTGGGTAGATACTTGAGTTCAAGTGATGGAACTTTGTCACTCTTTCCACCATTTCAAAGATTACATTTAGTAAAATCTAATAATGGCATCTGCCAGTGGTGTTGCTGAATCAAACTGGTGCCTTGTAGACAATGAGCACTATGTTGTGGCACATAAAAACCCAACCTATCCAAAGAAGAATTTCTAGTTGGCTCATGTAGGAACGTGGATTATTAGCAGGTGGAGGCATTCACCTTCATTTAGTTCTAATACCACAATCACCAATAGGTCCAGTCAAGTTTCAATAAATTAATCCTTGCTCACCCATTGGTAGCTTAGCAAATGAGCAGTCTGGCTTAACTTAATAGACAGGTATGTGTAAAGCATTTAAACAGTAAATAAGTAAAAGGCACAATACTATAAAAATCCAACACCAATTTATAAAAATAGAGAATATTTGTTTATCTTAAAACAAAACACAAAATGACTAAAACCAATGTAGGGAACTGGAGATATGATTTTTTTTTAATTGAGAATTCTAGCGCAAAAAAACTTAAAGTGCCACTTGCAGTTATCTGGTCGCACTGACCCTTGACCAATTCAAAGTTTTAGGCCGACCTCTATGGAGCATGGGTCAGATAGGCTGAGTGCTAGGTCTCGGTTAAAAGTTTAACTTTGGACTTAGTCTTTTTCTTGGAGCTTTTCTATAGTCGATTGTCTCATCGGCAGGTCCCTGGGCTACTCGAAACTGAAGTTCAATTCACCAACGGCAGTCTGCTGAAGCGCGATGCCTTGTGGAGTCTCTGGAAGTCTTTGTCCTCGACGTCAATTTCGAGGTACTCTGGAGCTTTCAGTGGGATAAAACAGCTTAACAGGGCGAGTAATGAGTCAACTACAGCGGCTACACTCTCCTCTTGGAGCTTTTCTGCAAAACTTTGCAGAAAGTGTCTTGGTTACAGATCTTGTGGTTTTTTGGTTCCTTTGGTGAAAATAAGTGTCCACTAGCTTCGTCCAAGGATTTAGAGACTCTGGATTGCCTCTTGGGGGCTAGGACACAATTTCCCACAATGCACATGTACAGTCCAGGAAAAATTCTATTGCAACTGGTCAGCTTGGGTAATCCTCTCTTTGGGCTTGCAGGTGACTTCTTCCAACTCTGTGGCACCTGTTGCTGATCAGGGGGTCCACTCCTTTTCCTCTGAGTCAGGCATAGTCCTTTCTTTGTGGAGCCTTGAGAGTGCAGCAGGTGCAGTCTTTCTGAGTGCAAGCCTTTGAGGTGCAGTCCAGGGGTCCAGCAGGGCAGTCCTTCTTCATTTGTTTCAGGCAGTGTTCTGAGAGGCTCCTACAGAGCTCTCATCTTTACCCTCAATTCCAAGCTGGCAGGAGTGGAGGACACCCCAACCAAAAGGGATAAAGGTACCTCCATCTGCTATGACCACTTCCTGAAAAGTGTGGCATATTTGTGGCCCAGAATGCACTGTTTTCACAAAAATCAAAATGGAGAAAATCTCTCTTTGGTCTGTGTGTCTGTGTAACCCAACTCAAAGGAGTGGCTAACAACTCACTACAATCCCCTTCCAGCACCTGTCCTAATCTAATTAGGCTGGCTGGGGATCAAAGAAGAGGGGGCTGTCCTGAGTCCTGTGAAATCTGTTCTCTGGCCTTTGAAGTCCAGTTTATCTCCTTATCCCCCTTACTCTCCATGGCTTCTCCAGGAAGCAAATCTCCTCTCACCAAATGACTGTGCTGTTTCATCCCCAGGCCTCTTTACAACTACTCGGGAAGCAGCTTCGCTCTAGATGTCAAAAGCTAACCAATGAGAACAGGCTGCTACAAGGCTCCTTTAGAAACCGCAGGATAGTAAGTTCTAAAATTACTTCCCTGTAATATTTATAATAAATACGGGCTTGGCAAGTTGTTAGATTTATTATAACTATTATTTCGATATTTTGAATGGTATTGCTAGCTAGCTCCCGAGCAAAGATAGACTTTATTAAGTTTAATAAAGCCTTCTCATGTTAGCCTAAGGGGCTAGCAGCATTACAATAGGGAAACACGAATATGGCTGTTTTTCCATACCAGGGCATATAAAACATCCTTTATATTGTCCCTGCTTTTTATAAAAATACACCCTACCCATAGGGCACCTAGGGAAGAAGTGTGGCTCAATGGTTAGAGCGACAGACCCTGATGCAGAGGTCTATCCCAGGACCAGGGTTCAATTCCCCACCTCGGCGGGTCTTGGGCTCAAAACTCCATGGACCTGATAATTCTCGCCTTGGTGCCTATTCCAATCATGGAGTCCCACTCTGCAACTCTGGGCAATAGCTTGCTTAATCTCCACAACGGCCCCCACAATGCTAAGGATGCCTGGCCTCCACCTTGGGGGCGCCCAGAAGTGGACGCCTCACAGGGAAAGCCAGGATGGGTTCCACAGTGGTATTCGTACAAGCGCCTTGAGACCCTTGCGGGTGAGTAGTGCGCTATACAAGTATCAATTTACATTTAGGGCTGACGTATAACTTATTTTAAAAAATGCTGTTTTGGTCTTTGGAAGTACTTTTAATTCCAAAGTCAAATTTTGACATAGTTTTATTTTAAAACCAGCTTGCAAAGCAGGCCTGGCTTTAAAATGACACCAGACACCACAGTAGTGCACACTTAAGTGCATTAAGTCCACTGGGTTCTGTAAACCTACATACACTACCATATTCTAGGGACGTACAGGCAGGTTGTCTTAGCCAATTAGAATGATATTGATTACCATATACCTTTTAGAGGGCAGAGCACTGGCCATGGTCCTAGTTAGCAGAGACTAGGGCACTTTCAGAGTCAGTAACCACCAGAATCAGTCAGAAAAATGGGGCTGATTAGGGTAAAAAGAATGATTTCCCTACAGTACATGTCTGAGATTATAAAGTGGATCTACAGCAAAGTGACACCGAAGTATCAAGGGAAAATCTCACAGCAATGTTAATCTCTCTAGTTAAACTATATAATATCGGATTCAAGCCCTATCTAAAAAAACATCAAATGACTGCTAGAATCCTATACATCCTAGATTTAGAAACTGAACAAATATTAAGAAATCTTTCCTAATCCAGGAGTTTCAGTAATTCTTAGAGACCCTTGTTCTATTAAGTATAGTTATGGCATTGGCCTATTATAAACTTTGAGTACTTCAGCCACTTTGCTTCAGAAGCCTTCATTGCATCCCATTCAAATCTGCATCAGTAGTAAAAGGCAGAAGAAGATTACTATCAAGCACGGGTACAGGTGGACCGAAATCTATGTCAGGTTTTTAGCGTTAGTACTATGTACATGATTTTCATTTAAATTCATTATATGTGTAGTTTAATTTTCATGGTTATCCTTAAAACTGACGTGGTTGATGTCCTTCAGGAACCACGTTCAACACCAGTTGAATAGTATATGTATATGTGGCTGTACATCTTGGAATAGCACACTACCTGGATTCAGAACCCAGTTTTGGCTCTCTGAGTGACAGTAGAAAAAAAACTACGAACTAAATATATCTGCTTAACTGACTAACCATGTTCTGTCAAACATAAATGCACACTTTATATACATAGGGGCTTGACTGGCAGAGTTCTGTTTGAGAGGAGGTAGGCCTGTACATGGGTTTCACATATATATCATGAAAAATGGTCCATCAGTGCTATTTAATAAGGGCAGATCTAGTGTCACAGATTCCAAGACTCAACCAACCCCTCCACTGCCAATCACATTCTATGTATAAAGCCATGCCTCCTAAGTAAAAAAAAAATAAACAGCAACCTAATAACCCCTTGTGAGGTTGTTGTGTCTGAGTATACAGTGACTATAGAAAATGTAAACAAAGGGATCATTAAAAAAACACATACAAAGTATTTTTTTAAGACGGAATTAATTATTCATAACAAAACTCATTCTTTTCTGGTCATCATTGCGCGCTAACTCAATTAAATAAGGAAAATACATTCAGAGGCGTACATGTAAACTAAATCAGTTTACTAATTTCAACAAATTATTTGGACCAGTTGAATTGCATGACCTATTTCCAACCCTGCAGATGATAAAGGGGTTACATTTTCTAGGAAACAAAACATATTCTAATAAAGAAGGCCTTAACAACCCCCTCTACCCCCACCCGTGAAGTACTGACCCCCCATTCTAGGACCCTGTGCAGCTCTTTTTAGGGCAGTTAAAATGGAGTCTCAGTTGTACCTTTCCTTAATCCCTGGGGCAGTTACAGTTCATTAGGTAGGGCTGGAAACAGAGTCCGGATATACAGTGCTAATAATATACACAGCAGGGAGCTTTTCAATTTCATTAGTGTCTGGAGAAGATAACAATTAGTCTCTGTTCCTCCATTAGTATTTCCAATTTCACGTGTGTTGCTTCGCATAGTTAACATCGTAACCTCCCAAGCATGGTGGCAGTTATGCCCCAGTTTGCCTGGCGGCGCATGCGCAGTAATGCTGCTTTATTTAAACATGCTTTGGAAAAGCCGATAGGTCTCACCTTTGAAACTATTAGCTCTGCCAAGGCTTTAGTCTATCTATGCTCCAAAGCTTCAGCAAAAATGCTGATGCTGACAGTATGAACAAAAGGGAGAAAAAAGCACGACATGGCTGCACTGTTTTGTAGGCGCAGGCATGCCTCATTTTTTTACCATCCCAGATTGATTAGTGGATTGATAAATGAAAATAAATAACTATGAAGTAGTGCAAAAGTGCTTTTATTTGTAAAGCGGAAGGGCCTGCAGCAGCTTCTTGCATGGGCTGCCAAAAGCCAGCCAACATTTAAAAGGAAAAAAAGGACCTTTAGGGTTGAGGAGGCAAAAGGAGGACTGAGTGGCGTGGCACACAAGGGAGAAACATCAAGGAAAGCAGGAGGCACGCACAAGAGCAGGGTAGTAGCCTTCGTTGGTGCTGGAGGTACAGTGACAACAAAGCCTAGAGACCCTGAGGGGGGCCCCATTGAACCCTGATAATTGTTGTATTTTACATTTTGATCAAAAGCCAAGGGGCCTTTCCCTTCCATGCACTAGGGCCCATGACACACAGGCTAACCTGAGAGAACAAGGTGAGAAGCTTAATAATTTAACTAATAATCATTGTTACATCACCAGTTTAATTAAAGTCCCTCACCTCCTCCCAAATGCAAAATTAATAAGCTGCTAAGTGTATTAGTGACTTTTTGCACCCGCTTCTACAATCCTTGTGTAATTTTAAAGTGCCAAGTCTGTCTGTAACCTGAAAGTACCAGAATAAATTCCCAGCACCTAGACTCGGCTCTTGTGTCTAAAGTTGATAATGTTATTACTGGTAATTATGCCTTAGCAATAGTTATTATTTGCAGCACAATGGGTTCTGGGGCAGAATTGTAGGTTGGGCCACCTCGAAGATGGCCCACAGTTCTAACAGTGCTCTCTTCTAGCCTTTTTCTGCCCTACATACTTGGTCCGAATGTGTATCCTTGTTCGTTCTATTATGTTGGTGTCGAAGGTTCCCCACCTCTGGCCAGGGGAACACAATACGTCTTAGTGAAGAAGTGTGGCTCACTGGTTAGAGGCGGCAGACCCGAGAGCAGAGGACGGCCCGGGACCAGGGTTCGATTCCCGGCGCGGCAGGTTTCTGGACCAGGGTCAGCGGACTCGATAATTCTCTCGCCTCGGTGCCCACTCTGATCAGCGATCACACTCGGCAACTCTGGGCATTAGCTTGCCTCATCTTCACTAACGGCCCCACCAGACCGCCGGGGATGCCTGGTCTCACCCTGGAGATACCCATTAAGGGACCATCTCTCAGGGAAGCCAGGAAGGGTTTCGCAGCGGTCGAAGCGCCTTGGGACCCTATGGGTAAGTAGTGCGCTATATAAATGCCTATATAAATAAAAATAAAATAAATAGTGTGTGCCATTCACAGCAGAATTTGTCTAGCTTTTTAATCTGCGAGGGGAATCTAATTCACATGTGGTTTAAAGGCGACTCAATGATGGGTTGGGAACTTTTTAAGGGTTTTAGTGTTCTAACTTCTCAAGGCTTTTTAGATAATCCTAAATTGTACCCTCATTGTGAGAAAAATATGTACAAGGGATTATGCCGGCAATAACTATTTCACTACGAACTCAGCTTCAGGACAAAGCTGCATCAAGCACACTTTTACAATACATAAAACAACGCATATGAAGGGTAACAACCTGTAAGAAAGTACAATGATTAATTCAAACATTGTGAATTGTACTTTTAGCAGAAGAATAGCAAATATGAAAAGTTGCAATTTCATACGCACATAGAAACGTTAAGAAGACATAACATTCAATGTGAAACACAGTTTCAATAATTTATCAGCACCACCACCACCTCTAAAAAAATCCATCAGTTCTAAACCATAATGAAAATAGAAGAGAAAACGTGACAGCCTTCGCTTAGCACATACTGCTCAATGATGAGGGGACGCTCTGAGCAGTACATGGAACTAAGTGAGCCCTATAGTCTGTCAATATTGGTTTGGGTACAAAGATATCAGCAATTTGTGCGGAGAAGAAGAAGCAACTCGATAACTATAGGCCCTTCTAGGCCAAGCACAAGCTGCACCTTACTCTCCAAGGTCCGAACTTACACCCTATGTCACACCGAGGGGTCATACGTATAGGTTGTGTCATGCCCAGTGGTCCAAGCTAATAACACCTCTCACTTCTTTCAGATACTACCAGTGTTAAGAAACTGATAGCTCTAAGAAAATTCCTGTAAACTAAAAAATTAAGACAGAGATGCTGGCTCTATATCACACCCAGAGCCTATGCGCACCGTCTGTGTTTTCTGTGGTCCAAGATGATTCACTGACACAACATCGATGTAAAAAAATATTGACTCAAAAATATAGATGTAGAAAATATCGACTTTTATATAAATATTAAATAAAATAATATATATTAAATATTAAATATAACATTAACAAAATAAAATACATATAATATACATTTTAATTAAATATAACAAATAAAAGTAATAAAAAATAAACACACAAACAATAATTTATACATATATACTTACTTTAAAACAATGATTAACTATTCTTTTACATTTTATGTTGAAAGTTTAAAATAATATAAAAGATAAAAATATATATTAATGATTTAAAATATAAAAAATAAAACTCTATAATAAATTAAAACATTAAACTATTACAAAAATATTTAAACTTAAATTTCACAACACAATCAGTGCAAAAGTAGGGTGAGTGTTGGATAGCGGAGGAATTAAACGTACTATTCCAACTCCAGTGTGTGCAACAGTAGGGAAATTGTTGGATAGCGGAGGGGTAAAAATTACTGTTCCCACTCCAGTAAGAGCAACAGTAAGGAAAGTGTTGGACAGCGGAGGGGAAAAAATACTATTCCCACTCCACTGAGTGCAGCAGTAGGATAAGTGTTGGATAGAGGAGAGGTAAAAATTACTATTCCCTCTCTAGTGAGTGCAACAGTATGGAAAGTGCTGCATAGCGGAGGGGTACAAATCACTATTCCCACTCCAGTGAGTGCAACAGTAGGGAAAGTGCTGGATAAAGGAGGGGTACAAATTGTTATTCCAACTGCAGTGAGTGCTACAGTAGAGAAAGTGTTGGAAAGTGAAGGGGTACAATGTAGTATTCCCACTCCAGTGAGAGCAACAGTAGGGAAAGTGTTGGATAGCGGAGGGGTAAAAATTACTATTCCCACTCTACTGAATGGAACAGTAGGATAAGTGTTGGATAGCAGAGGGGAAAAAATGTATTCCCACTCTATTGAGTGCAACAATAGGGAAAATGTTGGATAGCGGAAAGATAAAAATTACTATTCCCACTCCAGTGAATGCAACAGTAGGGAAAGTGCTGGATAGCGTAGAGGTAAAACTTATTATTCCCACTCCAATGAGTGCAACAGTAGGGAAGGTGCTGGAAAGCGGAGGGTAAAAAATTACTATTCACACTCCACTGAGTGCAACAGTAGGATAAGTGTTGGATAGCGGAGAGGTAAAAATTACTATTCTCACTCCAGTGAGTGCAACAGAATGGAAAGTGCTGGATAGCGGAGGGGTAAAAATCACAATTCCCGTCCAGTGAGTGCAACAGTAGGGAAAGTGCTGGATGGCGGAGGGGTAAAAATTGCTATTCCAACTGTAGTGAGTGCAACAGTAGAGAAAGTGTTGGATAGCGAAGGGGTACAATGTACTATTCCCACTCCAGTGAGAGCAACAGTAGGAAAAGTGTTGGATAGCAGAGGGGTAAAAACTACTTTTCCCACTCCACTGAATGCAACAGAAGGATAAGTGTTGGATAGCAGAGGGGAAAAAATGTATTCCCACTCCGGTGAGTGCAACAGTAGGGAAAATGTTGGATAGAGGAGAGGTAAAAATGACTATTCCCACTCCAGTGAATGCAACAGTAGGGAAAGTGCTGGATAGCGGAGAGATAAAAATTATTATACCCACTCCAGTGAGTGCAACATTAGGAAAAGTGTTGGATAGTGGAGAAACAAAAAATACTATTCACACTCACACGTTTGGGTCTATATGGTGAATACATCTGCTAGACCATCTTCAGGATGATGGTTTCATATGTTGAATGACCCTAATTAAAATATATGGACGACTCAATAAGTTAATTGTTCAAGGAAGTCAGGTCCGTTGAGTTCATGTAGTGTTAGGGAACGGGCACTGCTCCGTCCGGTTAATCACTGGAAACACAGTCGGCATCTGTTTGCAGATGGTCCTGAAGATGGTCTTGCAGATGTAATCACATTATAGACCGAAACGTCGACAACTGCACCCATTTTCTCTGTGATTCTTCATAATATGGATTGTTTTTGTAGAATACATTACAATTTCTTCTTGTATACAATGTTTGAAATGAGTGACCACATTAGTGACAATGAGAAAATAGTGGCAACAAAAAATCTTTAAATCTCGGTCACTGTATGTCCATAAGTACAGTTTTTTGTGTCCCTCCCAAAATATATTTTTTCTACATAAATTTTTGCTTTAAAAAGTATACACCCGTATTGTGTTTTGTTCCCTTACATTTCTTTATTGATTTGTTTATGTTTAAATAAGTAATTTGTTTTCTTGAATACTCCAATGTAAGCTACTGCTTAGAGCATACTATAAATAATTTTTCAAAAAGTCTAAAAACAAACAGAAGAAGAAATCCCTTTTAGGCAATCTTACCTATCTATACGTGAATTACCCAAGCCTCCAAGGGTTTATTTGGTTCCCCACTTCCCCTCTTTTTTACTAACTTTCTAAAAGTGGCATTTTCAGACCTACAATTTTAAAATCAACTTTACTAAACGGTGTGTTTTTAAATTATGAGTCCAGAGACACACAAGTCCAATTTTCTGTCTGCTCCCAATGGGAATTTGCACTTAAAAGATGTTTTAAGGCAATCTCCATGTTAACCTATGGGAGAGATAGGCCTTGCAGTACTGAAAAACGATTTAGGCAGGTTTTCACCTCCAGGACATGTAAAACTCTAAAGTACATGTCCAAACTTTTAAATACACTGCACCCTGTCATTAGAACTGACTAGGGGTGACTTATATGTAGTACAATAGAAGGTTTGAGCCTGGCAAGTTGGTTAACTTACAAGGTCGAAATGGCAGTTTAAAAACTACACAAACTGGCTTTGCAATGGCAGCCTGAGCTATGTTTAAAGGACTACTGCGTAGGTGGTACAATCAGTGCTGCAAGCCCACTTGTAGCATTTAAGTTACAGGCCCTGGGCACATATAATGCACTGTACTAGGGACTTACAAGCAAGTTAAATTTGTCAATTGTGGATAAGCCAATGTTAAATTGTTTAGAGTATAGAGCATATGCACTTTTGTGCTGGTTAGCAGTGGTAAAGTTCCCAGAATACTAAAGACAGCAAAAATGAAGCCAGCAAAACAGGATGTCAGGAGACAAAAAAGTCTGGAAACCACACCAAGGATGCCAGGTCTATCAATGGGCTACAGCAATCTTCAGGACTGAACCATCTGGCATTTTGGGCCGCCGACTTCACTCCGCATAGGCTATAACCCGAACAGTATGGCAGTAATCTACATGGCATCCCCACCTGCAATACAGACCACTTACTCCACTCCACTCCACACATGGGCTACGACCCAATCAGCATGACAGCAATCTATACAGGGGACCCACCTGGCATATGGGATCACTGAATCTACTCTGCACACAGGCTACAGACCAATTGGCACAGCAGTAATCTTCATGGGGGCCCCATTTGGCATACAGGGTTGCTGACTTCCAGCCAGCACATGGGCAGTGACATGATTGGTACAGCAAAGTTCACGGCTCATTGCACAGCAGCCTTCCTCTAACATGCGGAAATCACAACTTTTCCCTACACAGACGCAATGACCCAATCAAAGCAGCAGCAGCCCTCTCCTCACACCTCGCTGTAGAGATCTCATTGGCAATATCCTCCACTGGACCTCATTCCCTCCAGCCCTCCTCTGCCTCACAAGGCACATTAGTTGTGGCAAGCAGGTAGGCACTCATGCTTCAGGGGCAGGTGATCTTAGACTCCCTGGATGATGTCTCCACCCCAGCTAGGAGACTGGCCGGGCTTGTCTCCCAGTCCTGGTCACAGGCAGTATCTTGCAGAGCTTCTCCTCCTTGCTCAGCCCTGCTGGCTGCTTAACAGTTGACAATTTTGGGGGCCTCAAGCTCTCCCTCTTATAGTGTAGTGTTAGACACCAAATGTGATTTAGAGTCCGATTTTTTGAAGTTTAGGTTGAGGGTCTGCTGCCTCCTTTTAAGTTCCCTCTCCTGTACCCTGCCTAACCTCCAGAAGGCAGTCTGTCACAGCAGGAACAACTCCAAATGTGATAGCCCTGCAACACAGTCCTTAGGAGTGACTAGAGGTTCACACTTGGATGTCAGCCACACCAAGGACATGCATATGACACACGTGCACTGCACAGTGCTGCATCATCAATGTATTGAATAGGCATGGGCGAATTTTGCGAATCTGGCATTCGCGAATTTGCGTGTTTGCGAATTCGCAATCCGCAAAATCCGCGAACTCTCGCGAATTTGCAGATTATTTTTTTTGTGTTCGCAAGGGTTTCTGCCAGTTCGCGAGGGTTTTGTACCAGTTCGCAATTGCGAACGTACTTGTCGGCTCGCAACGGTCGCGACTTTGTTGTTTCTACGTCTGGTTCATCATCACAGGTTCACAGCATCCTCTGTTTCACCACTGCCACCCTCTGGTTCACCCATGCCACCCTCTGGTACATCCTTGCCACCCTCTGATTCATCACTGTAGCTTATGGGGGGGAAAGCAGGCACACCTGCCCTGCTTCAACTGACATGAATTAATTTCTGGTTCATCACTGTAGATTATGGGGGGGGAAAGCAAGCACACCTGCCCTGCTTCAACTGACATGAATTAATTTGGGGTTGATTAATGTGTCACTGAATTTAAACTTCCTGTCTGGCACCTGCTTCCTTATCTGTAATTTGCTTTCTGTTGCAGTGTAATTTTTTCCCAGGACCTTTGTGGCCTACTTGTAGCTATCTATCAGCCTGCTGTGAGGGTCAGAGCAGGGTCATTGAATAGTTGCAAGTAGGCAACTGAACTCTGGAGGGGCCCCTCAGGAAGCACTACAGGGAACGGTTACTAATAATGAGTTTGAACTTTTGCACCCGCTGAGTGCTTTCAGTTTTGCAAAACTTGTTTTTCTGTGGGGCACTTCCTTCCTCCCCCCCCCCAAAAAAAATGGACTCCTTGCAAAAAAAAGTGCAGGCAAATGTCAACCTGAGGAGTTATTCTGATAAAAATCATCATTTTCAGAAGGTTTATGCTGCTTGCTGGTGGATTTCTTGTGCAGAATTGCAAATTTTGTAATTTAGCGAGTGCGAGATTGTTGCTGCCCGCCGCATCTACATGTTCGCAATTGCGAACTCTCGCGATGCGTCGCCAAACTCCCACGGGATCCCGCAGCAAGATCCAAAATGGCGCAGCACTCGCAAAATATCGAGAAAAACAACTCGCCAAACGCTGAATGACGGTAAGTGAACGCCGCACGCCGCAATATTGTATCACCAAGCAAAAAAATCTGCTGCGTGCGAGTTTGCGGATTTTCTGTAAATTCGCGAGAGTTCGCGGATTGCGAATTTACGAAAATCCGCAAAATCCGCGAGCGGAACGGATTTTCCGCCCATGCTTTGTATTGAACCGCCCACATGCAAACATACATACACCCAGCAAATATGTAACACATATGTACTGCGCAGCAGGACACATCATTCCAATGTAGGCCAAGTGTGAGGTAAGCACACACCATCAGAACAATTAATGAGTGAGGTAGTAGGCCTCAGATCAGTGACCCAGGTAAAAAGGCCTGTTCATTCTTACTGATACCTACACAATTAGCTGCCACTACAGCATTCGAGCTGCTTAACTCCTGGCAAAGGCAGTAGCCTTTTAACTATATGAGGTTAGTGCTTTGGGGGCACCTCCTTGTCCAAAAAGACTACAATTCATAAGTCAGGGCTATGTCATTGCACAAACGCATGATCCGTGTTCGCCCATGACAACAAAAATCAGCATCAGAAATCCAGACATTATTATAGTTGGGACACTAAGGGGTGAGGTGCACGTCCATTACCACATGATGGATTTTTCTGTCCCCACAATCCAGCACAGAAAAGACACTCATTTTTGAATGACTGACACAACAAAACAAAGTAAAAAAAGGTAAATGATGGCAAAAAGTACTGAATTTGTTATGAAATAAATTACAGCAAACATCCAACTCCTTTACAGATCAAGTTAACAGCACCTAGAGCACTGCTTAAAGCAACAAGGAGAGCGTAGAGAGGGAAAAGTACACTAAGGAGGCAGCTTGAAAACACATGCACTCTTGTGTAGTACTGTAGACAAAAGAGAAAAGTAGTTCTTTAAATGTGAGCAATGGAATGACATAAGTAAGGAGGAAATGTTGCATAGGAGAGACAGGCAAAGATGGACAATACAAGCAATCGAATAAGAGGCTAGCAAATGAGTGCGACAATAAAGCCAAATAATGGTAAGCATCGGGCAGCCTTAAAGCTCCTCTATGTTCTTGGGAAGCTCACAATATGTCTTTCGCAAACAGACAGCATGTGCTGTCTGGTAGGCTCAACCCAAAGAGGTTTCACTTGTATAACAACAACAAGATTACAGGAATAAATGTCTGGAATATGTATCTTGTAGTTGCATTCACCTTGTAGTTAGCATTAGCTGAGACTTTTGTGGTGTGGTTTGTCTGGGTAAACAAAAGGCTGCTCACATTTAAATTCCGATTAGAGGTCACATAATGCTGAGATGCTATATAAATATAGGACAAAGTGATGGTATATGCGGGAACCATAGCCATGTGTTGTATACCTATTCTGAGAAAATCCCTCATCTCAGCATGCCTCAGTAAACTGCAATAGCGTCATTTTAGGTTTTCCGAGCCAGACACTGTCTGTCTGTCTGTCTGTCTATCTATCTATCTATCTATCTATCTATCTATCTATCTATCTATCTATCTATCTATCTATCTATCTATCTATCTATCTATCTATCTATCTATCTATCTATCTATCCGCCGCATCTACATGTTCGCAATTGCGAACTCTCGCGATGCGTCGCCAAACTCCCACGGGATCCCGCAGCAAGATCCAAAATGGCGCAGCACTCGCAAAATATCGAGAAAAACAACTCGCCAAACGCTGAATGACGGTAAGTGAACGCCGCACGCCGCAATATTGTATCACCAAGCAAAAAAATCTGCTGCGTGCGAGTTTGCGGATTTTCTGTAAATTCGCGAGAGTTCGCGGATTGCGAATTTACGAAAATCCGCAAAATCCGCGAGCGGAACGGATTTTCCGCCCATGCTTTGTATTGAACCGCCCACATGCAAACATACATACACCCAGCAAATATGTAACACATATGTACTGCGCAGCAGGACACATCATTCCAATGTAGGCCAAGTGTGAGGTAAGCACACACCATCAGAACAATTAATGAGTGAGGTAGTAGGCCTCAGATCAGTGACCCAGGTAAAAAGGCCTGTTCATTCTTACTGATACCTACACAATTAGCTGCCACTACAGCATTCGAGCTGCTTAACTCCTGGCAAAGGCAGTAGCCTTTTAACTATCTGAGGTTAGTGCTTTGGGGGCACCTCCTTGTCCAAAAAGACTACAATTCATAAGTCAGGGCTATGTCATTGCACAAACGCATGATCCGTGTTCGCCCATGACAACAAAAATCAGCATCAGAAATCCAGACATTATTATAGTTGGGACACTAAGGGGTGAGGTCCACGTCCATTACCACATGATGGATTTTTCTGTCCCCACAATCCAGCACAGAAAAGACACTCATTTTTGAATGACTGACACAACAAAACAAAGTAAAAAAAGGTAAATGATGGCAAAAAGTACTGAATTTGTTATGAAATAAATTACAGCAAACATCCAACTCCTTTACAGATCAAGTTAACAGCACCTAGAGCACTGCTTAAAGCAACAAGGAGAGCGTAGAGAGGGAAAAGTACACTAAGGAGGCAGCTTGAAAACACATGCACTCTTGTGTAGTACTGTAGACAAAAGAGAAAAGTAGTTCTTTAAATGTGAGCAATGGAATGACATAAGTAAGGAGGAAATGTTGCATAGGAGAGACAGGCAAAGATGGACAATACAAGCAATCGAATAAGAGGCTAGCAAATGAGTGCGACAATAAAGCCAAATAATGGTAAGCATCGGGCAGCCTTAAAGCTCCTCTATGTTCTTGGGAAGCTCACAATATGTCTTTCGCAAACAGACAGCATGTGCTGTCTGGTAGGCTCAACCCAAAGAGGTTTCACTTGTATAACAACAACAAGATTACAGGAATAAATGTCTGGAATATGTATCTTGTAGTTGCATTCACCTTGTAGTTAGCATTAGCTGAGACTTTTGTGGTGTGGTTTGTCTGGGTAAACAAAAGGCTGCTCACATTTAAATTCCGATTAGAGGTCACATAATGCTGAGATGCTATATAAATATAGGACAAAGTGATGGTATATGCGGGAACCATAGCCATGTGTTGTATACCTATTCTGAGAAAATCCCTCATCTCAGCATGCCTCAGTAAACTGCAATAGCGTCATTTTAGGTTTTCCGAGCCAGACACTGTCTGTCTGTCTGTCTGTCTGTCTATCTATCTATCTATCTATCTATCTATCTATCTATCTATCTATCTATCTATCTATCTATCTATCTATCTATCTATCTATCTATCCGCCGCATCTACATGTTCGCAATTGCGAACTCTCGCGATGCGTCGCCAAACTCCCACGGGATCCCGCAGCAAGATCCAAAATGGCGCAGCACTCGCAAAATATCGAGAAAAACAACTCGCCAAACGCTGAATGACGGTAAGTGAACGCCGCACGCCGCAATATTGTATCACCAAGCAAAAAAATCTGCTGCGTGCGAGTTTGCGGATTTTCTGTAAATTCGCGAGAGTTCGCGGATTGCGAATTTACGAAAATCCGCAAAATCCGCGAGCGGAACGGATTTTCCGCCCATGCTTTGTATTGAACCGCCCACATGCAAACATACATACACCCAGCAAATATGTAACACATATGTACTGCGCAGCAGGACACATCATTCCAATGTAGGCCAAGTGTGAGGTAAGCACACACCATCAGAACAATTAATGAGTGAGGTAGTAGGCCTCAGATCAGTGACCCAGGTAAAAAGGCCTGTTCATTCTTACTGATACCTACACAATTAGCTGCCACTACAGCATTCGAGCTGCTTAACTCCTGGCAAAGGCAGTAGCCTTTTAACTATCTGAGGTTAGTGCTTTGGGGGCACCTCCTTGTCCAAAAAGACTACAATTCATAAGTCAGGGCTATGTCATTGCACAAACGCATGATCCGTGTTCGCCCATGACAACAAAAATCAGCATCAGAAATCCAGACATTATTATAGTTGGGACACTAAGGGGTGAGGTCCACGTCCATTACCACATGATGGATTTTTCTGTCCCCACAATCCAGCACAGAAAAGACACTCATTTTTGAATGACTGACACAACAAAACAAAGTAAAAAAAGGTAAATGATGGCAAAAAGTACTGAATTTGTTATGAAATAAATTACAGCAAACATCCAACTCCTTTACAGATCAAGTTAACAGCACCTAGAGCACTGCTTAAAGCAACAAGGAGAGCGTAGAGAGGGAAAAGTACACTAAGGAGGCAGCTTGAAAACACATGCACTCTTGTGTAGTACTGTAGACAAAAGAGAAAAGTAGTTCTTTAAATGTGAGCAATGGAATGACATAAGTAAGGAGGAAATGTTGCATAGGAGAGACAGGCAAAGATGGACAATACAAGCAATCGAATAAGAGGCTAGCAAATGAGTGCGACAATAAAGCCAAATAATGGTAAGCATCGGGCAGCCTTAAAGCTACTCTATGTTCTTGGGAAGCTCACAATATGTCTTTCGCAAACAGACAGCATGTGCTGTCTGGTAGGCTCAACCCAAAGAGGTTTCACTTGTATAACAACAACAAGATTACAGGAATAAATGTCTGGAATATGTATCTTGTAGTTGCATTCACCTTGTAGTTAGCATTAGCTGAGACTTTTGTGGTGTGGTTTGTCTGGGTAAACAAAAGGCTGCTCACATTTAAATTCCGATTAGAGGTCACATAATGCTGAGATGCTATATAAATATAGGACAAAGTGATGGTATATGCGGGAACCATAGCCATGTGTTGTATACCTATTCTGAGAAAATCCCTCATCTCAGCATGCCTCAGTAAACTGCAATAGCGTCATTTTAGGTTTTCCGAGCCAGACACTGTCTGTCTGTCTGTCTATCTATCTATCTATCTATCTATCTATCTATCTATCTATCTATCTATCTATCTATCTATCTATCTATCTATCTATCTATCTATCTATCTATCTATCTATCTATCTATCTATCTATCTATCTCTCAAATTCAATGTGGCTATTAGCCAAAATATACATACAAAATTCTGGTCAGAAAAAAAAAACTATTTGGTGTAGGATACTTGTGTTTTTTTAGTACAATATTCATATACATTTACGCATGCGACGCCGGTTCAGGTAAGAGTGGAGGGGCGGGGCGGGCAGGGGGGTGTCGACAGATGACAGAATAGGTCAAATAAAATTAATTAATTAATTAATTAAACCACTTGCTTTGTGCTCGCCGCATCGCCGACTCAAATGGCTATGAATGCAGGGATGATGGTCTGCAGGGGTAGAAGACCATCATCCTTGAATTTGCTCTCCCAAACTGGAAAAAAATGTAATTAGCTACCCATGCCCATTATAAGGAGAGGTGCTACATTTTTTAAAAAAAAGTTTCCATTTTGGGAGCACAGCAGGAGGAGCATGCCTCTCAGAATGCTGAACATGATTCCCAAAGGGGAAGGCACCCCATATGTCCTCTGCCCTCAGTCAGCTTCCTCTTTGTGTATCAGTTACTTTGTGTACTAAGGACACCTGAGAGATCTGCATTGGCTCCCGGTCAACAAGAGAATCACCTTCCGTCTCCTCACCCACGCACACAAAGCCCACCACAACCAAGGCCCAGGATACCTCAACAATCGCCTCAACTTCTACGCTCCCAAACGCCAGCTTCGATCGACCAACCACGCCCTCGCCGCCGTCCCCCGCATCAGAAGAGCCACCACAGGAGGAAGGTCCTTCTCCTACCTGGCCGCCAAGACTTGAAACTCCCTCCCGACCCACCTCCGCCTGACCCAGGACCACCTTGCCTTCAGGAAGCAGCTCAAGACCTTGCTGTTCGAGCAGTAGCGGACCCCCCCTAGCGCCTTGAGACCCTCCGGGTGAGTAGTGCGCTATATAAATGCTTTGATTGATTGATTGATTGATAAGAGTTCGGGGCAGAGGAGGTGGAGGACGAAAAAAAAAATGTATACAAATAAAATCACTTACCTGCCTCTCGCTGCATTGCCGACTCAGTGCTCTTCTGCTGCTGCACTGCACAGGTTCCCAGGCTGCTCTGTGGCCAATCCTGAAGCTGCTCTAATGTTTGAAAGCGGCATCAGGATTTGCCTGACCGCTGTGAATTTGCACTCCCAAGGAGACTGGGAACCTGTGCTTTGCTGTCTCTAACCCGGCAACACAGTTGGGTTAGAGGCAGCTTCAGTGTGCATGTCGGTTTGGCCGTCCTGAGTCAGGTGGCACCGAACATGCGCACTGACAGCAGTGCTGCCCACCACTGGTGGCGGAGGGGGAGATGCAGGTGATGCATGTGGGATGCAGTGGAGGACTAGTGATGAGGAGAAAGGAGAGGGCATCTGGGATGTGCTGATTGAGGATTTGGGATGCAGAGAGGCATGTTGTGGGTGGCTGGCAATGAGAGACTGCAGATGAGGGCAGAGTGGAGGGAGAACAGGAAAGATCGGATTGGGAGATTTTGGGGACTACTGGCCCTTGCACAGATCCTAGTGATTTTTGGATCATAATTACATCTTTTCAAACTTGAGGTATTTTCGAATTTGATTATTCACAGCACAATTGTTGTTGCTCATTTGGCTAGTACCTTGACAGGTATTGGCAGTGCCAATGGGTCTGGCTTGTGTTGAGAGTATGTTCATTTTTTGTGATGTGTCTCAAAATCATTGTGGAGGGTTCACAGAGAGCACTTGGGTGCTGCTTGTTCCTCTGATTCACTTACAGGAGATTGTCACTCATTTGGCAGTAGAGTGTTACACACACACTGGAGACACTGAAGTGTCACACATGGGCAGTTTGGAGGCCAGGCAGTTATGCACCCACATGGCATCTTTGGGCATATTTTGTGTTTCGTGATGGTGTGGGAATCTGGAGGACAGGAAGGACATGCACACACACATGCACAGACGCATTGTGGTTTTCCGGCCTGGGTTTTTTTCCTCCACATGCAGAGCTTTTATTTGAGGGGTGGTTCCAGTGATGAAGGACACCACAGGGGAGGGGGAAACACTGGCCGAAAATTCCAGATACTTGCTTCAGGGGGAGAAGGTGGCGGTTTAAGGATGTCTGGTTGGGCACAGTTGAGACAAGAACAGAGACTGCAAGTTTTGGTAAGGTGTGCCTTGGAAGGGCCATGGTGTTCAGCTATCCTACACAGGTGGGGGGGACAGGGGTGCCCCGCTGATGTTGCACAGCATATTGATTGTAGTACCTTCATCAGTTTCATCCCAGTTTTTTCTGGGGAGAAGTATGAAGGTACTCCTGTAGTTGGGCTTGCATCCCCCCACCAGCCAAGGAAGATGTGAGATGGTCTGGAGCCGCAGCCAACAGTCATGCGGGCGGGGGAGCCACAGGTCAAAAAAGTTAAGGAACCACTGTCTTAGGACTTCACAGGAAGTAGACCTATGCCTCTGCTTTGTGTGGCTTTATTCTGTGTGACCCATGGTTCTACTGAAGACTCTGACAGCTGACCTCTTTCTACTATATTTCCTAATCACTGATGCTTTTAGTGGGGTTGGTTCTATTGAGGTGCAGTACGGAAAGATAGGACTAACAAATGTTTACTTTTGAATATCAACTGTTCAGTTCTTTTTCCTCATTGCTTATATAATTATAATTGAACTAGTCATACTCTTTGTTGTGTAGGGTAAATATCTTTAGGAGATTTGGACACATTTTATTTGTTCTGCATTTCTATACAATTATGCAAAGATTGATTTATGGAAACCTATTTTTGAACATATAATTAAACCTTACTGATCTCATATTCAGTTGTGGACTGGATTACTGAGTGACCAAATTGGTTAATCTATGTTGAAAATATATATTGTGATTGAATTCTCCCTCTTACCTGTCATGCAGCAACAAAGACCTTCTGGTTGAAGATAAATATTTAAGTGGGCCCAAGCTTTCTCATCCCTTTGTTTTGTGGTTCTGCCCTGATGTGTTCCCCCCACTATTGGACCTATGGGATCAGTGACATCTTAACGTTTTTGAAGGGCCCTGGATAAAGCACATTTGGGGGGAGCCTCCCAGGACAACTTTTAATTTTATACCCGTTTTCTGCTAAATCAAGCATGCATGATGCCAAACAATGGTTAATCATATGCTAAATGTTCAGCAAATTGGTCACACAAAAACAGTTAAAAGTTGTTTTGCCCAGCACACAAAAATCCTTCAGATGGGGAGTGGGTTAAAAAGAGAGAGTCAGAGGTGTAGAGGTAAGCTGAGAAAGGGGAAGAGACTTTACAATATGAATGGTGGGGACCCTGGGTATTTACCACTTTGTTCGTGCATTAAAAGATCTCGGTTTGGGACACAGTCACTGCTGGGGAGTTCCATGAGATGGATCATTCTTGGATGGAAGATGTGTGGGTGCTGTGGCGTGGAGTCGTGGGAAGGGGGAGTCAGGGTTTTGTATCTCTTTCATTGGGATGTATCCTTACTGCTCCTGGATTGGTAGCTGTAGAATACATTATAGTCTGCTTTACCATTTTTACTTGCGATATTGGCTAATCACATCACATGTCACATGTGCAATTGTGAAATTTTGCATATGTTCTCTGAACAAAAGTACCCAGTGGCAAACACCCCTAATAACAGCCTGCTACACCATCAAATGGACATTTAATCTATTTAAAAGCTCATTTAGATGTCTAATGGTTATGTGGAGACCTCTGGTATGCTCTTGAAAATTGTGCAAAAGAGTAATTGTATACAGCATGCTGCATAAGGGCATTAATTACATGGCAGAATAATGGCAACTGGACATTGGTCATCCCATGCAAGGTGAAATGAAGATGTCACTGCTGTTTGTGTTAAAAATGCAAATTAAAGCATCAGGGCACACAGCTTCTGGATAGCATATTCATTTCACACTCATGTATTATGGACACATTGGTATAGTAATTGAAGAAAACAGTCTACTCTGGTGTAAAGTATTATTGTTTTCTTCACTATATACTTCTTCAACACTGAATAAAATAGGTTTTTCAATTCACAAAAAACATTTTAACTAATTAAGGCCCACATGTTCTAAAACCATTTTGTGTTGAGCCGGACTCTTTTTAACATCTTTATGACCCCTCTGGCGGCATTGGCTGAGTCTTTTGGGTCCCAGATCGTTTCCTACGCCGACGATACCCAGCTCCTCTTTACGTGCAGAAAAGGAGAAGATTTTGACGGAGAGAGTATCCGTGAGTGCCTTGGGGCTGTTTTCCAATGGTTCCAACTTAACTGCCTCAAGTGCAACTCAGATAAATCTGAGGTACTCTTCTTCGGTTGTGCATCCGATCCAGATTGGCAGGAATGGTGGCCGGACGGCATGTTCCCTCCAGCGGGCTCGTCCCAGCTGGCAAAGAACTTAGGTATCAAGATTGACAATGGTCTGGCGTTAAAATCTCAGATCCTTGGTCTGACGGGCACATGCTTTGGCCTACTCAGGACGCTCCGGAAGTTCCTGCCACTGCTTTCTGAGGAGCACAGGAAGATGACGGTGCAGGCCTTAATAGGCTCAAGATTGGATTATTCCAATGTCCTCTATCCTGGCCTGCCAGAATATCTCTTACAGCGGCTGCAGGTGGTCCAGAACTCGGCCGCAAGGGCCATCTTCGGTCTGCACAGGCGAGCCAGAGTTTCTGGTCTTCTGCAGTCGTTGCACTGGCTGCCTATCCGTAAGCAGATAGTTTTTAAGGCTCTGACCCTGACCCATAAGGCGCTTTATGCCTCGGGAGACAAATATCTTCAGAAGAGGCTTGCTTTTTACCATCCCCCAGATCTTTGAGATCTGAAGCACTCTTCCTTGCTGTGGTTCCACGAGTAAAAAGTGCTCGGATTGGAGGTCGCTCCTTCAGGCTGCTGGTGCCACAGCTTTGGAATACTCTGCCCTTGGCTCTGCGGAGCACCTCTAATCTGTTGAACTTTAGAAAGGGCCTTAAAACTTGGCTTTTTGCCGTTTAGGTTGCTTTTTCCTCCTTTGGCTGGTCTGTTTTTTTACTGTGTTGTGTTTTCTCTTCTGTTACTGGTTCGTTAATTAAAAGCGCCGGGACACTCTATGGAGTAGCCGTGCGCTATAGAAAAACCAATATAACATAACATAACATAACATAACAGCTGCAAACCCACCAATTCTTAAAATTGCAGGGCTTTCAACTGCAAAATGATGTTGGGGTATATATTAAATCTCGTTTGGGAGTCAGAAAAGGCCTTTTTACTTGCAAAAGGGGTTTTGAGAATCATTAAGAATCACAATTAGATGCAGATTGCTGTCATAAATCCTATCAAAATCAAATAAATGTGTTTAAAAAAAAAATCACAAATAGAAGAGGGTGTGAAAGGGGAGTCCCTTCCTAATTGGAGTTTCTGCTGGTATGTAGCAATGATTTGTGACCAACGGTGGCTCCCCCACTATGGCGGAGGAGCGTCGACCCCCCTGCCAGCAGCTGCAAAACTCAAAAACTAAAACGATAATAACACTGGTTTATTATATTTTTATTTTTAGAACTGACAAGTCTTAGGGCGGGGTAGACGATGACACTACTCTCCTCACCTGGAAATATACCATCCTCTCTTAATGCTATCAGCACATTGACATCCATGTATTACTCCTTCAGATACTCATACAAAACAGAAATTAGAACTGCCACATATGTGAACGTCGACATGCCGAAAACCTAAAGGTTGGACAATCCGATCACCTCTATCCGACCCACAACAGGCACCGCAAGAAGCTCCGACCCACCACCTCCAACTCACCTAAACATCATAAAGACTTAAAAACAATATTGTCTGGGAAATTAAAATGCTCCCAGGGAACACAAGCTGAAGTTAAATGATTCCCCACTGTTTGGATGTCCTGACAAAGAATCAGGATGGGACACTGTACTGCCTGAAATCCAGGCCAGAAAAACTTGCCAAGTGTGACATATGCTCACCTCTCCACCACACCAACCCACGTGGGGAGCAGCTCAACCACCTGGAGTCAGCTCATTTGTCCCATCTTGACTCCTTTCCCACGACAACAGGTCACCACAGTATCCTCAGCACGGGATGCCAGAAGCGATGCGACTCAGCGGAGATAGTGCCGCGCACCACGTCACACAGACACACCAACAGCTGCCCTACAGGATAGTGCAGCTGATGTAAGCACGAGCAGCATGTAAAAAACACAAAACCAATATGATCCAAAACATGAGTACATTGAGTGCAAGATCAAACAAAAGTTGGCTGCACTGCTGAATCACACCAGCAGAGGCCGCCTCTGCAGCCCCAACCTCGCCCAGGAGCAGGATACAAATACACAGCGGCCACAGTTTGTGACCTGCTCTCTCCATCGAAACTGGAAGGGCGAGATTTTGATCGATACCTTATCACTATTGATCTAAAACCCCGATCTGGTCGACTGAACCTTTGTTGCCTGTCATTGAGGGAAGAAAGTGCATCTCTTACCAAGTTAGTTCACCCAATAAAGGACTCCGCTCCGAAAGATCACAGACAACTTCTAGCTTTCAAAGGTTTATTATATAGTCAGAATAAGTTGCAAGTACAGGCATCTCAGAATGAGATTCACAAGATACACGGGCCCAACTACATACATGTGCTCTCTGAAAACTCTCAGACGAGCAAAGAAGACTACGAGTACAAGTTCTAAGAATAATAAAGCTATCAGCATTGACACGTATTGAGATCTCTCCGTCATTAAGTTGGAGGAAAAACACAGGTTAGGCTGTCCCTACCCTACTCTAGATGGTATCCCTACTTAACCAGGTCTCAACCTAACAAAAAAGGTGTCAGCGGTGAATGACCCCCTAGGGAAGTCACCCACTCTTAGTCTCTTGGTGAAAACCTATAACTCTCCAGTCATGACCCCTCTCTGCCTACCCATCCGCTCTCTAAAGGGTCCTCAGGCATCTGCTCTCTCTCCACCCAGGGGTGCTGTCCCTAATACAAAACATACAACAGCATTGAGACGCCCCTCGTGAGACGCCCCTCACGTGGTGTAGCTTCTGGCTTTTTCCATGATGAGGCCTCGTGCGTTAGAGTTGACCTTGCTTCTCAGACTCTTCTCCGGCCCGCTGATACCCCTTAAAACATTCCGGAACCCTCCTCCGTGTCTGGGCCGTCTCCTGAACAAACCTCTATTCATTTCATTTATAATTGGATCCCCCCTTACTCTTGCAGACAGACATCTGCAGCCAAGATCCCAATTCTCATAGACTTCCAACAAAAGTTTGCAACATTTCTCGGCCCAGACCAATACGTGTAAATCAATGTCTATAAACATTTCAGGCCTACAGCATTTCTCATAATGATTATACCATTCAAATCCTTCATTAATTAGTAGCATGTTAATACTCTATTCTATTATTCGGTAAACACATCTATAAATCATGGCCCATTAACGCTATTACTAAAACATTAGTGCAATCCATGTCGTGAAAGGAAACACCTACCCCATCCCTTCTAGCTCTGGCCCTGAGGCCTACCACGTTCTACGTTTAACCGCATGCCATCTTACATTTTAGCAGCTACACAACATGGATTCAGGATTAATCACGTCTAATAAAGTCATATAATTTCACACATTTCTTCATTAGTTCCACTTCTACTTAAATCTCTAAGTTAACTACACATTTCAGAATATAGATGCATGTACTATCAGCACTCATGGCATTTCTCTTCATGACTTGTGCTTACTACGTGTAAGTGTGATGCACTTGTACATTTAGGTCAGTTTGCGCTCTCTCAGTTCCCCCCTTTGATGACCTCTCGGGGTCATCACTAACACTTAAACTGCAGTGATTGCTAGCATACCTCGTTTCTGCGTTTCCAGAGCCCTCAGACTCCTGTACTGATTATCTTGTATGGCAGCTAATCTCTGCAGCTGTTCTCTCTGGGCCCTCTCTGACCTTTTTGTTCTGTACCATTTGAATACCCTCACCAATCCCCACAACACGATCCCACAGATCAATATTATGATGATAGGTTTCAGTATATACCACACAAAGCTTTTGCCTAATGTGGTGAGCCAACCTCCAGCTTCACTCATTCCGTGGCCCACCTTTTCCCAGACATTTTCTCTACTCAGGTCTTCGATCTCCTTGTGAATATCAGTTATGTTCCTAATAACTTTCTCAAGGGGCTTTGAATTGTCTGGAATGTAAGTGCAACATTCCTGGACCTTCAAAGCCTTACAGACTCCGCCCTCTTTTGCTAATAGGACGTCTAGACGGTTTTGAAGAACCATGGCCCTTATCGATTGCATCTCTCCCTCCACCAGCATTAAGGACTGAGCAGTGCTGGCAGACAACCTGTCTACGACTGTTGCCAGTCGTCTAATTTTTACATCATTAAGGATTAATCCCAAAAGAGGGAACACAGCTCCAAATACATCTCCAACCATTTCTGCATCTCCTATATCTCTCCTTCCTCTCGATGATGTCTTGCCCTCGATGATCTCTAAGTCTTGGGCATGATATATTTTGGGGAAGATAATTGCCAAGTAACATGATCCGTACCAGTTGTCAGGTAGTCTAACGTAGGCATTTCTTCCACATACAAAATACACATTTGGAATCACTTGCATTCCCTTCAGGAAGTCCTTAGTATAATATTCTAGATTGAAAGCATGTTCACAGCTAACTTCTCCCACGTATACATTTTCATAATACGTTTTGGCTCGGTGAAGACATAACTTTCCTCTCTGCGTTCTATCTAAAGCTATTGGACCACTACTACCCTTTCTCTTGTGTGCCTTCTCTTCCTCGGTCCAATCTGTTTTCCATTGTCCTGATTTTTTCAAAATCTTTTGTCTCCTGTATCGATCATCCACCTGCCCTATGAACTTCTTCTCGACTTCTGACACCTTGCATGTCAGGTTGTTTCTACGGGCATGTGAAGTATCTAAGGTAATCCAAGGAATGAAAAACTTGGCCAACCTGTCTTCACTCTTCCAGTAGTCCCATTTGTTCATCTGTTTATAATTTGGGACTTCTGGCAACACTGAGTCATAGTTGGAGAAATAGTATTCAAAACTATCTCTCCCATAAAATATACTAAGCAATAAGCTACATGTAATGCCATATGTCAGCGGGAGGTGATGATATCGAATGCCTTCATCTACAGACGCCGGCAACTGCATACAGACATAGCAGTCCTTAACCTCCATGGCATCCACGTATTCATATAAAAGTTTAGCATAAGCATTTGACCTAAAGTCGCCTTGGGACTCATGTACGTGTAACCTGCGAGCTTCTGCAGCTAATAACGCTTTCTCTTGAGTGTTTTCCCCTTTCTCACCAGCAACGGTGGGTGTAGGCGTTTCTACAGATTTCACATCGGTTACCTTTGCCTCTTCCTCACGTCCCTTTACATAAGAAACTGTGACAACTAAAACTATTAATATTATCACTCCTACTATTAGTGTGCCTATTATACATTTAGCTCTGCGGTTCTGGGTGCCGGCTTCCATTTCTTCAGACGGTATGATTCTCTCTTATCTCTGCACAAAGTTCTTTTCTTCTCGTTCCTTTACAGTCTCTTTTACTCCTTTTGTCCTTAAAACCACACAACTGGAAGCTGACAACCTTCTTTGCAAAGTCCTTTAACAGTTCAATACAGACAACCCTAGCCCTTCTCCATCAACTTATAGGGAAGTCCCTAATATTCTCTGCTTCCTGGGCGCTAGGTAATCTTCTTTTTCTTCTCGCTTATTTACAAAGTCTTTTAAGCATCTATGATGAGGCTTGTGCCTGCAGCTTCGACAGCATAGTTCAATATTTCCAAACGAAGATTGTGCTCTTCATGGTCTGTTATCTTTGTACCAAAATCGGGGAATTGCAACTCTGTGAAAAACATGTGCCTTAACTTGCTGAGGCGGGGAGGTCTGGGGAGCATGAAAGTTAGTGACCCTTCTTGTTCGACTCCGGGTACTAACAGTCTTATTTCCACTGTGACGATGGGCTCAGAGCTGGACACCACCACCGCTCGTATCCTCCCTGTTTTCTGTTCCAAAGACATTTGCCACCAGATATGTCCACTCAGGGGTGGAGTACCTTTGGCTAGGCACACGCGCTCTTCTTGACCTTCTCAAGTCCGGTGCTTCAGCGCCCTGAGCACCTTCTTCCGGGTCTGAGTCCTCTGATATCGGAGGAAGGGTTCTCTCTGGAGTTGACCTCAGGCTAGAGCTCCTTCTTTGCGGCCAATTAGCTTCTCCACGTACCCTTCTACTCCTTCTTCTTCTGGTCTGTTCACACTCTCTGTCAGACCGGTCTGTGTCTGACTCGTACTCCCAGCTACTTTCTCCTTCAGTAGCGTCGTCCGTTTCGCTGTTGTGCTGATCGTCCTCAGCTTGGTCAGACTCGTACCCTTCTTCTGTTGGCACCTCTACAGCTTGGCTAGCCCCCTCTATGGCTTCTCGGTCCGCAGCTGGACGTCTATCCGAGAGAGGAGCTGTTTCTTCCAGAGGTGCTGGAACCCTCCGCGTGTGCGACGCGTGGATCCAATTGGGCAGGCCTCCCACCTTCACAGCAGTGTTCGTGATCAGGATGATCTGGAAGGGCCCACGCCAACGAACATCCAGGCAGCTTCTTCTCACGTGCTTTCGTACCAGCACCCAGTCTCCAGGGCACAGGTCGTGGCACAGGTCCTGGCACGATGGAACCTCAGCAGCCTGCACCTGAAGGGACACAGAATGAATGGCGTCAGACAGCCCCTTACAATAGTCCAGGATCATATCATCTGTGATATTCAACAGTGCGGCAGTTGGGACAGATGGCAACCTCATTGCTCTCCCCATCAACACCTCATGAGGTGATAGCCCCGTTCTTCTGTCTGGGGTACTACGGAGGCTCATAAGGACCAATGGCAGAGCGTCAGGCCAACTCAAGGACGTTGATGAACACACTTTTGCAATTCTGGCTTTAATCGTGCCATTGATCTGCTCCACAATTCCTGAGGCTTCTGGTCGGTAACTGCAATGCAATTTCTGATCTATGTTCAAAGCCGCACAAATCATCTTCACAAGCTCGCTGTTGAAATGCGTTCCCCTATCTGATTCCAAAGAGGCCGGTACCCCGAAGCGCGGAATGAGCTCCCTAAGCAGTAACTTAGCTACTGTGAGGGTGTCGCACCTACGTGTAGGGTATGCCTCAACCCATCTGGAGAATACGCAAACAACCACCAGAACATAACGGAGGCGGTTACACCTTGGTAGTTCGATAAAATCCAACTGCATGCGGTTGAATGGGCCCCCTGACCTCCCTATGTGGCTCAGTGCAACTGGTGTCTTTTTCCCTACATTCAATTGCTGACAGGTCACACAACGCTGGCACACTGCTTCGGCTGCTATTCTAAATTTTGGATTGTACCAGGTCTGCCTAAATACTCTCAGCATAGCGTCTCTTCCTAGATGTACGGGACCATGTATTTGTCTAGCCATCGGGCTCACCATCTCATTGGGTAACACTGCTCTGCCATCTGCTGAGACCCAGAAATGGGCCTCACCCACTACACATCCTGCCTTTTCCCAGGTTTGCTTTTCAAAATCAGGAGCATTTTCTTGCATGCACTTTAGTTCGTCCCAAGAATCAACAGTTTCTAGTATCATAGCTAATTCAGTTCTTACATTTATTCCACCCACTTCCACCTCTGTGAAAGAGTACCCTTGTTCCGCGCAATACCGCGCGACTTCGTCGGCATATCTATTGCCTTGTGACACGAAGTCCATGTTTCTGGTATGGGCGGTGCACTTCACAACCGCGATACCTGCTGGACATTGCAACGCTTCTAACAACAAGCGCACAAACTCTCCATTGCGAATGGGAGAGCCTGAAGAGGTCATGAAACCTCTTTGAGACCACAACTGCCCGTAATCATGAACTACCCCGTAACCATATTGGCTGTCGGTGTATATGGTGACTCGAATTTGATTGCTTGCCAGGCAAGCACGCGTTAGGGCAATAATCTCGGCTACCTGAGCGGAGTGTACTCCTTCCAGGCATCCAGCTTCCACAACTCCAGTAATTGTACAAACAGCGTAAGCTGCTCTCAACTGCCCAACTTCGTCTCTTACACATGAGCCATCGACAAAGAAAATTTCGTCTGGGTCAGTCAGTGGCTCATCTACGATGTCGGGTCTTGGTTTGGTGCATAGTTCAGTCACATCGAGGCAGTCATGGTCTGTACATTCATCATCCTCATCGATATCATTTGGGAGTGGCATCAAGGTAGCAGGATTCAAAACAGAGCATCTCCTGAGGGTCACGTTCTCTGCAGCAAGAATAACTTGCTCATAGCGCGTGAGCCTACTGTTGGTCAGATGCTGTGTTTTGGTCCTGGTCATTAACAGTTCAACAGAATGGGGCACGTGCACCTCTAACGGATGCCCCATGACAATATTCTCACACCTCTCGATGCTGACACCTGTTGCGGCAACGGATTTGAGACATCCGGGCAACGCTGCGGCTACTGGGTCTAAAGTAGCCGAGAAATAAGAGACTGGTCTACGGGCATTCCCATGAATTTGGACTAACACAGACAGCGCGCAACCCTCTCTCTCACAACAATAAAGCAAGAATGGTTTATCGTAATCAGGCATTCCCAAAGCCGGAGCACGACACAGGTCCTCTCTCAGCTGTAGGAACGCCATCAAACAGTCTTTGTCCCATGGTACCGGATCGCTCACCTCCTTGTGCGTCAGTTTTTGCAAGGGCTTTGCTTTCAGTGAAAAGTTTGCAATCCACTGTCGGCAATATCCCACCATCCCTAGGAACATCCTGACTTCTCTCTGTGTTTTAGGCGCATTCATCTTCATGATGGCCTCTATCCTGTCTGGTGACACTTTTCGTTTGCCTTTCTCAATTCTGTGTCCCAGGTACTGCACTTCTGTCAGGCAGTACTGTAACTTCCCCGGGGACACCTTGTGCCCATTTTCAGCTAGGTGATTCAACAAAGCAATGGAGTCTTCCCTGCAAGCTTCTTCTGTTTCTGACGCCACAAGGAGGTCGTCTATGTACTGGACCAGAACTGACCTCTGGGGCAGCACTAGACTTTCAAGATTTTTCTTCAGAAGCTGGTTAAAGATCGATGGGCTTTCTGTATACCCCTGAGGAATACGACACCATGTTAGGACGCGACTTTCCAGCTTAAATGCGAAAAGAAAATGGCTCTCTTCTTCCAAAGGGATCGAAAAGAAGGCCTGGCAAAGATCAATCACAGTGAACCATTCTGCTTGGAACGGTATCTGAAACAGTATCACTGATGGATTCGGTACCACTGGACAACATGAAACGACTATGTTATTAATCTTTCGGAGGTCCTGCACTATCCGGAATTTCCCATTTGGTTTCTGCAAACCCATAATCGGGGAGTTACATGGACTACCCACGATTTCTTTCAGTATTCCCTGCTTAATCATGGACTCGATCACGGGTTTTATGCCTGCAATCGTTTCTGGAGTCAATTTATACTGGGGTGTTCTTGGGAACTCAGCATGCGGTTTCACTACAATTTTCACTGGGTCCACCCCTTTCACCAAACCAATCTCTTCCCCAGTGAAATCCCACACTTCTGGAGCTACTGTCTCTCTCAGATCCCAGGGGAGCTCATCTACTGTCAGAGTGGGATACAGCTCCACACATATTCTGGAATTTGCGACTTTAAAGTCCGCATCATCGTCATTAGTCAATACCTCCACTCCTTGTGGTGTGCAGTATATGGTGCAATTTAATTTGCACAAGAGGTCTCTTCCTAGCAGACATACAGGGCTAGAATCGCAAACCACAAACTGGTGCTCATCACTGTACTTCCCTATTTTCACCTGCACTGGTTCAGTCAGTGGGCTGGTCATTCTCCTGTTTGCGACCCCTACCACTTGTATGGTCTCTCCAGACATGGGCAGGCCTGGGACTGCGGCTGATCTGATCGTGGATCTAGTGGCTCCTGTGTCCACTAGGAATGTCGTGGGGCACCCTGCCACTTCAGCCTCAACATAGGGTCCCCTTTGGTCCACCTCCAAGGCTGCCCCGAGGGTGCAGTCCTCCCTTTCCACTGTCAGCCCAGTTAGTGGGTCCACATAATAGCACTCCTCTCCTCCTACAAACAGGGGCATCTGTCTATATGTCTTACCCATAGTCCCTACTCTGGGTGGCTGAGGAAACTGGGCTCGGGGAGGAGGCCCCCCCCCTTGGAGCACCTTTCCCTGGTACTGCGTTACCCCTCTTGTAGGCGCACTCTGGACCTCTTCCTCCTCTACCTCCATTCCTCCTATCTCGACATTGTAGGGACACTCACGTTTCCAATGCCCCACCTCGTTACACTGATGGCACCTAGTCGTTTTCTTCAAGGCAGCTATATCTATCCTGGGTCTAAAGGTGGAGTTCTCCTCATTGCCCTTGTTCTGGCTATACTGCTTCTTTCCCCCAGTTCCTGTTCCTTGCGGCTGTTGCTGCTGTCCCCCCTTTCCGGCTGCCTGCATCTGTACCACCATCAGTTTCTCCTTTAGCTTCTTTGCCTTGGAGTCTATCTCATCACAGCAGTATCTGGCATATCTCAGGATCTCATCTAAGGGTTTGTTTTGCCAACAAATCAGGTGTTGCTGAATCATTAATCTAATATCCGGTCTCAGGCCCAGGACGAACTTGGACACAAATTGCCCTATGTCTTTTGGATCCATTACATCCAGACCGCTATACTGTTTAAACGCCTTCAGCAATCTCTCATAGTATTCGTGAACTGTCTCTTTGGGTTCCTGTCTAGTTCGATCTATTTTGACCCAATCTATGTCTTGCATTGGCACTTTCTCTTTCAGCCATGTCATCACTCTCTCGAATTTTGCCATCACAATCTCGGACGGCCCATTAGTCTTAGCATCCCTCTCCGGCTCAGTTGTGGGCCACTCAGCGCTAACCTTGCATGCCGTCCACAAATCCCCTGGCACTACAATGTCAAACAGCGTGTTCAAATCTATCCATAGGACCTTTGAGATTTTTACGAATCTCTCAACTTGCTTGTACCACTCCACTGGGTTTTCCCTCAATTTGGGGAAGGAAGTGGTAAAAGCAGCTAAATCTCCCCTACTCCATGGCACGTGCACATAGTTCCCATTTGCGACTTCACGCAAAGGGTATGCTTCTATTCTCTGCAGTCCTCCTGGTGTCATACCAAGCGTGCTTCTCCTGACGGTCCCTTTCTTGGACCACCTCTCTTCCCACTTATCTAGTGCCCTCCATGTCCTTATTCCAGTGATCAGTTCCCTTATGTGCGTTTTCAACCCTATTGTCCTTCTCTCATCTAAGTCTCGATCTGAATAATGTAATCTGTGGTTACCCTGTAATGCTTTGGTCCTTGACAGGTCCACCATATATTTGCCTGCTAGTTCGACTAACTTCTCATGAATTGTTCTCGCTTTTCGAGTGATGTCCTTTGCCATGAACAGTATTTCATCCTGCTCATACATTTCCATTCTTTCTAAAGGCAGGGTACCATCGACCATGTCATCCAGGTCTGACCTTAAGCTGGCGACATCGAGTCTCTTAGCTTTTATCTCAGCTCGTAGTATCTCTTTCGAGGGAGGTTCACAGGTTTCTCTCCCATCCCAACTCCGAGCCCTACGTTTGGGTTCGGGAGAGTTAAGGAGTGTTCTCCCTTGCTCCCATCTCTCCAGGTCCCATGCTCGACCATCCGATCTTGGAAGGTGATGGAACACGGGCCTGTTACCCCCGATCTTACTTTGCCCATTCTCTCTTTCTTCTCTCTTTTCGCAGTATGACTCTCTGCTATTTTCCCTCTGGTCGCCACTCCCTCTTTGCCTAGTATCGCTCAGTATCCGATACGATCCTTCCTGGTTCCCCATATTCCCTGGACCGCGCTCATGTCCGTCGTCACAGGGACTGTGGTGCGACCTCTCGCAACTCCCATTCTGTTCTCTGTTGCCGGGCACACAGTGGATACACTTAAAGCTGTCCCTGTACTCCCGTGTCCTCCTGTCTTCTTCACTGTGTATGGGGCGAGACACCCCCCCGCTCCCGGGGCCCCCGTTTTCCAGGTCTGATCTACCTCCATTCCGGGCCCAATGGGTGACTCCCCTACTGTCTTTCTCCCTCCCGTCCCACTCCTGGCTGCTCTCCTCAGCCCCGCAGTGAGTCCGGGCTCTGCTATCCTGACTTTCTCTTCCAGCTTCCGCAGCTTTGATGCTCTTGTGAGCCTCTACTGCTTCATCCCACTTCTTCATGTACTCGTTTAACTCCTGAAAGGATTTTCGTCCTGATCCCCTCATATCCACTGGCCATCTATGGTCCCCCGGATCCCCTGCTGGGTCCCCTGCTGTGTGTACTGGTGTGCTCCACTCTCTTGGTATCGGCAACTGACTTGGGGAGTTAATCGTATCGTTTCTTCTTGCCATCTCTGCTCTTTCTCTGTCCCTCCATACCCGTTCCTCCATTCTAGCTCTCTCTGGGTCATATATCGATACTATAGGACCTATGGTAACAGGTACCTGTAGTGCATCTGGTAATGCGTAGGATGTGGCACACTCCGTTTCCGGCGCCCTTTGCACCACAAACCTCCCGACTACCTGCTGCACCTGACTAGGCTGGGACAGTTCTTTCTTTGCAGCGGGATCCCAATCGGAACTGGGAAGCGGCCCATGCTCTCCTGCATTGCCCCCCTCCTTTTCACTATGCTCGACATCTCCCCCTGCTCTGTTATTCGGGGGTGGCCTATCTGTCAATAATCTGTTTATCAGGCTGTCCTCTGTTTCGCTCTCATCATCTTCTTCTAGGGGGCTTTTGTTCCCGGGCATTTCTAACACTGGATACAATTTATTTACTTCCATGTTATGCACTCTCCATCTTTTAGCATCCGCATCCCACTTGGCATCCTGCACTGCCCTTACCGATCGTTTCACCCTTTCTTGTCGTCTGTTCATGTTCTTCTCGTGCGCTGCCCTAATCCATGCGTTGAGAGCTTCAAACTGGGTCGGTCTAGGCAAGGGTCTCATTGAGGTCATAACTGCTTTTAATCGGTGTAGCACCTCTAATCTGAACGTCCCGTACTTCGGGAACGTCAGTTCCTCATTTCCTTCTGTAATCTTACTCCACTCCGAGATCCACAAAATCGTATGCAGCCCAACATTTGCCGCCATGTAACGAGCCGGCGTACCCTCCGGCGGGGCTTCTTCCCCTTCATACGATCCCCGCCTCTCTTTTCTAAACGCCGCTCTCAACCATTTAAAACACTTCATAATTATACGCACAATTTCCAGCCTCAATACTCTGTTTACTTCCTGATGACAATCCACCAATCCTAGCGCGGCTTTGCTAGCTGGCCTATCGCAGCGCGGTCTTTCTCCGGCCGGCCAATCCCAGCGCGGCACTTTCTGACGTCACTCGTCTCCGCTTCGCAGCAGCACCCCTCCTTTCTCAGCTCTTCTTCCGGTCATGCATGCGTCCCATTCATACCCTGAAAAATGACTACTTCCGACCAAGCGGTCACTTCCCTCGACTGTACGTCCACAGTCTATCTGTAATTGTCAACACAACTGACGAAATGTCTATCGTCTCTCTGATAGGTTGCTTACACACACAGTAACCTCCGACCAGCGTCCGTTACTCACGCACTCACTCTTACGTTCCCCCTATCTCGGTCTTTCGGGTGATCAATGGTACCTCATGACCCCCTTCACACTAGTTGACAATTACTCTGGATGTCCGATACACCCGAACCACTTAAGCTCTCCTTGAACTTAAGATTTCCACCGGTTGCGCGCGCTCACAACCTGTTCCACAGTCACTCTACAGGCATTCAACTCCGCCAGACATTACAACATAGATACAACACAAAAACACCGCAATCTAACACGCATGACCCTTTATACTCACTCTCGACCGATACTGCTGCTTTTCTGTCTCACGTCATCCGGACCTTCTTCGGCGGGCGGTTCTTCCGATCATCGATCTCTAGGGGCCTTGGGGTAATCTAACCTGGCCTAGATCACCTTCCTCAAGAAGGCAACCATCCTCTATAGCTACCAACTGGAAGGGCGAGATTTTGATCGATACCTTATCACTATTGATCTAAAACCCCGATCTGGTCGACTGAACCTTTGTTGCCTGTCATTGAGGGAAGAAAGTGCATCTCTTACCAAGTTAGTTCACCCAATAAAGGACTCCGCTCCGAAAGATCACAGACAACTTCTAGCTTTCAAAGGTTTATTATATAGTCAGAATAAGTTGCAAGTACAGGCATCTCAGAATGAGATTCACAAGATACACGGGCCCAACTACATACATGTGCTCTCTGAAAACTCTCAGACGAGCAAAGAAGACTACGAGTACAAGTTCTAAGAATAATAAAGCTATCAGCATTGACACGTATTGAGATCTCTCCGTCATTAAGTTGGAGGAAAAACACAGGTTAGGCTGTCCCTACCCTACTCTAGATGGTATCCCTACTTAACCAGGTCTCAACCTAACAAAAAAGGTGTCAGCGGTGAATGACCCCCTAGGGAAGTCACCCACTCTTAGTCTCTTGGTGAAAACCTATAACTCTCCAGTTATGACCCCTCTCTGCCTACCCATCCGCTCTCTAAAGGGTCCTCAGGCATCTGCTCTCTCTCCACCCAGGGGTGCTGTCCCTAATACAAAACATACAACAGCATTGAGACGCCCCTCGTGAGACGCCCCTCACGTGGTGTAGCTTCTGGCTTTTTCCATGATGAGGCCTCGTGCGTTAGAGTTGACCTTGCTTCTCAGACTCTTCTCCGGCCCGCTGATACCCCTTAAAACATTCCGGAACCCTCCTCCGTGTCTGGGCCGTCTCCTGAACAAACCTCTATTCATTTCATTTATAATTGGATCCCCCCTTACTCTTGCAGACAGACATCTGCAGCCAAGATCCCAATTCTCATAGACTTCCAACAAAAGTTTGCAACATTTCTCGGCCCAGACCAATACGTGTAAATCAATGTCTATAAACATTTCAGGCCTACAGCATTTCTCATAATGATTATACCATTCAAATCCTTCATTAATTAGTAGCATGTTAATACTCTATTCTATTATTCGGTAAACACATCTATAAATCATGGCCCATTAACGCTATTACTAAAACATTAGTGCAATCCATGTCGTGAAAGGAAACACCTACCCCATCCCTTCTAGCTCTGGCCCTGAGGCCTACCACGTTCTACGTTTAACCGCATGCCATCTTACATTTTAGCAGCTACACGACATGGATTCAGGATTAATCACGTCTAATAAAGTCATATAATTTCACACATTTCTTCATTAGTTCCACTTCTACTTAAATCTCTAAGTTAACTACACATTTCAGAATATAGATGCATGTACTATCAGCACTCATGGCATTTCTCTTCATGACTTGTGCTTACTACGTGTAAGTGTGATGCACTTGTACATTTAGGTCAGTTTGCGCTCTCTCAAAACATAGTGGGCGCCCACCAGGAACAATTGGACAAAACACCTGCAGTAGCGCTAGATCCATCATGTGAGGCTGGGTTTGGCGCCCGACAACAAAATGCTCTTCTGTCACAGCACAGTTGCCTGCAGCAGGACCAATGCTCCAGCACCCCAAAGACGTCTCCGATGGGCGGGGTTGCCACAGACAAAATGGGCCCCACTGTATTGCACTGAAACAAAGTCTCTGACTGAAGTCCAAGACCTCACAGGGGTCACCATAGCAACGAGTGAATCCCTCGGGCTGTAGGACATCAAGCCGCAAATAGCCCAGCAATTACCTGTACAGGCCGCCTCCACTCAGCCTGGAAGCTCTTCTCACCATCCCCCTCCATCTTGAGGAGTCAAACAGCAAATGCAGATAGTTACATAAACAGAAATCCATAAAGAGCAGGGCCTGTATCAAATCTGTGCATGCTCTTTAAAGTTAATGTAAAGCATCCATTTCCTTCTCTATAAAAGGAAATGCCCTCTTTCTGCACCCACAGAAACATTCTTCAGTTTCTTAACACCAAAGTGTTCCAGATTAGAGGCAGCACTATTAAGAAATCACAATACTCTGCCAAAGTATTTTGTCTGTGGAGATTTTTAGCAGAGCGAAAGTTTGCCAACACATAGTTTGATGTTTCTCTTTGACCTGCCAATGCACAATACATGTATTGCATGTTCCTTACAACCACTAACCAACACATGCATCATAATTCACAAACTCAGAAGTTCTGTCATCAGACACACGTTCCTTCTAAAGCTGAAAAACACTTACTTCGCACAAAAAGTGTATCACTCTGGTTTGTCACTCAGGGGCAGATTTGCAAGCCCCTTGTTCCACTTTTGCGTCACTTTCAACATGGGAAAAGTGACGCAAAAATGGCTCAAGGGGCTTGCAAATCTGCCATTCATATTATTATAACACGCTGCCACCACCTGGTGGCTCCAAACAAGCATATCAGTTTTAGCCTATGTGAAATCTGAGCAAGTACAGAAAAAAACAGGGCCTGATTCTCAAGGCTTTTTCATATGAAACTTTAGTTCACACGCGCAAATAGGCTTTTCACAAGTTAAATTTATATTTGTAAAAAGATTTGCCTACACATATTTTCGTGTGTGTGTAAATCATTCAGCTGACCTAAAAGCTCCTGTAGCTTTCTTCTGAAAGTCTTCCAGCGTTCGTATGAAACACTACAGCAGGGGCCTTCAAACTGCGTGCTTTGTGTGCGGCGCCACTGGCTAGCCCTGACGGCGCACAGGAGTGTCGTGGCACACAGATTGGGAACCACTGTCTTAAGATGTCCCTCCTGACCCTCACTAAGTTGCAGCATAAGATATTATTTGCATTCAAGGTAGACAATCCTATGTGACTTTTTCCAGTACTTTTCCATGATTCCATAATTCGTCCTTGGTCATTCTTCTCCTCCTTCATGAGAACTCGTCTCCTTGCTCGTTACTGCGTTTCTCCTTACCAAACCTCGTCTTCTCATACCTTGCTATCTAATGAAAAGAAAACTTCTAACTAACTAACTAATGAGGCTTCGTCCACACCTGCAGAAACAAAAATACAAGCAAATACATTCTACGTTGAAGGTTAAATGCGAATTACATCTTAGACTTTAAACGTGAGCTTGAATTGAACGGTTCTCGAGGCCCAAACTTGTGTAAATTTAGTAATGCACAGGGTTACGAATAGGTGCACATTTCTACATAATTCACAAATGCAGTTTCTTAATGCATGAATAGATTGCAAAGAATTACAAAAATGTCTTTTCAAAAGCACAATCCTGGATATAATTTTTTGTTACACGTATAAATGTTTAAACATTAGTCTACACATACACATTCTGTTTTATTAACTTCACAACATGACACATCCAAAAGTTAACTTCTTCTGAAACATTAATATGTAAATATTACAAAGACGTTGGTCACAGTTCTGTGCACACAGGTATAAGTGTCATTAAGTTTTCATGTGGAGTACTTTAAATATACGATACTCCATTTTTTCTTAGCAACATTAATCAGAAAGAATACACTTCTGGACCTGTGGCTACTCTGCCAGGAAGAAGGGCTGCTGTGCTGTTGAAAAGACTGCCACTCTGCTTGACTGATGCTCTGAATGACTGCTGCCCTGCTGTGCTGACCTGCTTCCCTCTTGCCTGGGCCTGCATCTCTTTAAGCCAGATGACTCCAAGAGCTAGTTAGCTGGCCTCCTGATCTGAAGCCTCTGGGACACAACAGGCTTTTAAAACCTTGCACCTGGACTCTGTGACAACTGTGAGTCTACCCTCAAGTGGTGCCACACCAGTCCTGGACCCTTGGAAATGGACTTATGGTGCTCTGCCAATCTCTGTGGATCCAGCAGAACCCATCAAAACTGCCACTGCACGACGCAGCCTCGTTGCTGGCTTAGCATCTCTCATCACCGGCAGCCTCGACGATGATGACGCACTCCGCATCGCAGCCTGGCAGCTGTTCGGAACAACAAATCACCCCGACTGCGTGCCACATCCCCAGCATCTGATTTCACATTGCAAGTCCCATCAATGGGATCCCAAACAACAATGCAGGCCCTTGCATTGTAATCTTGCCACATCTCGGAACCGACTCATCACTTATAGTGCGCAGCGCATCTTCCACACGGATCCTTGCAATGCTCCGCACACCAGGATGTAAGGCACTTTGTTCATTGAGCCTAACTAGGTCCCTGTAGCCATCCCATGCTCCATATTGGTTCACCTGAACTTGTGACTTTGTCCCGGTCTGGGGCAAACAGATATCGACAGTTGGTGCTTTCTGCTTTTTGGTGCTATTTTCACTAAAACCGTTGAAATGTCAAATCTCCAATTATACTGTTTGGATTTGTGTTGTTTTGGTCTTGTTTGAATAATTAAAGACAGGTCTATTTTTCTAACTTGGTGATAGAAATGGGATTTTTGCAGGCTAGGGCATGTGCTAAAGCCAGGCAAAAACCACCATTCTAGTCAGGATAAGGGAGTTACACTCCTAAAATAACCCCTGCTCACCCCCTTGGTAGCTTGGCATGAGCAGTCAGCCTTATCTTAGAGGCAGTGTGTAAAGCATTTGCACATAACCAACAGTAATATACAGTGAAAGCACTACAAAAGGACACCACATCAGTTTAGAAAAATATCCAATATTTATATATACTTAAGACAAGACCAAAAACAATAAAAATCCAGAATACAGTACTTAAAAGTCCACAGTTATCAAAATACGCTTTAAAATCAGTTTTTTAATGTGGATAGCCCCATCTATCACGGCGTTGTGAGCAAACAAATCCAAACAGTTCTGGCTGACCGCGGCGTCGCGGGCCAGCTACGGTGTCGGGAAGACCCACAAACAGTACCTTTTAGAAATGCAGGGCGTCTACCACCTCTCGTTGAGCTTCTGAAAACATGGTGTCCGCAGGTGTCAGTTCGGGAGGTCGGTGCAGGAGTCGTCAGGCCCTCCACGTCACACGCATTGCAGGTTGATCTCCTCTCTGTTGGAGTCAGGAGCGCTGGCATCGTCAGGCGTCGTGTGCTGTGGTGTGAAGTGCAGCGTTGCGGCCTGCAGTACCCTCAGGTCACGCTGTGAGCAGCAGCTCAGTGGTGGCGGCAGTGAGACCAGGGTCGCAGTGCGAGATGAAGGCGGTGCTTGTCACGGTGCTGGCAGGTCACCGTGCAAGCAGCGGCGTTGTCGTTGCTGAAGCGCTTTCGTTGGCTGACGAACTGGAGTCAATGAAGCTGACATCGGAAGGCCAAGGCTGCGGTGCGGGATGAGGGTGGTGCATCGTGTAACTTTACGAGCGGTGCCCTCGAACCACGATGCAAGCAGCGGCGCCGATTTCAGAGTGGAGTGGCGTAGTCGGGGAAGCCAAGGCGTCGTCGTGAAGCGAGGCAGGCTGGAGTACAATGCCCACAGGTCGCGGTGCGAGCAGCGGCTCGATGGCAGCGCCAGCAGGCGTCGTCTGTGAGACCAGGGTCACGATGCGGCGGTGCCCTCTGCGGTGCCAAGGCGCCATCGTGAAGCGAGGCGGTGCGGAGTGCGGTGCCCACAGGTCGTGGTGCGAGCAGCGGCTCTGTGGCAGCGTCAGCAGGCGGCGTCAGTGAGACCAGGGTCGGGTTGTGGCAGTGCCCTCTGTGGTGCCTTCAGGACACGGAGTCGGCAGTGGCATCGTAGACGTCGTCGGGTTGCTTTTCTTCTGTTGCAGCACAAAACACACAGTCCCCAGTGCTGAGGGCAGAAGAGCTTGAAGTCTTTGCTGTTCCTGAGACTTCTTGAACAGGAGGCAAGCTCTACCTCAAGGCCTTGGAGGAACTCACAAAAGTAGATTGCAGAAAGTTCAGTCCAGTCCTTTCACTGCCCAAGACAGAAGCAGCCACTGCAGGCCAACACAGCAAAGCACACAGCAAAGTGGTAGTTCCTCCTCACAGCTTCTCCAGCTCTTCTTCTTGGCAGTCTTCTTGATCCAAAAGAGTTCTAAAGTTCAGGGGTCTGGGCCCCAGTATTTGTATCCAAACATCATTTGATCCTCTAGGCAGAGGGTGTCTGTGCCCAGCAGAACCATTTATGCCTTCTCTGGTGTGATTTCCCGGCGGGGGGTGCAGACGGCATTGTCAGAGGCAGACCAGGCCCTTTGAGGTGCAAGGAAATGTCCTCCCTCTTCCGCCATAATGGCCCAGGTCTATTCAGCCCTTTCCTGGCCTACCCAGACTATCGGGAGCCACCCTTGCTTTCTAGCCATCTGTCGCCCAAAACCCAAACAGGCAATGCACATTCCAGCAGAGGCACACGGGATGACTGAGCAAGAAAATGCCTACTTCGTAAAAGTGGTATTTTCAAACACAGAATGTAAAAATCGTTAGATTCTGAGTTCAGGCATACTAAATTGTATTTTCCCACCTATTTTCCAGGGCCAGTTATGTTTATAAGATGTTATAAACAAACTTCCCATTCTGTCCTATGGGGAACAGGTAGCCTTGCAATAGTGAAAAACGAAATGGGCTGTAATTCAGGACATGCCACACACACCAGGGCATGTCATACCTTTCACATACACTGGACCCTGCCCACAGGGGTACTTTTGGCCTACCTTAGGGGTGCTTGACATGTAAGAAAAGGGAAGGTTAGGGACTGGCAAGTGTGTGCACTGGCCAAGTCGACATGGCAGTTACAAACTGCACGCAGACTCTACAATGGCAGATCTGAGTTACCTTTTTAGGGCTACCCACTTGGGTGGCACAATCAGTGCCACAGGCCCACTAGTAACATTTGATTTACCGGCCCTGGCACACTCAGTGCACTTTACTAGGGACTAACAAGTAAATCAAATATCCAATCATTGAAACACCAATCCATAACACACTTTACACAGTGAGCATATGCACTTTAGCACTGATTAGCAGTGGTAACATGCCCAGAGTCCTAAAACCAACTCAAACAGGTCAGGAAAAAATAGGAGAAAGAAGCTAAAGGTTTGGGGATAACCCTGCAAAAAGGGCCATTTCCAACACTTGGTGTTAAATCCTTTTTGTGTGGTGTTTGCACTTTCTTACTGTTTGAATTGTTGCCCAAATGCTTTACACATTGCCTCCAAGTTAACCCTGACAGCTCTGTGCCAAGCTACCAGAGGTTTGAGCACAGGTTAATGTGGAGGTAGCTCGTGCCTCACCCGGACAATGGTTGTGGTTGTGGTTGTGATTGACCAGGGCTCATACCCCAGTCAACCAACAACCCCATTTTTCACAAGTGTATGTGAAAATACTCAGCAGAATTACAAGTTAACTTTTTGCATCACTCTGCAATTATGGGGTGGGGGGATGAAGGAACACATATAATTCAAATAACAAAGAGATCCAATTCATGATCTCCCCCTTTTATGACAAAAATGTGTGCCCACTCCTTGATGCAAGAAATGTCTTGAAGTGGTTCAACTCATGATGTTACACTATAAAAGTGCCCATTAACCAATCAATGCATTAAAAAGGGCCATCGTTCACTCTCTAAAGTAATGTTCAACCCTAAAATAACTAACACCCCTTTGCTTTTACCCACCCTTGAACCCCAAAACCCATTAAAAATATGTCATTAAAAAACAATACCTGCATGGAAAAATATCCCATTATAAACAGGCCAAAGGTGGCATGTATGGTACTTTCCTACTATGACCTGCATTGTAAAGATTGTGTAGAACAGAAATGTTACAAATGTTACATGCTGTTGCCAGTGACTGTTGTTTGCTCCTGAATTGGTGAAGCTAGGATGCTCTTTAACCCGCGAACATGATGATTAAAAACGCTGATTTGGAATCAGATGATTCCGCCAGGAGCAGACACTCAATATTGGAGGTCTTCTTGTTGCGTACTTGGTCAAGCGTGAATGACACAGCAGAAATGAGAGATAGCATGGCACTTCTCATTTAAAATATAGTCATTCTATGGGGTTACTGACAAAAAGGACAGGGTATTCTCTCTCCTGATGCTGTGATCAGACGATGCAATTTAAGATAGATAGCCCTTTCATCACACTTGCTGATAATGGGTTTCTGGACTGTGTTGAGGTGGTTAGCACAGTTGGCAATTTTCAATGGTTGCGTGGAGGAAGATTCCCTGATGAAGATCTCTGTATCTAGGTGGAGGCGAAACAATCATAGAAAGAATTTATTCAGACTGTTGCAATCTGTCAATGATTTGATGTGAATAGAAGATGCATTGTTTATCAAAAGGAATGTGCAATGAGTTTATTTTGCTGTGATGTAATTTCATGGAGTACAATAGTGGTAGGCACTTTTATGCCACCTACTATAACTTTAATATTCCAATGAATAAATGATTGTATTGGGTTACTAAACGCCTTCGTTATGACTGTTGGGAAAAATATCTTCATGTGGAGTCCTAATACTACCATACACACCAGCTAAGCTATATAATTAAAAATGTAAAAATAACTTTAACTGCCCTATGTACAGTAAAGAGGAATCGGACGACCTAGATATGTTTGCTTTGCGAACATAAATTAGACACATACTCGCCCACGATAGCTTTTAAATTGAGCTATATTCTCCAAATGAAAATTTAATTTTTCTACGGTAATGCTTGGTCTGTGTGCAAACATGGAAAAACCTTACAGAGGGCTATGTTTCGTTGCGGTAGTGCTACTCCACCTGAATATTGCAAAGCGCTGGAAGAACCCTGACCCTTACACCTTTGAGTACTGCTGAGAGGGTTTGTGTAATATACATATAATGGAAACTGCAATTTATAAGGCCAAAGGTCATAACGGAAGGTGCAACGGGTTGGCAATATGGGAGACATACCAATTGGTTGAATAGAAATTCGGGTCTTCTTTTCATATAATTTAATATGTATATGTTGTACAATTAGGTGTATAAGCTGTATGTATTACCCACATTTAACTATTACAATATCCTTTTATTTATTCTTATTTTGAAGCGTTATGATTGTTATGACATAAATTCAATTTGTAGGTATTATTGGTTTTCAATAAAAAAAAAACATCATACCTTATCAGAAGAGGCTGTGTTTGACTGCCTACATGGTTGATAAAATCCATTGCAAATTGAGGTTCCCACAGTGAAAATCAGTGTATTATTTTAGAATCAGAATATGTTGAGTCATCTAATACCGCCACGAAGAAGAGTATTTTGGTTGCTAAAACTAGTTCAATATTCAGGTAAAAAAGGATCCGTGGAAAAGTTTGAGACAACCCAAAGCAGGCAGGCTAAATGTTCTCTGTTACTCTCTCCTCAGAGACGTTTTGAAGTCAAAGTCTGGCAGATGATTGCACAGCTCAACTCGGGTTGGTAAAAGGTCCTTTGATTTCCAAGACATATTCATTCCTACCCAGTAAACAAGACAGAATAACCCCATGTCCCCATCACTGCATTAAGACATTGTCATTAAAACTATAATATTAGGTCCCAGTTTACAACTTAATCTCTATATGTAAGTTGCTTTTGAACCCTTGAGGTTTTGTATGCTTAAATGTCTTCTTTTTCACGTATTATATTTTTTGATGCAAGAAATATACATTCCAAAAATAATTGTTTATAACAAAGCTGATTTTGAATGACATATAGAATTATCTTGAGTGGTAGTGCCAGTGCAATGGGTGTGATATAATGAGACGTGCACAGCTGTGGAGACAGATGTCTAAAGAAAGCAACAGCTCATTAGGGATGACTCATTGTGCACTGGCCTCCACTTGACTCATCAGGTATCGTTTTACCTAAAGTTTACTGATGGATGAGTCACTTGATCTGTATGTGTTTCATCTAGGAGTTTAATTATTCTCTTTTGCAGGATATCTTCCTCGGTGTAGTACTGACAGTCTTAAAGAACAAGAAACTTACTTAAGTGTGTAAAGTGAACAGAGGCTCCTCCTTATATGTCGATAAAATCTTAGGATCTGTTTACTAGTTGGGAAAAACACTTGGTGGGTGGATTGGTAGTTTTTGCACCCGGTCAATAGCATTAGCCTGGGGTGAGGTGTTTGCAGAGAGTGGTAATTATCTCCTGTTGTGAGTTTCTGCCTTGGGAATGTAGCATAACTTCAGCTAAGATATGTATTGCACTAGGACCTTCATGTTTTGCCTTTTTCCAGGCATTATACCCAAATATCTTTTAACACATGCATCAGAAAAAAACTGAGAGGGTGTGATTTTAAGACATTGGGTTATAAGTTGCAAGGATGTGAGTCCTTCACAAATAAAACGTCTGCAATTGTCTTATTACTGGGTATCAAGTAACCCATTGTTGCACTTGACTTTCTCAGGGTAGCGAATCAGAGAGTCCAAGGCCTACTCAGGGGGTTGGCTCGCATCAACAACACAAAATACATTTCGATCCAGACAGTATTTTTAAAGGAAAAATACTTTTATTACACACACACTACTAGAGGCTACACATTAAATTACAAATATATACATCAGGTGATGGAGATAACTTTGGTGACACCCTCATATTACCTTACAAATGCACCCACTTAAATCAGCTGCTACCTCACGCTATAAGTGGGTATTATTTTATGTAAGGCAGGACATTTGTTTTTTTTTATGGAGTCAGCGCATCCTTAACAGTGACTACCTGTTATATTTCAGCAGTATACCACCATGATAGAACCACTAAAACTTATGGGAACAATAATTATATTCAAATGCACTCAATTTAGGCATAGGTTTTGTAATGCTCATTATGATGATTGCCAGTATATCATTTTAAATTAAGCATTGCAATTCAATTTAATAATAAACAAGTGTATAGGAGTCTTCTTTTGCTTTCTACTGGCCACATAATGTAGCCATACAACCAACCACTAGTTGTCCCTGCACTCTACTGCTAGCGAGCAAAAGCTCCAGGTCTGGGAGTGCTTAATGCAATGCCCCTAAAACTGAGAGCACGTTTTTGAAAACACGGGGGGGGCATCTGTATTCCCAGCAGCCCCCCACAATATGCCAATCACCCATTGGTGGTGCCCCTGCCCATTTTGGGGAACCACAAGTTCCAAGATAATATGCAGCTAAGCCATTATGGGGTGCTCCAGTGCTGAGCCTTGAACACTTTATTAGCGGGCCCAGGGAGGTGAGTAAACCGTACTGCATCTTTTTGGTAATTGTGGTGCTCCTTTCTCACTTGATGTTATAGAGAAAAGTGGTCCCTATTCAGGGGGAATACAGTGTGATAGATAACCATACACTAGAATAGAATGTATGTCTTTTGTCCAGCCGGACAAGAATTTATTTTCATAGTATTTTCCAAAAGTAGTATCAAATGAAGTAGTATCAAATGAATAGGGACCACTCTTCTCTATAACATGAAATTGCCCAAGGTCCCTGTCTAAAATTCCTTTGGGTTCCCTTGTTCTGTATAATAGCCTTTCTCACTTGAGGCACCCAGATACCACTGTTTAAGGTCGAGACATCGTGAGGAGTCCCATGTCCCGCCCAGAGCTTCACTGGTTCCCAGTGCACCGCACACCTTGTACTTTGCGCATGAGGCAACTCAGTTCTTGTGTCTCCAGCCTGCAATCAGCGTGAGCGGGGAGATAGTGGTGCTGTGCCTCAGCTTTCCTGAGTCACAGGCGTGGGGAGCTGGGGAGATACACCGCCTCATAAAGGGACAAGTTAATGTGATGTCCTTCTTCTGTCCCAGAGGGTTGGGGTCCTCCATAAACACTCTGTGATCTCAGAAGATGTGTGCCCCGGGCCAGATGAGCATCAGGCCAGGGGACCATGGTGGGGACCCTATGCACACCCCCTTCTTAAAAATGTTTGTTGCATCGAGCCTTCGACTCTGGCCCATTCTGAGGGCAAGGCTCTGAATTTTGCTACTGTTTGTTTTGTTTTCTTTGGGTTTAAAGATCAAATCTATAAAGATGAATATCAATATCCTTGTTTGGCCACTTTTCTCCATCTTAGCGAGTTTAGCCACCAGGAGAATTTTCAACAGGCCTCCTGGCCTCTAAAGGGACACAGGTTGTTGGGAGCAGTATTTTCTAGCTCCCAGCAACAGCAATCTCTTATGCCTGGCTCCTGGCACCCCTGTCTGGCTGGCGGGTGCTTCTCATGCAGCCCCACCACAACCAGCTAACTGAACACTCTCATGCCTGTCCTCCCCAGGCCCCATGACCTCCTGGCTGTCTTGCAGTGCACCCGGGGCGTAGTGTAGTCAAGGACTTTCTCCCCAAAGCATACAGTGGACAGTGCCACTGGCCTTGGAGAGATGCATCCCAGTCTGGGGTTCAGCTGATGAACAGTTCTTAGTCCATATTTGTGGGGCATCAGGTGGCTGTACTTTACAAATATATACATCAGGTAGACAAAGATAACTCTGATAACACCCTCATATCACATTTTACCCTTAGTGTGTGCTAAACCCCATAGTCACAATTCCACCCATCTATAACCATGCCACCCACCTATATAATCTTTCTGGCGTCATCACCTCTCCTGTCTAGGGTCTTTTCCTCTATCTCTCTCTTATGTTTGTATTTTGTTAAGGTGGGTGGAAGGTTCTAGATTTCTGGCATAGCTAGCCAGTCTTAAGTTGACAGAGCACCCCTCCACCCTGGTTCCAACCCTTTTGCACACTATTTTGGGACGTTCCATAAAGGCAAGTTCACTTTCTCTGGAAAGAGCTCCTCTGAGGGCCTTAGCGTACCCTAGATGACATCACTGCCTCACCACCAAACCTTGAAAGATGAGTCCTTCAGTTAGCTCCAGAGGTTGGGCTTTCTCCTTTGTTCAGTTGTCCTCCGTGTCCCGGCCCAAGTGAAGTGTGACAAGCTGATGATCGGAAGCAGATTTTTGTCCCACCCATTACGTTAAATGGAACTGAGTCAATCACTGATAATTGCTCTTTTTGTGCTAGGAGGCCTTTGTTCCTTCGGCTGGGAGCAATGTAACTACCTTGGCCTAGTTAGAGGAACAAATGCCTGGAATCCGATTATGAGCTGAGCCAGAAAAATATGGCAATTCCTAAAGTCCCATAAGATGTTCACCTAGTGTGTTGGGACCTGCACATTTAAACTTGGCAAACATGTTTTACCCCGGTTTGACACCCTGCTGGACTGTGTAGGCCATATTGGATCAAAACTTTAAGGCATATTTCATCTATCTGTATAATATAGTAATTCCTACTGACCTATCTATGAATGTCCACAAATGTTCTAAGCCCTGCTCCAGATCAAAGCTAGTCCTTGCAGTGTCACTTCTATGCCAGGCTGCCTGTGTGCAATTACTGGGCTGGACATGATGGTGTCTCACACAGCCAGCCCATACACATGTGCACACGTGTGCACACATGTTCATGTGTAACTAGCCCAGTGCCTCTTACCCTAGCTGTGCAGCTGGGTATGTCATCCCATTTGAACATTCAACACTGGAGAGATGTCGGTGTGATCTATTCCTCAGACATTTTGTATGCACGCCTATAAGCCAGAAGTACATGACGTTATGCAGAAACATCTATTGTAAGATACAACAAGCATAAAAGTGGAAGAGAGTACATTATGACAGCGAGGCATATAACTGTGGCAGAGAAGGTTTCTTTAAAGTTTTGACTTGCACCAACGAATAAAAAAAAAATTGAGGAAGCTAGTCTTTAAGACCCTGGACATTTCCCCTAATGGTGTGCTGGGAACAGACGTCAGTCATTATGAACATAGAGTACTAAAATGCTTTTAAGGCATTGAGTTACAATAATAGGTTTTCATTCCTATTTTTGTCCGGTTACAGAATTCTGACACTCGCAAGGCAATTTACTAACTGAAGTGATACACAAGTGTCTCATAAGTGCCAAGTACAGGTATTTATTTATACCACCTATTGAGTCCATAGAGTCTGAGATCTTATTATGAAAAATTTTCATACAGTACTTATACCAACTTCCATCATTATTATCATTTACAGTATTGGCTCCATCCAGTCCATCCAGTCCGTGTCCTGAGGAGAACCCATAACTACACTGTGGTTCGAAACGCGTTGACCCCCAAGCCTGGGACAAAGAAGAAGGGTGCTACTAGAGCCATTAAAAATTAACATATTCTGTCATCCCCAGTATTGCAACCCTAGAACTCATTATCTAATCCCTGGATTAGTAAGACAGGCAGGCAGTACCTATGAACTGTGTTGTCCACCTGGCTTCTTGTACCTAATATGAAGGACTGGTTCCTAGCGCTAAACAATTGTTAGGCATCTGATCAAACTGTTGTTGGTGTTTCTCTAAAATTTACAGTATTGATTGTGTATATTTTGAACACTTGTATATTTATTGCACATTTTTTTGTTTGTATGTATTTTTCATTGTTTGATGACTGTATCTTTTGATGACATATAAAAATCAAACGAAAGAATGGTTTTCTAAAAAAGAGATAAAAATACTAAAATAAAATAGTTGATCCCCCAGAACTGACAGGCTGGGTGTGATCCAAGTTCTAAAAGTAAATCTGCCTGGCTACTTGTTCTGTTTAGTATAGTTGAGTGGTCCAAGCCAGTTCAGATACAGGACCCAAACCAAACCCGACGCGGCAGGGTCTTGGGTCCAAATGTCCGCGGGCTCGATAATTCTTGCCTCGGGTGCCTACTCTAACCATGGGTTCCACTCTGCAACTCTGGGCAATAGCTTGCTTAATCTCCACAACGGCCCCTTCAGGGCCAGGGATGCCTGGCTTTACCTTGGAGATGCCCAGGAGGGACCATCTCATAGGGAAAGCCAGGACGTGCTCCCCAGCGGTATACAGCGCCAGGACACTCCGAGATGGAGTCACAGTGCGCTTTACAGGTATACACATTTAATTTACTACGGGCCAAACCCTTGATAGTTTTAAGAGCGCAGTACAAGGTACTGTATCCAGCATCTCCATCTGGCCATGGCCCGAAGGGTGAATCTGTGTGAACCGTTGTCGCTTCTCCTTCAGGATTTTGAGAAGGCCTTTGAAACTGTGGACTGGTCCTTCCTGGACAGTGTACTGAAGAGTGGGACTGGGCCCAGACTCTGCAGGTATATTGAAACCCTATACTCCAAGCCACAGGAGTGATTATCGGTCAATGAGGTCCTATCTCACTCCTACCCCATTCACAGGGGCACCAGACAGGAATGTTCACTATCACTCCTCTTTTACCTTGCAATTGAGCCTCTTGCGCATCTGATAAAATATGATGCCTGTATAACGGGCTGGGAATGGGCGGACGGTACTTAGGACTGGATTACTTTATAACCTATTCTACCTCTCATATCCTAAAACCACTGGTCTACGATGCATGGAAATATTAGATCTTTACAAGCCAGAAACTTAAGAAATCATTGCTGGTGTCACTCACAGGATCAGATGGCGACACAACATGGTGGGCATCTATGCCTTTCTATATTACAAGCTTTAAATACCTAATAACTGGGAATCTATGTCTTAGAGATCACGTTGACTTCTGGAATCTCAATCTTAACCATGGTACAGCAAACAAAAGTGGATCTCCAAGGCTGGCAAACACTGCCACTGTACATCCTGGGGAATAGCCTTAGTTAAAATGATGATACTCCGCAAATGTCTCTACATCTTTCAAAAGTTCCCCCTTCACATCCCTGACCACTAGTTTCACAATCTAGCCTCCATACTCCCCTCATTCTTCTGGCCCATGGCCACCCAAACATTTTTTTTTTTTTGGGAACCTTTATTATTACTTCAAGCAAATACAAGTATGGGCCTACAACCATCCTGGCTGGCCGCTAGTCAAGTCGTGAGTACAGCAAATCAATGTGAAAAATTATAGCAGCTCGAGAGCCGGGTTCTAACAAGTGTCCAGGATATGACTTGCGTTCAAGCGTACTGGCCTAAATTCAGGATTCATGAAGGTTCATTTTACAATAAGAAAAACTAAGGATCAATACCGTACAGTCATACATGGTCCTACAATAACAAGCATGGATCAGGAAATCTTCAAATAATGAAAATACAATTGAAGTACTGGGGGTAAGGTATACAAGTCAGGATAACGTGAACACCAACCCGTTTCGTAGCGAAGCTGCACCCCCCTCAAAACAAGACATACTGTAGGAAACATGAAAAATGACGGCACCAAAAAGGAAGAAAGACAAAAGGGCCACAGAAACAAATAACGGACAAATTAATAGACCCCATCCCCCTACCCCCCACCCTGCACGCCTGCAGAAGGCCATGGCCTACCCCCCCACCCCCCAGCAGTGTGCCTGTCGCCCTAAATAAGAGACCTGAAATATAGAAAAAGAGGAGAAAGAAGTCAAGAAGAAAAAAGTGCAGAAGGGGCCTCGATCTTGCCACACGGCCCCCCGCACCCCCGGTAAACATCCTAAAAGCAAAACAGAATAGCCTTGGAAAACATCAATCACCGATAGCACCATCAATAAAATCCCCACCGAGTATCCCCCAAATCACCGTCAGCCATCAATAAGTCCATCGGATCCTAGGCGGTATCACCCCTGGCCTTTTCTATCAACAGTACCAACATACGTCCACTTAACAGCATACAGAGCGGCGTGGAGGGTCCAAGTGGTCCAGGCGGACCGGACCGTGTTATTACTCCATGGGACCTCAGCAACCAAAACCCAGCCGAATATGTATGGCGGAAATCCATCTGTGTCGATATCAACACCGAATACATCCTCGAGTCCGAACACAGTCTCACCATCCAAGGAGAGAGAGTCGCAACCTTCGGCAAGCGCTGAGACGTCTCCGGGGCAGCCCAAGACATAGATCTACGTTGTTTCCCCATCCGCTGATTAGATATGTGCCCCGACGAGTCACTCACATGTATGACAGTTCTGGCCAAAGCGATCTCATGCGTCTTCCGGCGTCTCCACAAAACTAGGCGTAGCTGGAGCACTCATCATCGACATAGAGGCGGACACGTCAGCGCTTCCTTGAAATCGAACTATGCCCGTGTGGAACGGCGGGACAACAATGGCGGCCATCCTTCTTCCCAGGTCCCGGGCGTTACAGATCAGGGTCGCATGTAGGGTCGTTAGAGCAGCCAATATATCTTTAGACGTGGGCTCTTTCTCGTGCCGCCAGACCCCTGAACTCTCCCGGATGGCAACTTTTCCATCCAGATGTGGTCTGCGTAAGAGGGTGGCAGCCGCCATCTTAGCTGATCCGGCCTCGTCCCTCTAGACCTCACCTTGGGACCGGGCCCCACACCAGGGCGCAATAGGAGTCACAGCGCGGACACAGAAAGTCAAGGCAGGCTTCCCAGCGAAGAGTCACCAAAGGGCTAAACAAAATCGCTGCCGCTCCCCTCGAGCCGCCCGCCGATTCTGGGGGAAGCCTTTAGTTATGCCCAGACACAGAGCTGGAAAGGGGGCCAATTATCAAGAACTCCCCTCGATCCTGCTTCGCCACACATCTCCACGAGGCACTCTGCAAGATGGACTGAGTCGTCACTGTCACCATCGGCCCATCGAACCTCCGGCGCCCTCGGGCCGACTCCGCACCACCACCTGTGGCCGCTGTTGTCACAGTCGCGGCCGGCTCCTCTCCTCACTCGACACCCCGGTCCCAGCTCCGTGAGGGCCGCAAAACAGTCGGGGACATTTCTTCGGATCTGCCGCACGTAGAAGCCCCAGGATCAAACGGTCAGTGAAAGTTTTCCTTCGCCTAGTTAAATATGCCGTCACGGCTCAGGATAATTGCCAGGATGTATGTGCGGGGTGAGAGGGTTCACGGAGCCGAGCGTCTATGCGGCCATCTCGGTTGCTAGCTTCCACACACACATTTTTCATGATAAAATGAGCATGGCGTTATATGATGGGGCATATGATGGGGGCATGAGTATGGTGGACCTCCAATTTTACTATAAAGCCACTCAGCTATTAGTAAGCAATTACTGGCTGATTGTAGGATGGGACGACCCCGCATAGCGCATCGAACTTTCACTCCTGGGATTTGGTCGACTGATGGGGATTGTTTATGGCGCACCAATCCCTAACAATCTTCCTAAAGCCACCAAGGTGGTCTCCCAGAGTTGCCAAGAGGCATCCTGGGGCATGGTTTGGGGAAAACCTTGACGCACCAGACACCACTAAAGCAGGGCTGCTGCCTTGCGCACTCTTAGCAGCCCATCACAGTTTGAACTGGCTTCCCGTGGCTCACTGCATTGAGTGTATGGTGTTCTACCTCTCTGGCCTCTTTATGGCAAACACTCCTTCGATCTCCTTACCAGGCTATGCCTTTCATAGTGGCATCAGGACTCCTGGTGTAAGCAGACTCTGGTCCAGTCCCCTTTGGTTCAAGGAACACTTACAGGGCCATCCATAGAAATCAGTATCAGACCTGCTGCTGTGTCACGCGATACTGGAATAGAAATCCAGGGGCATATTCACTGTTATTTCACACAATGCAGTGCAGCAAGGGAACTTGCTGCATTACGTGAAAGGAAGAGAGCACATATGCTCAATATTTACGAAGATATGAAGAACTTCTGCTCTCTCTCCTTGAGCTGGCACACTGTGTGTTGCTTAGCGCTAGTACAGGCACATTTGCACCAAGGTCCCACTGTACTCTTAAGCACCTCGGCCCCTTAATGTCCCTGCCTACCCTTTCTATTGGCTCACGCAATTAAATTGTTTTGTGGTTATCTTGTTTGGATTTTCGTCTCGTCAGATTAAATGATGTACACCGATCCTCATGCTCTGCTTAATTGTTAGTGCAGAGAAGTACATAATAAAGTCAAGGCAAATATGTGTCCCTTATCTTATGTGCACATTCTCCAGTGAAAGAGGCCCAGAAAGAACTCAGAGCCTAGCAGATCCCTTTGTGAAGGACTCATGCCGCCAAAATTTCTTGATCCGTCCTCACAGGTAAATTTTGCACATCAGCAATTTGTGTCTACCCTAACTCAATTGCACTCAATAGCCCTCAATTATAAATGACACTCAATCATAGTTAAAGATTGCTCACAGGTACTGCAGGTGAGATAATTGAGCAGTGTGCAATTTGAACCCAATTCCAAGTTTGGCACATTTGACTGGGGAATCACCGACAAAGCGCGATGTCATTAGGGCACAAACCAGCATTATACACACATTGCCCTGACAATTTACAGCACAATACACCCAGAATCGAGGAGGAAATTAGAAAAAATCTTGACCCTGAAGGCACTAGTCAAATCTTTGCAATCCACCTTCCCACAGTCGGGGCTGATAGTTTCCGGGGATTTGAACATGTTCCTTTTACAGAGCGATTACGCACAGAATATCCAACGAAACAAAAGGAATGGGAAACCAATTCTCCCTACAATAACTAACCCTCTAAAAAAGGATAAATACGGTCAACAATGTGCCCTAATGTTCCCGGAACTGGGAATGCTTAATTTGAACGGCCGCTTTTCGCAAGATCAGCCCGCATCTTCGACCAGAATTGCCAAACAGGCCCAAGCCGTATTAGACTTCACCATAGTGGACCTTGAGGTACTCCAAACAATTGTCACCTACAGAATAATCCACAAATTGGAGAGTGACCACAGTCTACAATCAATTGAGCTGAGCTCCCAACATACCAGGGCTCCAGCATGCAAAGATTTGCTCCAAATCCTGAGCCCCTACAATCTTAAGCGACTAGTTTGGAATGGGAAGAACGTCGAAGAAATTATGACATTTGTGAAAAGTGTGCAGGCAGAAGAGGGCGTGCAAAACTTATTGTCACACCAGGATAATTGGGAAAACATGACTGTAAGTCTAACCAGCAGATTTGGCCACCAACCCCAGATTCATATGAGAAAAACTAATGAAGCACATCAGGGGCTCCTGGGCCCAATAGGGCGCAAAAAAAGGATTCTAAATTAGGAAATCCAACAAAGGGTGCAGACACCAAACAACAAATTCATAATCTAAGGCAAAAATACAAAAAAGACATATGGTTGGCAAAGACAAAACATCAAACTGAAATTTGGCTACAGCTACTAGAAGCCAGCAAAACAAACAACAATCGGAAATTCTAGGCAGAAATCAATAAAATAGCAAATGGAGCTGCCCACGTCTTTAATGCAACCATACTACAGGAAGACTGGATCCACCACCTAGAGCTAACACAAATGACCAATTCTCAAGTAGACCATCCAACATACAAGAAAAATGAGAAACAAGAAGCGGACCAAAACTTTGGTGAAAATTGGATCACGCCACGACAAGTGCAACTGATCCTAAAAAAATTGAGATCACAAGGTGCACCAGGCCCAAATGGCTTGCCAAATGGACTCTTTAAACATGACCAAGCGTTTTGGGCTGAATACCTTACCCCTTTGTACAACAACGCTTTTCAAACAGGAAGCATTCCCCCCTCATGGAGAGGGAGCATCCTGCATCCAATTTACAAAGCAGGCGCGCAAACAGACCCAGCGAATTATAGGCTGATAGCGCTTATCGACGTAGAGGCCAAAGTATACGCATCCAACCTCCTGCAAGCACTGGAGGATTGGGTCAGCTCCAACAACATTCTGCCAATTACCCAGACGGGGCTTAGGCCAGGAACTAACACATCATGCAATCTGTTAGCGCTAAACCTCCTTGTCGACAGTGCAAAGGCCAAATCAACAAAACTCTATACCTGCTTTGTCGACTTAAAAGCGGCGTTTGACACAGTCCCAAGGGAGACCTTGTGGAAAAAGATGGATAGCTGGGGCATACCATCGAAGCTGTTACAGGCCATCATTGACTTATACACATCGACCTGGTTCAAGATAAAAATAGGCAATGGTGACAGAACAACAGAAAAAATCCCCACCAGAAATGGCCTCAAGCAGGGATGTGTCTTGGCCCCCACCCTCTTTAATATCTTCACCGCGGATCTGGACAAGAGCATTGCGGAAATTGAAAGCGACCCCCCTAAGCTAGCTCAGCAGAAAATAAGGAGTTTGCAGTACGCCGATGATATCGTTCTTTGCAGCCAGACTCCCTCAGGATTACAAGGCTCCATCATAAGGCTGTATGAATTTACCCGTACGAACGGGCTGCAACTCAATTACAAAAAAACAAAAATTGTCTGCTTTGCATCACGGCCAGGGCGGCAAAAATTCAAATGGCACATCGAGGGAAATATGATAGAACAAAGCCCCTCTTACAAGTACCTGGGAGTACTGGTCGACGCAAGATGGACATTAAAAGATCAACTACTGCACAGAAAAGCTCAGGCCAATAAACTACGCTTTGCTTTAAATCTACTAAAAACAAAACTGAATTGTCCTTCCAATTCACATCTGTTGAAGGTGATCGCAGAAATTTTTTTGCCATCGATCACGTACGGCTCAGAACTATTCAGAGGCAAAGACGCAAACTTCCTGAATCTCCAACAGTCAGTGCTGTTCAAACACATCTTTCAAATTCCGAAGTTCGCCTCACAAGCGCAAGTACGCCTTGAATTTGGGCTATTAAATCAGCACCAAGCCAGACAAGCGGCAATACTAAAAATGTGCTGGAAATTAAGAGCAGCTCAAGAGGACACGCTGATGGGTCTCTGCTGGACTGAAATAAATAAACAAACAAAAGGAAAAGACACATGGATAACAAAACTTGAAGAAGGTCTGTCAAAACTTAATATGCAAGAGGCCTGGAACACCGGTCACACCTTTGCGACCTTCAAAAAAGCAATGGTGCGGCAAAACTAGAATCTTGGATCGCTGACAAAGCTGCACTAGCAAAGAAAAAACACGGCTGGATGGTACTTGCATCATATGAGAGGTGTGTTCCGCAACCATACTTAGTTAACCATATTACACCATCTACACAACAGATGCTCCTACGAGTACGGCTGGGAACTTACATCTCAAAAGACCAGACCCCTGCATGGAAGCAAACGTGGCCAACACCACTCTGCAGACTCTGTGGTCATGCAGAAGAAACTTTGATTCATCTTCTGTGCATTTGCCCAACCCTCACAATCCTGAGACGTTACTATCTCTTGCATATATTCCGCTCATTTCAAGTTAGTACATGTCGGCCGGCAGTTATGTTAGCACTGAACAGCCAGCAGCTGCAGACAGCCTGTAGGGCCACCAGATTTCTTCAGAAGGCGTGTCTCTTAATAATGCAAACTGAAAAAATGGCGAACAATGGTATCAAATCAAATGACTAAGGATTACAAAAGGCGCCGATTTCAGCAAATGTCAAATTGTTTGTTTGTTTTTTTTTGTCTTCCCTTTTAAAACAGAGAGTAAATGCAGGTTTTCATTCATTTTTCATTTTAATGATTTTATGTTATATTCTCTTTGCAAATTTTGTAAAGGTTTTAATTAACCAAATACAATAAAATATTTACTTACTTACAGCACAATGCAAGTTGCAGGGACTATCTCCTAGTGTAAAAATGATTTGGTGTAAACCAGACTTAGTGCCCGCAACAGTATGTCTCCCGAGTTGTTATCAGGCTCAAAAGCGAACATTTTGTATTCGGCCAGATGGCCACACTTAGTGAAATGATACCTAAACTCCACTTCGTCTGTTTGAAGGTGTGGGAGGACTAAACAGAGCAAAACATGTATACAAATACTTTAATATAAAATATTAGTGTAAAATAATTTTAAATATGTATTTTAAACCTAGAACTAATAAAATTAAATGTTACACCACATTAACTTAAATGTGATTTAAAAATTGCATTCACTAAAATATATTCTATCTATACTAATATAATAAAGAGAGAGCCCAAACCTTTGAGGCGGGTAATCTCAGGAACCACAGCACCAGCAGTTGCAGTAAAAGGACATAGACTATTCAGACGCCCACCATATACATTTAAAAGGTAAAAGAACCGTGCCAGCAAAGTAGTCCCTTGTGGGAGTGTCTGTGTTGTGCTGTGGGCATGTGCTGGGGGCGTGACAAATGCTGGGGGCGTGTGGTACGTTCCGCCCTTCATGCAATGTCTCATATCGTGTGCTAATCCCACCCTGCTCCCTTTAAATACCCCTGTACCCCATAATCATTACCCGCCCTTACTCATTAAAATACTCCAACACCCTTAAATACTAACCCATCTTAACCCTATAAGTATACCCTGTAGCCCAAAACCCAAACCTATCCCTAAACCCTAAAAATACCCCTGTACCCCAAAACCCAAACCTAGCCCTGAACCCTAAAAATACCCCTGTACCTCAAAACCCAAACCTACCCTTGAACCCTAAAAATACCCCTGTAGCCCAAAACCCAAACCTAGCCCTGAACCCTAAAAATACCACTGTACCCCAACACCACCTCTGAACCCTAAAATATCCCATGTACCTCAAAACCCAAACCTAGCCCTGAACCCTTAAAATACCCCTGTACCCCAAAACCCAAACCTACTCCTGAACCCTAAAAATACCCCTGTACCCCAGACCCCAAACCTAGCCCTGAACCCTAAAAATAACCCTGTACCCCAAAACCCAAACCTACCCCTGAACTCTAAAATACCCCTGTACCCCAAAACCCAAACCTAGCCCTGAACCCTAAAAATACCCCAGTACCCCAAAACCCAAACCTAGCCCTGAACCCTAAAAATACACCTGTACCCCAAAACCCATACCTATTAAGCATGAGCGAATTTTGCGGATCTCGCGTTCGCGAATTTTGCGGATTTGCGGATTCGCAATCCGCAAAATCCGCGAATTCCCGCGAATTTGCGGATTTTTTTTTTTGTGTTCGCCCGTGTTTCTGCCAGTTCGCGAGGGTTTTGTACACTTTCGCAAATTGCGAACTTACCTGTCGGGTCGCAAGTTTCGCGAACTTGTTGTTTCTACGTGTCCAGCCTGTTTGGGACACTCTTCTTCATCACTGCCACTCTCTGTCACCACTGCCACTCTCTGACTACTCATGCCACCCTCTGGCCCACCCATGCCACCCTCTGTTTCATCACCACACCCTCTGGTTGTCCAGTGTACATTATTTTCGGCAAAGCAAAGCACACCTTCCCTGCCTCAAGTGACCTGAATTAATTTGGGGCTGATTAATGTGTCACAGAATATTTTTTTAGCTGGCACCTGCTTCCTTAGTGCGCCCTGATTAGTGATCTTTTGCACTTGCTAAGTGCTTTCATTGTTGCAAAATTAGTTACAACACCTGCCCTGCCCCAACTGACAATAATGAATTAGGGGCTGATTAATGGATTTTAACTTCCAGCCTGGCTCCTGCTTGTCTCCCTTAGCTGTAATTCAGGACCTTTGTGGCATATGTGTAACTATTCTGAGGTTCAGAGCAGGGTCACATAATAGTTTCAACTGGCAACTGAACTCTGGAGGGGCCCCTCAGGAAGCACTACAGGAAATGGCTACTAATGATGAGCCTGAACTTTTGAACCTGGTAAGTAGTTACTTTCAGTTTTGCTAAGATCGTATTTCTGCAATTTTGCACTTATTCGCGGGGCGCGAACTCTCGCGAACTCACGCGAACAGTGCGAGCAGTGCGAGCAAAATCCGCTGCTCGCGGATTTGCGGATTTTGCGGGAGATTCGCGAATCTCGCGGATTGCGGATTTCCCGAAAATCCGCAAAATCCGCGAGCGGAACGGATTTTCCGCCCATGCCTAATACCTATCCCTAAACCCTAAAACTACCCCTATACCCCATAACCCAAAACTACATCTGAACCCTTAAAATACCCAAACACCCCAAAACATATACCTCAGGACCCCAAAACATATACCCCTATACCCATACTTACCTTATCCAAACATTTTAAAAAAACATGCTTTTACCATTCATGCATTTACAACAAATTTCGTTGTAAATGTATGCATGGTGAAAGCATATAAAATGTAATGCCATGCGTTATAATGGCATTGCGGAGTCATGGTACTTTTGTAATGAAAGTATGCGGAGTGATGGTATGCGGAAAGAAAGTTGCGGAATAATGAGTGTTTACCCTCCCCCGGTAAGTACATTGGTGGCACGGCAGCCCACATCTCCAGTAACATACTCATATTTTTCCACCACCCATTTGAAAAATGCACAGGTCTCTCTCATTGATGTCCAGCACCGACATACACTTTTAGACGCACCTCCGGCCACAAGTTCTAGAATTGCGAACTTTAGAGCTGGGGAGCTACGTTCGAATCTCTGCATCAGCTCAACATCCTGTGATTCCAGGCAAATCGCTTTGTCTCCCCGAGCCTACCGCAAATTAATGTGTTCTTCTGTAATGTAAAGTGTGCTCATGCCATGTTGTCGAGTTTGTGCTATATAATATTGCAAGGAAAAATAAAGTAGGGAAACTCGAGTTCACACACTACTGAATGCGCACTCTTAAGTGCATCAGCAGTGCACTGTGAATCGGAGCGTTTCACAGGCCTGTCACAGATAAGAAATGCTATCAAAACGAAATCCTACAAAACAATATACTACTGGCCGGCAGCAATTCAAATCCGGACAATGTCGGGACGGGCTGCTAGTTTAATTATATATATTTTTTAATTCCCCCTACAGTAAAATTTTATTTTTGTTTAATATATATTCACATCTAGGAAACATTTAATTTAAAATATTTTTCTTTTTATGTTTAAAAGTTTAATTTAATGTTAAATCAGGATGATATATTCACCCAAAAGTTTAATTTTAGATGTGAATACTGTGATTCTCGAGCTTGACAGTGTTACAACGATTGAGCATTTTTTGCGAGTCATCCTAATGCTTTTAGAAAGAAAAAATAGAAAATCTTCCCGTTGAGTTTATTCACAGCACACTTGGGTGCAGATGTACAACATTTTTTTGCAGTGGATTTACATCACAAAAAGATGCTAACCTGCACAAAACGTTTTATGTTTTACTCTGTGCTAGAAAGTGTTGTGAAAGTAATGCAAAACAGCACAAAGCACTGATATGCATTACTTTGCGTAACGGGTGAGTTCCATGGGTGGTACTTGGGCATTCTCATGCAACCATCCACAGTTTTTGATGCAACCCTATTTACTAACAATAGTAGACAGGGTTTTGCATGAAAAAATAACTTTGAAATTTCAGTTAAAAAGGAGATATCAGTGGCGGTTTTACCATTAGGGCGTTTGGGCGTTGCCCCACCTATAATTATCAGGCAATTTATTCGAGCGGCGCGTTAATAAAAGTTTTATAAATTAATGCGCCGCTCGAATAAATTGCCCGATAATTATTGCCCTGCGGCCGTGGTGTGTGTCATGGACTTGGACAGTATGCACTGTCTGACACTGGGTGGCGCTGGACTGACTCTGTGCCGGCACAGTGCGCACTCACTGCGCATGTGGTGTTTGCCCGGCAGGGCTTCTTTAACTAGATAACTATGTGGTTTTAAAAAAAAACACTGATTAGGGGTTTGCCTGCCTAATGCAACGTACCCCAGTGCTGAAAAAAAGAACGACGTTTTTTTAATGCTCAGCCCAATCCTGATGCTACTTTCTTTAGAGAGCAGCTCTCCTCTAAAGAGAGCAGCATCAGGATTGGCTACTACTGTGTCTCGTCATCGGCAAGTTGGCAGCCATCAGTCTAGGCGCCAACGGGACCCCAGAGCAGAGATGGTGCGGACCCGGTCAAGTGAAGACAAGGTAAGTTTTTTATTTTATTTATCCCCACCCCCCTGTGTGCGAGCCGTGACTGTCTAGAAATAAACCGAGGCTAGCTGTACATTGTTTCAGTTCTGCCCGCACGGAAACATCGACACACGCCAGAATCAAAAGGGCCCCAAATTAACCAGTGAGGAATCGAGATTGTTCCACAGAGTCGGGCTAGCAGGGTTTGCGACTGCGAGCTCTAGAGCTGAGTGCGGGAGGCAAGGAGGGGGGTGTGTCAGACCACATTTACAACACTCCCCTCTCCCCGCTGGAAACAACTACCTGCACGCACGGCCGGGACTGCAGTGTGCTGAGCACGAGAGCTCTCGGTGTGCACGCCGTGGGGTGGGGACAGGGGTGAATGAATGGCACTTCAGCGGTGAGGGGTAGAAACAGAGCTCTGGGAAGTCATCCGAATAGTGAAGGAGGGCAGGGCCGTCCTGAATAGAAGCAAAACTCTTGCAGATTAGGTTCAGATCACCCTGGGGAACAGGCAGCGCCCATGGAAGTAGGACAAAACTGTCCGGAGGTCGGGGGCAGGGAGAGCTCTCTGGGATTAGAGTAGAGCACAAAGGTGACTGGCGCCGAGCCCCCTAAAGGGTATGGTGACCTCATGGGTAGGAGCAGAGCAAAACACCTCTGGGGCCGAGAGAGAGCCAGTAGAGCCAGTGCAGAACTCTCTGGGGGGCAGGCAGTGTACGTCTCATGGGGCACAGTATTATTCTATGGGGCAGGTACACATCTCAGGAAGCAGAGCAGTACTCTCGAGTGATAGGAGCATGTCACCACTTTGAAAATCTACCAGCCGCCACTGAATAGTACAGAACTTTTCGCCTCACCACTTTCAAAATCCACCAGCCGCCACTGGGAGATATGCTTTTATTTCTCCTAACTTTTCCCACTTTGTATGTGTGCTGCACTGTACAACAATCATCCGAATTGGGAAAAGTTTTAAAGTTAGTCTAAGCATAGTATGTTGTCCTGGAATAGTACTCTTTCCTGACAAAACCTATGTTATACACACAGAAACAACTTTGCACGGTGGTGCAAAGGTGTGTGCATGGTGCTTGGTAGACTGACTATGCACCAGCGCCAGAGAGAGCTGGATAGTGCTATATCTATGTTGATATGGCGCATTCCTGCTCTCTCTGTCATGAACGAAGTGTAGCAACTTGGGTTGCAGTGCTGCATTGTGTGACAGTTTGGTAAACCCGGGCCTAATTATTTTGTGGTCTGATAAACAATTGTAAATGACCGCAGAAAGTACTTTTGCATGTTGAGGATTGAAAATATAGCCGATGCAAGACATTCTTGTCCCATTTGTTTGTTAAGGTTTAGCCTGGATCGGGTTTGTTAAAAACATTGTAGCTGTTTTTGAGAGCAAAGTCTACTGCTATTTCTAATTATAAATGTGAGGTTTTATCTATAGGGTTTGCTGCATTGTAACCCTTTCTTCTTCTCTATATAGTCACTACATTAAAAATTGCGTACTAAAAATAGTGGTGTTGACCCTGAAAGAAAAAGAGGTAGCATTTCAAACAGATTTTTTCCTCATTCTTAGGGATGAGAAGTATGGATGATGGATGAAAAGTGACAAAGATTTAGATGAGAAGTAGGGATGATGGATGAGAATTAGAGAGGAAGAATGATGGATGAGAAGTAAGGATGATGTATGATGGATTAGAAGTAGGGATGATGGATGAGAATTAGGTATACAAATTAGGGGTGATAGATGAGAGATAGAGAGGAGAAATAAGAAGTAAGGAGGAGAAGTAAGGGTGGTGGATGAGAAGTAAGGATAATGAGTGAGAAGTAGGGATTATGGATGAGAAGTAGGGATGAGAGGTAAGAATGGGGATGGGAAGTAGGGGCAAGAAGTAGGGATGATGGATGACAAGTAGGGATGAAGAATTAGAAGGAGGGACAATGGAAGAGAAGAAGGGATGAGAAACAGGAATGATGGATGAGAAGCAGGTATGAGAAGTAGGGATGAGGCATTAGAAGCCTGGAAGAGCAGGTGGGGTGATGAATGAGAATGATAGATGAGAAATAGGGATAAGAAGTCGGGATGAGGAATGAGGACATCCTAAATGGATACTGTACAAAGGTGCCTTCAAAGGCACCTGGGTAGGATACAGTGCACCAGCACAAGGAGAGAGCAGGAATACTCTATATCTTTGTAAATATGGAGCATTTCTAATCTCTTCCTTTCACACAATGCAGTAGAGCATGTTGCCTTGCTGCTCCGCGTTGTGTAAAATAATAGTAAATTGGGCCCTGGTGTATTAGAAAGTTTTGACTTTTGTAATGAGGTTTTAGAAGGGACATTTCTTAAGCACAAACTTCTTAGTTATTTCTGTGCCCCCTCCTCCCCACACACTTTTGGCCTGGAAGGTTTGCCAAAATGTTGACATGTGAACTACTCTTTAACTCCTTGTTCATTTTCTTATTTGGCACAAGTCAGAAAGCCATTAGTATGGTTTCTCCGTTTTCTTCTTTACTTTTGGTTTTTGTTTGCATTTTTTGGGGTTTCTCAAAGCTCTCCCAAACTATTTCTTTTAAAATGTGTTCTTTCATTTTTTTTTCCTTGAAGGATTTGTAATCTATGTTTTCTGGGGTTTCCTTATTTGTTGCTGTATTCATTGCATTCTCTGGGACATATAAACACATTTGCACTGGGGAAAACAGTTACTGATGAAGAGACCCTTTCCACTCATTTTATGCTGGTCATCAGATTCATTTGTTTTCTCTTTAGTAGGTGGTTCTTTGTTGTGGTCTTGATGTATCCTTGTATCACACCTCAAAACCTTGTAATCGTTTTGTGTTTATACTGCTTCTTCAGTATTTGCCTCTATGATGCTGTTTACATTTGCCAGAGATCATCATTGGTTCAGTTCATGGTAGGCTTACTTTCCTAAAGTGGTGTCTCTATGAAAGTGCCCTGCATATGTTTACTGCTGTTCGATTAAGGCAGCTGGGTGTTGGCCAGTTCCTGGAAACCCCTGCTTCTACGAGCATCTGAGGCAGCAGTTTAACTTTTCCTGGAACATGAATGTCAGAATTGTGTCTCATCCCCTCATAAATTACATTTTCGACACTGTAAAAGGATGATTGGTTATTTGATGATCTGCAATTGCGACAACACCCATTTGGGCTGTTGTCACAAGTAAGACCACACTGGTTGCCTTTCCACCAGAAGGGTGGTTGTTTGGAATATTTCTAATGACCTTTGTTTGGGCCAGTCATGAAAGGAGTAGGGGGGTGGATGGTGCCACGGAAACCATTTTTGTTAGCTTTAAAAGTCACAAAGCAATTTATTTTGCAATTGCAAATGCCAATATGGTTTTGCCATTCTATCCGTCGCCTTAGATTTGAGCAATATCAGTGCAAGGATATTGCAATTTCGTTTTCTGTGAGAAAAGGGTTATATATACTTATGTGCAGGACTAAGGGTAAGTCTCTTAGGGAGTGCAGATTTGGCCGTAAGTGGCGGCTGGCTACAGGCGTTTCTTCCTACTCCATGGTGGAAGGTACTACAAATTAAGCAAAGAGGCAGCCTCTACAAAATGCCAGGGAGACTATATGGAGTGCTCCTGGACCTGCTGAAAGGCCCAGGTGAACTGTTGCCACCAGACAGTAAGGGGCCACAGATAGCCTGCCCCAGCAGGTAGGCAGGGTTCGCTAGAACAGCTGTTCCAGCACATAGGCAAGGCTCCCAGGTGAGGTGCTCCAGGAGGCAGGCAGAGTTCCTAAGTGAGATTTTCTAGCAGACAGGCAGGCAGAGTCTCCAGATGATATACTTCTTAGGGCAGGTAGGTCCAGGTGATTGTTTGCTGCCTTTATTGCACTTAAAAATGAAATTTACTTGCACCACATGTTAGTGCAACTCATAAAAAACAAATCTGCGTTAAAGGTAAAAATAAAGGCACTTAATTATACCAATGATTGCTGGTACCTATTTATATTAGGGCGCCATCACAAATGCTTCAAAATAATCAAAATGTCTTTTGAAAGTAGCAATAATGACTAACCGTAATAAGCCATCTCTGGCATATTCATTTAGCCTATAGAAAATAAACACAAATAGTTTGAGTAGCAGTTATCTATATGCACATTTTTAGCACTAACAGAAGCAGTTAGATCTGATCCAGGCAGTCTGTGTCCAATAGAATAATCTCAATACATTTTCTTCACCTTATATGTTTATTTTCCCAGTAGTGGAGATGAGATAATTTTCACTGTGTGTTGTTGTGGGTAATTTTTTTATTATTTGTAGTTGGATAAATGAGTGAAACTTTTAGATACATTTTGTAACCTTTGGTTTTTTCAGTGAATTTCTAAGGTTTTTTAATGGTATTTCCTAACTATAAAGTCCCTGTAAGCTTTGGTTGTTTTTTCAGTGAGTTTCTAAGGTTTTTTAAATTTAATTTCCTAACTTTAATATGTAACCTTTCGGAGTTGGTGTGTGAGTGGATATATAGGTTGGTGAGTGTGTGTATGAGTGGCTGTATGGGTCTGTGAGTGGATGTGAGAGTAACTGAATAGTCCTATGAGTGGGTGTCTGAGTGTCTCTGTAAATGTGTCAATAGCTGTGTGTGTCAGTGGGCCAGAATGGAACTTCACCTGCCCTTTATCTAACACGTTTTTTGCACAAAATGTCTACCCAACTTGAGTACTTTGTACTGCTTTATTAGTAAGTGCTTTATCATTGGGTAAATGTCTAGTGCATATTCTACAGTATAGGTGTGTAATGGACCTTGAGGAAACGTCTCCAGTGACCTTGTGTATGCTTTGGCAATGTGATTGTTCATCATGCATCTTTATCCAAAATCCTCTGATCTCCTATAGAGAAGACAACGAGACTATAAAGAGGTTAATGTCTATAAACAAGGGTAAAGATGCTTAACTATATAAACTAAGTGCTTCTTTGTCTGGTGGTGATGTCCTCATATTGTTCAGCAGCAAGAACATGTAACTAAAATATCCTGGAAATGCACTTGGGGGACCTTTTTGTAAGTTGTCCATTATCCTGGTAAAACACGTCGAAACCTTTGCATACTACTAAGATGGACAGGGCGGGGACAAATGGGCAATGCCGCCAGGTAATTTTGCACATATCAGTACTTGCCCTAATTTAAAGGGAGATGCATGGACTCTGCTCTCACCAGGAGAGGCAAGAAGGAACCCACTCATCAAAGTCACTACATAATGTGCTCCTATAGATCAGTGATGCATATAAGTCCAACAAGGATTTCAGATTATTTTTTAATGTGCAATTGCTAAGAAAATACACTTTGTTTACCTAGGACGAGTGCAGGAAGTTAAGATCATTTGTAATGTATAGGTATATTCTTTCTTGCAAGGAATAGATGTGCCGAGATGCTTGTTTCTTTTCTGTTTTTTAAATATTCGCGAATCCGTCATAAAAAGTCGCGATACGTTTTTTCCGGTAGAGTGGATATGCGCAAAATTAGTGGGATTTTAAAAACATTAAAAAACATACATACACATTATAAAATTATTGTTTGAGGCCAGTGCTTTACTAATATGGCATAAACACTTAGATTTAAATAAGTAAATTTATGTTATTGGACTGTTTTATTACATTTCCCAAAATCGTGACTACGTTGGCGTTCGGGAATCCCACGTGATTACATAATAAAGGCATTTCATTGAATGAAACATTTTTTATGATTCTAGGAAGGATTTCCCCAACAAGTTTTCATTTCTAGTATCTCTCATTGGTGAAATTGAAGGATATCCTTGCTACAGCTCCAGATTTGCTATTAAAATGACTTTGTCTGGCTTTTTTCATTTTTTTAAATTTAAAATGGCATTAAGAGGAAATGAAGAACAGCAGCCGGAGGAGAGAAATGCAAGTTCTTCAGAGGAGGAACAACCTGATAAGAGTCAGTCAATTTCCTTTTTTTTTTACCATACCCTCTGGAGTGAAAAGGGAAACATGTCAAGTGCAACCTGTTCATCTAGATCCTCTCCAAAGGAACATCTAAAAAATATTCTTGTGGGACCACAAGTATGCTGAAGCACTTAAAAACAATGCATTTAAAAGCACTTGACGAGGCGGAGAGTCAGCGTTGTGCATCTGACCGATCAACAATATCTGCAATGCCAATTGCTACCAGGCAGGAACACCCTTCCATCTAAGCTCTAGCAACGACTCCCAATATTAGCGCCGGAACTTTAAAAATTGGGTCATTTTGTACTTTTTGTAAAAAGGTTTTGAGTGTTGGAGAACAGTCTGTTGCTGCAGTTCTGGAAACAGCCAGAAACCACAGGTGTTCTTTTTTTTACACAATGACACTTGTTACTCTAGTTTGAAATATTTAGTTTTAAAACTTTATTTTCCCAGTTGCCATTTTAAGTGAAAAAACTGCCAAAAAATAACAAAATGCTTAAAAACACATAAAATAAAGTTCAGAAAAGAAAAAAATGGCTCTTGTTAGATCAACCTTTCTTGGTTGAATTTTTTTAAATATATTTAGATGGATAAGTCAGTGTATGAGTGAGTTCCTGTGTAAGTGGGTGAATAAGTGAGTAAGTGGTTAGGTGAGTGTGTGTGAGGTTGTGAGTGGCTGTGTGGTAAGTGAGTGAATGTGTGAGTGGCTATATGGGTAAGTGAATGGCTGTGTGAGTGAGTGCATAGGTGAGTGAGTAGCTGTGAGAGTGAGTATATGGGTCCGTGAGTGGGCATGTGAGTGTCTGAATGCATCTATGACTGGGTTAGTGAGTATCTATATGAATGAGTGAGTGGGTGTGTCAGTTAAGCATGGGCGAATTTTGCGAATTTGCGATCTGCGAATTTGCGGATTTGCGAATTCGCGATCCGCAAAATTCGCAAATTTGTGCGAATTTGCGGATTTTTGTTTTTTTGCGTGTTCGCGGGGTTTTTTGCGTGTTCGCAGGGTTTTTTGCGTGTTCGCAGGGATTTTTGCGTCTTCGCGAGCCGCTTGCATAGCGAAGTTACCCATGCAGTCGTTTATGGGAGAGGGAGAGAGAGATAGATAGATAGATAGATAGATAGATAGATAGATAGATAGATAGATAGATAGATAGATAGATAGATAGAGAGGGAAAGAGAGAGGGAGAGAGAGAACGAGAGAAAGAAAGAGAGGCCGGATCTCTGAACGGCCAGATTCCTGAGTTGCCCCTACAGAACATACAGCTTTTTATTTTTAGCAAAATGCATATGAAAATTGTGCTGTAAAGGTCTCTTTTAGTTTAACCCCTCCTGACAACTCAAAATGGGTGTATTTGCCATCCTCTCCCTTCTTCCTGTTTTTTATATCTGTAAGTGCTTCCTGATGAGGTTTAATTCCTTGGACAGGTGCCTCGTTGCCTACTTGTAACTATTCTCTGACCCTGCTTCAAGGGTCAGAGCAGGGTCAGAGAATAGTTGCAAGTAGGCAACGAGGCGCCAGGAAGCAATTAGCAGCAGGTGTCCAAGTTGAAGTTAATTTGTTTGTAACTGTAATAAAGTAATATCACCACACGGACTCGGGATTCAGGTAATTAGCTTCTTTTATTCCCGGAGCGCCGGGAGCCGTGACTGTATTCCTAGCGGTCGGCACCAATAACAATATGGCCGCCTTCCGCTTCCTGCCCCCCGCACTTCCTGTTCCGGAGACGGAACACTAGACCGCCACTACATATCTCCCCCCTTTATGCAATACCAAACCATTAAACAATATAGTCCTTACTTCCAGTTCATGTGAAAGCCCTTGAACTTCTCAGGTACCTTTACCGTTCTCCCCACTCTGGTTTTCACCACTCCAATGCCTCCTTCTTCGTCCGGTTCCTTTCTGTCCAACCTTCTCCCAGCGCATTCTCCTTCTCTGTCCATCACTTCCTCACTCCGCTCTTCCTTGCACCAGCTCCTCATTCCTTCGCTCATACCTTCTTCTCCATCACTGTCTTCCACTTGCTGCACTCCTTCTTCTACATTCTCGCTTCGCCTTCCACTACGTTCTTCTTCACCTTCATCTCCTATATACTCTGCTCCTTCATCTGTCTCGTCTCCCCACTTCAGGATCTTGCTGCATTTGGCCATCCTGTCCTGTGACCACACCTTCCCATCACTGAGCAGGGCAGACTGGGCGTAGGGCTCCAGCACTTGCAAGGGTGGTGAGAATTTGCTTTCTCCCTTTTTCTTGAGGATAGCCAGTTTCACTCTTACCCAGTCGCCCTTCTCCAGTTCTACACCTTGAACGTTGCGTCTCTTGTTAAAGTGTGTCGTGTAGACTTCTTGTGCCTTTTCCAGATTCCTTCTGACCACAGCTGGTGACCACCTACTTTGCACCACTAATTTCCTCCATGCCGAGTTATCTTTAGTGAAGGCCTCTCTTCCTCTCAACACCTTAAATGGGCTGTATCCCGTGCTCCCCGGGGTGTTCCGATAGGTCCAGATCATTTTTTCCAATTCCTTTTCCCAGTCCAGTCCATCATTAATGGCCGCTTGAATGGTGCCCATGATCACCCGATTGAATCGCTCCACCTGACCGTTTCCAGAGGGATGGTAGATGGGCGTGTGTTTCACTTCTATTCCATTCCTGTCAGTGAAGGCAACCCATTTCGCAGAGGTGAATTGCGGCCCATTATCGCACGTGATGATTTTTGGGATTCCTTCTCTGACAAACGTGGTGCGTGGGAAGCTCACCACTGCCTCCGTGTCCACGTTCTCCATCTACCTCTGGCCACTTGGAATATTTGTCAATGAGAACCACGGCATACTTCTGTGTTCCTGCTTTGTTGAGGATGGGGCCCATTATGTCAACGGATACCATTTCCCACAGTCCATCTGGTACTGGGAATTTTCCCAGGGGAGGTCTTAACATGCTCTGTGATTTGTCTGCCTTGGCACACGATTCGCACTGCCGTACGTACCGCTCTACCTGCGCATCAATGGCTGGCCACCAGTACGCTTGCCTGGCAAGGGCCTTGGTCTTTGTGATGCCCTGGTGCCCCTCGTGTAATAGAGTCATCAAATGATCCAGTATGCCTTGCGGTGGGATTACCTTGTCACCTCTCAACAGGAATGTTGGGTTCTCCGCCAGCGATAGTTCATCCCTTACTTCCCAGTACCTCCGAAGTTCTTCCTTGAGGTGTCTCTTCTCCGGCCACCCGTGGACCACATATCCTTTGATGGCCTCCAAGTCGACGTCTTCTTTGTATGCTTCTTCCCATTCTTGGACACTGATCACCTTCTCAGTATCCTGGATGGTGGCTACCACGTATCCTTCCCATCTTTGTTTCTCGTGGTTATCCGCCTCTTCCATGGCCGCTGCTCTGCTGAGGAAGTCCGCCACTTTGTTCTGCGGCCCCGGAATGTGTTCCACCTCATACACAAAGTCCAATAGCCTCAGTGTCATTTTCGCAATTCTTGGTGTCGCATGAGCATGGCCACTGGAAGTCAGCACTCGGACTAAGGGCTTGTGGTCCGTCCTCACCAGGAATTTCGCTCCCCACAAGTACTGCCTAAATCTTTCCATCGCCCATACCACGGCCAGCATCTCTTTCTCAATGACGCTAAACTTTTCTTCGTTGGGCGCAAGTGACCTTGAGGCAAAGCTGACCGTCGACGTTTCCCCATTCTCTGACCATTGCATCAGTACAGCCCCCAGTCCACGGTCACTGGCATCCGTCGTGAGGATTGATTCAGCACTTGGGTCAAATCCCTTCAAGGGAATGGTGGCACTCATCTCTCGTTTTAGGGCTTCAAATTCCATCTGTTCATCCTGGCTCCATAGGAACTTGTTCTTTTCCTTCAGTAGCTGGCGTAGGAGATGCGTTTTCGTGGCGAAGTGGGGAATGAATTTGCTGTAGTATTCGGCCATTCCCAGGAATGACCGAACATCCTCCTTCTTGCCTGGGGTGGGGGCTTCCAGAATCGCCGTCATGTTGGCCCTCTTCGGCTCAATCCCTTTTTCGCTCACCTCGTGACCTAGGTACGTGACGGACTGTACTCCAAATTTGCATTTTGACCATTCCGCCGTTAGACCATTGTCCTGCAATGTTCGCAGCACCTTGTGCAGTTTCTCATTATGGTCCTGTTTGGTCCTTCCCATTACTAAGATGTCGTCTTGGAAGAACTGTACATCCTCTGCATTCTTCAGTAGTCTGTGCATCATCTTCTGAAAGACCGCAGCCGCTGAGGCCAGGCCAAACGGCATTCTCACAAATTCATAGCAGCCGAAGGGCGTGATGAAAGACGTGAGATGGCTGCATGATGGATGTAGTCTTACTTGGTGGTAGGCTGACGATAAGTCCACTGTGGAGAACCACTTGATGTCTTTAGTCTTCGCTAGCATCTCATTTATGCGGGGCAGGGGAAACTTGTCAATTACGATGTTTTTATTCAGTTCCCTGAGGTCGACACACAGCCGGACTTTACCATTGGGCTTCTGGGCTACCACCAGAGGTGAAAGCCACTCTGCACTCTCTATGGCTCTGATCACTCCTTCTTTTTCCAGTCTGTCCAGTTCTGTTTGCACTACTTCTCTGCATCGGAACGGGATGTTCCTCACCTTGTGAACTACGGGTTTCGCTCCTTCCTTTAGCTTTATGAGGTGCTTGTACTTTGCCAGTTCTCCAATTTGTCCATTGAACACCTTGGGGTATGCCCTATGCCATGACTCCACGTCGTCCTTCTTATCCATGTCCATTAGTAGGATTTTTTCAATGCCTCCTGGGGTGAGTTGTATTCCCAACGCTCCTTGGTCTTTCCAGCTCAGTACTGAAGGGCCCTTCTCCGCGATGTACAACTTGCAATTTGCGTGGCGGCCCCTGAACTCGAACAGGAGGGGGCAGTACCCCAACATTGGAATCCTTTGTCCTGTGTATGTGACAGGTCTTAAGTCCATCGGGTGTAGTTTCTCCTCGATCTTGGATACGAACTTTTCCTCCCATACTCGTCTCTGTATGATGGAGATGGGTGCACCGCTGTCAGCAATCATCTCCATGGGTATCCCACCGATATGCATGTTCAGTCTGGGTTTGTCCGTTTCCGATCCGTCCATTTCCAATACCTGGACATCAATGTAGAGGATCGCTTCCAGGTCTTCAGATTCTTCTTGGTCTTCTGTATTGTCTTGTTGCTCTTGGTCCACATATCTGACCATCGCCCCTTTGGGCTTCCGGCGGCACACCTTCTCGTAGTGCCCGAACACACTGCAATATGAGCATTTCGCCCTGAACGCAGGGCATGCTTTGTCGTTTCCCATATGTGAAGTACTACCGCACCTGTAGCAGCTCGGTCGTCCCCCTTTATTCGTCCTCTGATCCGTCTGGTTGGTGTGGGCGGGTCGTCTTCCGTCTTGATTCCTCTATTGGTCTCTCTGCTTCGGTCGCTCACCTCTCCCCGGCGTCATTATCTTGCATACTGTTTGCGTCCCGCCTGCATCCTTCTTGGCCGCTTGCGCACAACGTTTTGACAATTCAGCCTTCTTCACCATCGCCCATATTTCTTTGAGGGGGGCGTCTCCATTCACCCACAGTTTCTCTTGGACGTGGGTGCTGGACGTGTGCATGATGATCTGGTCTCTAATTAGGTCATCGTGTAACACTCCGAACTTGCACGTGAGGGCTAGCTTTTGCAAGGTTACGACATACTCGTCCACCGTCTCCCCGCTTTTCTGCTTCCTTTGGAAGAAGTTGTATCTGTCTATCGCGACGCACACGACTGGCCTGTAATGTGCGTCAAGGTCCGCAATGGTGTGGCTGAAAACGTCCGTGTCCGCCGCATCTCTCACGCCTTTAACAATTGTATCATAGACTCTTATCCCTTCTGGGCCTAAGTTGTGTAGCAGGATCTTTTTTCTTCTCTTGCTGGTGAACGGAGTATCTCCTTCTTCTTCTAATGCATCGAGGTAGTTAAGGAAGTACCTCTTCCAGTCTTCCCATTGCATCTCCGGTTCTCCACTTTTGGCCAGGAATGGCACCAATTGCGTGAGGGAGGATGACTGGGCAGCCATTTTGTTGGCACCTCTCTGGTTCGCCGGGACAGGGATAGCCCGACCAGGTGGGCTCCCTGGCGTGGGCTGTTCGGCCGTGTCCCTTTCGCTGAGCTCACCGTCACTATCTTTCTCCTTTAGTGCCCCTGCTGGGTCGGGTTGCGCCTGCAGACTGTCCTCCTTGGCAGGGTTTGTTAAGACAGGCACCCCTTCGCCTGTACGCCTCTCAGCCAGCTTGCCGGGCACCCCTTCTTCTGAACTAGGGGTGGGGTACACCTATGTCTGCCTTGTGCCCCTTGCTTGTACACTGTATGCTGCCTTGCACCACTTCTTATTGACCAGGGTTGAGGTACACTAATGTCCACTTTATGCCCCCTGCTAGTGCTCTCTATGCTGCAGTGCACGAAGATGGCACCTCCCCAGCCTCTCTGTGGTGAATGGGGATTGGCAGGCCTACCTCCTGGTGTTCTGCGCTCTCCAGGAGTGCCAGCGCGACTTTCGCGCCCTTTCTCTAATGCCCCTCGGGTCCTCTGCCACGCTCCGGGTGCCGGCTTTGCAATGGTCTTGCCGGTCGCGCCTTTCCTCGATGCCTCGTGGTGTCTTGGGGGGCGGGTTCTACTGCCCATGCCTCGTCGCCATTGTAATAAAGTAATATCACCACACGGACTCGGGATTCAGGTAATTAGCTTCTTTTATTCCCGGAGCGCCGGGAGCCGTGACTGTATTCCTAGCGGTCGGCGCCAATAACAATATGGCCGCCTTCCGCTTCCTGCCCCCCGCACTTCCTGTTCCGGAGACGGAACACTAGACTGCCACTACAGTAACCCTTTTGTAAAAGGTTACAAAGAAATTAGGTTCAACTTTTGCACCTGCTGCTGTAACCCTTGCTTGGCTGAAAATTCGTCCCGCTGATTCGCGGATTTTCCGCGATTTCGCGAGATTCGCGGATCGCGAAATCGCAGAAAATCCGCAAATTCGCCCGTGAAACGGATTTTACGCCCACCCTTAGTGTCAGTGACTGTATGGGTGAGTAACTGGGTGTGTGAGTTGCTGTATGGGCAAGTGAGTGGGTCTGTGAATAGCTATTTAAATAAATGAGTGAGTGAGTAAGTGGATGAGTGGGTGTTCCAGTGACTATATTGATGTGTGAGTATCTGTATGGGTGAGTGACTCGGTGTGTGAGTGTCTGTATGTGTTAGTGTGTGTGTTAATAGCTGTATGGGTGAGTGAGGGTGTGTGAGTAGCTGTGTGAATGAGTGAGTAGGTGTGTCAGTGACTATATGGTTGAAAGAGTGGGTGTATGAGGTGCTGGATGGGTGAGTGAGTGGGTATGTGAGTGACCTTATGGGTGTGCATGTGGCTGTATAGATGTGTAGTAGCTGTATAGGTGAGTGAGTACATGTATTAGTAGCTGTATGGGTGAGTGAGTCGGTGTGTGAATGCCTGTATTGGTGAGTGAGTGGGTGTGTGAGCAGTTGTATAGGTGAGTGGGTGTGTCAGTGGCTGTATGTGTGAGTGGCTGTATGGGTGAGTGAGTGCATGTATAAGTAGGTATATGGGTGAATGACTAGGTGTGTGAGTTGCTGTAAGGTGAGTAAGTGTGTGTGTTAATATCTGTACAGGTGAGTGAGTAGGTATGTCAGTGATGGTAAGGGTGAGTGAGTGGGGATGTGAGTGGTTGTATAGGTGAGTGAGTGGGTGTGCGAGTGTCTTATGGTGAGTGAGTGTGCTAGTGGCTCTATGGGTGAGTGGGTGTATGTGTTAGTAGTTGTATGAATGAGTGAGTGGATATGTCAGTAACTGTATGGGTGAGTGAGTGGGTGTGTCAGTGACTGTATGGGTGAGTGAGAGTGTTAGTAGCTTTATGGGTGAGTGTGTTGATATGTCAGTGATTTTATGGGTGAGTAAGTGGGTATGGGAGTGGTTGTAAGGGTGAGTGGGTATGTCAATAGTTGTATGGGTGAGTGACTGGGTATTTCAGTGACTATATGGGTGGGTAACTGGGTGGGTGAGTGGCTGAATGGGTCCGTTAGTGGATGTGTGAGTAGATGTGTAGGTGAGTGAGTGGATGTGGCTATGACTGTATGGATGAGTGGGTATGTCAGTGATTGCGTGGCTGAGTGAGTGTGTGTATTAGTAGCTGTATGGGTGAGTGAGGGGATATTTCAGTGAATGTATGGGAGAGTGAGTGGCTGTATGGGAGAGTGGGTGTGTCAGTGGTTATATGGGTGAGTGAGTGGGTGTGTCAGTGACTGCATGGGTGGGTCAGTGAGTGGGTGTGTGAGTAACTGTATAGGTAAGGGAGTGCATGTGTGAGTGGCTTTATGGGTGAGTGATTGCGTGTGTGAGTGGCTCTATCGGCGAGTGAGTGCATGTGTTAGTAGCTGTATGGGTTAGTGAGTGGATCTATCAGTGACTATGGGTAAGTGAGTGGGTGTGTGAGTGGCTGTTTGTGTGAGTGGGTGTGTCAGTGATTCTATGGGTTAGAGATTGGGTGTTTCAATGACTATATGAGTCTGTGAGTGGGTGTGTCAGTTTCTGAGTAGGTCAGTGAATGGGTGCATAAGTATCTGTGGGTGTGTGAATGCCTGTGTGGGTTTCTGAGTGGGTGTGTGAGTATCTGTGACCCCAACTCCAAGGGTCCTGCTATAAGTAGCAAATAAAGGGGGCTGCAGGGCCCCCTTCCGGAGCCCTTAATGGCCCTGGGGACCCCATCCCCCGTGGCTGAATATACCTATTTTTTCCGCATGCTTTTTCCTCGCAGGGAATTACAACGCAGTGGTTACAACAAACGCATTGTAACAACGCATACCATTACCCCACAAGTCATAACAACAATTTGCGGAGGGGGCACTGGATGTTGGAATAGTAGAATTTACTATTCCAACTCCAGTATGTGCAACAGTAGGGAAGGTGTTGGATTTTAAATCCAACACCTTCTGCCCCCTCCGCAAGTCATTGTTATGACTTGCGGGGTAATGGTATGTGTTGTTACATCGCGGTCATTGTAACAACCATGTTGTAATTCCTGGTGGGAAAAGTATTTGTGGTAAACGAGGTTTACCCCCGTGGCTGGCTCCTGCTATGTTCTGGGATGCCCACCCATCGGGACATAACGTTTCCCTGCCCGCAGTGGTGCAGGAAAGGAAACCTGTGTTTGCTCCTGCTTGGTGTGAGCAATTCCAAAGCTCCCGCAAAGCGAGAGCAAACACAAAGTCCGCTCCCAGCTGGTGGGAGCTTTAAAAATCGTCCACCCAACTGGGGGGCTCTTTTATGAGGTTTTGGCACGGGGCTACGCTGCAAGGAATCTTGCTGAGCTGCCCTTTGTCAAAAGAAAAGGGTAGAAATGTACTGTATCTATGAGATACGGGGCATTCCTGGCATTTTCTCCTGTGCTGGTACATAATGGGCTGCCATGTGCCAACCCAGGCACCCTTGTACCATGGTGCAAGGGTGCCTGCATTGCAGGCTAATTGATTTTGTGCAGGATGGGACCCTTTACTGCACAAAATCAATCAATCAAATGAGGCGATTTCCTCTTTCTATGTGTGCTGCACAATACAGCACAAATAAAAAGAGGAAAAAACGATATATGAAAACATTCTCCAGTTAGAATCTATTCCCAGGTTTACGATTACTCATAAATCTAGGAATGCTTCAGATTCCATGGGTGTTGCATGGGAACACCCACAGCAACACCCATAGAATGCCCATTTCACGCAGTGTTCTGCCTGAAAGGAGCACATATTTACAAGGCCATAAAAAGCCACGTAAAGTGGCTTTACGTGGCCTTGTAAATTTGCTACAGCACATTGTGCCACCAGCGTGCCAAAAAAGTGATGCTCCAGCGTTGCATAAGTGCCACATGGGGCCTCCCAAATGAGGCTCTAGGAGCGTAAATTACATCTGTTTCCCTGCCCGCATCAAACAGATCTGAATATTGCTCCTGCCGGCAGGAAGCAGCATTTTAGCTGCTCCCTGCATGCGGGAGCAATGACAGCTCCCGCTGGATGCTATGAACTGGATAGGGCCACAGGGCCTTGGGGCTCCCCTGCGGCCCCCAACAAGGATATGGGTGGGGCCATGGGTGGGCAACAGGGCCCCCACCCTTTCTTTGCCTGGCCCAGAGGGATAGGGTGCCGGGGTCAAAATAAGTCTGGGTAAGGGGGCTGCATCCCTCTCCCCCTTATTAATTTTGCCTGAGACCCGGGGATGGGGTACCTGAGGCCAAATGGCCTGGGAGGAGGGCCATGTGCCCACCTCCCACATTTTAATAAGGCTGGGCCCTGGTGTATGTGGTCCCCAGGGCCAAAATCGATCCCCATAAATATAATGACATTCCCTGGGGTATAGGTACCTTGGGGTCAAAAATGCCCCAGGACGAGGGACCACTTGCCCCCTCTCCTAATAAAATGTGCTGGGCCCAAGGGATGGAGTCCTCAGGGTCAAAATCAGCCTGGGGCCTATGTATGGGTTCTATGTAAAAATTGCACATTAAAATGGATTCCAGTTTTTGGATTCAATATCAGGCAGAACATGACAACTGTCTTTTAGTTTGCCCGATGTACACGTTAGAGCACTATTGATGCAATGGTGTCTGGTCAAAGTGAAGGTCTTTCATACTGACGTAAGTACTGATGGCCGCAATTAGGGCTATGTATTATGGGTGGAAAGCACTTCCTAGGATGGTGGGTATAGTGCAGGTGCTCTAGGCAATATGGCTATTAGAATTCACTTTTCAATCAGAGAAACCCCATTTACACATGTGAGAGGGGAGAGAGAAATAATGTCATGATGGGAACCATATGATACTGTCTCTCTACTTCGAATCACTCTTACAAAAGGTATCCTACCACCATATAGTCAAATATGAAGTGACTGGTTGGGTGAATGTATATGTCTGTCAGTTGATGTTTAAGTTGGTGTATGAGTGTGTTAGTGGGTACATGAATAACTATATCAGTGATTGGTTGGCTATCTCTATGGTTGTCTGGGTGTCTCTGTGTGTGGGTGAGGAGGTGTGTGACTGCATGTATGGATGAGTGAGTGGGTGAGTCAGTGCCTGAATGGGGTAGTGAGTATGTGTGTGAAAAGCTGTATGGGTGAGTGAATGTCTGTATGGCTGTGTCAGTGATTGAGTGCTTTTGTCAGTATGGGTGAGTAACAGTGTATGTGAAAGGCAGTATAGGTGAGTGACTGGGTATATGAGTGACTGTGTGCATGAGTGAGTGAATGTAAGGGTAGCTATATGCATGAGTACATGCTTTTGTCAGTGACTGTATGGATGAATCAGTATGTGTCACTATTTGTATGAGCAAGAAAGTGTATGTGTATGTAACTGTTTGGATTAATACGCACATGTATGATTGACTGTATGGGTGATTGTGTAGACGTGTGAGTAGAGACTCACTCAGTCTGTGTGTGTGCCTGTATGGGCATATGAGTGGATATGTCAATAGCTGTATTGGTGACTGAGCGGGTGTATGAGTGGCAGTATGGGTAAGCCAGTGGATATGTGTGTAGATCTATGAATTAGTTATTGGCTGTGTAAGTACTGGTAAGGCTCTGTCAATGGGTTTGTGAATGGTTGTGTGAGAGTAGCAGTGGGTGTATAAAAGATTCTATAGGGGTGTGAGTGGGCGCGTCAGAGATGATGTGCATGATGTCATCAGTGATGTCATCTGCGATGTCATCAGTGCTGTCACTGACCATGTCATCAGTGATGTAATATGCACAAGTTATAGTTAACTCAAGTAACTCTAACAGCTGAATTTCTCTGTTTTTGGCAAGTGAAATGTCAGCCTAACTATAATGTCCCTGTAACCTTTGTTTTTTAGTGAATTTCTAAGGATTTTTAAATTCTATTTGCTAACTATAATGTCCCTGTAACCTTTAGTTTATTTAGTGAATTTCTAAGGTGTTTTAAATTCTATCTGCTAACTATAACAACCTTGTAACCTTTGTTTTTTTAGTGAATTTCTAAGGTTTTTTAAGCAGCAGTCATGTTTGCAGAGTGGTGGAGAAAGGGGGCTGGGCCTCCAACCAACTTTCAGGAATTCAGCGGTGTAGGACTTACAGGAGGTAGCAGAAGAGCTTCTTGGCCCCCATGGTCCCTCACGACTAGAGCGGACTTTATCCCCCAACTAGTAGTGTACCCGGAGGCACGTTTGAAGAGTGATGGAGAAAGGGGGCATGGCCTCTAAACACCTCTTATCAATCCTACTGTGTGGGACTTACTAGAGGTAACTGGAGGGGTAGTTACTAGGATGGTAGGTAATAGTGTAGGTGCTCTAGGCAATATGGCTATTGGAATTCACTTTTCAATCAAGCAAACCCCATTTACACTTGTGAGAGGGGAGAGAGCAATTATTTCATGATGGGGACCATAGGATACAGTCTCTCTACTTTGAATCACTCTTACAAAAGGTATCCTACCACTCTATAGTCCAATATAAAGTAAGGATCTGGTCCTATTGCTCCTATGACCTTGTAAGTAAAGTGATTCCCTTGCCGCACAACTCCACCTGGTAGCTGTTGCCCCCTGACCCTTTCAATTCCTAAGTTTTTAGGCCCTCTTCCACCGACAGGCACCAGCCTGAGCCTCATCCCTGGTGGTCCACTGGGGAGCATCTCTGCTCTGCCTCTGCTCTCTGCTCTCTGTTTTTCTGCATTCTGCCTTTTTACTCCTCTACTCTTTTTTCACCTTTCTTTTATCTTTTATTGCTTTTTCACTTTCTCTAATTTCTCCTCTTTTTTGCACCTTTTTTCTCTTTCCATGCCCTTGCTGCTGCTCATCCCCTGCCGACCGCCCCACTCTAGTGCTGTTTTCCCACTTCCCGCCTCCCAGTTGTCCAGCCCTCCCCAAACACTACTTAATGGCGACTGCTGTATGGCAAAGGAGCAATCTTACTGACCATGTCAGTAAATTGCTTCCCTTGCCGCACAGCTCTGCCTGGTAGCTTTTGCCCCTTGACTCTTTCAGGTCCTAAGTTTGAGGCCCTCCTCCCCCCTCAGGCACCCACCTGCAACTCATCCCTGGTGGTCCAGTGGGGAGCATCTCTGCTCTGCTGCTGCTCTCTGCCCTATTATTCTGCTTTATGCCTGTTTGCTCCTCTGTTCTTTTTTCACCTTCTTTTTTATCTATTATTGCTTTTTTCAGTTTCTCTAACTTCTCCTCTTTATTGTGCCTTTTTCTCTTTCTGTGCCATTGCCGCTGCTTGTCCCCTATGGCCCATTCCTCCCTAGCACCCTTTTCCACTTCCTGCCTTCCAAGTGTCCACCCAGTCCCAAACACTTCTTAATGGCAGCCGCTAACTGGCCACGCAGCGGGTGCACCGAAGGCACGCCAAAGGCAAGCCCTCCGTACCCGTCCGTGCCTGGACCGCACCCGGCGCCACAGACCCTGGACCATCCACTGCTACGACTCCAGCATCCTCCACGCCCTCAACACTGGGCGTCCCAACGTCTGTCACATCTCATTGCCGAATAACACCCAGGACACTTTCTCTTGCCGCAACTGCAACCGCACCCTTGCCTGCCACTACACACCAGACCCACCTGCAAAAACCGGCCCTGACATCTCAGCTGTATCCTGTTCAACACACACTCCCTCCATAAACATGCCGAGGAGATCTGGGACCTGCTCAACACTGTCTGCCTCGACATCACTTTCCCCCGGACATCGCCACCACCATTCCAGATGGCTACAAAATCATCCACAAGGAGCACACCACCCGACTGAGAGGGGGCATCGCCTTCGTACACAGAAACACCCTCTACATCACAACCGGCTCGGATGACAACTTGGCCATCAGGGAGTACCTCCACTTCCAGATCCAGACAAACATGAACTCTACTCTCCACAGCACCCTCTTCTACAGGCCTCCTAGACCCTGTCCCCCTTTCAGCAAAACCCTACTCATCTTCATCGCACATCACGCCCTCATCTCCATGGAATACATCCTTCTCAGAGACCTCAATTTCCACCTGAACAACCTCGCCGACCATAACTCATCATCCATACTGGAGAACCACGCTACTATTGAACTCAAGCAATTGGTCACCTCCCAACCCACTCAGCAGGACTCAAGCTCGACTCCATCCTCTCCACAAGCACACACTTCCGAACTACAATGGACCAACAACCGCTGCATCACTTTTTTCTTCACCAAACCCACCTATCACCAGCACGCCCACCGCTGCCCATGCAGAAGCCGGAACAAGGTCACCGAAGACAAGCTCACCACCTCCCTCAGGCAAAACCCCACCACCAATATCCACGGACACCAACGCCTCAGCACGCAACCTTAACCTATGGCTATCCAACTGCGCCAAAACATGACCCCCCTCAGGAAACCCTCAGGCAAGCAAACTTCAAAGAAAGGCAGCGAGTTCTCTCCCAACCTCCAAGAGTACAGGCACACCTGCAAACAGCCCGAGAAAAGATGGAGAAGAAGCAAGGCCCCGGTAGACCACGCTGCCATCAAAATCACAGTCACTGAACTCCACCAGATCATCAAAACAACTAAGAAAACTGCCATACAGGAACACATTAATGCCAACGAACACAACAACAAACAACTCTTCTCCGTGGTCATAGAATTCACCGGCTCTGGCATGGAGACAGCAGACATTCCCCTCCCAAGACCTCTGCAACAACCTTGCCATCTTGTTCCGCCACAAGATCAAGGCAATCTATGACAGCTTCACAAACCAAGACCCACTGACCTCACTCGCAACCACCGGACTCAATTGCCCCAGCCCCAGCAGACCCCGCTGAACTGGTCCTCCCTCACCACAGAAGAGACTCTCAAGATCATCAAGAGCATCCACTCCAGAGCCCAATCTTTTCCCGGCCCCCATCACACCACCAGTGCCTCCATCGCACCCAAACTCTGCCACACAATCAGCTGCTCCATCGAATACACCATCTTCCCTGAAGACTGGAAACATGCAGATATCAACCCCCTGCTGAATGAACCCTCTGCCGACCCAACAAATTTCAAGCACTAGAGACCAATCTCCCTGCTCCTCTTCACAGCCAAAGTCATTGAGAAAGCCATCAATGCCCAACTCTCCGAGTTCATCAAAACAAACAACATACTGGACCACTCACAATCTGGATTCAGAAGCAATCATAGCACAGAGATCGCACTCCTCGCCGCCACAGACAACATCCGCATCCTCCTCAGCAAAGGTGGGACCGCAGCCCTCATCCTTCTGGACCTCTCAGCCCATTCGACACAGTCTCTCACAGCACCCTCAGCACTAGACTTCACAACGCCAGCATCTGCGACAAAGCCCTTGACTGAACCCGCTCATTCCTCATCGGCTGACCACAGAGAGTCAGAATTCCACCTTTTCTCTCAGAACCCACAGAAATCAGCTGCAGAGTGCCGCAGGGCTCCTCCATGAACCCCACCCACTTCCACATCTACATGGCCCGCTTCCAACCATCATCAGAAACCACAGACTCAACATTGTCTCCTATGCAGAGAAATCCCAGCTGATTCTCTCCCTCACCAGCAAACCCACAGCCGCCAAGAACAGCTTCCACAGTGGAAGGAAGGCAGTAGCCACATGGATGAAGGGCAGCTGCCTCAAGCTCAACTCATACAAGACCAAAGTCCTTATCCTGTGCACCAGCCCCTCCACCTGGGATGACTACTGGCGTCCTGCAGCGCTCTGAACCCCCCCCCACACCCATGAACCATGACCAAAATCTGGGCATTATTCTGGACTCCTCGCTCTCTATGAACTATGAGATTAATGCCGTCTTGTCTGCCTGCCTGCTTTGGAAAATCTTCAAGTGGATCCCTACCAAGTCCAGAAAAACGGTCACTCACGCACTCGTCAACAGCAGACTCGACTACAACAATGCACTGCATGCCAGAAACAACTATAAAAATAAGCTCAAAACATCCAAAACGCCTCCACCAGACTCATCTTGAACATCTCCAGCCACATCACCGGCCACCTAGGAGACCTTCACTGGCTCCTGGTCATCAAAAGGATCACCCACGAACCCCTCACACACACCTACAAAGCCCTTCACAATGCCAGACCCACATACCTCAAACAGGGCCTCTTCTTCCACACTTCCACCAGACAAATCTGCTCCACCCATCAGGCCCTGGCCAACATCCCATGAATCTGCAGGAGGAAAATCCTTTTTTCAGGAAGGACTCAAGACCTACCTCTTTGACTGAACAGCAGATCCCCCGTGCCTTGAAACCCTTAAGGATAGAATAGTCGCTCTTTACAAGTGCACTGATTGATTGATTGATTGATTGATTGATTGATTGATTGATTGATTGACTGATTGATTATGAAATACATGTATTTTTTATTGTGGACCCTCACAGACCCTATTGGTATCATGTTTCATCATTGGGTCGTACTTTGGATAATGTTCTAATTCTGATGGGGAGTGTATATATTAAAAAATACCTCATGGTTACCCCAGTTTCCCTTTATTTTGGGTACAACTAGTATGGTTAACAATGGAATAACGTTCAGGTTAGGGGGAGGGTTACTATTTGTATACCCTTGTACTGAGTCGACTTGTTTCAGCCTTTCCTCAAGGCCCTCGTGGGGTCCTGGGCTTTAATCAGGACTGATACTAAATCCCCATTTTTTCAAATTGTTGTTACTTTTTTTGGTTTATGATGTTGGGTCTGTCACTCGCATTTCTTACAAAAATAGGACATAGACAAACATACCCAGTTAGTCAATCTGACCCCTTTAGACGTCATCACTTTCCCTACTTTTGCTTACGCTGGAATGCAAGTAGTAAATCTAGCTCCTCCAAAGTCCAATACTTTCTCTATTGTTGCTCAGGTTGGAGTGAGAGTAATGAATTCTATCCCTCCATTTCTAATTTTCCTATTTGATTTCTCTACATTGTTTTACTATATATGTTTTGCTTTCATTTTAAAATTTAGTTAAAATTTAGTTTAATGCAAACTATTTTTTATTATTTTATATTTTACTATTTTATTTTTTGATGCTGTTATTGTACACATTTTTAATTTGTTGATATCTAGTGTTTTTTATTATAATTCATTTTATATTAGTATTTTTTATTATTTATACGATTAAATAATTGTATTTTAGAAGTATCTGTTTTATTGTTTGGCAATTATTTTAAAGTAACTATTTTTATTTTATGTTTGTACATTATACTTTTTTAAAATACATTTTTATATTATTAGTATACATTTATTAAAATGTAATTTTTTTAAGTTAATTTATATTTGAAGGTTAATATAGCTTATACTAGTTAAATTCAGTACTCTTATCCATTTTTTATGATATTGCAGTTCGCTTTTTTGTAGTTGATGTTTTTGAGTTTAAATTGCAAAGTGTTTAAAGTCAATATTTGGGTCATCTATATTTTTGGGTCATCTATATTTTTGTGCCGATATTTTGCCAGACAACCGTCATTTAGCATCAGTGGAGGAACCTTCGAGGTTTGCTCTTCCAGTACCAGAAGACAACAGTGCTGCCCATGTTCAATGCCATGCTAGGTGTGGACTATATGGTGCTTGAGGTGATGTTAATGATACCTTGAGGCAGATTTACCATTTGTCAAAGCAGCGCAGGGCAGCAGCCGCAAATGCTGCGCTGTGTGAGAAGGAGAGAGCAGGAGTGCGCTAATTTTACTAAAATATGTCACTCTCCTCCGCTTTCCCTAGAGTCGGCGCTGAAATAAGCTGCTGTGCGCCATGGAGACACCTTTGTGCCATAGTGCAAGGGTGTCTCTGTGTGTCAAGCATAGGTTTTGTACTGGATGGATTGTCTTCCAGTACAAAATTCCATGCTTAGACTAACTTTAGCCCTTTTTCCTCGTTGTATGTGTGCTGTAAAGTGCAGCACACGTACAAAGTCGAAAAATGAAGGAGAAATGAAAGCATTTCTCTTTCCTTGCGCCTACTTTAAAAGGGCACAGTTTTGTGACAATAAACCCTGTCTACTTTATTTAGTAAACAGGGTTTAGGGTTAGAAACCACCATGGGTGTTGAATAGGAACACCCATGCTCCACTCATGGTACTACCCCCTTGGCGCTAAGTAATGCAAAGCAGCTTCCCGTTATTTGCAGCGCTAAACAAGCCTAGCGCTGGAAAGTAAATCAGAAAAAAAGAGTTTGCTCCGATTTGCATCACTTTTGTGATGCACACACTGCGTAAAATCTTAGTAAATCTCCCTCTTTGTTTGTTGGAGTGCTGGACAGTGTTATGGCTAGACAGAGTCACAACCTACTGCATTCTCCCCTGTACTCTTGATTACTGGTTCGTGGATCCTGTAGGTCTCTGTGGCAGTCAAAGCAGAGAGGTGGTCATCTGAGCAGTCGTTGTGATCTCTTTTAACTACTAGTATCATCCAAATTCATCTCATCCTTGACAGGAAGACCAGTTCCAGGATCCAGAACATACTAGCATGCGTCCATGCAGCCTGGGGTTCTAGGCAAACACAACTTCTGATTACCGGTCCAAGATGTTTATGTTTAGTAATCATTAAGTCAATGGGGAGCGGTGGTACAAGGGTCTCACTCCTTTTAGGGCTGAAGTTACATTCAATGACATTGTGTTCAGTAAGTCAAGGAAAGGGTGATTTTCATGTTTTCCTCTAGGCTTAAGCTGCAGGAATTTGACTGGACTAGAGTAGGATTTGAATTTAAGTTCCAAAGCAGACAGGTTAAAAAAATAACTTGGACAGAGGTATTTTATTTGCAAGTTGGTGGGCTTCTGCCCACACTGTTGGGAGAGAGCTGTGAGAGCAGAAAAGTATTTGGATTCTCCAAACTAAGCCACAATGATAGATGAAATGGTAAGATGCTAAACTAAAGGGTGGACTTATTGGTTTTCATCCCCAGAGGTAGCCCAGCTCAAGGGACATACACCTTTACAGACATCCAGCCACCTTTGTAAAGGGCAGATGTGTAAACAAAGCATTCAAAGCAGGGGGGAAATGTTTCCACATTTTGGCTGGTGGGGAAGGGAACAGTTTTTACATGGGGGTCAGTATACCTCACCAATGCAGTCCTGCTTACATTTTTCTGCCTCTCCTTGTGGCTGGTGGAGAGATGGTACTTCCTCGAGTGTCAAGGAATAGGACATCACAATATGGGCTAGAGCTCTGATGAGGGACACTGGCATTCTGGTAAACATGAGATGAGGGTCTACCCTTTACAATTGTCTATGATCTATGTAGACACCAAAGTTTTCAGTTTTTATACCATATCGAGAGAACTAGTTTTCTTTCACCCTAAAGTACAGGCGACGCAACCAATCTGTCATCAAATGCTTAATCCCTCATGCGATGTCTAGATGGAGCCAATCTGGCAATCGCTGATAAACATATTAAATGGAAGCTGGGCAAGATGTACAAAGAAAAGGAATAGCGATTTCCAATTAGCGATTTTATCTGAACTGCTATTTGGAAATCATGACCCCTTATGTATGAAACTTTTTGTTTCATATTTGGAATTCCTAGTGGGTTGCAAAGAGAACTTCCTCATAAATATTAACGAGGTAGGTCGCAGCCTGCAACCCATTAGCAATGCTAGTCATCACAAGGAGTGACCTGCTGTGGTCAGCAGACCACCATGTTTGTGATTGCCTTGGAATACGTTATTTTTTTTGTTGAAATGCAACCCATTTCCTTAAAGGAAAACTGGATGCGCCTCAACAAAATAAAATGAAACATTTTGTTATCATTTTTTGAAAGCAATCAGTGGTACGTGGACCACTGCCTGCTCTTAAAAATATTTTTCCAACATTCACAATTTGCGAATGCATTACCACCAATTTTAAGTTGGTGGTATAATATCTAGGTTTTGCAACCACATTTCAGTCGCTAAACATTGATACATAACACTAGAAATTTCTATTTTGGGAATAATTACCTAAACAAGCCCCTTCCAAATTGTAATTTCTACACCCATTCTACGATTCTGGAGAATCGCAGTTGGGTATTTGTACATTAGGAAAAGCATTTTTGCTGTCGCAAACAGCGCTATTTTGCGAAGCGGGTCCTTTGTGAAGGCAAACTTGCCTCTTAAATATGGTCCCTAGTGTTTTATTACCTAATCCAATGGGTGCAAAGAAAAATGTATTAAGAAGGATGAGAGTGAGAGGAAGGATATGTTGTACAACGCAAATGACAATACACTTTGATGGTTCCTCTTACTGCTGTCATGGTCTCAGTGTCACATGATTCTGAGATATCAAGAAGTATGGGTTCAATATGGTTGCACTCATGTCATGCTATGAAGATCCTCTTTGATGTTAGGCCTTGCACTACGGCCCTTTTACTAATCGGAAGCTGGACTGGCAGTGATTGAAAAAGATGGTGTTCCATGCTTTCCTAGAACTGACAGATCATTCTTTTTCCAGATTTATAGAGGTGTATGTGAGAATTGATTTGAGCCAGTAAATGGCAAGTAAGCTCTGCGTTAGCTGTGGGTGTTTTCTGGAAGAGAGAGAGTTTAAGTTGCTTTAGAGAAAATAGATACAGTGTCTGAAAAATACAGACATTCTCATGCTTTGTGAATCATGGTTAATAGTTGTAATGAGCTAGGTAATAAAAGCAATAAGATTATAATGTACTATTTTGCGTCTATTACCTGTGTAATCTCCTCTTCTTCCATGTGTTCAGAGTGATGTAGTCAAAAGGAGATCAGGGTAGGTGGGGTATGGAGTAAGAGAATAAATGAGTTCTTCAACATTAGCTCACACTTTTGCCACAGCATTTTTAAGTCAAAAGTACAGAGGTATTCCTAGAGTTGTTGTGAGACGTTTATCATCGCCTCTGAATTGATTAATCATGGAAAGTGCTGAGAATTCCATTTGACTACTTGGCTACCCTTTTACTGTTTGGATTACTGTTAGACCTGTCTGCTTCTGAGAGTCCCCTCACACTATGATTTATTTTGTTCCCCCGTGCCTCCTAAAATTTGTCGCTTTTTCTTTGTCTACCAGGACCTTTTTGTGTGTTGTCCCATGGGGCTAGATGCTCCTTGATGCCCAGTTGCTCACCAAGTTCCTGGCACCTATGTACAAGGCGCCTGACGGAACCGGTGGCATAACAAACTGGGGTTGTCAACCCTAAAATGGTGGACACCATAGTCCCCTATGAAAGTGACTCCCATTGGAGCCCCTCTGACCTCTGACCCTTTGAAGGTTTTGGCGCACTTTGTGTAACCTGCAAACCTGACAGGAATCCCCTCAGGAGTTACAAGTACACAAAAAGGCTGCCTTAGGAAGCCCAGTACGGTGGCTACTAATGACCAAAGAGATACCTTGAAAGGGCCATGTCTTTGACATAGCCAGGGAAGGCTCTAGAACCTTCTGGCTCGTGCTGGCATCCTAGGGCACTGGCTATAAAAGGCCCAGTCCCTGGCGGCCATTTTGTAATGATCAAAGAACACCAGAAGAAGAGGACTTGACCCCAGATTGACACCTGCCCTGTTAACCCCCTGAGGCAGCTGATAGCGCAGGCAGAAGAGCAGCAGAGGTTGCTGGCGTGGACCCTGACTGGCGTTCCAGTCAGAAGCGTGAGCAGTGACCTCTCGCCTTCAGCGCCTGGTCAGCGAGTGCCCAATTGCCCCTCAGAGACTTTGGCCATAGTTAGAGCCTCCCCGCCCCCCAGTGGTGAGATCGCGACTGCAACTCTTAAGAGTGCCCCCTTCAACTTAAGTGCCTCCTGGCGGGCGTTCGGACGTCCCCGAACCCACCGCCGTCGACGCGCTGTTTGTGGATAGAAGGTGAGGTGCTGCGCTGGGGCGGGGAAAGGCTGGCCTTCATTTGGGCGAGATTACTGTCTCTGCCCTGCCCGAGTGACTTGGGAGCTGGTGTGTGGGCGGGAGCGCCCCCCCCGTGAGTGAGCTCGGAGGGAGGATCGCGGAGCCCCTGGAACCCCCCTTCGCCCTTGGGAGAAGTGCCATACTGACTGGAGCGCTTACCGGCGCCGCCGAAGTGAGGTGGGCCGTCTCTACCCCTGAAGTTGCCGCGTTGTTGTGGAACTGTGATGCGGCCTCATTTTGAACTGTGCGCGCAGGTGTTTTGGCCCCTCCGGCAGCCCGTTCGACGGTCCCAAGACTCGTGAACTGGAGACGCCTTCGGAAACCCCGCCTGCGCTGACAGAAGCGCACAGACTCCTCCTGCAGCAGTAGCATTGAACCGGCTGGCCGCGGAGTGTAATTGCCGTAGTCATTTTATGCCTTTATCTTCCAGATATACGCGCAATGAGTTGTGAGTGCAACTAAGAGATTATCACGCGTATCTTGTGCCCAGAGAGCCCGAACCCGTGAACACTTCAAAAACTGTAAGAGCGCGCATTCCGCATTGAATGACAAACGTAATGTGATTACCCTGAAAGGGATTAATTGGTGGCAGCGATACCAGAATGACCCTGTGATATTTATGTGAAACGATCAGTATCTAACCTGCTAGGAAACTGTACTGCATTGCTGATATTTATTCCAGTCATTGCTGATATTTATTCCAGTCATTGCTGATATTTATTCCAGTCATTGCTGATATTTATTCCAGTCATTGCTGATATTTATTCTAATGTATTGAATCCTGATATTTATCCAGTATATTTATTTATTAGAGTCCAACTATTTATTCCTGAGAAACCAGTACACAGCTAATCAAACCCATGTAAGAAATGTGAATGTGATTACCTAAGTGAACTTCCTTCAAACCCAGAGAACTTTTACATAAACGAAACGTATTTTTCTATAACAGTGGTGTGGTGTCCTTCTTTTTGTGTGGTGTGCAGGGAGTTATTATTTGGTCATAGCCGGCTTAACACAACAGCCTTCTACCACCTTGTCACTCAAGCCAAGCTACCCCCCTTTGTGCTGGGCTTGCCCATCGCAGGTCCAACAATTACTTATCTGTAATGGCCATTATTCTTAGTCCTAATCTTCTACATTGCAGTTATTAGTTAAGAAGGTTATCCCACCTCAGGGAGTGGAAACCTTAGAATACCATGCTGAAAATAAGCAGCACCAGGGGTCTCGTTGACAACATTTTGGCGTACGGCAGCGCCGCGAGGCTTTTTGCAGTGCTGCCCTGCGTCAAAAGAAAAGGGCAGGAAGGCACTGTATCTATGAGATAAACAGCACATTTCTGACCTATTTCACAACGCAGCTGTACAAATCACTGCAATGCACCAAAACAGGCACCCTTCCACCATGGTGCAAGGGTGTCTGTTGAAATCGGGTTGTGTTTGTGCAGGAAGGAACGCCTTCACATAAACAATCCGTGCACCTGCCCTAGGCAGGCGCATGGTTTCGATGCATTCCCAGATTTATGCTATGTTGTAAAGTTGGGAATGTGTCCAAAACCATGGGCGCCGAGTGGGAACACCCGCCGCAACGCCCATGGCATGCATCTCCCATGCAGTGTGAGGCAAAGCAGTGACTTGCTCTGCATTGCCTTACACCAAAGCTACAAGGCCATTAAAAACCATGCAGAGTGGCTTTTTATGGCCTTGTAGATATGAGTAAGCCCAAGGTGCTGCTGCAACATCAAGAAAAGTGGCGTTCTGGTGGCTTTGGGCTTGAAAAAGAAGCCCACAGGTGCTTTTGAAAGCCTGAATTACCCAGCATCTACCACTTATACTCCTTGTTTCTGTTGAGGCATGGTGCTTTGACATGGGGTCTGTGTCAGGCAAAGCGTCTTCTTTCCATTGGAATCCTTCTATGCAGGGATTTATGTGGGAGCTTAAGCAAGGGGGTTCAGACTTTACATCTAAAGTTTTGGGCTTAGCAGGTTGTATTGAAACCTCTTCTGTGGGTCGCGGTTAAAATCTACTTGTTGGTTAATGCACCCTCCCTATTGTTGTTCTATGTCTTGCTGCTCAGCCAATGGTTAGGTCATTGGAATGTTCAGAGTGTTTGTGCTTGAGGAAGAATCACTTGGAGTGGAAGGGCTGAGCAGCCAGGAGGCTGCTCCTGGTGGGGCATAATATGGATCTTACCACCTACCTGTAACTAAAGAATAATACATCCATAACCTTTATCTACAAGACCTGTCTACGTACAATCCTTCATTTTAACAGTCACTGTATCATTAACTCATAGCATGGCTCCACTTTCAGCTCTTTGGTTTTGGTTCACTATCCCATGTTCCTCAGGTTGTTTGGTGAAAGGGGCACTGTTTGGATTACTCTGATCACCTTCTGCCAGAAGGGAACCGAGGTGGATTCCTTCTTCTACTTTAGTTTGTGGGGAGATAGGCGACCCACAAACGCAACATGCACTGTCGGTTCCTCATACTGAGTGAGTTGCTTTTTTATTTCAAGATTTTGAGCTGCATGAAACTGTGGTGGGTGACAGCAATGGACTGGTAAGTGTGTTTTTTCCCTGCTGCTTCTTTGTTGATTTGCATGGGTCCTGACTACTGCTCTCCGATGATTGGTGTTTGGCTTCCTAGTCTTTTGCCCATGCTGATGCAGGAGAATAGGACCAATGTTGGTGGTCTATCGAGGCTCAGATGTTAACTACTGATAGATGACCTTTGTTCTTCATTTGGGAGAATGTCTCCTATGAGTGGGTGCAGCTTACTTGCTGGCCTCTGGTCCCGTTATTCCATGGGTTGCAGATTGTCAACAGGACATTTGTTCTCTTGTTGGCTAGGGTGTGCCTTCTGCCGAAGGTATTCCGAGGTTCCATTCCCTTACCCCTCCCCCAGTTTCTCTTTTCTGCTGCTGTACTGAACATTAACACTCTGTGTGAAAGTTAAAAGGGGGAATCCTCAAGCTCTCTAACACATCCACCATCAAACCCATTGGTCCACCCTTGGAGATATATAAAATGCAGGCAAGGGGGGGCGGTCATCTATGGCGGCGAACTTTGGGGCTACTCATGTAGATCAGAGATTATTACCACCGAAAATAAATTCCTCAGACAATTGTTGGCCCTGCCATCTAGTACTCCTCTCCTACCCCTGAGGCTCGATTTGGGCCTCAGATTGATAGACGAGGAGCTGGGCCTTAAACTGTTAAGATTCTGGCGGAGACTGTGGACAACACCCGAGCTCCTTAACTACAGGCAGGAACTTCAAGAAATTTTAAGTCTACCCAATGTAGGGAAAATCCCATGGCTCATGTATATTAGGAAAGAATGTGGGAAGCTGGGAATACCATTACTGTGGTCTGACCCTGAGTCTGCTTGTAACGCAGTCTCACGTAAGCACTTGGCCAGACTATTTTATGATAGCAGACTAACCGCTGTTTTACATAATTCTCAGATCGGCACCCTAACAGAATCCTTTTTAAAGTTTAAAGATTTTTATCATTTTGAGTGTGTCTTGGATGACATTTTAACTAGAAAAATATACTTACTATGGAGATATGGCACCTTACAAATTAGAGCCCTTACTAGCAAATGGTTCCCATCTTCTCCAAAAAACTGCCCTGGTTGTAACTGCGAACTAGAAATTGACTTGAATATTTAGTTTTTTTGCCTGGCTTATCAAAAGTCGAGAAGGTACTGGCTCATACCTGTCAGTAAAAACTTGGGATTTAGTCATTGTATGCAAGGGTACAGAATATTCAAAACAGAGTTAACCAGTTCCATTGTATTTGCTGTAGCAAAAGTTCTGGCAGCTATGTGGCATAAGCTTAGGTTTTTAACAATCACTGCATAAAACTACCTACATGAGCATTTTGTAATTGATTGTTACAGATGATAAAATGGATGTACCGTAATTCCTAGGATTTTTATGCAACAACTTGCACGATGTATTTTAGATACTTACCTGCTCCTGAACTGCTGTTAATTTACCTCTGTTTTAACTGAACCTGCTTGTCACCTATGTAAATTGTATTTTTTAACATGTTCGAACATCTTTTATGGCTAAAAATTGCCGAAATAAAGATATATGAAATGAAAGTTAAAAGGCATGTAGGTGGAGGAGCTGAGCTACACATGGTTGGGGTTAGGCATGTTTGTTTGCACAAATTCTTTGGTTCTGAGGTGCATTGCTACCCATGTATTTTGTCAGTTCTTCTCTTGATCTCCTAGAACACGATGGCATATCTATGGTTGTTGCAATTAGTTCTCTGTCTGCCTTGGGGGATTCCAGTAGTTGCTCTTGGATGGACACACTTTCTATTGGATGGGCCTCATTTCTACTCTGCACTGCCTCTTCTAGTGATGTCTGTTCTCTGTGACCTCATAACTGTCTCACAGTTCTTACTGGTGTTCAGATCACGTTTGGTTCAAAGGTGGACTTCTTGTCCTGCAAGAGCAGTAGCTGTTTTTTTTTATTGTTGGCAGGATTATCAAAAGGCCTTGCCTTCTGCCTGAGTACTCATCCTCTGGTACTCATGTTTGCCATCTGTTTTTTCTCTCCTTTTATCAGTAGGCAGATTAACTCTACCTTTAGTAGAGCTTTTGGGTAAGAGCCACCTTGGTCCAGGTTCTGTGATCAGATTTCGTATAGGCCCCTTTCGACATCAAGCATAGAGAAAAGCCATATCGGCTGAAACACTGCAGGTCACGGTGCCCCAGGAATCAACCAGTCACTAAAGATCATTGAATATCTGGAGCTGACATTCCAAGAATATTTGAGGCTGCCTTTTCAGGATAAGGTTTTTTTCAAGTATACAAAATGGGTTGATGGATGGGTGTATTGTCCTTAAAAAACCCACCCCTTGAAGGTCAGAACAAGATGCTCTGCATCGCGGAGTCAGTAGACTTTTATAATTTACTACAATGAAGACCTCAATACAATCAAGGCACAAGTCCTAAAACAAGCATTTGCAATGCAATCGTTCTCTCCTTTGGGACCTTATATGTATGTAGCTATGCAGCACATTAGCCTGGGTGCTGAAACATCTACTGTTCTTTAACATGGAGGTAAAGTAAGCACCAAGCTGCATGACATGCCGGGTATAGGAACACATGGAGAGAAATATTGCCTTTCAGCGGGAATTGGTATAGTCCGAAGCTCTGTTTTTATTATAATATCAGGGTCTTCAGTGGTCAAAACACTGAAAATACAATATTTGAAACAAATATTATTGTCTACGGGTGCTTGTGGAAAACAATGTCTATGGACCGGAATCTAGAGAATGCTAAAGTGATTCTGGTATTTTACTTACCTCTGCTGGTCGTTTTCTATCGAGAAAGTTAAATGGAGGCAGTTGGCAGAAAAATAAAGAAAAGAAAGTCCCTCAGCAGAAAGCAGTTCTGGTATTTTACTGACCTCTACTGGTTGTTTTCCATCATGACAGTTAAATAGAGGCAATTGAAAGAAAAAGAAGTCACAAAGCGGAAGCAGACAAGTCCTAGGGCTGATCTCCAGAGCCCACAATGTACCTACAAATATAAGTATATATTAAAGTATATAAGTACATATTAAAGTATATACAAGAGGTCTTGAATGCTCGACCCAAAAAGAAGTGGAGGGCTAACCAGGTTAGGCAGTATGCAAGTGAAATCAGGGTGCGTGCCATCACAGCGCATGATGCCACAATGCTTAACATTACATGTAGTAAATTATTACAGGAGTGTGACCCGTAAACCACGTCCGGATCGGGGTAGAAAGGTAGAAGAACAAACAATATCCCAACAGGTATTATTCTGGAGACGATTAAACATGTATGCTGAAAGCATTACAGGTACAGAAATAAGGAGACTTGAATCAAATTAAGTTTTGGTTGTTATTCATCATATACTTTTGCAAGAAACACGTGGAGGCAACATTTACAATTATAGCAGCACTGTACGAGAGAAATCAATAACAACCCGATTGTACTTGGTGCTCAAGTATGTGCGAGTGACATAGGTGGCGACGCAAGTGACAATAGTGGACAGCGTGAACGGCGCAGAGTGAAAAATTGTGCAAATTGTATACAGTGAGTGGGATCATGTGGCTCAAGGATAGTTTCAATTGCATAAGTGACAGATTCAGGTAATTAGCAATTCAAATGAGCCATTGTAGAGTATGCGCCATGTATTGCGCTGTGTTGTCAGCCACTGTGTTGGCAATACATTGCACAATTTTTCACTCTGCGCCGTTCACGCTGTCCACTATTGTCACTTGCGTTGCCACCTATGTCACTCGCACATACTTGAGGACCAAGTACAATCGGGTTGTTATTGATTTCTCTAGTACAGTGCTGCTATAACTCTAAATTTTGCCTCCAAGCGTTTCTTGCAAAAAGTATATGATGAATAACAACCAAAATTTGATTCAAGTCTCCTTATTTCTGTATCTGTAATACTTTCGGCATACATGTTTAATCGTCTCCAGAATAATACCCGTTGGGATATTGTTTGTTTCTTCTAACATTGCATGTGACATAACAGGAAGTGACCTCATTGGATGTGACATCACAAGAACTGACATCAGATATTAGGACCTCATATATGTTTATCCGTTATATCAAGAGTACATTTATGCGCATTATGAGATTTAACAAATGAGATTTGGCATCGGGGTTGTGCAAAAAAAGGTGCCTCAATGTCGACGCAAAATCTGGGCCTCAACTAATATATTTATTTTTTTAAACCCTCTCACAAAGAAATTGGCAACAAGGAGAAGCACGACAGTAAATTTGTTCTGCTTAATTGGTTGCAAAGTCTGCATTTTAAAATATTTTATGGGTTAAGGCATCTGCTGTGAAGGTGCCCAGTAAATCTCCGGGAATAGTAATAATGGTGAGATAACTTTGGAGGTGAACGCATTTGTTAGAGAGATCTGTGTATTGTGAAGTCCCAGATTTGAATCAAAGTAACATAGCACGTTAATGTGTCTCCTGCAAAGCACATCATGTAACATGCAGATGACAGATTTTTATTTTATATAGATAGTAAAGTTGGTTACTGTTTTTAACACATAAATCCTTTTGCTACCTGCAGTTCATAAACTGTAATCCTTGTAATATAGCACAGTGAGCTATGAAGGACATGTGACACCTACACCTTGTAACCCTGTCCCATGTAAATCATTGTGTACATTGATTTACACATGTACATGATTTATTGTCAATGCATAGTGTGTATGTTAGCTAAAGAGCTCTGACACCCTGCACTGGGTTGCATAATGCTACAAATGAATTAAAATAGTGCTATTGAAATTGTTATTTGTGTAAATACTGGGACAGGTGAACACACCTAACTTTCTTACGTATTATACACAAGGACATAACAAAGGCAAAAGCATGGCTCTCTTAAGTACCTGTGAAGAGATAACAAGCTGTGACTCTATTTTTCTCCACCCTGGCATTTACATTTAGGTGTGAGTTCCAGGCCATCTTCAGTCAGGATATTCAAAAAAAAGGAGACCTGATGGCCCCTTAAGTTCGGCCCAGCTGGAGGTGAAAAAAACTCCCTCGCTGCCTGCATGTTGCTGCTGGGAATGGAAAGCAGAAAACGTACAGGCCTCGGTGTCTGAAAATTACATCGGACATGTTCAGTATATTTCTGTGGGGCCCAGTTTCTTGGCAGGGGGGATGATGTCCACCATGTGAAAATAGTGGGTGGGCACTGTGTACCTGTGGGTAACCCCAGTTTGTGCCCTGAATACAACCCCACCTGCATTTACAAATTGTTTATCAGAAAACATGCAGTCAATCTCATGAAAACGTCTTGTTGAAAACTGTCCTTATCGTTAAACATCTAATCAAAGATGTATTTCTCCTTGCTTAAGTCTTGGCATTGTTTGCACAAAACTGTACTTTGATTACACACACAGGTGCATTCAAAGGCATGAACACACACACACTCCCAAACACAGGTGCACATGCACAACACACTAGCACAACTGTACCACCTCTATGATATCCGTCCACAAAGGTGTCGCAAAATTTCAAAACCTTTTGTGTCAATATCCCAAAACCGATGCATGTGCCACTGGACGAGCTAAGCTCATGTTTTCCATGTTCATAGATATGGCCAACTCACAGCAAGGACAAAAGGAAGCTTCAAATTCCCTGAAGCAAAGCTGACTTATTTAATCTTAGATTTAGAGACAAATTTGCAGTTTGCCAGGTAGTACTCCGTCTACCGGGGTGGTTGAGCACATTACATACACCACCATATGGTACTACTCCCCCTAGCCTAGTGCTGATCTTTGTACCTTGACAGAAAACGCCATCATGACAGTTCCAGTCAAGTTGCAAAAAGTCTAGCGGACTGTCGCCATTGAGTTTTTACAGCCGTCCACCAAACTTTCATAAACTATTTGTTTTTCAAAAACAAATTCCCAAATTGGAAGTTTGTTTTTGAGAAACAAAAAGCTAATGACCCCTACTCCCAGTGAGTTTCTTTCCTGGGTGTGGGGGACATTTTTAGGTTTTTTCTGTTCCTCAACACCAGGTTTTATTTGGCAGTGAGGGAAAGAACAAAAGCACATCACACCATCCATCCTAAATACGGCGGGCAGGGTAGGGCCCTGGATGTTGGGCCATCACAGAAAGCTTTCGGTCGACAGAGCCAAGGGGGGGGGGCTCCATCACAGACAGCTGGAGCAACACCCGCCTATAAAAGAAGCGCGCGTGCTGAGGGTTTGGTGGACACATTTCACGTCAATCATTAGACTAGTTAAGAAAACACTTTGTTATTTTTAGAAAAGATTTAAGAGCCCTTGGTTCTTTGCGTTTTCCAGAGAAGACTAATAAAAGCATTTCTAAGAATACCAGTTCCTGATAAATGGCTCACGAGGGCTACTTTAGCAGTGAAAGAGACAACGAGGGCTTGGTGTATTCAGAAGCAGTCATCCATCAGCTGATGCCTGCTTCTCATTCATGCAATCAGTGCTTGTCCTTGATTTTAACTTTTGTAATGTTGTTACCTTTGTATTTTGGTTTTTAGTAACCAAACAAATACATTCATTCATTCATTCATTCATTCATGCTTGTCTAAGAATGATGTTTCTGTCAAAAGTCTATAGTAATACATGTGCACAGGCAGTGACAAACCAATAAACCGCCTCCATGCCAATACACCGTTGATACAGGAGCAAGGGATTAATCCCCGTTGAAAAAGCCCATGTTCACCTATAAATCCGATATGCACACTGCCCCTCGCCAGTAAGGTCAAAGGATCAATATGTCGCCATAATTCAGCATTTATTAGATATTCTCTTCTTGTTATTAGGTAATAGGTACTTTAAAATCCGCATCGTGCCCCGCGTATTAGGACAGTGAGAGGCACCATTGCAAGAAGTGAACCCTAAACACCCCTCTTCTGAACATAAAGGCATACTAAACTAATGATACAAATGTAGGTAAAAGATGCCATCTGAAACTGCAGGGCCACTGACTAGGTGTAGGCTGGAGAAGTGTGGCTCAATGGTTAGAGCTGGAGAACCTGATGCAGAGGTCTGGCCCGGGACCAGGGTTCAATTCCCGCCTTGGCGGGTCTTGGGCTCAATTTCCTCGGACCTGATAATTCTCGTCCCAGTGCCAATTCTAATCATGGGTCCCACTCGCAACTCTGGGCAATAGCTTGCTTAATCTCCGCAATGGCCTCAGCAGCGCTTGGATGCCTGGCTTCACCTTGTAATTCATTTCACAGGGAAAAGCCAAGAAGGGTTCCACAGCGGTATACGTATAGCGCCAAGACACCTCAGGGTATAAGTGCGCTATACAAGTACGAAGTCATTTCATTTTGAACTGAAATATCTATGAAAGGGCTGCAAGGTGCTCGTCGGTAGTGGGATATCATTGTATTGTAATTACATTTATATTGCGCTTACTACCCCTAACGAGGTGTCGAAGTTCTTTTTCGGCGAGTAGCACGCTACTCGGGAACCCAAAAAGGATTGGTGGTGAATTAGTATTGTGAAATATGAAGTTAATTTGTGCGGTGGATAGTTTAATCTGTTATTAGGATAGGGTCAGCGCCTTATTCACAAGGCAGCATTAAGGGCGTGCAGTGGGTGGGTGCCTGAGACCCGGGGATGGGGTACCTGAGGCCAAATGGCCTGGGAGGAGGGCCATGTGCCCACCTCCCACATTTTAATAAGGCTGGGCCCTGGTGTATGTGGTCCCCAGGGCCAAAATCGATCCCCATATATATAATGACAGTCTCAAGGGTATGGGTCCCTTGGGGTAAAAAAATACCCCAGGACGAGGGTGCCACTTGCCCCCTCCCCTAATAAAATGTGCTAGGCCCAAGGGATGGGGTCCTCAGGGTCAAAATCAGCCTGGGGCCTATGTATGGGTTCTATGTAAAAATTGCACATTAAAATGGATTCCAGTTTTTGGATTAAATATCAGGCAGAACATGAAAACTGTCTTTTAGTTTGCCCGATGTACACGTTAGAGCACTATTGATAAAATGGTGTCTGGTCAAAGTGAAGGTCTCTTATACTGATGTAAGTACTGATGCCCTCAATTAGAGCTATGTATTATGGGTGGAAAGCACTTACTAGGATGGTGGGTATAGTGCAGGTGCTCTAGGCAACATGGCTATTAGAATTCACTTTTCAATCAGAGAAACCCCATTTACACATGTGAGAGGGGAGAGAGAAATAATGTCATGATGGAAACCATATGATACTGTCTCTCTACTTCGAATCACTCTTACAAATGGTATCCTACCACCCTATAGTCAAATATGAAGTGACTGGTTGGGTGAATGTATATGTCTGTCAGTTGATGTTTAAGTTGGTGTATGAGTGTGTTACTGGGTACATGAATGGCTATATGGGTGATTGGTTGACTATCTCTATGGTTGTCTGGGTGTCTGTGTGTGTGGGTGAGGAGGTGTGTGACTGCATGTATGGATGAGTCAGTGGGTGAGTCAATGCCTGAATGAGGTAGTGAATACGTGTGTGAAAAGCTGTATGGGTGAGTGAATGTCTGTGTGGCTGTGTCAGTGATTGAGTGCTTTTGTCAGTATGGGTGAGTAACAGTGTATGTGAAAGGCAGTATAGGTGAGTGACTGAGTATATGAGTGACTGTGTGCATGAGTGAGTGAATGTGAAGGTAGCTATATGCATGAGTACATGCTTCTGTCAGTGACTGTATAGATGAATCAGTATGTGTTACTATTTGTATGAGCAAGAAAGTGTATGTGTATGTAACTGTTTGGATTAATACGCACATGTATGATTGACTGTATGGGTGATTGTGTAGGCATGTGAGTAGTTCTATGGGTGACTCACTCAGTCTGTGTGAGTGCCTGTATGGGCATATGAGTGGATATGTCAATAGCTGTATTGGTGACTGAGCGGATGTATGAGTGGCAGTATTGGTAAGCCAGTGGACATGTGTGTCGATCTATGAATTAGTTATTGGCTGTGTAAGTACTGGTAAGGCTCTGTCAATGGGTTTGTGAATGGTTGTGTGAGAGTAGTAGTGGGTGTATAAAAGATTCTATAGGGGTGTGAGTGGGCGCGTCAGAGATGATGGGCATGATGTCATCATTGATGTCATCAGTGATGTCATTTGAGATGTCATCAGTGATGTCACTGACCATGTCATCAGTGATGTAATATGCACAAGTTATAGTTAACTCAGGTAACTCTAACAGCTGAATTTCTCTGTTTTTGGCAAGTGAAATGTCAGCCTAACTATAATGTCCCTGTAACCTTTGTTTTTTATTGAATTTCTAAGTTTTTTTAAATTCTATTTGCTAACTATAATGTCCCTGTAACCTTTAGGTTATTTATTGAATTTCTAAGATGTTTTAAATTCTATTTCCTAACTATAACAACCTTGTAACCTTTGTTTTTTTGGTGAATTTCTAAGGTTATTTAAGCAGCAGTCATGTTTGCAGAGTGGTGGAGATAGGGGGCTGGGCCTCCAACCAACTTTCAGGAATTCAGCGGTGTAGGACTTACAGGAGGTAGCAGAAGAGCTTCTTGGCCCCCAAGGTCTCTCAGGACTAAAGTGGACTTCATCCCCCAACTAGTAGTGCACCCGGAGGCGCATTTGCAGAGTGATGGAGAAAGGGGCATGGCCTCTAAACACCTCTTAGCAATCCTACTGTGTTGGACTTACTAGAGGTAACTGGAGGGGTAGTTACTAGGATGGTAGGTAATAGTGCAGGTGCTCTAGGCAATATGGCTATTGAATTCACTTTTCAATCAAGCAAATTCCATTTACACTTGTGAGAGTGGAGAGAGCAATTATTTCATGATGGGGACCATAGGATACAGTCTCTCTACTTTGAATCACTCTTACAAAAGGTATCCTACCACTCTATAGTCAAATATAAAGAAAGGATCTGGTCCTATTGCTCCTATGACCTTGTAAGTAAAGTGCTTCCCTCACCGCACAGCTCCGCCTGGTAGCTGTTGCCCCCTGACCCTTTCAGTTCCTAAGTTTTTAGGCCCTCTTCCACCGACAGGCCCCCACCTGAGCCTCATCCCTGGTGGTCCACTGGGGAGCATCTCTGCTCTGCTTCTGCTCTCTGTCCTCTGTTTTTCTGCATTCTGCCTTTTTACTCCTTTTCACCTTTCTTTTATCTTTTATTTCTTTTTTCACTTTCTCTAATTTCTCCTCTTTTTTACACCTTTTTTCCCTTTCCATGCCCTTGCTGCTGCTCATCCCCTGCTGACCGCCCCCCTCCAGTGCTTTTTTCCCACTTCCCGCCTCCCAGTTGTCCAGCCCTCCCCAAACACTACTTAATGGCGACGGCTGTATGGTAAAGGAGCGATCTTACTGACCATGTGTGTAAATTGCTTCCTTTGCCGCACAGCTCTGCCTGGTAGCTTTTGCCCCTTGACTCTTTCAGGTCCTAATTTTGAGGCCCTCCTCCCCTCTCAGGCATCCACCTGCAACTCATCCCTGGTGGTCCAGTGGGGAGCATCTCTGCTCTGCTGCTGCTCTCTGCCCTGTTTTTCTGCTTTATGCCTTTATGCTCCTCTGTTCTTTTTTCACCTTCTTTTTTATCTATTATTGCTCTTTTCAGTTTCTCTAAGTTCTCCTCTTTATTGTGCCTTTTTCTCTTTCTGTGCCATTGCCGCTGCTTGTCCCCTATGGCCCATTCCTCCCTAGCACCCTTTTCCACTTCCTGCCTTCCAGGTGTCCACCCAGTCCCAAACACTTCCTAATGGCAGACGCTAACTGGCCATGCAGTGGGTGCACCGAAGGCACGCCAAAGGCAAGCCCTCCATGCCCGTCCGCGCCTGGACCGCACCCAGCGCCACAGACCCTGGACCATCCACTGCTACGACTCCAGCATCCTCCACGACCTCAACACTGGACGTCGCACCATCTGTCACATCGCATTGCCGAATAACACCCAGGGTACTTTCTCTTGCCGCAACTGCAACCGCACCCTTACCTGCCACTACACAACAGACGGACCTGCAAAAACCGACCCTGACGGCTCGGCTGTATCCTGTTCAACACACACTCCCTCCATAAACATGCCGAGGAGATCGGGGACCTGCTAAACACTGTCTGCCTCGACATCACCTTCCTCAACACATCGCCACCACCATTCCAGATGGCTACAAAATCATCCACAAGGACCACACCACCCGACTGAGAGGGGGCATCACCTTCGTACACAGAAACACCCTCTACATCACAACCGGCTCGGATGACAACAACTCGGCCATCAGGGAGTACGTCCACTTCCAGATCCAGACAAACATGAACTCTACTCTCCACAGCAACCTCTTCTACAGGCCTCCTAGACCATGTCCCCCATTCAGCAAATTCCTACTCATCTTCATCGCACATTACGCCCTCATCTCCATGGAATACATCCTCCTCAGAGACCTCAATTTCCACCTGGACAACCTCGCCGACCGTAACTCATCATCCATACTGGAGAACCTCGCTACTATTGAACTCAAGCAACTGGTCACCTCCAAACCCACTCAGCAGGACTCATGCTCGACTCCATCCTCTCCACAAGCACACACTTCCGAACTACAATGGAGCAGCAACCACTTCTTCCTCACTAAACCGACCTATCACCAGCACGCCCACTGCTGCCCTTGCAGAGGCCGGAACAAGGTCACCGAAGATAAGCTCACCACCTCCCTCAGGCAAAACCCCACCACCAATAGCCACGGACACCAACACCTCGGCACGCAACCTTCACCTATGGCTATCCAACTGCGCCAAAACATGACCCTCCTCAGGAAACCCTCAGGCAAGCAAACTTCAAAGAAAGCCAGCGAGTTCTCTCCCACCCTCCAAGAGTACAGGCACACCCGCAGACAGCTCGAGAAAAGATGGAGAAGCAGCAAGGCCCCGGTAGACCACGCTGCCATCAAAATCACAGTCACTGAACACCACCAGCTCATCAAAACAACTAAGAAAAGTGCCATACAGGAACGCATTAATGCCAACGAACACAACAACAAATAACTCTTCTCCGTGGTCATAGAATTCACTAGCTCTGGCATGGAGACAGCAGACATTCCCCTCCCAAGACCTCTGCGACAACCCCGACATCTTGTTCCACCACAAGATCAAGGCAATCTACGACAGCTTCACAAACCAAGACTCACTGACCTCACACGCAACCACCGGACTCAATAGCCCCAGACCCAGCTGAACTTGGTCCTCCCTCACCACAGAAGAAAGCCTCAAGATCATGAAGAGCATCCACTCCGGAACATAATCTTATCCCGGCCCCCATCACACCACCAGCGCCTCCATCGCACCCAAACTCTGTCCCACAATCAGCTGCTCCATCGAATACACCATCTTCCCTGAAGACTGGAAACATGCAGAGATCAACCTCCTGCTGAACGAACCCTCTGCCGACCCGACAGATTTCAAGCCCTAGAGACCAATCTGCCTGCTCCCCTTCACAGCCAAAGTCATCGAGAAAGCCATCAATGCCCAACTCTCCGAGTTCATCAAAACAAACATCATACTGGACCACTCAGAATCTGGATTCAGAAGCAATCATAGCACAGAGATCGCTCTCCTTGCCGCCACAGACAACATCCACATCCTCCTCAGCAGAGGTGAGACCGCAGCCCTCATCCTTCTGGACCTCTCAGCCTCATTCGACACTGTCTCTCACAGCACCCTCTGCACTAGACTTCACAACGCTGGCATCTGCGACAAAGCCCTTGGCTGAACCCGCTCATTCCTCATCGGCTGACCACAGAGAGTCAGACTTCCACCTTTTCTCTCAGAACCCACAGAAATCAGCTGCAGAGTGCCACAGGGCTCCTCCATGAACCCTACCCACTTCCACATCTACATGGCCCGCTTCCAACCATCATCAGAAACCACAGACTCAACATAGTCTCCTATGCCGAGGAATCCCAGCTGATTCTCTCCCTCACCAACAAACCCACAGCCGCCAAGAACAGCTTCCACAGTGGAAGGAAGGCAGTAGCCACATGGATGAAGGGCAGCTGCCTCAAGCTCAACTCATACAAGACCAAAGTCCTTATCCTGTGCACCAGACCCTCCACCTGGGATGACTACTAGCGTCCTGCAGCGCTCTGAACCCCCCCCCACACCCATGAACCATGCCTAAAATCTGGGCATTATTCTGGACTCCTCGCTCTCTATGAACTATGAGATTAATGCCGTCTTGTCTGCCTACCTGCTTTGGAAAATCTTCAAGTGGATCCCTACCAAGTCCAGGAAAACGGTCACTCACGCACTCGTCAACAGCAGACTCGACTACAACAACACACTGTATGCCAGCAACAACTCTAAAAATAAGCTCAAAACATCCAAAACGCCTCCACCAGACTCATCTTGAACAACTCCAGCCACATCACCGGCCACCTAAGAGACCTTCACTGGCTTCTGGTCATCAAAAGGATCACCCACAAACCCCTCACACACACCTAAGCCAGACCCACATATCTCAAACAGGGCCTCTCCTTCCACACTTCCACCAGACAAATCTGCTCCACCCATCAGGCCCTGGCCAACATCCCATGAATCTGCAGGACTACTGCAGGAGGAAAATCCTTTTTTCAGGAAGGACTCAAGACCTGGCTCTTCGACTGAACAGCAGATCCCCCCGTGCCTTGAAACCCTTAAGGGTAGAATATTCGCTCTTTACAAGTGCACTGATTGATTGATTGATTGACTGATTGATTATGAAATACATTTATTTTTTATTGTGGACCCTCACACACCCTATTGGTGTCATGTTTCATCATTGGGTCGCACTTTGGATAATGTTCTAATTCTGATGGGGAGTGTATTTATATTAAAAAATACCTCATGGTTATCCCAATTTCCCTTTATTTTGGGTACAACTAGTATGGTTAACAATGGAATAACATTCAGGTTAGGGCGAGGGTTACTATCTGTATACCCTTGTACTGAGTCGACTTGTTTCAGCCTTTCCTTAAGGCCCTCGTGGGGTCCTGGGCTTTAATCAGGGCTGATACTAAATCCCCATTTTTTCAAATTGTTGTTACTTTTTTTGGTTTATGATTTTGGGTCTCTCACTCGCATTTCTTAAAAAAAAATAGGACATAGACAAACATACCCAGTTAGTCAATCTGACCCCTTTAGACGTCATCACTTTCCCTATTTTTGCTTACGCTGGAGTGCAAGTAGTAAATCTAGCTCCTCCAAAGTCCAACACTTTCCCTATTGTTGCTCAGGTTGGAGTGAGAGTAAATAATTCTACCCCTCCATTTCTAATTTTCCTATTTGATTTCTTTAAATTGTTTTACTATATATGTTTTGCTTTCATTTTCAAATTTAGTTCAAATTTAGTTTAATGCAAACTATGTTTTATTATTTTATATTTTACTATTTTATTTTTTGATGCTGTAATTGTGCATATTTTTAATTTGTTGATATCTAGTGTTTTTATTATAATTCATTTTTATATTAGTATTTTTTATTATTTATACGATTTTAGAAGTATCTGTTTTATTGTTTGGCATTTATTTTAAAGTAACTAGTTTTTATTTTATGTTTGTACATTATACTTTTAAAAATACATTTTTATATTATTAGTATACATTTATTAAAATGTCATTTTTTTAAGTTAATTTATATTTGAAGGTTAATATAGCTTATGATAGTTAAATTCAGTACTCTTATCCATTTTTTATGATATTGCAGTACTCTTTTTTGGAGTTGATGTTTTTGAGTTTAAATTGCAAAGTGTTTAAAGTCAATATTTGGGTCATCTATATTTTTGGGCTATATTTTTGTGCCGATATTTTGCCAGACAACCGTCATTTAGCGTCAGTGGAGGAACCTTTGAGGTTTGCTCTTCCAGTACCAGAAGACAACAGTGCTGCCCATGTTCAATGCCAAGCTAGGTGTGGACTAGATGGTGCTTGAGGTGATGTTAATGATACCTTGTGGCAGATTTACCATTTGTCAACGCAGCGCAGGGCAGCAGCCACAAATGCGGCGCTGTGTGAGAAGGAGAGAGCAGGAGTGCGCTAATTTTACTAAAATATGGCACTCTCCTCCGCTTTCCCTACCGCCGGCGCTGAAATCAGCTGCTGTGCGCCATGGAGACACCTTTGTGCCATAGTGCAAGGGTGTCTCTGTGAGTCAAGCACAGGTTTTGTACTGGATGGATTGTCTTCCAGTACAAAATACCATGCTTAGACTAACTTCAGCCCGTTTTCCTTGTTGTATGTGTGCTGTAAAGTGAAGCACACGTACGCGAAAAATGAAGGAGAAATGAAAGCATTACTCTTTCCTTGCGCCTACTTTAAAAGGGCACAGTTATCTGACAATAAACCATGTCTACTTTATTTAGTAAACAGTGTTTATCGTTAGAAACCACCATGGGTGTTGAATAGGAACACCCATGCTCCACTCATGGTACTACCCCGTTGGCACTAAGTAATGCAAAGCAGCTTCACGTTATTTGCAGGGCTAAACAAGCCTAGCGCTGGAAAGTAAATCAGAAAAAAAGAGTTTGCTCCGATTTGCATCACTTTTGTGATGCACACACTGCGTAAAATCTTAGTAAATCTCCCTCTTTGATTGTTGGTGTGCTGGACAGTGTTATGGCTAGACAGAGTCACAACCTAGAGCATTCTCCCTGTACTTTTGATTACTGGTTCGTGGATCCTGTAGGTCTCTGTGGCAGTCAAAGCAGAGAGGTGGTCTCTTTTCACTACTAGTATCATCCAAATTCATCTAATCCTTGACAAGAAGACCAATTCCAGGATCCAGAATATACTAGCATGCGTCCATGCAGCCTGGGGTTCTTGGCAAACACAACTTCTGATTACCGGTCCAAGATGTTTATGTTTAGTAATCATTAAGTCAATGGGGAGCGGTGGTACAAGGGTCTCCTTTTAGGGCTGAAGTTACATTCAATGACATTGTGTTCAGTAAGTCAAGGAAAAGGTGATTTTCATGTTTTTCTCTAGGCTTAAAGTGCAGGAATTTGACTGGACTAGAGTAGGATTTGAATTTAAGTTCCAAACCAGACAGGTTAAAAAAACAACTTGGACAGAGGTATTTTATTTGCAAGTTGGTGTGCTTCTGCCCACACTTTTGGGAGAGAGCTGTGAGAGCAGAAAAGTATTTGGATTCTCCAAACTAAGCCACAATCATAGATGAAACGGTAAGATGCTAAACTAAAGGGTGGACCGATTGGTTTACATCCACAGAGGTAGCCCTGCTCAAGGGACATACACCTTTACAGACATCCAGCCACCTTTGTAAAGGGCAGATGTGTAAACAAAGAACTCCAAGCAGGGGGAAAATGTTTCCACATTTTGGCTGGTGGGGAAGGGAACAGTTTTTACATGGGGGTCAGTATACCTCACCAATGCAGTCCTGCTTAAATGTTTCTGCCTCTCCTTGTAGCTGGTGGAGAGATGGTACTTCCTCGAGTATCAAGGAATAGGACATCACAATATGGGCTAGAGCTCTGATAAGGGACACTGGCATTCTGGTTTAACATGAGATGAGGGTCTACCCTTTACAATTGTCTATGATATATGTAGACTGCAAAGTTGTCGGTTTTTATACCATATAGGCAGACCTAGTTCTCTTTCACCCTAAAGTACAGGCGACCCAACCAATCTGTCATCAAATGCTTAATCCCTCATGCGATGTCTAGATGGAGCCAATCTGGCAATCGCTGATAAACATATTAAATGGAAGCTGGGCAAGATGTACAAAGAAAAGGAATAGCGATTTCCAATTAGCGATTTTATCTGAACTGCTATTTGGAAATCATGACCCCTTATGTATGAAACTTTTTGTTTCATATTTGGAATTCCTAGTGGGTTGCAAAGAGAACTTCCTCATAAATATTAACGAGGTAGGTCGCAGCCTGCAACCCATTAGCAATGCTAGTCATCACAAGGAGTGACCTGCTGTGGTCAGCAGACCACCATGTTTGTGATTGCCTTGGAATACGTTATTTTTTTTGTTGAAATGCAACCCATTTCCTTAAAGGAAAACTGGATGCGCCTCAACAAAATAAAATGAAACATTTTGTTATCATTTTTTGAAAGCAATCAGTGGTACGTGGACCACTGCCTGCTCTTAAAAATATTTTTCCAACATTCACAATTTGCGAATGCATTACCACCAATTTTAAGTTGGTGGTATAATATCTAGGTTTTGCAACCGCATTTCAGTCGCTAAACATTGATACATAACACTAGAAATTTCTATTTTGGAAAGAATGACCTAAACAAGCCCCTTCCAAATTGCGATTTCTACACCCATTCTACGATTCTGGAGAATCGCAGTTGGGTATTTGTACATTAGGAAAAGCATTTTTGCTGTCGCAAACAGCGCTATTTTGCGAAGCGGGTCCTTTGTGAAGGCAAACTTGCCTCTTACATATGGTCCCTAGTGTTTTATTACCTAATCCAATGGGTGCAAAGAAAAATGTATTAAGAAGGATGAGAGTGAGAGGAAGGATATGTTGTACAACGCAAATGACAATACACTTTGATGGTTCCTCTTACTGCTGTCATGGTCTCAGTGTCACATGATTCTGAGATATCAAGAAGTATGGGTTCAATATGGTTGCACTCATGTCGTGCTATGAAGATCCTCTTTGATGTTAGGCCTTGCACTATGGCCCTTGTACTAATCGGAAGCTGGACTGGCAGTGATTGAAAAAGATGGTGTTCCATGCTTTCCTAGAACTGACAGATCATTCTTTTTCTAGATTTATAGAGGTGTATGTGAGAATTGATTTGGGCCAGTAAATGGCAAGTAAGCTCTGCGTTAGCTGTGGGTGTTTTCTGGAAGAGAGAGAGTTTAAGTTGCTTTAGAGAAAATAGATACAGTGTCTGAAAAATACAGACATTCTCATGCTTTGTGAATCATGGTTAATAGATGTAATGAGCTAGGTATTAAAAGCTATACGATTATAATGTACTATTTTGCGTCTATTACCTGTGTAATCTCCTTTTCTTCCATGTGTTCAGAGTGATGTAGTCAAAAGGAGATCAGGGTAGGTGGGGTATGGAGTAAGAGAATAAATGAGTTCTTCAACATTAGCTCACACTTTTGCCACAGCATTTTTGAGTTAAAAAGTAAAGAGATATTCCTAGAGTTGTTGTGAGACGTTTATTATCGCCTCTGGATTGATTAATCATGGAAAGTGCTGAGAATTCCATTTGACTACTTGGCTACCCTTTTACTCTTTGGATTACTTATCTGTAATTGTTATTATTCTTAATCCTAATCTTCTACATTGCAGTTATTAGTTAAGAAGTTTATCCCACCTCAGGGAGTGGAAACCTTAGAATACCATGCTGAAAATAAGCAGCACCAGGGGTCTCGTTGACAACATTTTGGCGTACGGCAGCGCCGCAAGGCTTCTTGCAGTGCTGCCCTGCGTCAAAAGAAAAGGGCAGAAAGGCACTGTATTAATGAGATAAACAGCACATTCCTGACTTATTTCACAGTGCTGCTGTACAAATCGCTGCAATGCACCAAAACAGGCACCCTTGCACCATGGTGCAAGGGTGTCTGTTGAAATCGGGTTGTGTTTGTGCAGGAAGGAACGCCTTCACGTAAACAATCTGTGCACCTGCCCTAGGCAGGCGCATGGTTTCGATGCAGTCCCAGATTTATGCTATGTTGTAAAGTTGGGAATGGGTCCAAAACCCCCCACCGCAACGCCCATGGCATGCATCTCCCATGCAGTGTGAGGCAAAGCAGTGACTTGCTCTGCATTGCCTTACACCAAAGCTACACGGCCATTAAAAACCATGCAGAGTGGCTTTCTATGGCCTTGTAGATATGAGTAAGCCCAATGTGCTGCTGCAACATCAAGAAAAGTGGCGTTCTGGTGGCTTTGGGCTTGTAAAGAAGCCCACAGGTGCTTTTGAAAGCCTGAATTACCCAGCATCTACCACTTATACTCCTTGTTTCTGTTGGGGGATGGTGCTTTGACATGGGGTCTGTGTCAGGCAAAGCGTCTTCTTTCCATTGGAATCCTTCTATGCAGGGATTTATGTGGGAGCTTAAGCAAGGGGGTTCAGACTTTACATTTAAAGTTTTGAGCTTAGCAGGTTGTATTGAAACCTCTTCTGTGGGTCGCGGTTAAAATCTACTTGTTGGTTAATGCACCCTCCCTATTGTTGTTCTCTGCCTTGCTGCTCAGCCAATGGTTAGGTCATTGGAATGTTCAGAGTGTTTGTGCTTGAGGAAGAGTCACTTGGAGTGGAAGGGCTGCGCAGTAAGGAGGCTGCTCCCGGTGGGGCATAATATGGATCTTACCACCTACCTGTAACCTGTAACCTGTAACTAAAGAATAATAAATCCATAACCTTTATCTACAAGACCTGTCTACGTACAATCCTTCTTTTTAACAGTCACTGTATCATTAACTCATAGCATGGCTCCACTTGCAGCTCTTCGGTTTTGGTTCACTGTCCCATGTTCCTCTGGTTGTTTGGTGAAAGGGGCACTGTTTGGATTACTCTGATCACCTTCTGCCAGAAGGGAACCGAGGTGGCTTCCTTCTTCTCCTTTAGTTTGTGGGGAGATAGGCGACCCACAAACGCAACATGCACTGTCAGTTCCTCATACTGAGTGAGTTGCTTTTTTATTTCAAGATTTTGAGCTGCATGAAACTGTGGTGGGTGACAGCAATGGACTTGTAAGTGTGTTTTTTTCCCTGCTGCTTCTTTGTTGATTTGCATGGGTCCTGACTACTGCTCTCCGATGATTGGTGTTTGGCTTCCTAGTCTTTTGCCCATGCTGATGCAGGTGAATAGGACCAATGTTGGTGGTCTATCGAGGCCCAGATGTTAACTACTGATAGATGACCTTTGTTCTTCATTTGGGAGAATGTCTCCTATGAGTGGGTGCAGCTTACTTGCTGGCCTCTGGTCCCGTTATTCCATGGGTTGCAGATTGTCAACATGACATTTGTTCTCTTGTTGGCTAGGGTGTACCTTCTGCCGAAGGTATTCCGAGGTTCCATTCCCTTACCCCTCCCCAGTTTCTCTTTTCTGCTGCTGTACTGAACATTAACACTCTGTGTGAAAGTTAAAAGGGGGAATCCGCAAGCTCTCTAACACATCTACCATCAAACCCATTGGTCCACCCTTGGAGATATATAAAATGCAGGCAAAGGGGGGCGGTCATCTATGGCGCCGAACTTTGGGGCTACTCATGTAGAGCAGAGATTATTACCACCGAAAATAAATCCCTCAGACAATTGTTGGCCCTGCCATCTAGTACTCCTCTCCTACCCCTGAGTCTCGATTTGGGCCTCAGATTGATAGACGAGGAGCTGGGCCGTAAACCGTTAAGATTCTGGCGGAGACTGTGGACAACACCCGAGCTCCTTAACTACAGGCAGGAACTTCAAGAAATTTTAAGTCTACCCAATGTAGGGAAAATCCCATGGCTCATGTATATTAAGAAAGAATGTGGGAAGCTGGGAATACCATCACTGTGGTCTGACCCTGAGTCTGCTTGTAACGCGGTCTCACGTAAGCACTTGGCCAGACTATTTTATGATAGCAGACTAACCGCTGTTTTACATAATTCTCAGATCGGCACCCTAACAGAATCCTTTATAAAGTTTAAAGATTTTTATCATTTTGAGTGTGTCTTGGATGACATTTTAAGTAGAAAAATATACTTACTATGGAGATATGGCACCTTACTGCCCTGGTTGTAACTGCGAACTAGAAATTGACATGAATATTTAGTTTTTTTGCCCGGCTTATCAAAAGTCAAGAAGGTACTGGCTCATGCCTGTCAGTAAAAACTTGGGATTTACTCATTGTATGCAAGCGTACAGAATATTCAAAACAGAGTTAACCAGTTCCATTGTATTTGCTGTAGCAAAAGTTCTGGCAGCTATGTGGCATAAGCGTAGGTTTTTAACAATCACTGCATAAAACTACCTACATGAGCATTTTGTAATTGATTGTTACAGATGATAAAATGGATGTACCGTAATTCCTAGGATTTTTATGCAACAACTTGCACGATGTATTTTAGATACTTACCTGCTCCTGTAGTGCTGTTAATTTACCTCTGTTTTAACTGAACCTGCTTGTCACCTATGTACATTGTATTTTTTAACATGTTCGAACATCTTTTATGGCTAAAAATTGCCGAAATAAAGATACATGAAATGAAAGTTAAAAGGCATCTAGGTGGAGGAGCTGAGATACACATGGTTGGGGTTAGGCATGTTTGTTTGCACAAATTCTTAGGTTCTGAGGTGCATTGCTACCCATGTATTTTGTCAGTTCTTCTCTTGATCTCCTAGAACACGATGGCATATCTATGGTTGTTGCAATTAGTTCTCTGTCTGCCTTGGGTGATTCCAGTATTTGCTCTTGGATGGACACACTTTCTATTGGATGGGCCTCATTTCTACTCTGCACTGCCTCTTCTAGTGATGTTTGTTCTGTGTGACCTTATAACTGTCTCACAGTTCTTACTGGTGTTCAGATCATGTTTGGTTCAAAGGTGGACTTCTTGTCCTGCAAGAGCAGTAGCTGTTTTTTTTATTGTTGGCAGGATTATCAAAAGGCCTTGCCTTCTGCCTGAGTACTCATCCTCTGGTATTCATGTTTGCCATCTGTTTTTTCTCTCCTTTTATCAGTAGGCAGACTAACTCTACCTTTAGTAGAGCTTTTAGGTAAGAGCCACCTTGGTCCAGGTTCTGTGATCAAATTTCGTATAGGCCCCTTTCGACATCAAGCATAGAGAAAAGCCATATCGTCTGAAACACTGCAGGTCACGGTGCCCCAGGAATCAACCAGTCACTAAAGATCATTGAATATCTGGAGCAGACATTCCAAGAATATTTGAGGCTGCCTTTTCAGGATAAGGTTTTTTTCAAGTATACAAAATGGGTTGATGGATGGGTGTATTGTCCTTAAAAAACCCACCCCACCCCACAATTTTTCACTCTGCGCCATTCACGCTGTCCACTATTGTCACTTGCGTCGCCACCTATGTCACTCGCACATACTTGAGCACCAAGTACAGTCGGGTTGTTATTGATTTCTCTAGTACAGTTCTGCTATAACTCTAAATTTTGCCTCCACGTGTTTCTTGCAAAAGGTATATGATGAATAACAACCAAAATTTGATTAAAGTCTCCTTATTTCTGTACCTGTAATGCTTTCAGCATACATGTTTAATCGTCTCCAGAATAATACCTGTTGGGATATTGTTTGTTTCTTCTAACATTGCATGTGACATAACAGGAAGTGACCTCATTGGATGTGACATCACAAGAACTGACATCAGATATTAGGACCTCATATATGTTTATCCGTTATATCAAGAGTACATTTATGCGCATTATGAGATTTAACAAATGAGATTTGGCATCGGGGTTGTTCAAAAAAAAGTGCCTCAATGTCGACGCAAAATCTGGGCCTCAACTAATATATTTATTTTTTTAAACCCTCTCACAAAGAAATTGGCAACAAGGAGAAGCACGACAGTAAATCTGTTCTGCTTAATTGGTTGCAAAGTCTGCATTTTAATATATTTTATGGGTTAAGGCATCTGCTGTAAAGGTGCCCAGTAAATCTCCGGGAATAGTAATAATGGTGAGATAACTTTGGAGGTGAGCGCGATTGTTAGAGAGATCTGTGTTTTGTGAAGTCCCAGATTTGAATCAAAGTAACATAGCACGTTAATGTGTCTCCTGCAAAGCACATCATGTAACATGCAGATGACAGATTTTTATTTTATATAGATAGTAAAGTTGGTTACTGTTTTTAACACATAAATCCTTTTGCTACCTGCAGTTCATAAACTGTAATCCTTGTAATATAGCACAGTGAGCTATGAAGGACATGTGACACCTACACCTTGTAACCCTGTCCCATGTAAATCATCGTATACATTGATTTACACATGTACATGATTTATTGTCAATGCATAGTGTGTATGTTAGCTAAAGAGCTCTGACACCCTGCACTGGGTTGCATAATTCTACAAAAAAATTAAAATAGTGCTATTGAAATTGTTATTTGTGTAAATACTGGGACAGGTGAACACACCTAACTTTCTTACGTATTATACACAAGGACATAACAAAGGCAAAAGCATGGCTCTCTTAAGTACCTGTGAAGAGATAACAAGCTGTGACTCTATTTTCTCCACCCTGGCATTTACATTTAAGTGTGAGTTCCAGGCCACCTTCAGTCAGGATATTCAAACAAAAGGAGACCTGATGGCCCCTTAACTTCGGCCCAGCTGGAGGTGAAAAAAACTCCCTCGCTGCCTGCATGTTGCTGCTGGGAATGGAAAGCAGAAAACGTACAGGCGCTGCTGAACGTGCATCGGTGTCTGAAAATTACATCGGACATGTTCAGTATATTTCTGTGGGGCCCAGGTTCTTGGCAGGGGGGATGGTGTCCACCATGTGAAAATAGTGGGTGGGCACTGTGTACCTGCGTGTACCCCGAGTTTGTGCCCTGAATACAACCCCACCTGCATTTACAAATTGTTTATCAGAAAACATGCAGTCATTCTCATGAAAACGGCTTGTTAAAAACTGTCCTTCTCATTAAACATCTAATCAAAGATGTATTTCTCCTTGCTTGAGTCTTGGCATTGTTTGCACAAAACTGTACTATGATTACACACACAGGTGCATTCAAAGGCATGAACACACACACACTCCCAAACACAGGTGCACATGCACGACACACTAGCACAACTGTACCACCTCTATGATATCCGTCCACAAAAGTGTCGCAAAATTTCAAAACCTTTTGTGTCAATATCCCAAAACCGATGCATGTGCCACTGGACGAGCTAAGCTCATGTTTTCCATGTTCATAGATATGACCAACTCACAGCAAGGACAAAAGGAAGCTTCAAATTCCCTGAAGCAAAGCTGACTTATTTAATCTTAGATTTAGAGACAAATTTGCAGTTTGCCAGGTAGTACTCCGTCTACCGGGGTGGTTGAGCACATTACATACACCACCATATGGTACTACTCCCCCTAGCCTAGTGCTGATCTTTGTACCTTGACAGAAAACGCCATCATGACAGTTCCAGTCAAGGTGCAAAAAGTCTAGCGGACTGTCGCCATTGAGTTTTTACAGCCGTCCACCAAACTTTCATAAACTATTTGTTTTTCAAAAACAAATTCCCAAATTGGAAGTTTGTTTTTGAGAAACAAAAAGCTAATGACCCCTACTCCCAGTGAGTTTCTTTCCTGGGTGTGGGGGACATTTTTAGGTTTTTTCTGTTCCTCAACACCAGGTTTTATTTGGCAGTGAGGGAAAGAACAAAAGCACATCACACCATCCATCCTAAATACGGCGGGCAGGGTAGGGCCCTGGATGTTGGGCCATCACAGAAAGCTTTCGGTCGACAGAGCCAAGGGGGGGGGGCTCCATCACAGACAGCTGGAGCAACACCCGCCTATAAAAGAAGCGCGCGTGCTGAGGGTTTGGTGGACACATTTCACGTCAATCATTAGACTAGTTAAGAAAACACTTTGTTATTTTTAGAAAAGATTTAAGAGCCCTTGGTTCTTTGCGTTTTCCAGAGAAGACTAATAAAAGCATTTCTAAGAATACCAGTTCCTGATAAATGGCTCACGAGGGCTACTTTAGCAGTGAAAGAGACAACGAGGGCTTGGTGTATTCAGAAGCAGTCATCCATCAGCTGATGCCTGCTTCTCATTCATGCAATCAGTGCTTGTCCTTGATTTTAACTTTTGTAATGTTGTTACCTTTGTATTTTGGTTTTTAGTAACCAAACAAATACATTCATTCATTCATTCATTCATTCATTCATGCTTGTCTAAGAATGATGTTTCTGTCAAAAGTCTATAGTAATACATGTGCACAGGCAGTGACAAACCAATAAACCGCCTCCATGCCAATACACCGTTGATACAGGAGCAAGGGATTAATCCCCGTTGAAAAAGCCCATGTTCACCTATAAATCCGATATGCACACTGCCCCTCGCCAGTAAGGTCAAAGGATCAATATGTCGCCATAATTCAGCATTTATTAGATATTCTCTTCTTGTTATTAGGTAATAGGTACTTTAAAATCCGCATCGTGCCCCGCGTATTAGGACAGTGAGAGGCACCATTGCAAGAAGTGAACCCTAAACACCCCTCTTCTGAACATAAAGGCATACTAAACTAATGATACAAATGTAGGTAAAAGATGCCATCTGAAACTGCAGGGCCACTGACTAGGTGTAGGCTGGAGAAGTGTGGCTCAATGGTTAGAGCGGGAGAACCTGATGCAGAGGTCTGGCCCGGGACCAGGGCTCAATTCCTGCCTTGGCGGGTCTTGGGCTCAATTTCCTCGGACCTGATAATTCTCGTCCCAGTGCCAATTCTAATCATGGGTCCCACTCTGCAACTCTGGGCAATAGCTTGCTTAATCTCCGCAATGGCCTCAGCAGCGCATGGATGCCTGGCTTCACCTTGTAATTCATTTCACAGGGAAAAGCCAAGAAGGGTTCCACAGCGGTATACGTATAGTGCCAAGACACCTCAGGGTATAAGTGCGCTATACAAGTACGAAGTCATTTCATTTTGAACTGAAATATCTATGAAAGGGCTGCAAGGTGCTCGTCGGTAGTGGGATATCATTGTATTGTAATTACATTTATATTGCGCTTACTACCCCTAACGAGGTGTCGAAGTTCTTTTTCGGCGAGTAGCACGCTACTCAGGAACCCAAAAAGGATTGGTGGTGAATTAGTATTGTGAAATATGAAGTTAATTTGTGCAGTGGATAGTTTAATCTGTTATTAGGATAGGGTCAGCGCCTTATTCACAAGGCAGCATTAAGGGCGTGCAGTGGGTGTTGCGGTGCGCATTTCACCGCAACACCCATTGTGCTCAACGCTGCCACCTAATCTCAAGGGCGGCGTTAATTGGTGGCAATGCCGAACTTAAGACCAGGAAAATCCTGGTCTTAAGTAGGCGAAACAAGGAGAAATGCTATATTTCTCCTCGTTTTTGCTTTTCCCATGTGTGCTGACTTGTGCAGCACACATGGGAAAAGCAAAATGATTTTCAGGAATGTTCATGTGCAGGAAGGGCACCTTCCTGTACATGAACAACCCTCCCCTGCACACACCAGAAGCAAGGGTGCCTGCGTTGGTGCTAAGTCGTGAAACTTAGCGCCATCGCAGGGGGGAACTCTAGGCTGAACCACATTCTTGAGAATAGGGTGCAGCCTTGCGCTTCTGAAGTGGCGATGAAAGGCGTTAAGCCAAAGAGGCTAACGCCTCTCACCGCCACTTCATTGAGAATATCCCCCTGAGGCTGCCAAGGCTTCAACATGGTTCATTGGAGCACTCACTGATCCAATAAACGGGCATCTAGAGGTCACTGCTTCCAATCCAGCAAGTTTGGTTCAGCAATCCTTCTTTCAAGGTCGGTAAATTGAGTGCCATTATATTGGATAAAAGAACACTTCTCATTAAGGAGCTTTGGAAAGGCAAAGTGAGGTTAAGGCAAAATGGGGTAAAGAGCGCTATGTTAGGAATAAAAAAAATACTAATATGAAAGAGGAGCACAGATGTGAGACAAACACTTAAAATAGGAGTGAATAACCTCTGAAATGTGAGACAGATGGAGGTGGGAAGTGAGAGGTAACAACGCAAGATGACGCTATGAACTTGTTTCCAGAGAAGCACTAGTGCAAATGAAATAGGTCCGACCGTACGAAGCATGAATTTGTTTAATGAATTTGTTTTTGTGAATATTCCAATAAGCAAAAAAACAGTTGGAAAGTTGTGTCAGCAGCATAGGTACACCAGCCCTAGAATTGAATTACACTCCTCTCCAGCCAGCTGTGCACATGGAAAAATAATGTCACTCTAGGTACAAGATAGATAATGGATGAACTGAGCTGGCCCATAGTCCCATGCTGTATGATGGTATTTTTTTTTTTACCTAATGGCTTTCGCCACTAGGTAGTTTAGTTAGGATTGCTTTTCCATAGGAAAATTGCTTTTTGTTTTGCTAATAACTTTTATGCTGTTTGACAAATCTCCACAAAACCTTCCAAAAAAGTGTTACTTTTTGACTGGTTTGTGCATGGCAAGTTTTAGAGTCCCAAAACGCAAAATCCCCATGCATTTTCCATAGACTTCTTTCAGGCGGGCTACAGCAAAAATTGCTGAACAGAATTACACCACATTGGGAGGGAATCCAGATCTTGGTCCACAGATTGTGCTTGTTACGATTTGTTGTAAATCCTTTCAGTAGTAGTATTTGAGACACTTCGGGCAAGTTGGACAGTTGGGCTAGTGAGAGTGTCAGAGACTCTCACAGGAGCGCTAATTAAAATACAGAGCACTCTGATTGACCTAAGGCTCTTTATTTCCCTTTGGCCATCTCGCTCCTGCGGGAGTCAGACTCCTGTGAGCGCTCTGACTGGCTGCCAGCAACATGAGAAAAATGTTGCTTGCTCAAATTACAGGATTAGGGGCCTTAGTCCTCTATCCTGAAGTTAAAAAAAATATATATATAAAGGGGCAGGGTAGGTATCATGGGGCCAAAATTAAAAAATAATTAAAATGTTTTCCAAGATCTTGTGGGACTAAAATAAAATATCTTTAAATAAGGTAAGTGCCCCTTCCTCAAGCTGTTTTTGACTCCGGTGCCCAATTTAAATGTTATGAGGAGGGGGCACACGGCCCCCCTTCCTGAGCTGTATGCAGCCCCTGGGACTCCATCCCCTGGGGCCCAAAGTTTGTTTTGAGGGGAGAGGGGTCTGTGCAGCCCCTATCCAGAGCCTTAAAAAGGCCCTGGGCACCCTATCAGGCACCTGTAACTTAAGTTTAAAGGAAGGGGGGGCCACATGGCCTCCTCCCATAGCCTTTAATGGCCACAGGGAATCCTGGGGTACAGCTCACTTACTGTGTCCCGGTGAACCCAACCCCGGAACACATTGGTTACATGCCCTCACAGGCAGGGAAATGTGTTTGCTCCTGGCTGACGGCAAATCTTTGAATCTCCCTTCCAAGCAGGAGCAAACACAAAGTCTGCTCCCAGCAGGCGAGAGTTTTAAAAATGCTCTTGCTGTCTGAGAGCAGACATGTGTTCTGTTTCCCTACCCGCACTGATATGGTCATGGAAACAAAACAACATATTGTTCCCACCCGTGGGTGCAGCATAAATAGCTGCTCCCTCCGGAAGGGAGCAATGCCATCTCCCACAGCATAAGGGAAGTCAGCTGGGGCCATGGGAACCCTGGGGCTTACCCCGCAGCCTTCAACTTGTGCATGGTGGGGGATCTTTAAAATGGCCTCCTCCCCTTTTTTTATTAAATTTGGCTTCGGGGGGATGGGGGCCTCAGGCCCCAAAAGGCTCAAGGAGTGGAGTGGCATGCACCTCCCCTTTTTAATTTGCTTTGGTCCCAGGGGAGGAGGCCCTAGGGGTGTGATAAGGTTCGGGCAGGGGGGCTGTACACTCCACTCTCGTTTTAAACAAAAAATGCCGCTGGGATATGGGGTCCCGGGTCCTATGAAGGCTCTGGGAGGGAGGACACCGGGCCCCCTTCTCCTACTTTATTGGTTTGGCAATGGGGTATGGAATGCCCCCCTCCCTTATAATATTTGACCCCAGGGGATTGGGTCTTCGGGGCCTAATAAGTCTTGGGGAGCGGAGTCCAAGAAACCTTGGGAAGGAGTGCATTGCGCCCCCTCCCATTTTGAATGTATTTGGCCCCAGGGGATGTCTTTCCTGGGGTATATTAAAGTTTAGGAAGGAGAGACTGCACGCCTTCCTCCCCCTGTTTAAACGTATTTGGCCCCAAGGTTTGGGATCCACGGGCACCTTTGGCTCCAGGGGACCGGCCCCAGGCACCCAAAAGCCAACCCTTCACTGCGCATGATAAAGGCTGTGTGCAGTGTGGGGTGGCAGCCTGCTGGGAGTTTGGTCACAGGGCCTGGCTGCAGGTCAAGCTCTGTGATCAACCCCCCCACTGTGGAAGGTCAAAAGCTGTGGACAGCGTGGGGTTGGCTGGCTGTGGGGAGTGGAAAGCAGGTCCTAGCTGTAACACAGGCCGTGCTGCTAATCCAACGCCACGGACAAGCAAAGGCAATTCACGGCGTGGGGTTGGGTGCCCCCGGGTGGCTGCCTGCGAGTATTTGGATGCAGAGCCTGGCTGCAACACAGGCCCTGCGGCTAACCCCATGCCACAATCAAGCAAAGGCTGTGCGTGGTGTGGCTTTGGCTCTCTCTGTGTGGCTGTCTGCGGGGAATCAGACACAGGGCCTGGCTCCAAGTCAGGCTGTGCAACCAACGCCACACCATGTGTGACGAAAGGCAGTGCACAGTGTGAGGTTGACTGCCTGCGGAGGTTGTCTGGCTGGGTTGGATCGGCACAGGCCAGGCATTTTTGCTAACCCCCAGCTGTGTACTGCCAAAGGCCATGTGTGGCGGATAGTTGGCTTTAAGTATGGTAATAAAATATTTCTTTACATTAAAAAATCCCAAGAAATTCATTGAAAAAAACAAAGATTAAAGTAACGTTATAGTAATGTGTGATAAAAAAGATATGTTTTTGTTAAAGAAAACTTTGGAAATTCACAAAAAAAACAAAGGTGAAAGTAACGTTATAATTAGGTTAATATACAACATTAACGTTTTGAACTAAAAAAATACAGAAAATCGCCAGTTTTAGCTACAAGAGCTAACTATAACTTGCCCCCCCCACCATGCACTGCTTGTGACCCAAAATATTATATCACTCATGACATCTTTTATGACATCGCTGATGACATCTCAGGGAGGAGGTCAGCGGGGGATATTAACAACTCGAAAACTACTGAAGGGATTTACACCAAAGCACAAAGAGCACTTTTTCTGGACCAAGATCTAGCTTTCTGCCAAATGTGAAGTAAATCCAGTAAGTAGTTTTGGGCTGTGCTGTGTCTAAAGTTCCTATAGTAAAATTTAAATGGAAACCACGTTTTGGGACACCACCCCCCTTTCTCAGCCCCTAATTGACAGATTCCCACGACACTATCCAGTTAGTTAGGAGCGAAGATGAAAAATAAATTGAGGGTGAAAGTTTTGTGATGATATATATATATATATATATGTATCTGGTCAAAGCTGTCTGTAGACCAGACTTAAAAATGAATGTGATATTATTTAGTAGGTTAAAAACAACCAGTGGCATAAATGCAACAGCATAATCAGAAATAGTGTTAGTTTGAGCAAGTGTGTTAGCTCTCCTGCAATTAGGAAAATCTATTATTCCATTTCATCACAACTAAGTTAGCCTGAAATAGTTGTATGTTGTCTGTTACGGGTCTGCCAGCCAGCTCAATAGTGTATTTAAAAAGATTAAGGGATTTCTTTCTTCTATTGTAAATGTCCACATTAAACACCAGACAAATGTTCAAATTAAAGTACTTGGTTCTGCCCACTCAGCACTACTACCAGTAGAACCCTAGATTAATGCCTGCATCCCTGAGCCAGGGAGCACATTCTGAATGGAGATGTAATCTGTCAAACCACACAAAGCTGGTGCAAAAACCCTGTTTTTATTCATGATCCAAGAGAAAGTACATTACAGGCTTGGAAATTTAACACAGTCATGAAATTGTGTTTTTCCCGGCCATGCCCACTGACGTCAAGTTGATGATTGATTAAGTCTCTATCTGAGACTGCCCCCCCCCCCCCCAACACTTCTTTCTGTTCTCTCTACGGACAATTAATGTCTGCCACGACCTCGACAGAGAAGCCAAAGGCTGCATGCGTGGGAGGACACAAAATCAGTAGTGGATGCAGTAAACGTATAAGGCCACCTCTGCTACAGGGATGTGTGAATTTATTGCAGTTTTTTTATATAGCACAAACTTGGCTCCAGGGCATTAGAGCGCTTCACATGTGCACTCGATTTAATTATACTTTGTTTTTTAATCTGGCCTAAAGACAGTGTTAACTGTCTTGATAAAATGTTTTCCAAAACAATCTACAAAAATACATTCATATCTAGCATCATTCAAATGATGCGCTCCCACAACAGAATAAAGGGTAGATCAAAGGAACAGCCCTCTTCAACTATTGGAGGTCTTCACTATCACCATTCCACATACATTTAAAGAAATAGTTTGCCAAAATTGTAGCTTCCAACACGCTTGTACTTCCCAGTAACTGTGAGTCCCTGTGTATAATAGACTGTCATTCGTGATTTCTATGACACTGAAGAAATGTATTTTAAGTTGCAATGTTGATCATCACTAAAGGCCAGCTTTGGTATATTTAACCCTTGGAAAAAAAAGATAACAAGCCATTAGAATAGCAATAGTGTGTCTGCAAAATTCTAGGTTTACGCCACACACCCATAGCTTTGGATTGACATTTCAAGTACTAGTATCTGACTTAAGAGGAATCACTAGTAACAACTTGATTAACTACAGCTTCATGGAAATATGTGAATGTTATTGCATCTAACTGGACAGGGACCTCTAGTAACAACTTGAGGAAGAATATGAACAAAAGCGCCTTTCATCAAATTTCTTTATCTATTGTGTTTCTCCACAGACATTTAGATTTTTCCTACTACAGCATACTGCACTGAGCAGTGGGCTTTCATATACACAACTGGGTTTATTGGCATACATGTATGGTGCCATTCAAAAGCTAGTTTGTTATGAAATAATATATTTGAAGACCCTTAGATTTCCTTGTTATTGTTACTGCTTTTTACATGAAAACTGTCAGTCTAATACTTTCCCCCCAAAAAAACAATAAAAATATACCCAGTTAATACTATAAAAATAATATCAGCTTCAAACACAGAATATCAATGAGTAAATCCACTTCTGTTTACTTTCAAAAATCAAATTAATTGATAGCCACTTAAAACAATACGTCGAAATGTAGGTAAATAAAGGCACTTGTATCCAAAAGTTACTGCTAGTACCTACATGCAGTATTGTGTTATAGCACATCTTGGTGAAATGAAGAAATGTATTCAAATCTGTACTTTTGACTCAATATTACCAACCAGCTTTAGCAAATGTATTTGTCCTGTGGAAACAAGCACAAACCATTACAATAGCAAAATAGTGTATGCAAATGTATATGTTGAAGCCACACACCCTCAGCTTGCTACAGGTAATTTGAAGCAGATGCATTTGATATGTGAGACAGTCTGTAGTAATATATTGTGAAATTGCAACTTTATGAAAGAATGTCAGTGCTTTACATCTGACTAAAGAGGGACGTTTAGTAACGACTTGTGGAACCCTAGCATCGTGACATAACTTCAAAGCTTTTGAAGCTGACAAGAGGGATATCTAGTAATGCCTTGAAGAACTGCAGCTCTGTGATAGAATTTTGAAGTTGTTGCCTCTGACTGAAGAGTGACCCCTAGGAATGACTTTATGGGCCATAGATTTATGAAAGAAAACATGTTTTTGCTTCTAACTGAAGAGAAACCTCTAAAATGGTTTGAGAAAATGCAGGTTTACAGCAGAGGTTAGTTGCATGCATGTACATTGCCACTCAAAAGCCAGTTTTCTAAGAATAAGTTTGAAGGCACTTAAATGTAATTATGATTGCCAGTGCTTGGAAGCCACCAGCGTGACATTTTTCTAGAAATGTAATAATAAAAATATAAAAGAAGTGTTAGTTGACTAGTTTTGTTCATTAGTTTGCTCAGTTGTTATCCCAATAACAACCACTCCACTCCACACACACCACACAGAATACATTGAGTAAAGGCATTATTACCACTGAACACATTCTGTTTAGAAAAAAAGCGTGTTATACTCCCTATTGACCCCCATAAAAAGGTACAGCAAAAATTAGCTATTTGAGATACTAGTAATTACCAGTTAAGATTATTTCATAAATGTAGCAGGGTGGCGATTAAATTCAAGAAATGTATCGAAATCTCTAATTTTGGCTCAGTATTACAACCCAGATTTGTTAAATTTGTTTATCCTACAGAAAACAAGCACGGAGCATTAAAATAGGGAAAGTGTGTTTGCAAATGTATGTGTTAAAGCCACACACCCTCAGCTTAGTGAAAGTCATTTAAAGCAGTGGAATCTAATTTTGAGAGGGGCCTTCAGTAACGACTTGCGAAACTGCAGCTTGGGGAAGGAAGGTCCACGCTTTTGCATCTGACTCAAGCGAGACCTCTAGTAACGCCGTGAGGAACTGTAAGAAATTTGAGGATTTTGCATCTGATCTGAGAGGGACTTCTAGTAATGCCTTAAGGAATTGTAGCCTCATGAAAGAATGTCATTGGCTTTGCATTTGACTTAAAGAGGACCTGTTGTAATGCCTTGAGGAACTGCAACTCCATGAAAGAATTTTGAACGTTTGTTTGGCATCTGACTCGAGAGGGTCCACCAGTGATGAGAGACATGAGGAAGTGCAGTGGTTTCTCTTGTTTATTTGTCATCCTTTCCCTCTGCCCCTGCCTAAAAAGGCAAGGATACATTTGGGTTAAATTGGCAAGGTTGGAAACCATGCAAGTTCAGAGGCCAAAACCCAGGTAGTTGAAAGAAAGGAGGAATCATCTTTGGATATGGATTCCTTGGAGGCCCGATGTATTCGGCAAGTCCTAAATTTGCTTGTACCCTTATCATGGATTCAATTTGCTAATACATCTTGCCTTTCACTGATTTCTATAGGTAATTGTAAGACTCATCTTTTGCCATGGCCCAATCTACATTCCCCAACCTCTGTATACAAGAGAAGAGAAGACCTCCTATGTGGGAAGTTTAACTGGCCACATTGACTTGTTGAACTTGGGATAGCATTTCTCTATGAAGAGCCTCGAAAGGATGCCTGTTGGGTATTGCACCCCCCACCCACGAGGATCATGGCAAGCAAGGTTCATCCGTTATTCTTCTGTGGTTGTAAATTGAGTAACTCTAAGTGGACAGCTGTTATTTACACAGCTTATAGGTAGCAAAAACTGCAGTAAATGAAACATTGCCATAAATATTTCTATGTCACGATTTGGGGTGTAAATAGAAGTATAAGACTTAAAAATGAATTTTTCCAGTAATGGTTCTTTTTGTATAAGCTTTCTGCGCCATCTGCAGATGAATAGACCAGTAGATGTAGTGGAATTGCAGAGTTCCTGTGAAAAGTGGTAGCAAAACTATTCTCGCCAGCATGACCTCTTCCCTGCCTTTTGCAGGACTTCCAAATTGCGCACAATAGAGAGTTATGCAGAAATCTGCTGTTTTCTACAGAAGCAAACAACTGAGTGACGCCATATATTTACTATTCCTTTTGTATAATGCTAAACACTATTTAATGCTGCACTTTGGCTCAAACGCTAATTAGCATGTTTTGCGTTAGATTTGTATACTCAAGGCATAACCTCCAGCACAAAGCTCTATGTGCAAATGGTGACCCAAGTGTCACTCGGGTTATAAAAGTAAGGGGCCTATTTACAAGGAGTTAAGGCCACCAGAACATACATTTTTTGGTATGTACAGGTGCCATTCACTCCTTTGCCTTATTTACAAGGGGCTGTTAAGCCACTTATGCCCCTATGCATACATCAGTTAGAGTAAAAGGGGCATGCAATGGGTGTTGCAGTGGGCGTTCCGCCGCAACAACCTTTGCTTTTTGACGCTGCCCCAGATTTACAAGGTATGGGCAGCGCCAAAAATATCGCAGAGGACAACCTGGTCTTAAGCAGGCGATACAAGGAGAAATGTTCTATTTCTCCTCATTTTATGCTCTTTCCACGTGTGCTGCACTTGGAAGGATTGTTTATGTGCAGGAAGGTGCCTCTTCCTACACATAAGCAATCGCCCCTGCAGCGCTGGCATCCTAGCAAAATGATGCTAGGGTGCTTGCGCTGGCGCTAAGCAGCATTTTTAGTGCTGGGGTAACGCAGAGATGCGCCACATATCCCTGCTTTTTTTAAACTGATAGAGCGGCATTACCAATCTTGGGATAACATTGTGCTGCGCCAGTTTCTTGTACATATGCCACTAATTTTGTGTAAATGGCGTGTATTATCGATTGTGAAGTTACATAATTTTAGTTTTATCCATTGTTTGCTCCTGTATCCATTATTAAGCACCATGCAACAGGCTTCCACATCAAGACAGATCGCACTTCTTTTTATAACTTCATGTGATGTGACTTTGTGTTGAATCCTTACTTGTTCTGCGTAGTTCCCACCGCCCTCCACCCAATCTGCACGAATTTTCGAGGGTCTGGCATTATGTAACTTAAATATCCATTTGCCATTGCGCTCGTGGCAACATATCTATATATATAAAAACGAATGTATGTCTGTCTGTTTGTCCTTTATGCATTACTACACCATTCATCCGATCGGCATGAAACTTTGGGAAGTTGTTGAGTACACTCCTGCGAAGGTTTCTGGCAAAAATAAATAAAGAAATAAATAAATAAATAAAAGAAAATTGTTAAAAGTTGTTGAGTACACTCCAGCGAAGGGTTCTGGCAAAAGAAAAATGTGTTAAATATCGGCCCCCCAGGGCCCTCATAATCTTTCCAATACTGAACGTTTACAGTTTCCAGTGCCACTCGCTTTTGCAATGACCATCAACAAAGCACAAGGACAATCGCTGCAAGTGTGTGGGCTAGATTTGGAGACATAGACACCTGTATGTGGCCAGCTCACGCGTCGGAAAACCTTCTGATTTATTCGTGTACGCACCAGACGGAAAAACAAAAAATACAGTGTATCCACAAGCACTGGAATAAATAAACAGAATTAAAACTACACTTTAAAATGTTTTCCATATTAAAATGAATAAGTTTCAATAAAAATGACACAATGTAAATTAAATGTTATCATAACAAGTTTCCTTAAATTTCCTTTCTTATGAGATCGCAGCAACGCGCGACGGGTAATCTTGTGGCAAATAAAAACCTTTTTAATTGAAAGTTGGTCCGCTCTGAAATTTTCGCCACTGTGATTTATTCGCTTTATTGAGCACCCACATTAAGCCATAATAAATCTTGCACGTGTTTTTCAAAGTCATCTTTAATGAGCAGATAAGAGGAATTCCTTGAATACTGACGTTATCACATTTCCACCCAAGAGTGACTCCACAAATCTGTTAAATAATTAATTTAAAGCATCAAACTGTGAATTAAATATTAAGGGTAATTGTAAATATTTGAAGAAGGCTTCCTTTTTACTCACGGCTCCTTCCTAGAATGTGATTAGCATGATCTCTATTAGAGTTATACTTCTCAAATATTACCTGGTACAGTCTTAATTACAGAAATGATGTAACAAATGTCTTCAGATGGTAAATGAGCAAGATACACATGGATCATTTAGAGTATAGGACAACATTCTGGGGTAACACAAAGCAGTTCAGTGTTGGCACTGAGCGTCGCCACTGGATTGCAACAGCATTTTGATGTGTATAAAAATACACACTAATGTTGTAAATCACTTCTTACACATTTTTGATCATTGTTATGTTTTCCGGTCCACCAACAAAAAGCTTATGGTAAAGGAATTGCGAGCTAAATTGTAATTTTGCGCTATAATCATAGATATGTAAATATGATATCAAAGTACGGCTCTTTTTAGCCTCCTTGGCCTACCGACATGCTCCTCCACTTCTGAAACGCAGGGCTGCACCATATTTATAAGAATGCAAGGGTGTCATCGTTCAGGGAAAGATTGTTTATGTGCAGGAAGGGTCCCCTTCCTACAAGTTAGTATTAATTAATTGCCTGTTAATTAATATGAATGAATGAATTAATTAATTAATTGGCAATTATGTTAATTGTGTCATTTTTTTTGTAGGAGTGAGTTGTGGGTTTATAGGGGAATAGGTTGGGAAGCAATTTAATTATAATACATTAATACACTTTTTTGTATTAGTATTTAGATTTTATAATGTTAATTGTGGGAATCAATTTAATATTAATTATTAATTAATTGGCTGTTAATTATTTATTAATTAATTGGCAATTATGTTAATTGTGTTATTTTTTTAAGATCGGGTTGTGGGTTCATAGGGGAATAGGGTGGGAAGTAATTTAATTATAATAGATGTATTCATATATTTTTTTTTAATATGTATTTAATTTACATTTCATAGTGTTAATTGTGGGAGTTATTTTAATATTAAATATTTATTAATTGGTAGTTAATTATTATTAATTAGTTTGTAATTAATTATGTTAATTGTGTCATTTTTTAGGAGTCGGTGGTGGGGTTTATAGGAGACTAGGGCAGGAAGTAATGTATTTATTATTAATTAATAATTGTTTGTTAATTAAAATATGGCAATTTTGTAATGAAATTATTTTTTTTCTTTTTAATAACCATCAAAAAGTCGACATAACAGGGCACTGAAAATGGGTATATGCTTTGAGTCTGGAGCATACATGGGTACAAGCATACAAATTTCACTGAGTAACAACAAAGACTATGGCGTAAGTTGGTCATCTGAAACAGGGGTCAAGGAGGGGGCACAGATATATCCGCAATACTTATTCCATTTGTTCCACATGGAGGATCATTTTCTCGGACATCCACAGGAGACATATACAGTTTTTTCTCTGAACATGCACCAGTCCATGTCCGTGTAATTAATTTTTGATGTAAATTGTGGGGTTTATAGTGGTAAAGATTTGGAAGTAAATTCTTTTAAATTAATTAATAAGTTGTTTGTTATTTGATATTAATTGGTTAATGTAAAATTAGTTATGTAGACTGTGTAGTGATTTTTAGGTGTGGGCTGTGGTGTTTATTAGGGTAGAGGGTGGAAAGTAATTAATGTTTAATTAATTAATCATTTCTTTATTATTGATATTAATTTATCAATTGATAAATATGTATGGCAAATGTTTATTGTTATTTTGGGGCCAATTCGTATTCGGTAAAATGCCCTCCGAATAGCCGTATAGAGCTTTTTTCCCATACAAATCATATGTAGAACCGTACCCGTACGTACGATGTAGTACGATGCGTAGTCAAAGCAGTTCTCTGTATGGATCGTACCGAAGACCGTACAACTCACTAATCCGTACGAATCGCATTCGGAACGCGCAGTACACGATGTCCGTACGGATCAAAGCTGCATTTTCTGACCCAGCAAGTACGATTCGTATCGACAACACTCCATACGACTCTTTTTCTATGGGAGAATAAAACGTCTGTAAAAGCAGATTTTGCCTCAAAATGCATACGAAACGGACCCCCCCGGGTACGGTGCGTACACCCCATGACTGCAGGGGTACCGTGCATCAGGGTACGGTGCGTACACCTCTGGATTTCAGGGGTACGGTGCGTATGTCCCCGTGCGTACACCCCATGATAGTAGGTGTACGGACTGTAGGGGTACGGTTCGTACACCCCAAGGTCGTAGGTGTACTTTGCGTACACCCCATGCGTACACCCCTTGATTTTAGGGGTACGGTGCGTATGTGATAGTGTTGCCCTCCGTACGAATTGCTCATACGCGACGTTTACCGTACGTATCGCGTACTGATTTTTACGAATCGGATGGTTCACTGTGCGGGTCGATGTCGTTCGGATTTACCCTTCATTTTCGTACGGCTCGCACTGATTCGGACGTATTTTCTCGCAATGGATCGTACTACGCGATTCGGACGGATTTGTACGATTCGTATGGAAATGGCTACGAATACGAATCGTCGGAGGGATTTGTTTCCCGAATCGGAATCGACCCCTTTGTGTGTGTTTTGTTTTTATAGGGGTAACGTTTGGGGAGTAAATTAATTTGTACTTGTTTGAAAAAATGTTCTATAATATTTGTTTAATTGATAATTAAATATGTTAATTATGATGGCACTTTAAAAAAAATAATGTTTTTGTTTATAAAATGTTTCTATTACAAAATAGTTATTTAAAATAAAAACTTTCTAGGTATTTGTTAGATTTTTTTACATTCTAATTTGTTTCTGTATTTTGTAATAGTTCAAACTTTTATGTTTTATTTTTTGTTTTTTTAAATCTTTCATGTTGTTGTTGTTAATTTGTTTGTTTTTAATTTTGAACTGACCCCAGTGGAAATATAAATGTTTACCCCTCCGCTATCCAACACTTCCCCTACTGTTGCACTCATTGGAGTGGGAATAGTAATTTTTACCTCTCCGCTGTCCAACACTTTCCCTACTGTTGCACTCACTGGAGTGGGAATAGTAATTTTTACCCCTCCACTATCCAACATTTTATTTACTATTGTACTTACTTGAGTGGGAATATTAAGTTTTACCCCTCCACTATCCAACACTTTCCCTACTGTTGCATCCACTGGAGTGGGAATAGTAATTTTTACCCCGCCCCCGCAATTCAACACTTTCCCTACTGTTACACTCACTGGAGTGGGAATAGTAATTTTTACCCCTCCGCTATCTAACACTTTCCCTACTGTTGCACTCAGTGGAGTGCAACATTTTATTGTAAAGATTATTATATAATGTAATGTTTTAATTTGTAATATAATTTTTTTAATAGACAATATTGTGTAAATGTATGTAAATATATATTTGTAATTTTTTTATATATTTATAAAATTATAAAGTACATTACAATTAATCGGTTGTTTATTGTTTTAAAGGAAATATATATATTACATTTGATATATGTATGTTTAAATATTTTTTAATTACATTTATTTTATTATATTTTTTAAAATATATATTAAATCTAAATACTTTTTTTAAAGTTAATTTTATTATTTAACATATTCAACATTAATTTTGTATTAAAATAAAAACATTGATATTTTGTACAGCTATATTTTTTACATCAATATTATTTTTTGATATTTTTGTATTTACAATTTTAAATATAGGTTGTCGATATTTTTTACATCAATATTTTTGCATCGATATTTGTGTATGGAGATATTTTGGGAATCGATATTCTATCAGTGAACCCGTGAATCGGCCATCCCTGCGGATGCCACACCTTAAGGTGGATGACAAGAAGGGTGACTGACAAAAAAGGAGTTTTGAATTTCAGTAACAGGTTGCCTTCTGCCTACATATATTACTTTTGAAAGGTTCTCGAATTCAAGAAAAAGAAAACTGAGATTCACTGAAAGATAGTGTCTAAAGAATTAACACTGCCATTTCACACAGAGAGAACTATCTCAACCTTAAAATAAATAATGGTAGGTTTATTATGGTTGTGCTCTGATAGATGCTGTAAATGAGTTAAAGGTCTTTACAATTCAAACAACTGAATTAAACTCATGAAGATAAGAATTAAAGAAGTTGGAAAAGGACCCAGGTAGGGATTTGATGATTATAAATGAGAATGTTTCTTCTGCCACGAACCTCCAACTCACCCACCTACAGTCTCCTTCACAGCACAGCACACAGAATGGTAGAGATTATATATTTACAAGGCTGGAAGAGGTACAAATAAGGGAGGATGTGTGAACAATCCTTGGTGGGGTCAGTTATGGACAGTGTTGTATTAAGTGTCTCATGGCCCCTAGTGTGAGGAAGGGAATGCCCTGGCTGCTGTTTGATTGGTAAAATAATGCAATAATAAGGGTTCAGTGGAGCCCTCAAGCATCTGGATCCTGTTGCCACTGCACCTGGCCCACCAATGGGGGCTATGCCTTTGCCTTTGGGGGTGTTCAAGACGAAGGAGGTTGAGCACAAACTGTGGTAAAGGAAGGCTTGGCCAAGCGTTTCCTGCACTCCTGCGAAGGTCTGAGAAGATTGTAGGGCGTGAACTTCGGTCTCTTCCCTTGGAGACTCTAAACTGTTCTGCTTTCCATTTTTTCATAAACATCAAATTAATGGTTTTTAAAAAAGGAGTGCATTGTTGACATAGTTTTTGTTTGCTACATTGGAACCAATGCTTTGAATAACTGGTCATGAAGCGTGCATCGACCCAGCACCAATTATACATACTGTCTGTCAGTCCATCACTTTGGCCATACATCTATCCCACGTCCATGTGTGTATGATGTGTGTTGTCTGCTACTGTGAATGTGTTTATGTCTGTAATGATGGTGTCGTAAATTGACAGCAATGGGTTAGCATTTAGCTGAAGCCATCCTGTATTTAGAAGTTATCTTATCCGCTTTGTGAAAGCCATTTTGTATTTCTGGCAGCCATTTTGTTTGCCATGTGCTCGCCATGTGCTCTGTCCGATCTTTCTGTTAACTGCTCTTGTAATCTGCCTAGAGACAAACTATACTTAGCATCTTCCACTTTCGCACATGCCCAGAAGGGCCTAGCTAGTAGAATGCACCTGCTTCTCTAGTATAACTGTGGGGCTATTTTTGCTGCTGTATGGAGAATTAACTCTCCTCCCACTTTGTTGAGCAAGTAGATCTTGTATGCCCAACTTAGTCATATTGCATGCTTGCATGAGCCAGGACTGCCCCTTGCATTTATGCTTACTATATAACCCTAAGCATACATAAAGCCCCAGTTTTCTGTACTCCTGAGACTGCCTCATTCAGTTGCTAAGGCTTCTGTGTGACGTAGTCTCACTCATTTGAGGTTAATAAAAATGCTCTGTTATATTTCAGCTTCTGTGCCAATTTCTTCTTTGTTGGTTTAAAAGGACCAAGTATCAGTGGGACCCCTAAGAAGGTTAATTGATGTCTTCAATGGCATTATCAGAGCTTGGTTGTGCATGGATATCCGCATGTCGGTTATCTGAGTGCTTGGATGTCTGTATGTATAATGGCCTCTGTGAATGTTTGTTTCTATTTTGTTGTGTGCCTGGGAGCCTGTATGTATCTTAGCCTGTGTTCCTGAGTACCTGCATTTCAGTTGGCATTTTCACACGTTATGTAGAGTGCCTGTTTGTCTTCGATTTGGGTTCATGTGGGACTGTATGCCTCATGGTCTGGATATCTCAAGACTGTTATCTGTTAGTCCACTCATCCACTACTCATCAACCACTGCCTATCAGTTTCACTGCCTGGCCATGTGTGAGTTCTTGTGTGAAAGCATAGGTACCTGGACATTGGTTAGGTTTGCAGGAGAAGGGCTGCTATGTCTGTTGCTCTACTTGTATGGGTGCCTTTACGTTTTTTGCCTGTGTTTAAAATTGCCTGGGGATTGACTGTCCTGTTTACAGGCCATGTGAATATGTCTTTTGGTCTGCATTGTGGATGTCTGTGAGTGTGGTTTTTTTATTCATGGATACTTCTATCTGTGTTGCTCTGTTTATATGTATGTATTGTATGTCTGTATTTTGTGTGAATTTGTACATATATGTATGTGCATGTAGTATACAAAATTCAAACATTTGGTTGAAGCTTCTTTTAGAATTGTGGGGCATATTCACAAGAAAAGTGGCAAAGCATGTCATTCAGCCAAGAAGGCTACCGACACACTCCGTCACTTTAGAAATGAAGGGCTGAGCCATATTTACAAGAATTTGGTGCAGCCCCGCATTTCCCCCTGTGCTGGCACTAAATTTAGCTGCCCAGCAGCAACAGAGGCACCTTTGCACCAGAGTGCCTACTTTGAGGGGAGTGATTGTTAATGTGCAGGAAGGCATCCCTTCCTGCACATAAACAATCTGAAATGGCGATTTGAAACTTCTATGTGTGTTGCAAAACGTCGTTTTTTTGTAATGATTGTTTATGTGCAGGATGGGGCAGCAGGCAATATGATACATTTCTCCTTGTTTCCCCTGGGTAAGGCCAGGTTTTTCCAGGTATTCATTTTGGTGCTGCCCCATATTTACGACACGCTGGTAATTATGGGGCAGTGTCAAAATCAATGGGTGTTACATTGGAACGCCCACAGCAGCAGCCATTGCCCTACCCTTTCACGCTAAGTATAGCGTGAGAGTGTGCCTTGTTTACAAGGTGGCCTTAAGCCACGTTAATTGGCTTAAGACTGCCTTGTAAATAAGGCAAAGACCGTGTCACCACCACAACGTATATAAATGTGTGTTGTGATGATAATAGGGGCTTGTAAATATGCCCCTGTGGTTTCTGCGTGTTGCTTTATCCATCCACTGTGCAAACGCCCCTTCCGTTGGTAGTTATGTATCAAAAGCGTATTTTTGTTAGTTTGCTGCCTACTAGTAGAACACTGAATATAAAACATCTGTGAGTATTATTTGTATTTGTCTTTTTTATCCAACAACATATTTATTGACCGAAAGAACACAGAAGAGTCAAAGGCTTAAGAAGCCTCCGGGATTTGAGGGCAAATACAGCTGAAAAGGCTAACTAAAGAAAGCCTTCATGAGCTGCAGCTGGGTCTTTACTTAACTTAAAATCAGTTTTTCTATGAAACAGCACCTTTATCCTATTGTTCAACCCCATTTTAATGAAAATACGGATGAGAAATTCTGTCATTTAAAATGGCGGCAGCATCCCATGCTTCAGGAGTAGCTTTGCATTCAATGCAGGGTCGTATCTTTGGGTGGGGAGAGTGTTTAAGGTTTTCCACGCCCCCCCCAACAAATGTATTATTTAATAAATAGTTGGGTATAGGAGGTTTCAGTCAGGTATAGTAAGGTGCCTGTCAAATTTCATCACGATTTTTTAAATGCATACTCGGACAAAAGTGCACACACTGTCACACAGGGCACAAGTCCTAAAAAAAGAAGTGGGGAGACTAACCAGGTTAGGAAGTATGCAAGTGAAATCATGATGCGTACCATCACATCGCATGATGTCACGACGTGTGGCATTGCACGTGACATCACAGGAAGTGACCTCACTGGAAGTGACATCAGAAGATGTGACATCAAATATTAAAACCTCACACATGTTTATCAGGTATATCATGAGTACATTTAAGCACATTATGAGATTTAACAAATGAGATTTGGCATTGGGGTTGTGCCAAAAAAGTGCTGTAATCCTGACGCAAAATCTGGGCCTCAAGTAATAAAAAAATTGTATTAAACCCTGCCACAAAGAAATTGGCAATAAGGAGAAGCATGGCAGTAGATCTGTTATGCTAAATTGGTTGCTAAGTCTACATTTTGAAATATTTGATTGGGTTAAAGCATCTGCTGTAAAGGTGCCCAGTAAATCTCAGGGAATAGTTATAATGGTGAGATAACTCTGTAGTTCAACTCATTTATTGGAGAGATCTGTGTTTTGTGAAGTCCCAGATTTGGATCAAAATAGTATAAGGTCAATGTGCCTCCTGCAAAGCACATCACGTAACATTTTTATATTTTTGTAGATAGTAAAGTGAGTTACTGTGTTCAACACAGAGATAATTTTGTTACCTGCAGTTCATAAGTTGTAATCTTTGCTGTATAGCACATTGAGCTATGAAGCACATGTGACTCCTACACCTTGGAACCCTGTCTCATGTAACTCATCTTGCACCTTGATTTATACATGTACATGATTTATTGTCAGTGTATTACTTGTATGTTACATAAAGAGCTCTCTTACCGTGCATTGCATTGCGTTAGCGCTATAAAATAAATAAAATAGTGCTATATAAATAGTTGTTTGTGTAAATACTGGGACAGACTAACACATCTGACATTCTTAAAGTGTGTGCATACATCTCTTATATACAGGGACTGAACGAAGGCAAAAGCAGGCTTCTCTCAGTTCCTGTGAAGAGATAACAAGCTGTGTGCCTTTGCTTCCCCTCCATGGCATTTACATTTAAGTGTGAGGTTCCAGGCAGCCTCCAGTCAGGGTATTCAAACAAAAGGAGGCCTGATGGCGAAGCGAATGGAACGCAGACGCGCTGCAGAACATGTCCCGGTGTCTGAAAATTACACCAGGACAAGTTCAGCATATTTCTGTGGGGCACAACTTCTTGGCAGGGGGGACGGTGTCCACCCTGTGAAAAAAGTGGGTGGACGCCGAGTACCTGCGTCTACCCCCAACTTGTGCCCTGCTGTCACACACACTCTCGTCTACGTTTTTAGTACCCTTCACAATACACACTCCTTTTCCTTTGGCCCCTAATCCCATCTAGTGCACGTCTCTTTATATAATAATTAAGATTATATGCCAGTGTGATTGTCGGAAAATCTGAAGCTCGCTACCCCCTGATTCAATGGGTATGACCTGTTAAACCTGCTAAGGGAAAACATCTAAGCCTGGATCAATTATTTACGAAAATGAAGATGCCAAATAAAGACATGGCCCTAAAATTAGAGCATTGATGGGAATACTCAGCTTCTATAAATACATCAGGCTGGAATATGCATCGAAAGGAAGTCTAGGGACGTCCACAAATGGAGCCCCGCGCGGTCCTATCTGAGGCTAATGAATGATGCCAAGTTGTGATGGATGGGCAACAAAGCTAAATCCATTAGTTTGCTCATAGTCTTTATTGTTTGCATCTCATTTGCAATGTGCTCTGAGCACTAATACTTCAGCGCTGCCTCATGGACAACGATGACAGGGGTCAAGAACAGGCGTACTTACAGAAAATAGAGAGCACCTTGGTTACGCTCCAGGAAATGACTCCCAGTAACGGGGTCACCAGGAATACCTTTGATGAAACAATGTTTCATGCGGAGAAGGGCCAGGCAGAGCAATTAGCAGCGGTGTGTTATTCATATTTATAGGTTTTAATGGTTCATTAAAAATCTTGAGTAAATGAATGGCTGGTCAGGATTGGTTCCTCAATATCACCAGCGTAGCAGCGCTCTTGGGCGCGCGTGATAGCGGATATGGATCCGCTGCTAGCCTGGTGATCCTGATTGCTAAAAGACACATGCCGCAATGCTGGTCACACAACAAAGTCTCATTCAATGGAAGGTGGGGCATAGATGGGGCAGGCGGATGGTCCTTGAGGTGGACGTTTATAAAATAATGGGCTATCTGGGATATCTAAACACAACAAAATACAGGGTCATGGGAAATATTACTTCTACATGACGTTAATGAAGAAGACGTCAGTACTCTGTGTTTGGAATGAGTCTCCAAAATGTGTTTATCACAAAGTAGCAGTGATCACAAAAAAATGTAGAAGTCTTTACAGTATTCATAAAGGAGGGTGGGTCAATAACGGAAGAGGGGCACACACTTTTATACCCAGTTTGAGAAGTTACTAGAATACTATCACATGGATTTTTTCTAGCAGGCAGGTGCAAGCATGACGTTGTTTGAAACTGAGAAACTCAAAACAAGTGTCCTTTAAATGTACCTACACTGGAACAAGGCATCTACTCACACAGTAGTTTTTATTAGGTCTCGCCCTGGAATTCGCATCCGAAGGATGCGTCCAGGGTCGGAGACTTATAGTTATCGGACACGGGGGAATGAGGACAAGAAACTGTCAAGAGCTTTTGAAGGCAGATTTGGGTGCGCGAACGTTCCGTCCCACGCCGTGCACATGCGCGCGCATATACACAAACAGCAGACAGACACTCGCTCACACACACACCCTCTCCCCCCCACAGTCACACACACAGACTCCAAGACACATACAGACACGCACGCACGCTCACACACATACACAACCCCCCACCGATGCACGCGCACACACACATGCCCCCCGCCCTCGCAGCTCAGGCGTGCATATACACAAACAGACAGACACTCGCTCACACACACCCCCTCTCCCCCCCACAGTCACACACACAGACTCCAAGACACATACACGCACGCACGCACGCTCACACACATACACAGCCCGCCACCGCCGCACGCGCACACACACATGCCCCCCGCCCTCGCAGATCATCAACAACAGGAAGCCACACTCACCGGCTTCCTTGGTGCGGCGGCGGAGGCTCCTCTCATCGGCATCTGCAGGGCCCGGCAGCAGGACTCTTCCTCCCTCCTTCGGCACCGGGGCGCAGGGTAGGCTCCTGCTTGCTCCGGTGCTCCAAACAGCCGCGGCTCTTCCGTGGGAGGCGGGGTAGGCTCCTGCCCTCCTACTTCCTGTTTCCGGTTGTCCCGCCCGGCCTGCCTGACTTCCTGGTCGCAGGCCGGCGGCGCGAGCTCTGAACTTGTGCAAACGAAAAGTGCATATAGATGCAGTGCTTGCCAGACCTCATTAACTACATGGTTATGACGTGGAAAGCGCTGCTCTATTCACTCAGCCTTATTTTTAATAAAATCTCGCCCGTGTACTGCATCCATGTCGGAGAAAACAAAGCAAGTACCAGAGCTTTACAGCACTGCTCGTCCGGAAGAAGTGCAGCTTAAAACAGCTCTCAACAAATGTGATAACTACTGAGAGCCTTAAAGGCAGTTGTGGAGATGTTATGCAAGGTCTGCCCAATTATTAATTGTTTTATGTTAACACTGTGCTTTTTGTCTTTAACTCAAAATGTTACAGCTGAGAGAGTAAGTTCAGTCATGCCCACTATACTTATGGAGACCAATCTCATGGTATGTATATACTGGAGCCACTGAAACTGAATTGCATAACAAAATGAATACATGAACGCACAAGACTAGTGCACACTTCATTCCACAAAGATTTCTCTTGCAGGGGCAGGTTAGGAATTTTCCCTTGCATTCTGGCAGATGTTTTGTTTTTCCCACTAAATAAAAGTAACACTGCCACTACCAGCATGTAAAGAAAAGCAGGACTGGATGGCCTAGTCTGGAGTCGATCGGTAGGGTTACTGCACAGCCTGACAGAGCAGGATTTCATAATGCTACAAGAAGGGCAGTGCAGCCGGTGACATATTCTTGGGAATAGAAAAGTATTCATTATAAATTCCACCACCGCACAGCAGCAGTGTACCAACAAGCGGTGCCACACCAGGTCAGGACATTGTTGCCAACCTCATGAACAGACGTGTGCACCTATTTGCTGAGGTGCATGAAAAGTGGCAACTAATGGAAGCTTTACAACCCCATCTTGCTGCACTTCACATGATGCTGCCCTGTTACCTCAGAGGAAGACCTGCCCTCTTGAAAAGAGAATTCACCATGTGGAAAGGGGACGTGGCCGTAGACATGCAGGGCTTTATGCAGATAAACTGCCCGAGGCCCTCCTTCAGTTTTCAGACCCCCCCCCCCCCCACCCCATCCGTTTGCAAATCGAATGTACATATAAAAATTATTTGGACACATCATTAAAATGTTTAACTTTTCTACAAGAAATATTGTATATGTACTTTTTTATGCAAAGAAAATTTAAATACTGCATAAATGACTTTTCTACAACACATATTTTATATGTACCTTTTTATGCAAAGAAAATTAAAATAGCGCATAAATAAAAACATTGCCATTTACAGTACTAATAGCTCAAACTTAAATAATGCGAGACCTATTGCATTGCAAATGCTTGTAATGCATGTGTCAGGTGCCAAGATACAACTCAGGGCCTCATTTACAAGCCAATTGCGCTGCTAATCCGTCACTGTTTTTGAGGCACCAGCAGCCCATATTTACAAGGTCACTTAAAGACACCCTGCGTGAATTTTCATGGACTTGTAAATATGGGCCCCTTTTACGCATTACTCTGCATGAAAGGGGCGTTCCATGGGTGTTGCTGTGGGTGTTCCCGCGCAACATCCATGGAACCTGACACATTTCCATATTTACAGCATTTTGTAAAGCTGGAAATGCATCAGAATCATACGCCTCTGTGAGGCAAATGAGTGGCATTATGAGAAAAAATAATTTTACTTCTCCTCATTTTTTTTCTCTCTCTATGTGTGCTGCATTCTGCAGCTGCCATAAAAAGATGGAAATGCCATCAATTATTGTTTTTGTGCTGGAAGGTGTCCCTTCCTGCACAAAACATATCATCCCTACAACACATATACCCTTGCAACATGACGCAAGGGTGTCTGCGTTGGTGCACAGCTGCTGCTTATGTGCAGGCGCAGTGGAGAAGGACAATATTGCGATGAATCTTGTAGATGCGGCACATGCCTGCCCTTTTCTTTTGACGCACGGCAGGTCAGCAGGAGGGCCTGCTGTACTGCGTTAAAATTTTGTAAATGAGGCCCATGTCTAAATGTAAAGACAGTGCTTCCAGTTAGTGATTTTACAAAGATGGCTTCCATGGGTTATTGAAACAGTAGCATAGTTATGTTCGAAAACATGATAAGTGTGCACCATGTTGCATCCATGACAGCTTTTGAAATATAAAGTGGAAGGTACTAACTATTCTGTGAGATCTGGTCTTCCGATGCAAGTATATATTTTCGTGCAATGCTGTTCAATTGTGACAGTGTATATGTGCTATTAAATTTTCGATAGTGCTATTGTTTTTTATACTTCAAAAAAGCCAATAAAATTGTAAAATCTTGAGAAAATGGTCCATTTCTGATTCGTGCAACAAGATATACTTGTGCCAGGTTGTAGGGGGTGACAAAGATGTGATTAATTGTTAGGGAGATATATTAGAGCAGTTACATTTAATAAAGTTCACCTGGTATTCAGATTTCAAAAAGTCTAAATTGAATTTAGTGGTGTGGCTCACTGGCTAGAGGCGGCAGACCCGGAAGCAGATAACGGCCTGGGACCAGGGTTCAATTCCCGACGCGGCAGGGTCGTGGACCAGGGTCAGCGGACTCGATTAATCTCGCCTTGGTGCCTACTCTAACCAGGGATCACACTCGGCAACTCTGGGCATTAGCTTGCCTCATCTCTACAACGGCCCCCCACATTCGCCAGGGATGCCTGGTTTCACCTTGGAGATACCCAGTAGGGACCATCTCACAGGGATAGCCAGGACGGGTTTCCCAGCGGTCTACAGTGCCACGACGCCTCAGGGCAGCAGTGCTATTTACAAGACACATACATTTTTAGTATACACTCGGTCACAATCACTGACTAAAGTGATTATTGTTTATAGGAAGATCTCCTGATCAACTCAGAACTAAATTTTTGATGATTAGAGTGACCCTGTCACTTTTATCCTTCATTATGGCCTATTGATTGTGCCGGCTGTCCCACTCCTCGCTTGACAATTAGTGGAGGAGGCATTGGGTTCGATGAAGATGTTTCCCTAGATGAGGTGGCTTCTGCTACACCTAAAGAAGCCTTTTATCACCTCTGGATTTTAAGGATGATTTCTCTGTCCTTGGTGTACCTAAGTGGAGTTTAAGTGGTGACAGGCTTGGTTACATCTTGTTTCGATTATGTCAATAAAGCAACCTTGGTCTTCGGCATCATCTGCAGAATTGCCTACAAAGAATACAAAATGCTGCAGCATGTCTTCTGAGGGCACTTCACCATCAAGGTCACGTCTGTCTGCTATCCAGGCAGTATATTGACTTACAATCACCAAAAAGTCTGCTCTGCCAAACTCTAAACAAGGGTTGTGTCTTGGAACATGTTTAGCCTTGAGTGAGGCAAGCTTATCTCAAGAGTATTTGACCAGTGATTCAGATGTCCACTGAGTGTTGTATCATGTCTTGGCAAGGCATACAAGTGACTTGTGCTGATTACAGTGCAGAGACCAAATCCATAGAGTAGAATTTAGAGCAAGCTATGAAAAATGAAGCAAGACCCTTGCAAATTGTGAAGTCTGATGAGGAGAGAATTAAATCAAAGTCAGAGGGTTTTGATAGATGTTCAGTCCAAGATTGAAGGATCAAAGCCTGAACTTCTACTGATACATTTGAAACCAAGAGGGAGACCTTTACAAAGAGTTGGTCCTTGATCAGAGGTTAGGCTAAAATTATGTCTGACTATCTACAATCTCATAATAGTCCAGAAAGGAATACAATGGCAAACTATAAGATGTTGACTAGACCTCAAGCTTGAAGAAGCCAGTTAATCAGCTATTGAATCTAGAAAAGAAGCATCATATTCTGGCTGGATTTATGGACCAACGTAAGGCAAGTGTGGAAGGTATAAAATAATGTAATATTTTAATAGGATCCTAGAACTTCCATATTCAGCAGCTTATAGGTACACATGTTCATTTCTGTCCTACTGCCTCCTTCAGCAGCTCTTAATCAGATAAGTGGATATCTTCCTAGCCATGCGGTTCTGTTGCATCGACCTTCACTGAATCTTGCTTTTCTCTCTCAAGTATGCAGGGATTGTGTGCGCAACACCTACAGTAGCAGTAATGTGCCATCCTTAGATGTATCTCATTGTGAGCTGCAACACATGCCTTTACCATGCCACAAACATTCAGCCCATTGAACACAATGAAACTATCTGGGCCTTAGGGGTGGTGAATATGCCTTTCTTGTCCATTAATTAATATTACATACATGGCTACATAGGTGGGTAGTATACCTATGTTATTTAACACATTCAATACTTTCAAACATGCCTGTTGTGCCATCAGTGCTGCTGTCAAATGAAAGTGCAAGGTGGGGGTCATTAAATGTGTCATTTGATTATTTTTCACAAATTAAGGTATTATCAGTAAATGGTTGCTGAATAGTAACACTATCACCAGTTAATCCGTCAAAATATTGAAGAAGTAACATATGTGTATCAAAATCTGGACTCATGTCCTTTAAATTCTAATGCATAAGGTTCACATAACAAATACTTATTTGTTTACATGTGAAGTACCACTGCTGTAACACTGTCCTTCCTTTGAACAGTGTAACATTTTCAGACAATTTCAGTTGCATGCTGTGAGACTTCAGGATGACATGGTGTAAGATGTATATGAAACATGAGGGACATGGGACAATGGGAGCTTGTTGGGCCTTTTGAAGAGTAAAAAGACCCTGCTTACAAGGGAAAGGCTCACGGTGTTCTAGCTTTGTATGATCAGGGTGATAAGCTATTCTTACGTCTAGTCCAAGGACCTTCTGAAGCAGCAGCAGCCCATGCAGGTAAAAGCGGTGGGGTGGGGGGGGGGGTGGCGGAGTCAACAGAGGACGATGTTGGAAACTAAAATAACAAATAAAGAAAAACACTTACCATGCGCTCTTTGCATCACCGACTCAGCGATGAGGCGCAAGGTAAGTTGTGTTCTTGATGTTTTAGTTTTATTTTCCTTCGTCATCCTCTATCGACTCCCTCCCCACCCGCCCCACCGCTCTTACCTGCATGGGCTTCTCCTGCTGTGAAGAAAGCAGTCTCATGCAAAGTAATGAGCTCTGGCAACAAAACATATTTTAGTCAGTATACAAACCCTTGTACATGTCTATGTTGTGAAATACAAATCAGGATTTAATGATCTTGCCCAAAACAGGTAGTCAATAGAGCAACACCGGTGGTGTGAGCTTCTGAATATTGGTTTCCAGATATTAAATGTGTTGTCTATGATGCCTCAGGTGGATTTATGTACATATTGTATTGCAAGTGGGCGATCGTGGATGCAGAAATACAAAGCTGCTGCATCACAGTTGTACAAAGTAAATGAAGTTGAACAAGAGGGCCATTAGACACCTCTCCCAGGCATAGAAGTAAGACTTGTGCCCTGAACATCAAATCAGCTGCAAACGGTTTCCCATCAGATGTTGAGGGAGCACCAGCTACCCTCCAGTATAACTGGGTGGGTGTACCCTCACTGGCCAATCCAGCGGAGCCTAGTGCTCAACTGGTGGGTGAAAAAAAAATGTGGATCTTAGCAGTCTCAAAGGTGCTAAGACCACTGGCGAAAACACACAATTGCCAGAAAAGGACTAAAATGGCAGAAAGGTACATGTTTTATATGAAGCAAGAGGGCTTTCATCACTGCAGTCAATGTGCATTGCTTAGTACTCAGTCTTATTTTCAAACCTCCCCAAGCCAAGAAAGCAAACTAAAGTTGCATTATCCTCCTTTGAACCATTTGTGTGGAACAATTTAGTACCATGTTGGACCTTGCCCTCTCTGCAGGGTCATCCCCAAACATTTGGCCTTCACTCCTCTTATTCTTGCTGAGTATGGTTTTGTTGGCCTTAGGACTCTGTGCACTTTACCACTGCTAACCATTGCTAAAGTGCCTGTGCTCTGTGCTCAAAACATGGTAACTGTGGTGACTTGGTTGTCGCCTCTACTTTCGTTTGTGCTCCTCTTCCCTACTACCCAGCCTGCATGAATGTGGAATGCGTGGTGATGTCATGAATGTATGGGTTGCTTGGAGACTTGCTCCTGGTGGGGCTACATTACAGCTACAACATATCTATTTACCATCCTACTTACCATCTACTTGAATTGTAACTGGAACTTAATAAAGTACCATCTTGGAACCTACATCCGGTACACATTTGGCCTTCTTTATACTACAACAGTAACATTGGCTTATACCCAATTGGCATATATCAAAAGACCTTAGTAAAGTGCACTACATGTGCCCAGGGCCTGTAAATTAAATGCTACCAGTGGGCCTGTAACACTGATTGTGCCACTCTCTCAAGTAGCACTTTAAATATGTCTCAGGCCTCTCATTGCAGATCCTTTGTGTTCAGTTTTAACCTTCCATGTCTACCTGGCAAAATAAATCTTTTGCCAAGTCAAAACCTTCCTTTTTAATAGATTTAAGTCACCCCTAATATAGGCCCTGGAAAGCCCCATGGGCAGGGTGCAGTATATTTAAAACGTAGAACATATACTCGTAAGTTTACATGTCCTAGTAGTGAAAAACTCTTAAATTTGTTTTTCATTACTGCAAGACCTATCTCTCCTAGAGGACAACATTGGAGTTGCCTTATCACATTTTATAAGTGTAATTTCCAAATGGGAAGCGATAACCAGTTCATGTTTGGTGCCTCTGGAATCCTAAATTAAAATCCTAATGGTGAAGTTGGGTTTTAAATCCTGAAAATGCCACTCTGAGAAAGTTGGCATTTTCTTACCTTAGCCATTTCGGAACTGGAGCTTGTCTCTGCTATCTGTGAGTCTACCCTGCCAAGTGGAGCCACCCCAATCCTGGATGCTTGGAAGTGTACCTAAGGTGCTTTGTCAGCCTCTGTCGATCCAGGGGAACTGACACATCTCTTCTGCTGCACGGTGCAACCCGAAGCAGAACAAATGCATCTCCACTGCTGTGTGGACTGGATCCATTGCAAAGGCTTGCATCCCTGCCGCACCTTGCATCGCCTTCATAATTGCCACTGTGTGATGCTTCCTCGGTTCAGGCACTCGCCGGTAGCCTCGACATCAACGACGGACTCTTCATCGCAGCGTAGCAGCTCTTTGGAACTGACGCATTGCCCGACTGAGCACAGCATCCCCAACGCAGGACTTCACATCACAAGCCCCGTTGACGGGATACTCGACGCCGACACAACAGCACCTTGTACCACAGCCTCACTGCATCTCAGAACCAACGTATCACATCAGCTGCGCTTGTTGCACAAATGCTTTACACATTGCCTATAAGTTAAGCCTGACTGCTCTGTGCTAAGCTATCAGGGAGTGAGTACAGGTTAATTTGAGATTTACTTGTGCCTTAACCTGATTAATATTATGGTTGCTGCTTGACCTGGGCTGTCCCCCAGTCGACCTTCAACGCAATTTATAACATACCCACTCAATTTCATCTTTCAGCTTTAGCTGACTCCTGTGAGAAATCTTGTCATCAACACATTGGAAGAAGTATAAAGAAGTGTAAATAGAGTGTATTATAAGTCAGCCCTTTTCAGATATTGAATTGTATGTGTTTTTCATGGTTGGCTTTTGCTAGAACGGGCTGCCCATCAAGCCTATAGAATTTTGAGTATGGTTACATTGTCCTACATTTGTTCACATTAGGCTTTAGTGATGGGATCAAGTAGTTGCCTTGTAAAACTGCATTTGCAACATACTGCATAGCTACCAGTTTAGACTTAATCTGCGTTCTTTGATGTATTTACTATGCTGGCACATTGATGTTTTAATTGCTAAATTATGGCTTAACTGCTTGGTGTTTAGATGACTCAGCAAGCCATATGAAAGGCACAACACTGTTCACTAAGGCTGTCATGATAACATGTTGTCGGATTTACAGCTTTTTTGTTCACAGAGTAAAGGTGTAGGGCACGTATTACCTAAAGGTGTAACAAAAATATTCACCTTTTATCCAGCATATATCATGAGCAATACTTGCTAGGTGTGTCTTTTAAGCTCACCAATTTTAATGCTTACTTTATCTACTGTCTCAGTTTTATATCACTCTTATTTGATGATACAGCTTAACGCTGCTGATATAGCATGCTAGCGTGTTAATCCGTAGGCCCTCTTTTAGTGTAATCATTAATATTATTATTATTATGAGGAGGAAGAGGAAAAGGAGTATCAGTAAGGGAACAAACACAATCACCTGTATGGACTCACTGTATTAATAAACCATTCTTTTTCTTCTTAAACAGTACTGAATTGTTTATATTTCTTGTTGTGAATTGTAAGCAACAACAAACATTTTACGGTATCAAATCTAATACCCTTTCATTTATAAGCAAAATATGTGCTTTATTGATAACTCTGGTTTGTGCTTCTCATTAAAAAGTTCCTTGTGTCTCATTAGCAAGTAGGCAAGAAGTCTAGAAAATGTTCCAAAGTGCAAACTTTTATTGCCAAGTTGTGGGGAAGTCAGGAAGTTTCAAGCCCGACCCACCAGGGATACAATATGGATTGGTGCCTGCAGCCAGAGGATGTGGTGTATACATCTAAAACAATTCTAAAGTTATGGGGTGCATAGAAAGAGCAGAGAGAGGAAAGTGCTTGTGCTCAAGACAGAAACAGTTCATGATGCCGAAGCAGAATGCGGTTGCACAGACTTGCCTAGATGGCACAAACAGTAACTGAAATGACAAGAAATGCTTGGATGCTCCTGAAAATGGCATTGAGAATCATAGTTGGTACAAAAGGTCCAATTTTGAAATTGTACGAGATAAATGTGTAGTTTCATGATTTAATTTTTTTAAACTTAAATCTATAAATCTGACAAAACGTTAATGATGTTCCATCGTACATCATTCCCACACCTAAAATATCTACCTACCATACATACCTTACCATACCAACCAGCCTCACCTACAGTAACCCTACCTACCTTAAATGACCAAGCATATCTACCTACCATACCTTCTGTACCTACCATATCTGACCTTGTTTACCTAACCAACTATGCTTATCACACCAAACCTATCATACCTATGATTCCCCCTACCAGGCATAACCCATCCTACCTAATCTACCTACAAACCTAGCCTAAAATATATAATCTATCATACCGTACCTACCAAACCTCCCTACTGCATTTATTTACCCACTATACCAACTATACATACAATACCTAATCTACCACAGGTACATGATTATTAGACCTAACATACCATACATAACTTACTACACGTACCCTATCATGCCTATATACCATACTTACCCTACCACACCTACTTAACCTACCACAGCTAACCTACCTGCCCACCTATAATCATAGATAAACTGCTATACTTAACCTATCATACCTAACATATCTTCACTTCAGATATGCCTATATCTTACACTTGCTCTGTGGTGACTTTTTATGGAAAAAAGTTGAACGTCATATGTTAGGGTCCTCTAGTAAAGTGTTGTGGTATTAATGTATGTTACAACAGACATAACTAATGACTCTATCTAGGGACCTCTACTAATCAACTAAGGCACTGGCGACTACATCAGGAAAGGGTCACCTGCAGCTTTTGAATAGCTTAGAAATGTGAATGCCCTTGCTTCTTTAAAAAATTGCATGAACTTCCGCTTTGCCAGTGCTTGTTTGGTGTTAATTAGAAACGCCTTTTGTTCACAGAACATATTTATATGTTTTATTCATTGTTTATTTTCACCTTGCATATTTGTTATATTTTCCTGGCTAATGTTTGCTTTTCAGTTGTCTATTACTCTTCCTGAGGTTTGTCTTCTTCCTCCTTATTAGGTTGAGTCTTCTAGACAGGACATGGCTGTCTGTTGTGAGTCATATTAAGGCTCACTTAGAAAATAGAGGGACTTAGAGCCCACCCATTGCTTATTATTGGTTGGCTTTCCTTGTCACTCTAATTTGCCTACTTCTTAATGGTGTCCCAACTTGTCAATTTATTTGTTTGTCCTTCCCATGGAGCATTGACTTCATCCAATCTTTTTGATTGACTCACATCACTGTTTCCACTGCTTGCTTTTCAAGCATTACTTTTCCTTTTGTGTGTATCACTCCATTGGCGTGTGTGTGTGTTTAGTGTGTTTTCGAGCCATCTCCATTGTGTACATTTCTCCACCTGCACTCTGTGTTGCTCTCTGTTGTCTGACTGCTTAGCCTTAACCTGCTCCTTTTTGCACTCAGATATGTGTTTCTGCCCATTGCTCAACACCGCTCTCACCATACGTGTTGTTTGCCCCAACCCCTGTTTTACTCCCGGCCTCCCCCTGTTGCTTTTAGATCAACTCTGAACAAAACATACTCTCGAAATGTTGGCTAACAAGCGATCTGAACTAGACATCCTCTCAAAATGTGGGCAAACAAGCGACCTGAACTAAACATCCTCTCAAAATGTTGGTAGTTCAGGTCAATTGTTAGCCAGCCTTTTGGGAGTGGTTTGATGTGATTCAGTTGTTAGTGTGTAGTATACAAGAAAATTTATTAACCTGTTTACCTTGGCAAACATTCTGCCGCGGTGTGGGCGTTCTAAAGGGTGGGCAGGGCTGCGTCAGCCAACGGTCGTGGCAGCACCAGAAGGGAGTGCTCGCGTTGGCGAGCACGGAACGGGTTAATTCATACTAACCCAATCCATAGCTCATGGTTCTCCCTGAAATGAGGGGTGCTGTGCAGCCAGCTGCAGTTAACAAAAACCCAGAGAAACCCAACAAAAGCCTTTGCTGCGACCTTTCGTGCCATTTTATAGGTGTGAGCACCATGCATGCATGCACCTACAAAATGATGGTGTACTTTTTTTTTCTTTTTTGTTACAGTTCTGCATTGGATTGGGAACAAAAAAGAAAATAAGATGTGCAAAAAGCATAGTTTTTTAAAGCATTTGAGTGGGAGAACAGAAGTAACACAGAGGAGGGTGGGGGTTACAGTGAGGCAACGCAGGCTAGGGTGGAGGCTTGTAAAAAAGATTTAAAAAATCTTGCCACCTGAGCTTTTGAAGACAGTAATCATCGCACTGGTACTTTCTAGGACCGACTGCTGTAATAGCCTTTATCGTAATCTTACCTTAAGTCCCTTGAAAAGGCTGTAGACCCTGCAGAACGCAGCTGCGGGTTTTCATTTTTAATTTCCTAAATATGATTCAGCCAGGGGAGCCATCAGGAAACTCCACTGGCTACCAGTCAGACGTGTCAGGTTTAAGGCTCTTTGCTTGGCATACAAATCACTGCATGGACTGGGGCCACTCTGATTTAAGGAGAAGCTCAAATGTTATATCCCAAGGAGGACGCTTTGCTCAGGCTCTGCTATGAACCTGACAATCCCCCCCTTGCAGGAGGACTACCTGGGGTGGAAAAAGCTTTTTTTAGGACCACAGCTGTGCTCTGGAACAGCCTACCACTGACACTAAAATCTTCTCCCTCTGTACTTGCTTTTAGAAGCTCCGTAGCTATAGCCGCTTCTACAGCACCAAGACGCCCTTGGGCAAGAGTTTGTGCTTTAAAATTCACAAATCAAATCAAATCAAGTGATGCAATAGAATACCTAATTTCATTTCACAGCCTTTTATAATTGGTATACCAGGTAAACATCGTTTGGAACTTAACAGAATTATAGCTCGAAATGTTCAACCTGATATTTTCCACGGATAAGTGCTCACTTCAAAGGTTTAGTATTTCTTGAAAAAGCCTCATTATTATCGGAGCAAATGTTGAGCAGTACCAATTAGCTGAAACACAAGCACACAGTGCAGAACATTCACTGTTTCTAGTCCTGAGTTGAATTTTCCTTATCTTTAATGAAGCTAATTCCTTCTTTGAATTGAATATAACCACCCATATCGACAATACATTTTTACCAGTATCTACAAAAATCAAATTAAACTGTCTTTTTAAAAAAAAGCAGAACTCTGCAAGGAAATGGTAAAATTACTGTGATTGTTTCTTTCGAAAAAAAATTCTTTTTTCTCAAATATTTTCTCAAGATGTGCCAATGATACACATCTTTATTAATAAGTAAAAGGTGCCTGCAAGGGATTTTGTTGAAAGATTCTTACTCTGGTGTACTGTACACGTAGTTACTTGGATGTTCAACCCCAATTGGTCTTGAACCCATGAACAATCGATGCATACATCAAATTATTGAAAATATAAACACTCAATGAATGAGAAAATAATATCAAAAACACGGGAGTATCTTTTTTTGAAAAAAAACTAAATCTTTTATATAGATGAAATTTAAGAGGGTACAATCAAATATAACTAATAAAGCAAAACACCATGAAGGAGGATGTACAATCTCCCTGCAAATCAAGAATGTATACATCTATTCCAAAATAATCAAAAAAGTAACAGATCTGAAAATACAGAAAACAATTACTTAAATACAATGAATGTTTGGGAAGTAGATGAGAGAGTCGACGTTTCGGTCTGTTGTGGCGTGATTGTCCATCAGACCATCTTCACGACGTACGGTCAGTTGCATAAAAAGACCCTTTGCAGCGGTCCAATCATCGGATAGGACCGAGACAAGTCTTGGTACAAAGCAGGTTCGCCAAAAAAGTTCACTCTTGAAATGTTCACTCTAGCGTTAAATTGCTTATCGCTGTATGCTTTAAAGGCATCAATCAGTACATGTTATATAACTATACGAGCGAGTAAAACAACTACACTCGGGGTATAGGGTTTTTGCAGCTCTCGCTAATCAATCAAGTCTTTATGTAGCACATTCATTGGCGTGAGTCCTGTGGATGCAGAGCAATTGATCCACATCTTAGCACATTCTTGGAAGCGCAACTGCTATCCCCTGTCTTTTTTGCTCTAGGGTGCATTGATGCTGTTTTCTCAAGCATAGACCCCTAGGAGTGATTGCCCCAATGGTCCCACTGATAGAGAAGTGTATCATCATGTGGAGTTTGCATTTAACACAATAATCAAAGAGCATCTGTTGTGGCACACCTGAGAGAGAAGGTGGAAGGACATACCCATGCACAGATTTACTATACTTTGACCACGGCAACCCTGCACCAATATTGCAGTACTGCCTTGCTTCAGAGAGAGAGAGAAAATGTGTCATTTCTACAGTGCTTTTGTTCTCTCCAGAGCCCTGGTGCACTTTTGGGAGCCATGGGCCAACACACACACCTTTGCACAATAAAGTAAGAGTGTTTGTGTTCACTAAAGCATGTGTATGTACTAAAAAGGGACCTTTACATAGAAAAACTATGCTTTAATGCTTTTTTCACTTTACATGTGTGCTGCACAATACGGCACTCATGCAAAGTTGAAAAAAGAGAGGAGAAATGAAAACATTTCTACTTGATACACCTGCCTCAAGGAGGCATAAGATTTTGGCACTAATCCCTGCCTTCCAATATTTTATATCTTAGAATCAAATCCCATGGGTAGTTGCATGGGAATGTCCCTGCACCACTTGTGGGACTCCCCCGATGCAAAGTAAGACAAAGCAGTGCATAGCGCAACTGGGTGTCACTTTCGAATGGTATCCAATGCAAATCCTGATTTGTTCTTGATAGTAAGCCTCCCCTAACACTTTGCGTCAGGTTTGTGTCACAAAAGTGATGCAAACCTGCTACACAGTATTAGTAAATCCAGGCTTAAGACTTGAGGGGAATGCACTCTGCTTCACCCTTCGAGCGAGTGTGGTTCTGCCTAAGGCTCCTGAGTGTTTGTATGTCATTGTATTAAATGGCAAAACATCCACCTGTAACAATATTGAGTGCGGAGTGTTGACACTACTGTATCCTCAAAGTGAACATAGATATGTAAGGGTGGAATTACTATTGTTAACTTCACATCCAAATACCTTGAAGCTAAATCGCTGCAATGCACATAGATTTGGAGTCAGTGTTGGACTGACACTGTGGGCAACATGGCACTGCCAGATGGCCAGCTTAAAAGGGCGAGTGTGTGGGCTGTTTTTATTTGTCCTGTTTGCCAACAGGACCAAAAAAGAATGATCCAGACTCCTTTTAAAATGGCTGGCAGTGCCAAACTGCAGAAAAGGGCAGTGCAATACTGTTTGGAAATAAGAATAGTATCTCTATACATACCTATGTATACATTGCGTGATGACGTAGTTGTAGTTGAGATTTCACACTCAATATTATTGCAGGTCGATATTAAAGGTGTCCCTCTATATCTAATTTATATACAGGGTCATAATATACTTTTGAGTTTCCACAGATATTTTGATCTGTTTGCTATCCTTTATTCGTCACAGTTGCTGGGAACTGTCCCTTTAAGCATCCTGGGGCATATTTATAACGAATTGGCAGAGCATGGCGTTCGCCTCCTTGGCTTAAGTAAAGGTGACGCTTCTGTGGCGATAGGGGCTTGTATATATGTCCCTCAGTTTCTTTGTTATACAGTCGTGGTGATGAGCCAATCTTTTTTGGTCATATTCATTGCACTCTGTAAAACAGTGCAAAAGTCTCTAAAAGTTCTGAATCTTTCATAACTCTATTCATGTATTTATTTAAAAGTACCTCTTGTGCTTTTCGGAATTTAAACAGTAACAATATAACTGAAGATTAGCATCACACTTTTTCATTCTTGAGTTTATTGCTTTCTGTCACAGTCAAGCTGAATTGTTCTGGAAAGTTCTTAGTTTCCTGCAGGCAGCAAGCCATGAGCTCACAGATGACATTTAGTGAAGAACGATGGAGCATATGTTATGAGTCACTGCAGTGTTTGTTTATCGCCGTGTTATTCAGCTCAGAGCCTGCTGATGCACCCAGACATCAAACCTGCAATTAATGTAACAGCTTGCTGACCAACCCTGTCTGCCAAACCAAATGGCATATCAAAGGGAGCTCATTAATGCTGTACATTAAAAACATGCGTATCATTGATTTATTTTTTGCACGTGGTAATCTTCCATTTTCTACTTTTCTGCAAAAACTGCTTCCTTTAACTTTTCTTTGATCATGATATTGAAAAGGTTGATATTTGCACAGCCTTCTCTCCCAGAGCCCTGCCTGTATATAGTAGTTGTGGTGCAGGTATCTTAATTCAGAGGAATTTAATTTGGATTTAATCTCTTCAGGAAAACAGAAAAGTTCAATGAACATTACTAAATGTTAATCAGTGGAAGCTCAGATTAACAAACATGAAAGGTTAATATCTTAGTGTGAAAATCTATCCTACCATTCCCCCTTCCAGGACTATCCATCACAGGTGTTGTTTCACTGAAAATATGAATTGATGGCGGAAGTAATAACACAAGCTCTTTGACGACCACTTCCCCCACAAGTTTTCATTACAGGAAACAACATTAGTTGACCTTCCACTTGATGATATAACCGAAAGTGTAACTGCATAACCTTTGCCCATGATTACATTATAAGAAGTGACAGAAGCAATAGTACAGAATTGTCAGCCATCATAAGTTTGAGTGCAGCTTGTCTCAAAAGAGGGTTTGAAAAGTGAAGAAATTTTTTAGGGAGGCCATCTTAAAGACTGATATCAGCATTCAGGGCCATCTACACCCTACGGCTGTGTGCGCATGTCTACCCAAACTCCTTTTCATCTCCGAATGATACAGAAGTGTCGCAAAGATTTACTGGTGCAACGTAAACTATCTACTACTCTCTCCTACTGACAATTTTTCTTAATCCATTCACCACCGATGTCAACATTTTCTATTCCCTTCTGTTGCATTCGGAATGACCAACACCTCGCCCTTCACTTGCTTTAGCCAGCAACTCGCATCTAAACAAGTTTCAATCATTTTCCACCTGTATCACTGCTTTTCTTAAGCCTCTCCAGCCCCTCCTGTTTGTGGCCTTTATCGATTATAACTGTGTATTCCTGCAAAAGATCGAACCCATGTTTACTAACATTTTGCATCATGGTTGTGCCACTTTTTTGACGCAGTCATGACGCAAAATGGTAGTTGAGATTTGCAAAGCCACGCAGGGGGCAATTTGCATCGCCTTGAGTGGTACTGTACACAGAGTAATTCAAAGAAGCGTCTTGCGTAGGGTAGATGTTACATGGGTGGAGTAATGGCGTATCCATGTATTCACTCATGTATTTTGAGGTAAATCCGGATTTACTACCGCAGTTGACCTACTAGAGAGAGGTGTAAACAGGAGAAATAGCTTCATTTCTCCCTGTTACTTCCTTTTTCTATGTGTGCTGCACTCTTCAGAATATATTAAGATGCATATGACGTTGAGGATTGTGTATGTGCAGGAAGGTCTGCCTTCCGGACCACAGCACAGGCACCCTTGAGAAATGATGTGAGCTTTGCAGGATGAGATCTTGAGGTCATGATTTCCAGATTCATCAATGCTTTCCTCAAAGATTTGATGCCCCATCCTTCCAGTAGTGATTTTGGACTGAGATTTAAAGGATTCTCTGTTTTCGTATCTGACAGTGTTTTTCAGCATGGGTGTTTTCATTGTTGGTCTTGTGCGACTGGGCTCATTGTTCCTGCAGCTGATCCTACAGCCTACTTGCTTTGTTTCCAGCTAAAGGTATGAACTGGGGCAGCTTTCTTGAACGTAAATCATATCTTCAGGATTTTGCCTGCTTGTTTAGAAACTCTTCAATGAGGTTCTTCTTCGAGCAAGTGGAGAAAACCCACAATTCTAATATTTGGTTTTTCATTGATCAAGTCTGATGGTCTTTTGATCTCTCTGAATCATTGCTGCAGAGCATTGTTTGAATTCTTTATTAAAGCAAACAGTAGGACCCTGTGATTTGTGTTTTGTAAGAAAGGTCAGGGATACTGACTTTATACCGGAGTGTGGGGGCATTAAGGTCTGAATGGGGTCCCTGATTTCAATTGGAGTATAGTTAACAAAGGCATATAAATCACTACTCATTCTATAAACCAAGACATCTCTCAATAAACAAATCAAGCAAAGATATAAAAACAACTAACACAATTTATTATGGTACCTCCCTATTAGGGTTACAATCTAATTCATTAAAAAAGCTTTGATCAAGTGATTATCATAATAAAAGAATGTTGTGGTAAAAAACAGTCAAAAGGAGTTGACGCGGCGTTTCGGTGTCTGTTTACAATAGTTAAACCTTCATCAGGACATGTGACAATTGACTTGTTATCTAAAAATTTTAAAAAACAATATTTTAGATGTCTTGTCTTGTAAAACAATTTTTTATATAAAGAGAAACATACATGACATTTGGACTCGTCTTTTCTAAATCCCCAGCTCCCTTCTAAGCTTATTACTATATAGAGGATGCCCTTTTCCTATGTAAGGGAAACCTTTTAAAACCCTCTTCTGCACACTCTTTGTTTAAATCAAAACGGGGGGTCAACTGAGTGACCCAGATATTGTGCATAGATACCTTTCATGGAAGTTCTAACAAAAAGAGGACTTCTAGTAATAAGCTTAGGATGGAGCCGGGGATTTAGGAAAGACGAGTCCAAATGTCCAGTATATAGTCAGTATCCCAGACCTTTCTTACAAAACACAAATCACAGGGTCCTACTGTTTGCTTTGTTTACTCCCCTCCCTGTGTACATTACCAGGGGAACCTTCCAATATTTTGTTGTGTTGAATTCTTTATTCCCATTCTTTATTCTTCAGATTTCTTTCCATAGGCGGTGCTTTGTTGTCCACTCCTTCTATAGCAGATGGGTTTTCTCTGAATATAAAGGAGCCATCCATAGTAGAGAAAACGTGGTTCTCATTATCAAGTCCTGCACCCCTTATGTCACTAATGAAAGCCATTCTAGGTATTTCTCGATGATGCCTGCTAGGGTTTTAAGATCTATCCCACCACCACCCAGTTGCACACTATCTACCATCCCCCTGGAAATAACATCCCCTTTACGGAAGAGTTGACTGATCATATTATACAATTAAGGCCCACTTACTTCTCCCCCCTCTCTCTGACAGCACCACCAACCTAACTAACCATTATAACAATTATATTCTTGATGCCCTCGACCAAATTGCTCCAATCAAACACAAACAACAAAAAAGCACCCCTCCTAAGTCTTGGTTCAATTCTGAACTTAATAACGAAAGACGGACCCTTAGACATTCTGAACGGGTTTGGAGGAATCATCCAACTGTTGACAATATGGCTCTCCTTAGAACTGCTAGAGCCCAGTACAATAAACATATCTTTAATGAGAAAGCCTCCTTTCTACGATCACAACTTGATCAGGCCAGAAACCACCCTAGAGAACTCTTTAACATAGTTAAAAAACAAACCTCAACTGGCCCTCCTAAAATATTAGCCTCTATTGACAGATGCAAAGAAATTGTCAGTTTCTTTATGAACAAAATCAACAAGATCGAACTATCCTTCCCTTCCCTCCCACTCTCACTACAACATACCCCCGTCCTATACACCCTCTCCAACACTCCTAACTCTCCTCCGTCCACTTTTTCCACACCTCTCGATCCCTCTCATCCCCTCCCTGCTCTCCTCCAACAAGATAACATTCCGAAAATAAGCCCCCCTGCTAAAAACAATGCCTCATGGAGTGATTTTAGTCCAGTATCAGAATCCACGATCACTAATATCATTGCCAAACTAAAACCCTCCTCTCACTCCAAAGATACTCTTCCCGCCCTTTTGGTTCAAGAACTTAAATTTATCATTGCCCCTATATGGACCAAAATCATCAACTCCTCTCTTTCCACTGGCTGTGTCCCCACCTCCCTTCAGCTTGGTCAAATCTCACCCATTCTCAAAAACACCACTGCTGACCCCAATGACCTTAACAACCTTCGCCCTATCACTAACCTTCCATTCCTCTCTAAAGCCCTTGAAAAATGTGTCCTATTGCAATTAGAGAAACATATTGCCTCCTTCAACCTCCTTGATGTTTTTCAATCCGGCTTTAGAAAGGGATGCAGTACAGAAACTGCTTTGCTAAATATCCTGGACGACATTCATCGCTCCTTATACAAAGGGGAATCCTCATTACTAATCCTCCTCGACCTCTCAGCTGCATTTGATACCGTCCACCACGCCACCGTTCTCAAAACTCTCAAAGACCGGTTCGGATTAGATGGCAACATATTCAAATGGTTCTCCTCATTCCTTCAAAACAGATCACAGCAAATCAAGCTCAGCCACTTTCTCTCAAAACCTCAACCTTTCTCACTCGGCGTCCCTCAAGGATCCATCCGCTCCCCAACCCTATTCAATCTGTTCATGAAGCCACTCACCCTCATCCTCAAACAAGCTAATATCAATTACCACCTCTATGCTGATGACACCCAATTACATTACAAGATCAAATCCCACAAACACATTCCCCACCTCAATGAGACCTTGACCAGAATTCAAACCTGGTTCCATTGGAACCATCTCAAACTGAACCCAAATAAAACTGAAATCATCCTTTTCTCCCCAAAAACAACTCCCTTCCCATTCAACTCTGGATAAAGGACATCAAAGCTCTTAACTACCCACTCTCCACCTCTAATTATGTCAAATCCCTAGGCATCAGTATCGACCAGAATCTAAATCTCATCCCCCACATTAAAAATGCATCCAAAAGTGCGCTTTTCACCCTTCTCCACCTCAAGAAACTTAAACCATTTATTCCAGCAGACGATTTCAAACTTTTGAGAGAGAGAGAGAAACTTGTTTATTTAGACCATGGTCTTTTAAACAATACAAAACAAAACGTGTTGTCCAATCGCTTGGCCTTTCCAGGATTGACTATGGCAACGCCAATTTGGCTGGCACCCCTAAAATCCATCTTGCACCGATGAAATCTGTCCTCAATCTAGCTGCGAGACTCATCTCTGATTGTAAACAATTTGATCACATCTCCCCCGTCCTCAAAAATCTCAATTGGCTCCCAATAGAAGGAAGATCCACCTACAAGATTGCCTGCATCACTCACAAAGCTCTTCACCAAAACACCCCTTCTTACCTTACAACGAAATTACACAAAGCTGGTTGCTCCAGGTCCCTGAGGAGCAAAAACTCCCTTGTCTTGATCCCACCCAGACTCAAATGTCAAAAGACCCAATCCTGTGCGTTCTCTGGTAATGCTCCTACAATTTGGAACTCTCTCCCTAAGGATCTTCGCTGCAACCCCTCTTACCCTCTCTTCAAAAAGGAATTAAAATAATTTTAATAGTTGATTATGCAATTACAGTTTTCTAATTGTTCGTCGATTAATAAATCTATTAAACAAGTCCTAATATCCCATATAGAGTCTGACATTATCAAATGTCTAAAAGGCATCTGAAGTCGTTTTATCAGTAATATTGTAATTGTCCTAGTTTGGGAAATCACTTGAGTCGAGTTCTTCCTTGTGAGTCGCAATCCAACCTGGCTGATAGCAGATTCTATTACCAATCTGCAAATTCCTTAGGAAAAGGGAATTGAGCAACTTCAACAGATCCAATGGAAACAACCATACTTGCACTGCACCATTTAAAATATCTAAATTGCTCTGATATTTTCAAACACTAATATAATTGAACAACCAATTGAGTTGGCATAACTGTCACCAAGATATGCAGTCAGGCTTCCCACCATGAAGAAGAACTGGAACACTGCTGTTAAATGTAGAGGATGGTATGTGGAGCATCATAGATAAAAAAACAGATAGACATAACGCTGCCCAGGATAGACTGGATCATTTAAGCATTCTAGGCAGGTGAGATGAGGGAACAAAGACATTCGGGGTATGTGTACACCAGGCTATATTTTACAGGCTTGAGTCATGTGTTTAGTTTGCAAACTTGTGAGATTTAGGGCTAGATGTACGACGGTTTTTGCATGGGCAAACGTGTTTGCGCACCTGTTTGCGCATGCAAAAATAGCATTGGGTATGTATAAACTCTATTTCAAAAGTCGCAATTTTTTGCAACTCGCAAAATAGGGTTTTGTGACTCGCTATTAGGAAGGGGCGTTCCCTTCCTAATAGCATGTGCAACCTTATGTACAAGATGCTTTGTGTCCGCAATTGAGGGCGCAAAACACTCAGCGTCGCCAAAGGGAAGGGGTCCCCAGGGGACCCCTTCCCATTTGCAAACGCAGGGGGACATATTTTTTAAGGGCAGGCAGTGGTCCCAAGGACCACTGCCTGCCCTTAAAAAATGAAACGAAAACGTTTCATTTAAAAAAAAAAATGCATCCCGTTTTCCTTTATGGAGAACGGGCTGCTTTTGAAAAAAAACTGCTTTGTTTAAAAGCATTCCCAGACATGGTGGTCTACTGAGCCCAGCAGGCCACCATACCCAGGAGTGCCTACCATTCCCAATGGGGTCACAAGTTGCGAGAGGCTCATTAATATTCATGAGCCTCTCAATTTGCGACCCGATTGGGAATCGCTAACAGTGTGTTACACTCTGTTGTAGCCTCACAAATTGCGAGTTGCAAAAGACTCGCAATTTGTGAGGCGCTATTTTGTCTGTCATACATCTGGCCCTTAATTTTCTGAAATTTCATGAAAATAATGTGGAATTACATGAAATTTTGGTCAACGAAATTGTGCAGTAAGTGTTAAAAAGCAACACTTCAGCATTCCTTGCCTTAAAAAGTATACAAGATACGGGCAGGGAAACAGGTTAAAGAAAGCAACGTCTGCCATAATATATTTTCTGTTCCAGCAAGACATTTTGTGCTTGATCTATTAAGTAAAATCTTGGGCAACATAAATTTCACAAATTTTGCAAACTTTGCAGCCATAATTAAAATTTCGCACAGGCCTAATGAATTTCTGCATTTCAGTCATTATACCTTTGTTTGCCCCCAATTAAAACCTGTCTTCTGAATCAAAGTTTTGATTGCATTGTATTCTGCATTTACAAAAAGGCCTATAATAATCAGTAATTCCACCTGCGGATGCCCTTGTGCCAGGAACTGCACCCAGGGCTTTAAGTGGAGTGAAAAAAGTGGAGGACATAGTTAATTAAGGACATAACTTAAACAAGCAAACTACATTTCTGTGCTTCCTATAGCGTGCCAATGACTGGTGTTAAGGGTCAACTCTGAGCTTTCTGTTTTTGCATCCAGATATATCACACACAAACTGACATACACCTAAAGCCAGCTAGGACTATTGGCTTTATTACAGGATGTTAGCTGTTTAAGATGAAAAGTAACAATAATAATTGTATTGTAAATAATATTGGAAATGTTTACATCCTGAAAATGTGATACTGTAAATTAAACATGACTGAGGCATGGGGAATGGCCTGTGATCTTCTGAGCGTCTCAGTCACTCCCATTGGTTTCTCTCTATGTTAGACATGTATGCCCTTTTTTTCTCCACATCATACCTATCTGCGCATCGTACACATCATCTCTTTCCTCTTCAGCACCATCTTTTCACTCTCTCCTGAGTGCACATGTTAAATAAAAAGGAACTACATAGCTTACATAGATTACCTAAACTTTTTTGTATACTCATTACTCAGAAGTTGATCAGTGTTTTTGCCAGTGAAGCTAAGGACATGAATATAGGGCCTGTTGTGACCCCTTTCAATGTCTATTTTTAATTAATACTGGGTATGAGACGAGGAGGGGCCCGGCCCACCTAAAGCCCTGTCTGCACATGCCCCATAAGGATGATGGAAGAAGACCCCAGAATTTTACAGTGCTCGTAGGTAGCACCATCAACCTGCTCCCAACTTTCAGTGAACTAGCAGCACCTAGCATTGCCACACCCAGGTGATATGCATAGATAGCACAGTTATTTCAAAGGTACCAAAAAGACTAATGGCATAGTCAAACAATCAATGCAGCTTCACTTTTCTAAGGAAGAGGTCTTGAAACTCTTCAAAAATGTTCTAAATCTCTCAAACAACAGTAGAAATCACAACAAGTACCAGGTAGGGTCTGCACTTGATGTCCACTTTACACCCAACTCAGTCAAGACTCTGAAGATTTCAAAATGAAGCACACTTATCAAAAATATAGTTAGCCTATAGATGGGTTCTATACAAGGCTCAGAGAACGTATGAGCACCTGCACAGAAGATGACCCCAATAAAGAGTTGAAAGAGCAGATCATAAAGGTTTGTCACCCTCAGTCCTCCGCCAGCTCACACTATGACGCTGGATGCCAACCTGACATTGGTCAAATCACACAAACTCTCAAATGCATGAGCAGACCAAATGGGAACTGCATTCCCAAAGGATGAACTAAAGGTGAACCGGTGGGCTTTGTTAAGAAAGGGAACGGGTGGAAAGCCTCAAGAGGCCCCATCAAACCAGAAAATGACTCCCATATTGATAGAAAGAACTCTGGCTAGCGTGGGACGTTGCCTCACCCAGTAGGTGAATGCCCAGCACATACCAAGACATGCTCAAGTTGCTGCAATCCTAACCACTTGGCGAAAGTATGCAGAGGAGGACGACAGCTAAGTGGGCCAGTACACAACACAACTCTAACCACAAGTCCAAGCACATGGCAGCGGATGGAAATAATTACGAGATTTTCTACCCTATGGGGGGGGGAGTTGATGGCAGAAAGAAGAAGACCCACAATAAGATCAAAAAGTTGACAGACAGACCCTTCACCCGTCAACAGTTTTGTGCTTGCTGCTGATGGGTTAGGGAGAGGTGAGGAAACTACAGATTGCAAACAGGACCCAAAGAGCTGTTTACTTTATGCTACCTGCTGCTGCCGCATTCACATATGTGAAGAAAGATGGTCACAAGGGCAGTAGAAGGGTATCAAAAGGCCAAGTCAAGGTTAGCATTTATAATCCCTAGGTAACTTTAATTAAAATCCTCAGACATCCCTCCAACAGAAAAGTCTCTGATTTTGTTTGGCTTATAAAGTACTGCAGGCACTTAAACCGTATGTTACAGAAATGATAGTGCCACCACTCACAAGAAGGTTTTTTGGAACTAAAATAGATCCGAGAACATGGTTCTCATTCCATGACCAACCATGATACATTGAATTGGCCCATTGGGTTAACGTCATATTCCGCAATTCCCACAAACATGTCTGAAGTCAGCGAGTGTTTAACTCATTCAGCCATCTTGGCAGGAGGGTTTTTCTTGTAACAAAGTGTGATATGTAAGTACTTCAATTCACTAACTCGAAATTCAGGGGTTGATCACCAAAAGTAAAGGACCTACATGATGAAACAAAAACATATATACAGATTCAGTTTTCTAGAAAAAATGATGATCGGTCTGTTTCACCAGCGATTGAGTTTCCAAAATATCCATGTTCCACCACACCTGATTTTTGGAACCAAGGGATTTCTTGATCCATGCCAAATGTTCAGGATAGGCATATAAGACACGCAAACATACAATAGGACCTGATTCACAAAGATAAACCTAAACTTTTGCTAGGTTTACTATTGTTTGCTATTTACAAAGGTATTTTATGAGTAGTGACAATTTACAGTCACATAGTCAATACTCATCCTGAAAAGCACAGATGCTTGTGACTGTCCTTTCTTACGCTGAACTAACCTGCTGTACTAGCTGAGAGCACAACGAGGAGGAACATGTGATTTTTGAGTTTCCAGGTTAGGCGCAGGGCTTAGTTCATGAATCTCTGAGAGCAGTGCCCACATTATTTAAAGTGAGTAATATGCAGGATTACTTGCAGGATTACTTTGATAAAGGAAGCTTTAGGTCCATGGCTTAAAAATACCTACAGAAGGTGGCCTTAAAGTTATATCAGATGCAGCTGTGTGGTTTAGCAGCAGCTCTTTAGCAAGAAGGTTGCAGGGTTACTGGAAGTAGGGGTATGACACGTGTTGCAGCACCCGTGACGTGGAGGCCATTGGGGAGGGTAATGGAAAACGATGAGGCCTTTCAATCAGTTTACTTTTTAAGCAGCGTTAGCTGTTTTTTTAAATGTAGTGATTGAGATAGGTCAATGGTAATTAAGAAGAAGCCAGAGAATACATTTTTATACTGCCCTTTCTCTTGATATATATATACATATATATTTTCACTGAAGAAACCAAAGGCTACAATGATAAGTCAAGCAAGCCTTATTCGACGATTGTCATAAAAGCATATTCCATATATATAAAAGTACATGTATAAATTCAATAAGTAAAACCGGGTTAAAATCCAGATTATAAAAATTCATTAAAAAATTTATAAAATACGTAAAATCATTCCAATACCAATACAAAATGTGGGTGATATTATTACACAATAGTTGACAAGGATACTTAGCCTACAAGGTTAACTAATATATTATACTTTCAGCAATTGGGCTCTGATTGTCCATGCCCAACCTAGAAATGTCGCCACCGCTATATAGACAAACATATTAGGGTTGGTGCAAATAATTCTAACTGCAACCAATCCTCTCCTAGTTCCCAATAACCTACACATCGGTCGTAACCACTTTCGGCGGGGCGCCGCATACGTTGGGCAATTAAACAAAAGATGGCCAATGGTTTCGGGAACATCTGAGCCAGCCGGACAAGCCACCTTGCCCCCACTAATCCATCTATTAGAGAAAGCCCTTACCGGTAGACTTCCCACTCTTAGCTGAAAGTAAAGCTAAGGCTCAGGTTTCACTCATAAAAAAACAGTGAATTTCACCAGCTATAGTTACCTGAGCTAACTATAACTCAACCATCCGCAATGTACTGCTTATGACCTTATATATTACATCACTCATGACATGGTCAGTGATATCACTCATGATATCATCCCATGACTGTAAGTGTTTCATAAATGTGTCTGAGACTTAAAGACATATACTAAGCAACAGCTTAATAGTTAAGTTACTATTCTTCTGAACTAGTAATTAGTCATACTGAGTGGCTGTGTGACTGTCTGTATCAGTGTGTGAGTGGATGTCTGATTGGCTGTATGGGTGTGTGAGTGGGTGTGTGAGAAGCTGTGTGGATGAGTTAGTGGGTATGTGAGTAGCTGTATGAGTGAGTGAGTGATTGTGTGAGTGGCTGTATTGTGGAATGAGTGGTTGTGTGAGTGGCTGTATGGGTGAGTTAGTGGTTGTGTGAGTGGACTGTATAGGTGTGTGAGTGTCTGTACGGGTGATGGAGTGGGTGTGTGAGTGGATGTATGGGTGAGTGAGCACCTGTTTGAGTGTGTATTAGGAAAGTGAGTGGATGTGGGTCACTGTATTAGAGAGTAATGTCTGGCTGTAAGGGTGTGTGAGTGGCTGTATGAATGAGAGAATGGGCATGTAAGTATTTCTGTGTGTGAGTGGTTGTGTGGGTGTGTGAGTGGTTCTATCGGTGAGTGAGTGGCTGTGTCAGTGGCCATATGAAGAAGTGAGTGGGTATGTTAGTAGCTGTATTGGTGAATCAGTGGCACTGTGAGTGGCTATATAGGTGAGTGTGTGGGTGTTTGAGTACCTGTATGGGTGAGTGAGTGAGTGGCTGTGTGAGTTTCCGTATGAGTAATTGAGTGGGTGTGTGAGTGGCTGTAAAGGTATATGAGTGGATGTATAAGTGTCTGTATGATTGGATGTGTGAGTGGCTGAGTTGGTGAGTGAGTAGCAGTTACATGAGTGGCTCTATGGGGTGAGTTAGCGGGTGTGTGAGTGGCTGTAAGAGTGAGTGGATGTGTGAGTGGCTCTATGGATGAGTGATTGGTTGTAAGAGTACTGGGTGGGTCTGTGAATGGGTACATAAGAGGTTGTGTGGGAGTTGGTGTATGAGAGGTTCTATGGGGGTGTGAGTTATAGTTATCTCAGGTAACTATATCTGTTGAATTTCACAGTTTTAAATTAATGAAATCTGACCCTAACTATAATGTCTCTATAATCTCTATTTTTTCCATTGAATTTCTTTTTTCTTTTTTTAAATCTTTTTATTATCATTTTTTACATTTGTTTTTTGCAAGCAATACAGGATTAATTCAGTAATATTAACCAATCAAATCAAAAATTTATAAAGCCAAAATAATGCCCAGACTACCATCAGTAGGCACAGAGTATATCCCAGTCAAATTTATCAGGAACTAAATATAATAACAAATTATAATTATCAAATCAGCTCCCCCTGAATCCATTGCCGAATTGGGTCCCAGATCTTCATTCCCAGCATTCTTTTCTTTTTACCTTTTGTGCTATATATAGCTGTCTCTATATTATATGCCGCTAATAGACGAGCTCTCCATGCTTCGAATGGAGGGGGGGAGGAGCTAATCCATTCTTGAGTAATACATGCTCTCATTATAGCCATAGATATGAATATGAGCCCTTTGTGCCCCTCGAGTAGGACTTCAGAGGTTACTCCCATTAAGACATGTTCCCCCGTTAACCTAAGAGAATAGCCTAACACTTTAGTCAAAAAGATCTGAATTGCCTCTATAAAGGGGACTAGCAGCGGACATACAAAAAACATATGCAGTGAATCAGCAGCATGTAACCCACACCTATTACATGTTATGCCCACCGTCGCACCCCATTTTGAAATTTTTAGCGGTGTATAATATAAGTCATAAAGTGCCATGTAGTGCTGTGTGCGGGCTCTGCCAGTGATCAACACAGTATTAGCAAGTGCAATTGATTCTTCTAGACAAATAGTTGCTACCCCTAACTTCTCTGCCCACCCTGAGGCGTGGATTTCTAAATCGTCAGGGCATAATGTCAGAAGAGCTCTATAATAATGTCCAATCCTTTTTTTGATAAACAGGTCATCAATCAATGAAAATCTGGTAATACCTGATACTTCCACAAGTGACAGGGAGTTAAAAAAGCTATGTATTTGTAGATATTTAAAGTAGTCCTGATTTGAGAGGTTATATCTAGTTGTAAGCTCCAGGAAAGTAAAAAGCCGATTATTCTGCCATAGATCATTCACCCCGTGTATTCCTTTATTTCGCCATCGAACCATTGCCAGATCTTGAAACACAGATGGAAATATTTTACGAGCATTAAAGGGTGTATAAATCGAGAGTTTCCTAATTCCCAAAATTTGCCTGACTATCTTCCAAACTCGGAAGGCTGCTTTCAGCGTCCATTGAATTTCTACATTTAAAAAAAATTATATTTCCTAACTATAACGTCTTTCTCAACCTTTGGTTTTTTCCATGAATTTCTATGTTTTTTATGTTCTATTTTGTAACTATAATGTCCCTGTCATTGTCGGTTTTCTCATGGATTTCTAAGGTTTTTTCATTTTTATTTCCTAACTATAACGTCCCTGTAACATTTCTTTTTTAAGTTACTTTCTAAGCTTTTTTAATTTTTATTTCCTAACTGTAACCTGTGTGAGTCTGTGAGTCTCTAAGTGAGTCTGTAAGTGGGTGTGTAAGTCTGAATGGGTCTGTGAGTGAGTATATGAGTCTCCGTGTGGGTCTATGAGTGAGTGAATGCGTTTCTGAGTAGGTCTGTGAGTGAGTGCATGAGTCTCTAAGTGGGTCTGTGAGTGTTTGAGTCTTTGAGTGGATGTGTAAGGCTGGGTGGGTCTGTGAGTGGGTGTGTGAGCCTCTGAGTGGGTCTATGAGTGGGCGCATGAGTGTCTAAGTGGGTCTGTGAGTAGGTGATGAGTGTTTGAGTTGGTCTATGAGTGGGTGCAGGATTGCCTCATAGGGTGTGTGAGTGAGTGCATGAGTCTCTGAGTGGGTTTGTGAGTGGGTGTGTGAGTGTCTAAGTGTGTCTGTCAGTGATTGCATGAGTCTATGAATGGGTCTGTCAGTGAGTGCATGAATCTCTGAGTGGGTCTGTGAGTGGGTGCATCAGTGTCTGAGTGGGTCTGTGACAAGGTGCATGATTACCACAAACACTGCATGCAGCAAACATGTGCATTTATTCTCCTATACCTTGCATAACATCTGTACAATGTTTCCTTATAATTTTAAACTGCTCCAATGTGCAGAACGTGGGCCACCTTCTTAGCTTTCTAATTCACTAATGGGGCCGCTTCTTTTGTGGCACCCTGGTGTATTTTCTGTTCCAGCCCGACCTTGGCTTTGCTGCATAATTTCGTCCTCCCATGTGGCATAATTCCAGTGTCTCTGGACTAAACAGAATATTCCCGATTGATGTTGCCATAACTGAGCACAGCAATGCGGGTCTACAAATGCTCTACCTTCATTCAAGACATGGGGCGATATTGAGAGGTGAGGCCACCAGAATATGACACTGCACTTGAACTGTGTCCCTCTTTACTGCAAGGGGGTGGGATTCTTGTTCTTGGCACATTACACCGTAAATGATGACTCCCCAGTAACAGTACAGTTGCTGCTGGTGGTATATCAACCCGTGCACAACAATATTTGCTTGTGCTCCTGATGGCATGTCCTGCTGTTTACTAACTTTAAGGTATCACCTAAGACAGGTGAGTGGGCAAAACAGATGCAAAGCATGGCAGGGCTGACTCAGCCTTTCATATTACAACTTTAAGGTATCACCTAAGCCAGGTGAGTGGCTAATACAGATCCCAAGCATAGCAGTGCTGACTTGGCCTTTCATCTACCAACTTTAAGGTATCACTTAAGGCAAGTGAGCGGACAATACAGATACAGATCATGGCAGGGCTAACCCGACCTTTCTTCTTTGCGAGGCTGCCAAAGTAAGTTGCCTTTAGCTGTTTGCTCAAGTGTTTTGGGACACATCGGTCTGTGAAGTGTGCTGCAAAAACTGATATTTCAGTGTGACCATCTGCTCCAGTATTTAACCTGCTCAGACCTCATACCACTCTGCCCCTCCCTCCAGCTGCAAGATCATGAGGCCTCAGCTTTGCACTTGGCTGCAGCCAGCTTTTGTTGCCTGACCTCAGGGCGCTCTTTCATCTTGTTGTGTTGTTGTGTTCACCCTCTCTGGGATACTGGTGTCCACCCAGTTTGGGAGAGCTTGGATGACCCCTGGTGTATGTGACCCCCTCCCTGCCTCCTGGTTAGTATGTAGAGCTCTGTAAACCTTCCAACTTGGGGCATGGGTAGCATCTTTAAGGCATCACGTAAGGCAGGTGAGCGAGCAATGCAGATCACCTCCAGCCCCTCACTCCGGCGGGTGAGGGTCGAGCTTGTAGTGTACATGCTGCACTCACAAGGGAGAGCAAAGCCCTCTTGGGTGCTTGGTGAGGGGGTGGTGAGGGGAATAAATGTTTACAAACAACGGTAGCTACATAAAGCCTGTACTGGAGGTGAAAGGTAGGTGCGCTGAATGGTGGCTAGGGTGACCAACTATCTAATTTTCATGGATTAATTAGCCCTACCATCCATTGTCCGTGTTTAAATAAACGGATGGCATTTGTCCATAATCGTGGCTAAAGGACAAAAGTTAATTTCTACAATTGAAATTCTCTAGCAGAGGTGGAGGGGAGGGAGTCTCCTATGTTTCATTCCAGAGGGAGAGGCAGACAGCTAAAAGAAAAAGAAAAAAGTCTTCTTGTCAGGGTGTGTGCTTCCCCAAAGAAATCCATATGTGGGCAATTGGTTAATTGGCAAGTGATAAAGCTGCTTGGGAGGTTTTAATTGATGGAGTCACTTGAAGCTTCCTGATGACAAAGATATTTAATTTTGAGAGGGTACCGAAAGGGTGTTCAAAGCTGAGGTGTGGGAGCCATGCTTTTAATTAACTTTTATAAAAATGTTTTCGCTCGGTGTAATCTGCATATTACTGAAATCCATACTTAAGAAGCACTTTTTATCTTTATTCTACATTTGTGGGCATTTAGTGGCAGCCTATATTATAACTGTTTATAATGCATGTATTTGTGCATGTTTAAAATAATGACGGAAACATGCACAGTTCTTTCAGGGACCTCCTAGCACTAAACAAATACAAATCCCTTTTCCCTGCTGCACCAAACTGGATGCAACTCTGTGGGCCTCTAGCTGCACACACATGCATACATCTCTAATGATTGTATTAACCAATAGAGGTTTCATGACATAAAATAATGCATTTTCCATTGATCAGTTTAACTTTCAGCTATTTTCCAGTTACGGTGGACATTATTTTATATGTAGCTACATGATGGTGAGAGATTTACAAAATATTTTACTTTTTTTAGTGACGCCTTTGATTCTGCCTCTGTGATCACTGACCTGTCCCCATGGCAGCATCATACTTTTTTTTAATGCACTTTAACCTCGGCACTGAATAGCTTTGAGGTGGGGGAGCCAAAACACTGCGAAAACAGAAAATAGGTTTTAGAGATGGTTTGTATAGATACTCTCTAGAAAAACATGACTATAGAGAATACTGTAAAGAAACCCCTGGTGTGTAAAATACTGTAATATGTGTGCAGATATGTGTTTTTCACTTTATCGAAAAGGCGCGACCGTCGCGGTTAACAGCGACATTGCGACGTTCTGAATAACCGCAAAAAAGGGAAAAGGGTCTGAAAGATGGTTTTTAAAGCAACTGTGACAGTGATGTCATGAATGATGTCACTGACCATGTCATGAGTGATGTAATATGTGACGTCTTGAGCAGTGCATTGCGGGCACGCGAGTTATAGTTAGCTGAACTAACTATAACGGGGGAATTTCAATGGTTTTGTATGAGTGAAATGTCCAGCTAACTATAACATTACGTTTTTTAAATGCTAATTCCTAACTATAACGTGGTTGAATCCTATGTTTTTTTCAGTGAATTTCAAAGGTTTTGCGAATGATAATTTTTAAATGTATTAATTGTTATATTTTTTATACTGATTTACTACATTGTTTTAAACTATTTATTTGTAGATATTTTATTTTTTTAAATTACATTACATTTTTTAATATAAATTGAAAAAAAACCTTTTTATAAATATTGAAATTGTAATATTTGTGTTTTTTAGTTTTATATATTTTTTTATTTATATATATTTTATATAGCAGGCAATGATATCCTATGGAAGAATATTCAAGTTACTGGTAAGTACAGTTAAAATTACAGTTCAGGATCAGTACTGGGCTGAAAGATGCAGCACTGACCTCTGATAACAGGCGAGTAAATCGGAATTCGTAGTTCTGCTGAATTTATAAGAATATTTTACAGTTCCAAAACTCCACACTTAGAAGAATTTCCAAGTGAAACCAGTCAATGTTAGCCTACGGAAGGAAATTCACTTAGATGGTAAGTAGTGTTATCATTAATTTTTCTTACTCAGTGGTGGATCCTTGATCCAGCACTGGTGCATCTCATGTAAACAGTTGAAAGAATGTGTTTAAGTCATACAGGCAATTTTTAAGGAATATTTTTTGTTTGTGAAAATAGACACAGAAACTTTTCTGGTGAAAACCAGACAATGGATTCCTATAGAAGGAAATACAAGTTACTGGTAAGTACGGTTGGAATTACTTTTCAGGGTCAGTGCTGGGCTAAAAGATGCAGCACTGGGTTCTCTCCTGATAACAGGTGAGTAAATCGTAATTTGTTTTTCGGATGATTTTAGGTGAATATTTTAAAGTTCCAAAACTCCACACTTAGAAGAAATTCCAAGTGAAACCAGTCAATGTTAGCCTATGGAAGGAAATTCAAGTTACTAGTAAGTATGGTTAGAATTACTTTTGAGGATCAGTACTGGGCTCAAAGATGCAGCACTGAGGTCTCTCCTGGTAACAGGTGAGTAAACTGGAATTCGTAGTACATCCAGTAGGCGCCACAGTGCTGCGTAGCAGAGAGATGTAAAAAGGGGCACGGCATGCACCACCTCTCTGCAACGCAGTGCAGTCACGCTTCCTGGAAGCACCTGGTGGACTACTTGGCCCCCATGGTCCCTCAGGTTTGAAGTTGAATTTTTTCCCCAACTTAAAACGTGCCACAGGGCGTGTTTGCACACATCATGTCAGACCCCGTCCCCTCCCTTCACCACTGTGTAAACGCGCCCTGTCACCGTTCTAAGTTGAGAGATTAAGTCCCCTTCAATCCTAAGGATCCCTAGGGTCAAACTAGCCCACTAGGTACCTCCAGTAAGCACCACAGAGCTGCATTGCAGAGGGGCGTAAAAAGGGGCGTGGCCTCTAAACACCTGTCTGCAACGCAGCTCCCTGGTGCATACTGGGATACCTGTTGGGCTATCCAGCCCTCCGGGACCCTCAGTATTGAAAGAGAATTCATTCCCCAACTTAAAACGCACCACGGGCGCGTTTGCACACTGATGAAGGAAGGAGGCGTGGCCTGAGGTAACATGTCTGCAAACACACCCTGTGGCGCATTTTAAGTTGGGGGATTAACTCCCCTTGAATCCTGAGGGTGCCTGGGGCGCAACTAGCCCACCAGCTAACTCTAGTAAGCGCCACAGAGCTGTGTTGCAGAGAGGTGTAAAAAGGGGTGTGGCCTCAGAACATCACTCTGCAACGCAGCCCCCTGGCGCATACTGGAGGTTCCTGGTGGGCTAGTTGGCCCCCAGGGACCCCGAACATATGTAACAATGGCAGTCCCCGGGGCTGGGGGGGCCCTTCTGGGCCCCCTATATCATTATACACATTGCCCCCGGGATTCGGCCCCCCCGGGGGCTAATTACAAATTAATCAGGCTTCGGGTTTGTTTTTTTCACGGGATACGCGTATCCTAAGCCCATCCTGCGATTTAAAAAAATGAATTTTTCGGCCTTGGGGTCCTTGTGGGACCTCCTGAGCAGGCCTAGGGGGTCAGGGTGTTACTACCCTGCCCCCTTTGCGTCTTTTGCGCACTTGTTTTTCAGTTTTCTTTTGCCTTGGTTCTACTTTTGATTTTCTCAGGAACTACTGCACGGAGTTACACCATTTAACAACAAGCGTGATCCCTACCTTTTTGCCAAATTTGGTGTAATTCCGTTCAGCAGTTCGAGCTGTAGTCGCGCCTAAAGGTTTCTATGGAAAATTACACGTTTTGGGACCCCCCTTTTTCTCGGCACCCGCTTAACGAATCACCCCGAAACTTTCAGGATAACAGCATAGCGGGCCATCTTCTTAGAGAATTTCGTGAAGATTCATCGACCGGCGCCAAAGTTATTCCAAATAGAATGTTGCGGATTTCATATGGAAAGTAGGTCCTAACTATAACTACCTACTGGCGACCGCCAGCAGGTAATATATATATTTTCGTTTCTCTGGAGAAGAAAGACAGAACAAAAGAAACGGAGTTCTGCAAATATATATTTATCACTTTCAGTATTTTTATCATTGTATTTGTAATGTATATATGTATATTATATTTTTTATATATGTATATATATATATATATATATATATATATATATTGTGTCCTTTTGTACCAACTTAGGGCATAGAACCCATTTAGATCTATCTCTACTCACACTATGTGGAGAAAGGTCAGGAACTATATACTTTTTCCTTTTTTATGAACTCAATTAATACGATGATGTTATTAATGTACATTTGTGGCATTGAAGTAAATGTGATAGCCTGCCGATCTTAATGATACAACATGAAACAGTATGTTTACTATGTCCATGACCATTAATGGGAGGAGTCAGGAGGAGTGACCGACAGTATTTAACCACTTGTATCTCTGGGACTGTCATGTGATCAAGTCCGGGTTCCCCGGACGAAACGCGTCATGTTGCCGATCCCATCGATGGAATAAAGCACTTTATAACTCTACAAATCCCTTGTTGTGGTCTGTACCTGTGTTCGTGTTGGTGCTGCCGGCGGGTCGCACGCACTGCAGGATTGTGGAATCCTATTTAATTGGACGGAGAGGCCGATTCCGTCCTTTACAGACCCTCTCGCTGTTCTTGCTGGCTGGAGAGCATCTTGGCCGACATCGTCTTCACGATTTGTTTCTTGAACCCCGAAGGAGTTTCTAAGTATCCAGCCCCCCGCGACCGGAAGTGTATTGGGAGTGCAACGCGGCACGGCTTGCAGGAGGATTGCCATTCGTGGAGTTCTACGAGTCGTCAGAGGACCCGAGTAATTCTTCCCAACAGCATTGGAGGTGAGCTTGTTGCCGCTTATTGCTGCCCTGTGGTCATTTGCGGGCTTTGAGAGAATGCGGGATGTTATTCTCTACTACCAGTTACGTGCTAATCATTACACGTGTGGTTTACGAGCAAGTGCCATACCTACATTATTCCGACATCAAGATGGCGATGGCAGCTGACATTTTCAGAGATCGAGAGCAAGCAGCTGATGCTCTTTTTTTTAATTTACCGGCTAATACTATTGGAGGAAAACCTAAAGAAAAAATGAATGAATCTGACGATGTTAAGTCGAAACTAAAGAAATTGGAAAAACTGCTCCGGACGGAGCTGACCAAATGGTTGGAAACAAAAAGTTGGGAAAAATACAAAGAGGCGGGAAGGGTGCCCCGCGGTTTGAGGGTATTAATAGCACAATCGTTCGAAAATCCAAATCCCCTCATGCTTAAGGAGTGGGCCCACAACAATCTAGATGCATCTATGAGGATGGTGTGCATCTTGGTGAAATACGCCGAAATTGACTGAATTGAATTAATGTCCCAAATTGAAGGATTAAACCTCGAGCTTAACGATATGGAGCAACAAGATGTCATTACTAAGGGGCGTGATGAGATAAAAAAGCGCTTGGAAAAACATGAGGAGATTATTAAAACACGCAAAGCCTTCAAATTTGCAAGGGATGAGTCTAACTACGAGAATGGCAGAATATTCACTTTCTCGAAGAAATTTGAGTCAGTTAAGAGGCAAGCCTTAACCACATCAGCATCAACATTTGTGGTTTAAACTCCGTCGATCCAGCAAACATCTGCCCCTGTACAATCAGACACTGACCAGAGCTCCATTTACAGTAGCGTAGGCTCTGAGGATAAAAATAATGGCCAACAAAGTGTTGTTAGTAGCTTTACCCCATCTGAGGAATTGGGGTTTATGGTGGAAGACCGGCAAAACACTTTAAGGTCGAGGGGCACACCGCAGGTGAGAGGCAAAGGAGGCAAAACAAATCTCGTAAAGAGAGGAGGAAACGCCGGCGGTTTCACGAAAAAGAAAAGAGGAAAAGGGAACCCACAAGCGAAGTAATGCATAAAAATTTCCCCTCCAAAATTACTTTACACAACGTTATTACACAAGCAGAAAATGAAGAAGAAAAAGATAAAACTGAAAAAAATGGAACAAAATGACTCAAAACTTTAAAAAAATACTAATGTTGAAAATACGGTGATTAACCTAACGGAACTGGATTTAAACACTGCTGAGACCCAGCTTCTTGCTTTGGGACTCTCTTTCTGTCCGAAGAATGGGTTTAAATATGTGCAAACCAGGATTGATACTTTTAAGTTTATCCGGAAATTGAAACTTCTGAAATATCATACTCTCAACAAAAAGAGTGATTTAGCCACTGCCATTCTGAAAGAATCACAAGCGAGTAAGACTTGGGCCATATCAGATACCATGGCTCTGAAAACGGCACACTCCCTTGTAAATGACGATGCAGAATCCATAGCTAATAATCAGGAAGTTTTGAGGTCTATGGAGATAAGGAGTGGCAGTGCTGATAACAGTCCTTTCTGTCCTAGGTCCACGTTTGTCCCAGTTATGCCTAGGGACGCCATTGATATTTTTAATGATCGTGTCATTGAGGACCTGAAAAATTTGAATCGAACTGTTGCTATGAAGGATAAACACAGAAGTTACAGAGATAAACAGTATTCTACCCTCATCCGTAAGATCACTTCTCATGGCAACATCATAGTCAATAAAGCAGATAAAGGCGGCAACGTCGTTTTATGGCCACGGGAGGTGTATATTAAGGAAGCAGAGAGACAGTTGAGTGATCCCTCCTGTTACAGAAAAGCCTCCTTTAATGAGCTGAATAAAGTGAAACTACTTGTGCACACGAACTTAGCACAATGGAAAAGAGACGGTTTAATAAGTAGAAAAGAGTTCGAGTTTTTAAAGGAGGATTATCCTATTACCCCAACTTTGTACTTATTACCGAAAATCCACAAAGGTTCTTCACCTATACCTGGGCGTCCAATTTTTTCTGCCCAAAATGGGCTATTAGATCCAATATCTAAATATGTGGATTACTTTTTTCATGACTTTATGGAGGCTCTTCCAACTTATTTAAGAGACACTGGAGATTTTTTAACTAAATTGAAAGATGTTAGTTGGAAGTCTAATTATGTGTTTCTGGTAATGGATATAACCTCTCTCTACACCTCGATCAATCACTGTAATGGATTAAAGGCGATGGAATATTTTTTGTCTAAAAGGGACATTAAGTATTATGAACACAGCAAAATGCTGATCACAATGATTGATTTATGTCTCAAAAACAATTATTTTCTGCTTAACAACAAAGTCTACCAGCAACTGCGGGGTGTGGCGATGGGAGCATGCTTCTCCCCAAGTTACGCGTGTTTACACGTGGGCTGGTGGGAGAGGCATGTTCTTGGTGGGCTCCATGATGGTCTGGGAGACTCTGAGACTGGGATTGTTAACATGTGGCGTTTCACAGACTATGTCGTTATAATCTGGCAAGGTTGTAAGTCTTCTGCTGAAGAATTTGTGAAAAACATCAACACAAATTCATTGAATCTTGAATTTATTGCCAATATCAACAATGTGAGTGTTGACTTTTTGGATGTAGAGGTTTATATTGTGGATAATAGTATCATGACTAGGATGCATAGAAAATCCGCAGCAGGAAATTCGATTTTACATGCCCAAAGTAATCATCCTCGCCATCTCATTAAAAGCATCCCGTAAGGGGAATTTTTAAGAATTGGGCGTATATGTAATAACGAGATAGACCTTAAAACGTGTCTTGAAGATTCCTTTCAAAGGTTTTTATGCAGGGGATACAACAAAGATGCCCTTACTAGTTCCCTTAAAAAAGTGATGTCTAATCAGGTTGATTCTGCAGTCAATTCGGGGGTTACTACTGATAACATAATAGAGTTGGTGCCCACTGAGCCTGAGAAAACAACTATCCGTTTAATTACCACTTTTAATAATCAAGAAAGGAAAATCAGACCGATTTGAAATCTAATTGGACTATCCTCAAGACGGATATTTCATTAGCTCCCCTGTTGGAAGACATGCCGGAAATCACTTTTCGTAGAGCACCCTCCATTAGGGATGCTCTGGTTAAAACTAGTCCAGAGATTAACATTAAACCTAACTGGCTATCCAATAGAACTGGGTTTCGTAAATGCAGTTCTCGCAGGGAATGTAAATTTGGAACCAACACTACTGAGTACTATGAAGGACTCACTAAAACTGCCATTAAGATCAATAATCTTTATACCTGCAAGACTGATCATGCGGTCTAAGTTTTAAAATGCACATGTGAGTTGCAATACGTTGGCAGTACTAAGCTACAAGTGTTTAACCGCATTTTACAACATCTGCGGGCCATAGTAAATTCTGACCCAAGTTACTCAGTGGCGCGTCATTTTAAATTAGTACACAACAACAATTTAAATGACTTACAATATTTTGTAATTGACGCTGTTCCTCTGTCCAAAAGAGGTGGAGACAGAGAAAAGAAATTGAGACAATTGGAAAGTCACTACATAGTCCTTCTTAATAGCAAAATTCCCAATGGCCTGAATATGGGGTAAGATCTTCATAATTTTTTATGAATCGTGTTATCATATATCCCCTGTGTTTAGTTTATACCATCATTAACTTTAAGGAATTTTAGCTTCTTTCATTATAAGCACAGTTTTTAATGGTTTTACCTATATTTATGGTTTTACCTATTTATATTGTGCTGAGGATGATTTGATGTCAATTTAATGGGCTAATTTATTGATACTTAGCGGTTTATAAAGATTTTAACAGGCATTTATATCATGATAAATGACTTGTTGAAATGTTTTACCATTTTTGAACAGACGTTAGGAGGAACCTATTTTCTTGCTTTCTTCTTATGAATTCTTTTAAATTTTAGTACAGTATTGCACTTTTTCAATATGTATGTACTTTTCTGCTGATTATGATGTATTAGCCGGTTTTTGCACTTTATTGCACTTTGCACTTTTCACTTTAAGAATTTCTTTGCTGCTGATAACTTATAATTCTTTGAAATTATCTTGCTCTAGTCCATCTTATGGGCCAATATTCTTGCACTATTTTTGCACTTTCTATTACATTATGTGGTTTTTCCTTTTTACTGAACTGTGTCCCCTCTGACCTCCTTGGACAGTAATAACAGGTTAATATTTTACTGTTATTGTACTAGTCGGCTGTAGTATTGGGCACTTGCCCTTCATTTTTATCACTTTCAGTATTTTTATCATTGTATTTGTAATGTATATATGTATATTATATTTTTTATATATGTGTATATATATATATATATATATTACCTACTGGCGGTCGCCAGTAGGTAGTTATAGTTAGGACCTAGTTTCCATAGTAAATCCTCAACATTCTATTTGGAATACCTTTGGCCCTGGTGGATGAGTCTTTGCGAATTTCTCAAAGAAGATGGCTCGGTCCGCTGCGCTCCTTCCCTGAAAGTTTGGGGGGGATTGGTCAAGTGGGGGCTGAGATATAAGGGGGGTCCCAAAACGTGTTTTCTCCATGTTATTTTTCATAGGACCTTTAGACTCGGCTACAGGTCGAACGGCTGAATGGATTTATAAGAAATTTGCCAAAACTGTAGAGTCTTGTTCGCAGATTACGCTTTTTTTAGAATAGTGTAAATCCGTTCAGTAGTTGTTGAGAAAATTAAAGTTAAAGTCAATTATATATCTATAGGCGCGCACACGTGCGCGCACCCAAGCGGCTGCGCGTGAGCGGAATTTTTTTTGGCTGCGTGACGTCTGTTAACGTTCGATTCGAAGGAAATCAGGACGTTTTGTCCGCCATTTTGTCACTGCGAGTAAATATATTGTTCATTTCAAAGCGTTGAAACATGGAAAGGGGAGAAGTTAGAGATTGTTTTGCTGCGTAGCTTTTCTCGGGGTGTGCAGTAATGCCCTTAAACGCGAAAAGATATAATTTTTTCCCGAAAAAAGAATACGGGGTGCGCGCACCCGGTCGCGCACACCTATTTACAAGAGTGTGAAAATGGAGATAAATCAGAAGTTTGAGTGCTTAGATATAAGGTGGCTCTGAAAAGAGCCCTTGTGTTAATTGAGTGTTTTCTGCATTTATAAGTAAGTACCGATGCAGAGCCTGATGTTGCAGAGGAAGATTCTGTTTCCCTCATTCGTGAAATGAACACCGTCTCTCCTATAGACGTCTTGCATGTGGTATCGCAAGTTGTTGTGGTAAATAGAACCCATGCTATAATCTCTGAAGAACGCAGAAACAGATTTATTTACATGTCTCCTTGCTTTCTCAAATTGTGCACAATGTTGATTGGACCAATTCCATTTCTGTCTTTGGCATATATTGGAATATACCAAGGCAGATCGAGGAAAAAGTGTCATCAATTGTCGAAAGGTGTCTTTTAGAAGCATTTCCAGACCTACCCCAGTGATTGTGCCTAGATTGTTCCCACCACAGTGCACAATTATACGGTCTGGTTCTGGGAGATGCATAAAAGTTTTCACCAATGGAATCAATTCAATCCTCTTTTGGAAATCCATGTTATGTGTACATTTGGTAAGCTGAGGTTGCAAATTCGTCTGCTTACTGCATATTTTTCACTCCAGTGAATATAACTGTGTCCTATTAGCCAGACCTTCATTTTCAAGGGATTTGTAGTCGTCCTCCGATCGGTTCTGGAAGTGGAATGGTAGTTAGAAGTTGAAATTCTAAATAAAGAAAAAGGAAGAGGCTGAGTGTGGTTTAAAAAATAAAAATGATTGGTTGATTGTAACAAGTGGAGATTGAACAGGTTAATGTTTATGTTAAACGAAAAGTACTATTGGGTGTGAAAAAACAAGATATGTAACAGAGCTGTGTATTGGCAGGTGTTTCTGGAGGGAAAATAGTGTTCTTAGTTTGTTGTAGAACGTTAAGACATGAACTTTTGACCTGTGTCTTCAGCAAGGTGCAGAATGAGGTGTAACCATGGAAACAGCCGGAGATGGCAGTTGGTGATGGGTTCACTCTTTGGTGCCTCTGCATCTGAGTCTGTTCTCTGGTGGCAGGCGGACAACTGTTTGTTATTGTGGAGATGAAAGGGTGATAAGGAGAGAAATACAACATAGCGTCTGGCCTGTAGAAGCGTGGGAGCAGTGATTAACTCTGAGTGAAGCGGAACTGTGTCGGTGCTTAGTAACAGTAAAAAAAAAATGTTAACAGTGGTATAACTGTCTTTACGGTGCGCGACCTACTACGAAAGAGTTCACGGGCCGTAATTGGCTTGCAGGTTCTAGTATCAGTAAGTGAGGTCGAGAAAAGAAAACATTCAGGACTTTATTTATGAAGGCCTTGCGCCACCGGTGCGTTACTTTTTCCCATTTTAAAAAATGAGGCACTGGCGGCGGAAGGTCTTCATAAATAAGGTCCTCAGTGACTACAGTTAAGGTTATGTGAAACCCATGAATAGTTTTTCAATATGAAATCATTTCAGTTGAGATTATGGATTAAAAGAGAAACCGTGAATATTTGAAATGTTTATTTAGAAATGTACTGTTTTAAAGGCAAATCATTATGTAATATGAGTACAGAAATTGCAAAAAACACAGTAATTGGTATTGTCAGTAGTACATGGAATACAAACGCTATAGTTGAAGAAAAATGAATATAGTTGGAAAAAAACATTGTACAGTCTTATAAGGAAGTATATTATATTTTAATAAATGGAAGAAGGTCTCTGGCCTTTCAGTTTAGGAACGATATATGAAAATGCAAGTGGTTATGCATCATTATTTTATGAATCAGCTGTCAAACAACACGAAATCATAATGTCCACTGTTAGTAAAGCAAATAGGTCTGTTCTTCAAAAGAAAATATGGAAAAGAACGTGAAGAATATAGAAAACCAAAAGGAAATGAGGACGTCAATGGCTTGTTTGAGAGTTATTGAAGCATTGTTTAGGCAAAATAGGTAGCTTCTGCTTGTAACAGGAAATCAGTTTTATCATTTGAAAGTATGTCAGCTATCCAATGGAAAAGAGTAAAGCAGTACTCATGATCTGTTAAAATCGGAGCCTCTTTTATTATCAGAGGGCAGCTCGGTGGGTTTTCGATGTAGCTCGCTGTTAGGAAAGAGTTAACCGTCCATTGTGTAGGCAAAGTATGCAGCAAGTGCCTCTAACATGAAATCATTGTTATCATCTGAAAACATGTCAGCCATCCAATTGAGAAGATGAAAGGAGCATTCATGATCTGTCATTATTGGGGCGTCTTTTACCATCATAGGGCAGCTCGGTGGGTTTTCGATGTAGCTCTCTGTTAGGAAATCTTGCGCCGCTGCGAATATATTCCAATGACCCAGAACTCCTTGTATCGCTGCAAAGGCCATAAACCCTCCATTGTAACAAAGCTGTTCATGATCAAGTAACGGATTCATGAGGTGATTGTAATTCGGTTCAGGAGGTACCAAATTGCAGAGACATAAATCCAGGGCCCACGTGAAATCACAGCTCAGGCAATGAAATACAGGCTGCACACAGGTGAAATACGAATATCGAAATGATAATCGATATGAAGTATTCAAAGTTGAGAGTGGTAAGGTGCCGTAGTACAGAAGCATTCTCTGTCGAAATAGTTCCAAGTAGTCCGGTTCGTTTGCGAAGGCAGGAGGGACATCCATTTTGAATTTCCCAAGATGGTACAGGAAACGGCACAGCACTGCCGGTTGTATAGCAACTCCACAGAATTAGGTCGCCGGCTATGCAGTGGAGAGGAGCAGAATGACTTGATACATTTTCTAGGAGTCTAGTCACTTATATATTGCTTAGTGGTTATCAAAAAAGTAGCTTTTTTTGAACTGGAGGATGCGTTAAAAAATAAGGGAGTGATTTGAGGGAGTTGTAAAGCAAGGTTAATTTTTTTTTACATCAATGCTGTTTTCTGTGAGTGTTAGCTTAGTGAAAGATATGTGTGTGAGCAGATGCAACGTTCAGTTTTAAATGTGACAATGGCGGTCTTGTTCATGTCTTCCGATTCAAGGTCGGTATTCGCTGCCAAATACAAAGATTAAGAAACGCGTGCGTGGGGTACATAGTGTGCATTCTTAAAGGAAAGCAAATGAAGGGTTATTTTTACAGCGTTAGCATTGTCGTTTAAAAAGTTATAGTGATTTCTATTATATGTGAAGAAAGTGTCACTGATGAAGACTGAAAATAAATCCTTATAAATGATAGGGACTGGTGTATTTTAGAAAAGATGTGTAACATTACATGAATTGTGGAAAAAAAAATAATGTAATTGAAAGTGTATGGTTTGAAAATGAAAAGTAGAGGTTTATAGTTCATGTTTTGAAAGCAGTTCTAGAGGGTCAGATGAAAGTGTATGGTTTGAAAATGAAAAGTAGAGGTTTATAGTTCACGTTTTGAAAGCAGTTCTAGAGGGTCAGATGCATGATAGATTTATAAAAAATAGAACATGTTTTTAAATAGTATTTTGGAAAAAATATGTGCCTTTATGTACTATTTACATTATCTGCCTGTTGCGTATTCTTGAGTTTTAGTAATCCTGTGTCTTATAAGTTTTCTAGGGGCGGTTTGAGGTTCATGGTGGGTTTGGGCAGGGAGGGTAGGTTGGGGGTTTATAATAGGGGGTTCGGGTGGGGTGGAGTGCGGAGTTTAGTGAAAAGTGAGGGGGGCGGGGAGTTACGGTGTTTGGTAATGGAGCAGAGTCAGAGGACACCACATTTGTGTTATGGGGTGCCACGGAAATATGTATTTATTCTCAGAGGTTTATTATATTAAGGATATATATCAACATGGTGGCTCTTGTCGTTTTGTGGTTCTGTGCATGTTTATAATGCTGGCCCTGTAGTTTTTGTTTATGGACCTTATTACGACACACAGGGGAGCTACGTTGCACAGTTGGAGATCAGAGACTTAGGAAATAAAACTTTATAATTGTAAGGGCTCTAAGCAATAGAAATCGCCTGTTCTCGGTGTAAAAAATATCACCGCTATTGGTGGTATTTTCTACGGTGTTAGTACTCGAAGGAGAATAGTAACATATATGTGAAATAAAATTATGTAATAGGCTCAGCATTTCACATTATCGCGTGAAAACAAAAGTTGCTTTTACATAGCAATAAGTCTCTTATAATTAAGGGACGGAGTGTATATAGTGCTATTTAGTACTCTGCTATGTGATTGATGTCGAATATTTCATAAGAGGAGGCTTTAAAAGTTTTTGGATAAACTGGTTTTCTAGGGAAGTGGGTGGAGTGTTCCGTGTAAATTGCAGAATAGGAACTAGTAAGAACCAATTGGAAGTGTTGTTTTAAAGTCACATGACTGCACATGCGTGTCTCGACGCCTGTACGCGATAGGTGGGTACGCGCACCCGGTCGCGCACTATAAGAAAGCGGCGAAAAACATCTCATAATATGTTCTTGGAGCACGTTTTGGTAGAAAGAGTTAGTTCTGAAAATTTTTTTTTTGGGAAACAAGTGTTATGATGCTTTTGATTTCTTAAAGTTGCTACGACATTTTTCAGTATGTTATACTATCCAAATAAAGTGAAGAAATTTAACTTTTCTTGGAGCATTTATGACTCTCAATTTTGTGATAATTAGAGTAAAGCTTTGCTCTCCGTATACAAGAAGTTCTCCACAGTTGGTGCATTTTATGTGCACGTTCGCCAGACATGGTTTCAAGTCCATTTCAGCACTCGATGGAGATACAGGTCGTCCACCGGAAGATGTGCTGATTACTTCTGATGGTAATAGCGTAGCCTCCGTTTTTCTTGTGAAAGGTGGTCGCTCATCTCCTTCAGATTCGGAAGATGAATGAGGAACGGTAGCCATTGCAGGGAAGTCTTCGGGAAGATGTTCGACGTTGTTTTCTCTTGAGAGTAGAAAAGAAAGTGATGGAAGTGGGTGGAGTGCTGCGTGTAAATTCCAGAATAGAAACTACCAAGAACCAATTAGAAGTGTTGTTTTGAAGTCACATGACTTCACATGCAAGTGTCAGGTCCTGTACGCGATAGGAGGGTGCGCGCACCCGGTCTCGCACTAAAATAAAGCGGTGAAAACACATTTCATAATATGCTCTTGGAGCACGTTTTGGTGGAAAGAGTTAGTTCTGAAAAGAACTTTTTTTTTTTTTTTTGGAAACAAGTGTTATGATGCTTTCGATTTCTTAAAGTTGCTACTACATTTTTCAGTATGTAATACTATGAAAATGAAGTGAAGAAATTTATCTTTTCTTGGGGCATTTATGACTTTCAATTTTGAGTTTAATAAGAACGAGGCTCTACTCTCCATACAAAAGAATTTCTCCACACTTGTTGCATTTCATGTGCACCTTCGCAAGATATGGTCTCAAGTCCATCTCAGCACTCGATGGAGATACAGGTCATCCACCAGAAGATGTGCTGGCCACCTCTGATGGTAATAGCGTGGCCAGGGCTCTTGTCGATGCATTTGCATAATGCTCAGGGTGCCTTTGTTTAACATGCCGCAGCATGGTGTGTATAGAAAAGGAATATTTTCTATTTGGATTTCCCCTTGAGAGCTCCGAATTGCATATCGGGCAGGTTACTTTTGGTGCATTCACTTTCTTTTGATCTTCAGGATAAGTAAAAAATTGCCAAATGAAAGATTCCTTTTTTCTTCTTAACGGTGGTCGCTCATTTCCTTCAGATTCGGAAGATGAATGCGAAAGGGCAGCCATTTCAGCAAAGTTTTCCGGAAGATGCTCGACGTTGTTGTCTCTTGAGAGTAGAAAAGATTGTGAGGAAAGTGGGTGGAGTGCTTCGTGTAAATTCCAGAACAGAAACTACTAAGAACCAATTGCAAGTGTTGTTTTCAAGTCACATGACTTTACATGCGCTTCTTAGGACGTGTAGGCGGTGACACTATGTAGTTACGAATGTGATTTCATACTTAGGAACTAGCATTCAAAAAACCTATGAAATTCACAGAAAAAACCATAGGTTTTACACACGTTATAGTTAGGAAATAGCATTTGAAAAACCTATGAAATTCACTGAAAAAACCCTAGGTTTTACACACGTTATAGTTAGGAAGTAGCATTTAAAAAACCTATGAAATTCACTGAAAAAACGATAGGTTTGACACCAGTTATAGTTAGCTGGAAATTTTACTGACATAAAACCAATGAAATTCCACGTTATAGTTAGTTGGACTCACTATAACTTGCGCGTGTAATGCACTGCTGATGACATTACATATTACATCACTCATGACGTGGAATTTCATTGGTTTTATGTCAGTAAAATTTCCAGCTAACTATAACTGGTGTCAAACCTATGGTTTTTTCAGTGAATTTCATAGGTTTTTTAAATGCTACTTCCTAACTATAACGGGTGTAAAACCTAGGGTAGTTGCACTAACTATATATTTCGTGCATCCGCAATCCAATACTGATGATGTCACATATTACATCATTCATGACATGGTCAGTGACATCACTGATGACATCACTGATGACATCTCAAATGACATCACTGATGACATCACTGATGACAACATCCAGTGACTGTATGTTTCTGTAAAGTTAAAATATGTCTTACATATTGAAGAATGAGTGGATGTATAAGTGTCTGGATGAAGGATTTAGTAGGTGCATGACTGACTGTATGAGTGAGTGATTAAATGTGTCTCACTGAGTGCATGGGTTAGTGACTAAACTGTCTTAATTTGTGCATCATTATGTCTGTTGTTCTGTAAACTGCTGCATGTGTTGATCAGTAGCTATATGAGTAACTATATGGGTTATTGATTGGTTGCCCAAGTATTTGTATGGGAGACTGAGTGTGTGTGTGGGTGGCTGGGAGGTGTATGACTCTGTGCATAGATGTGTGAGCAGTTGATTCACTAGATGTATGGGTTCAAAAGTGCATGTGGAAACAGCTGTATGGGCGGTTGACTGTGTGCATGAGTGTATTGGTGAGTGAATGGATATCTCAGTGCTACATATCAAAGTAAGTACATATGTAAAACACAGTACATGTGAGAGTTGACATATATAAATAACTGTGCATAAGAGCCAGTGAATGTGTGAGTGGCTGTATGGATCATTGTGAACTTGTATCAGGGATTGTATAAGAGAGTAAATATGTGTTGGTATATGTTTGAATAAGTAAGGTGTGTATAACTGTATAGTTGAGGAAATGGAGGTGTGATTGATTCTTTGCATGACTGACTAGGTGTGTGAGTAACTCCATGGATGAGTGACAGTCTGTGAGTGTCTGTTTACACTGAGTGTATCTAAGGTTATATTAGAGTCTGGAGAGGTTCATTGTATAATCACATGAATGATGTCATCAGTGATGTCATTTGAGATGTCATCAGTGATGTCATCAGGGATGTCAATTGAGATGTCATCAGTGATGTCATCAGTGATGTCATTTGAGATGTCATCAGTGATGTCATCAGTGATGTCACTCACCATGTCATGAATGATGTAATATGTGACATCATCAGCATTGGATTGCGGATGCACGAAATATATAGTTAGTGCAACTAACTATATATGGAATTTCATTGGTTTTATCTCAATAAAATGTCCAGCTAACTATATATGGTCTCTAACCTATGGTTTTTTTAGTGAATTTTCAAGGTTTTGTAAATGCAAATTCCTAACTATATATGGTCTATAACCTATGGTTTTTTCAGTGAATTTCATTGTTTTTTTAAAAGCTAATATCTATAGCTGTAAAATATATTCTTTATTACGTGACGTTTCACGTAGCCACGTGAGACGCCTCATGACGCGTCGCATAACCGTGACGTATCGGCTCTGCAGCGCAAACAAAACCCGTAATGTAAGCGCGCCGGAGCACGCTTACAGATATATATATTTTTTTTAACCTTAATTAGACAAAATCCACACGTGCACATATCTTGAGGCCTTGCAAAGGCACATCAAACAAACAGTCCCTACAATTTTGCCAAGTTTGGTGGAAATCTATTCCCTTAAATTTTATTTTACTGTTTCTCTTGGTTTTCCCCTTGTTACGCTTACCGGAACGCTACCCGGTACGCGAACCGGACGCTCCAAAAACACAAGATGGCGGACTCCTGTTACGCTGCCGGTTAGCTGCCCGGTTCGCGTACGGGAAACGCCTCTACCGCGAAAAATCGCAAAAACATTTTTTTTTTTGCCCCGCGGGGCACTTTAATGGCCCCCTCATCAATCCTAGGGGGTCAGGAGGGGTCTACCTTACCCCCTTTCCTTTATGTACACCTTTTTTTTTTCCACCTCTTGTCTCTCGATCCTACCGAGAGACAAGATGGCGGCCGATCCGGACTGTTTACAATGTTGGCAGCCAATCAGCTTCTCCTCAGACTCCCGTTACGCTGCCGGTTAGCTGCCCGGTTAGCTGCCGGGTTAGCTGCCGGGTTCGCGTACCGGGACGCGCCTCTACGGCGAAAAACCTCTTGTCTCTCGATCCTACCGAGACACAAGAAGGCGGCCGTTCCGGACTGTTTAGAATGTTGACAGACACCGGAGAGCCAATCAGCTTCACTTCGCGAAGTTCTGTTACGCGTCAGGTATACGAACCGGGGCGCTAACCGGAGCGCTGTCACAGATATATCTGTTTTTTAAAACGTTAATTTCTCAAAATCCACTGGAGCACATATATTGAGACATAGCAAAGGCACGTCGGGCAAACCATATCTACAATTTTGCCAAGTTTCGTGTAAATCCATTCAGCCGTTCAAGCTAAAAGTGATTCCAACCGCCCTATGGAAAAATGAATGGGAAAAACGCGTTTTGGGACCCCCCTTTTTTCACGCCCCCCCCTTGACGAAACCCCCCCAAATTTCCAGGGGCTGCTCAGAAACAAAATGTGCCATTTTCCTGAAAATTTCAGCCAATTCCGTCCACAAACGCCAAAGTTATTCGACATAGAATTTTCAGAAATCCCATAGGAAAAAAATCCTTACTATATATACCGACTGCCAGTAGGTAATATATATATATATATATATATATATATATATATATATATATATATATATATATTGTGTCCTTTTGTACCAACTTGGGGCATAGAACCAATTTAGATCTATCTCTACTCACACTACATGGAGAAAGTTCAGGAACTATATACTTTTTCCTTTTTTATGAACTCAATTAATACGATGATGTTATTAATGTACATTTGTGGCATTGAAGTAAATGTGATAGCCAGCCGATCTTAATGATACAACATGAAACAGTATGTTTACTATGTCCATGACCATTAATGGGAGGAGTCAGGGGGAGTGCCCGACAGTATTTAACCACTTGTATCTCCAGGACTGTCATGTGATCAAGTCCGGGTTCCCCGGACGAAACGCGTCATGTTGCCGATCCCAGCGATGGAATAAAGCACTTTATAACTCTACAAATCCCTTGTTGTGGTCTGTACCTGTGTTCGTGTTGGTGCTGCCGGCGGGTTGCACGCACTGCAGGATTGTGGAATCATATATATATATATATATATATATATATATATATATATATATATATATATATATATATATATATTGCCGCTCCCAACTCCAAAGTAGATAGCCATCCACAGGAATAAAGCACTTGCGGGGGCTGTTTGAATCAGTTTATTGCGACACAAACACAGCAAACAGACGCGTTTCGGTCGTAACCTTCTTCCATAGAAGAAGGTTACGACCGAAACGCATCTCTTTGCTGGTTGCTGTGTTTGTTTCGCAATAAACTGATTCAAACGGCCCCCGCAAGTGCTTTATTGGGAGCGGGAATTGATTAGCGAGTGCACCCTCGCTTGTTAGCACCCACCTGAGAGTGCCGCACATTGGTGTGTGGAGAGCGGCAATATATATATATATATATATATATATATATATAAAAGCTCATTTTCGCTCAACAGCCGCTGAGTCATGCCATACTCCGGCCGCTTGATGACGGCTGTTCGTGTGTAGGTCGCGAACCTATAAATCAATTCAAAATCCTGTTGCATAAAGATTCCAGCGGCAGTAAACACACAAATTTCTTATTTGCGAAAGGTAGCCTTTATTCCAATTCAAAAGGCAAACACTTGAGTAATAGTGAATAGTTTGTGATAGGCTTTTAACTAAACATGTGACAAGTTGCAACCAACAAAAATAGAAAGCAGACTCACACTGCTGTGACATAATGTGAACAAAATAAACGTAACATTGCTGCGGTTTCAAGAAATATTTACATTTAGCAATCCTTCTATTACAGGGAAGTTAATTAATTCACCAACAATAATTGCCATGTTTCCTGACGATTTTGCAGTTCTTGTCACATCGCCTCTTTCTTTTTTGGCTCTTGTATTTATAAAACTTTATCAAAAGGGCTTTCTTATGACAATCGGCCAGTGTTTCAATTTACAATTTACCATTTGTAGGTAATCTTTTTGACTTTAAAGCACTCAATCGGATGCTTAGTCAAGATATACTGCCCCAGTGGGCAAACATTGTAGCCACTATTCCAGTCATTAATTTTAACAAATAATCATCGCCACTGTGGGCAACTTTTCACAATTAATACCATCCTGAAGAGGACTGCTTTAACTTTCAAAATATCTTCATCTCCGCAGTTTCTTATATGTTCTAAAAGAAATATACAAATACAAAAAGCCCATAAATAATAACTCAATACACCACTTGTGATTCAAATCTTAGTAAAATTCGAGACATTCAATGTATCATTATGTCTATGCATTCATATCAAATTAGAGTCTTTAGATGGTCTGAACATTGGTAGCCTTAAAAAACTTAGAATAATGTATTAATCATATTCAGGTTATGCAATTCACCTTCAATTTTAATTTCCAAAATGAATCATGCTGTATTTTGATCCAACCCAAATGGACTTCTAGTTCCTCGTCACATTTATGACCGATGGGAACTAATGTTTGGTACCTTATAATGAATCTTGATTCCAATCTACGTAACCGCTGTACTCTGTTGCCTCCTCTTTCATCATGTTTTATCGTATCTAGCACACAAAAACTAAGCAGACTTGTATTTTGGTTGTGATGGCTTTGAAAATGTCTGGCAATCGGATATGCTTTATCCCCATTTTTTATTGCCCTAAAGTGTTCCAAAATTCTGATCTTTTCTTTGTGAATTGTGCTGCCTATGTATGCCTTCTCACATGGGCAGAACAATGCATACATGGCAAATTATGTATTGCACGATGTGTGCTCTTGTATTTTGAAAGGTTGTGTATTGGGCGACAGTCGGACTTCCTTACAATTCCTACTGTTCTTGCAGGCTTTACAATATCTACATATGTAGAAGCCTTGTATTCCAGCTATTCTGTCTCTTACTGGTTCTACCGCACTACATAACTGATCTTTGAGCGAATTAGCTCTTTTGAAAGTTATTTGTGGGAAGGCTTCTACATATTCTGCAATCTCGGGGTATGTTTTTAATACTGGCCAGAACTTATTCAAGCTTCTCTTAATTATAAATGCTTGATAAAGCGGGTCTTATCATTCGTGAGGTCAGTATTCTTTGCCCCTTTCTCTACTAGAAGCGAGTCCCTAGTTCTTTTTGATACTGCTAATTTTGCCATATTGATGGTTTTTTTGTGAATAGCCTCTTGCCACAAATCTTTCGGTCATTGTTCTTTCTTACGCTTCAAAACTTAGTGCTGTGCTGCAGTTGCGTTTAGCTCTAAGAAGTTCTCCCACCGGAATACTTTCAATGAGTGAGCTTTGGTGGCAACTGCGAGCATGAAGGAGACTGTTTCCTGCAGTGGTTTTCCTGAATAAAGTACTCTCTAATCTGTTGTTCTCTACTCTTAGTTTCAAATCAAGGAATTCTAGGTTGTCTCTTGCCCAATGACTTGTAAATTGTAGATTGTAATCATTCCTATTTAAGGATTCTACAAAGCTGATTGCTTCTGCTTCTGTCCCGGCCCATACTACAAAAATATCATCAATGTACCTTGCCCACTTCACTACCTTTTCTTTGTACATTGAAGATCTGTATACTACTTCCTCCTCCCAATACCCCATGAAAAGACCAGCAAAGCAAGGAGCAAAGCAGGTCCCCATGGAAGTACCGAGGATTTGTCGATAGATCTTACTGTCGAAGAGGAAGTAGTTTTGTGGGAGGCAGATTTTCATTATTTCCAGCAACATTTGTGTGTATATATATATATATATATATATATATATATATATATATATATATATATATATATATATATATATATATATATATATATATATATATATATATATATATCTGGAGAAATTCGAACCACTTCCTGATACTCCGCAGCAGCAGACAGGCGAGGAAAGAGACACAGACCTCCGAGGTATTTCAAGTGGGCATTGATTTTATTGTAAGTGACCCAACACAACGCGTTTCAAGCCAGTAAGCCCTTGATCACGTGTCACAAGTGAAAACACCATCTACTACATTTAAAGTGAATAGTGCCCCTCCCACGCTTGACATCACAGGTCACATGTGCAAAAACACTGAAAACATCCTAATATGTTTCCTTCTGTTATTCGAGAATGTTGCATGATGGCATATAGATATAGTTTGACACGCACTGGGTTTATATATATACATGTTCAATAAATAATTTAAAATAACATGTAAAGTGCTATGTGCCACGAAATTTGTCAAATAATAAATACAATTCGTTTTTTTAAAAAAAACTCTTCATAGGATGAATCCATTCTTAACTGCCAACATGTCAACCATTGTCTTTGTTAGTATCTAACCGGTTAAATCTGTATATATTAACAACTGACAGAACTTCCTGTGAGATATGTGCGAAAAAGTGTAGTCTTCCTATTACCAATATTTTCACATTATTTCTTATTCAGCGCACATTGCAGTCAAACAAATGGAGAGGCAAAAAAGTGCAAAAAGTGCATATCATGATGATTAAAGTGCAAGTGTAGATGGTATAACTTTCTCAAATCTTCAAATGTATATTATAGGTCCAATCATCTGTACACCAGAAAACTAAATAATTCATGAATTTATACAGATAAGACAATCAAATTAGATCCTAAAAACATTTGAATATGTATAAGAAATATAAAAATACCTTTTGAGAAATTGATGTGAGGGAAAGGCAAAAATGTACAAATCTAAACACTTATTATATTTACAATATATATTACAAGGACAGATTTCTTGATTTTATTTACAGGTAACTCAACTAGTGAACAGACGGACATTAGATATAGCAGCCATATTTGAATTACAGAAAGCTGCGCATATCTTCCGTCGTGTTTAACCCATTGGGCCATTTGCAATCTAGCTCCAAAATATATTTTATTTCGAGCTGCCGAAGTTGGCGTTCTCTGTTGCCGCCTCGTCTTTTTCTAACTACAGCGTCAATGACATAATAAGACAGGCAATTGATGTTGTTGGCATGCACTCTCTTAAAATGTCTGGCAAAAGCATATGTTGCATCACTGTGCAAAATGGCCCTAATATGCTGCAATATCCTAACGTGCACCTGCAGCTTCGTGCTACCCACGTAGCGAAGTCCACAGGTGCACGTCAGGACATATACAGCATACTCGGTTTTACAGTTGTAATTTCCCATTATCAAACTAGGAGTAGTCCTGAACGGTGTCGAGTAAGTTGACATATTGCACCCAAAATTACATGCTCTACATGTTGTACATTTCGTAAAGCCCTTCTTCGGTGTTAACCAGGTAGTGACCTTTTTGATTTCAAGAGATACTCTGTCTAATCTTGTGCCCATGGTGCTGCTTCTTCTAAAAGTGATTACAGGTTTAGCTGCAATTCTGCTTTGAAGAATGCTGTCTGTTAATACCACTGGCCAATGTTTGTTAACTATAGCCCTTATCTGTCGTTCCTCTCTATTAAAAGTTGTAATTAATCTAGGAGTGTTGGCTTTGTTCAAGGTAATGACAGTATTAGGTGTATCAGGGCTTTCCTCTTCGGGAGAAAAGAGGCTTATCTAGAGCCTAGATCTAGTTTGGCCTTTTCCATTGCCTCCTTTAAGATTTTTTCAGAGTACCCCCTGTTTCTGAGTCTAGCAACCAGCTCTTGTTGACATTTATCAAATTCTGCCTCATTGCTACAAATTCTTTTTATACGTAGGATTTCTCCATACGGGATACTAGAATGAGGTGTTTTGGATGAGAGCTGGTTGCATGTAAGGTAATATTACCTGAAGTGGCTTTCCTATGAAGGGTACTTTCAAATTTGTTGTTATGGACAAAGACCTTGACATCAAGGAATTCAATTTCCTTTCTCTCAATGTGGGAAGTGAATTTTAAGTTGAACATATTGTTGTTGATCTTGTTGACGAACAAAGTCGCTTCCTCCTCACTTCCCTGCCACAGAATGAACACGTCGTCTATGTACCTAAGGTAAGACCTTATGTGTGTCTTGTACTCATTTTGAAAGGTGGTTTTAAGGACCTGCTCCTCCCACCAGCCCACATGTAAGCATGCGTAGCTGGGGGAGAAGCAGGCCCCCATCGCCACACCTCTCAACTGCTTGTATAGATCTTTATCGAACAAAAAATAATTATTGTTCAGACACCATTTGATGAGTTCCAATACAACTTTGTTATGTTCGTATAAGGTGCTGGACCTCTTTTCCCAAAAATATTTTACAGAAGCCAATCCTTGTGTATGGTCTATAGATGTATATAATGCTTCTATGTCTAGAGTGATAAGAAGCAAATTCTCAGACCATAAAAGTTTATCGATTTTCTGTAAAAAATCACCAGTGTCCTTCACATAGCTAGGCAATGACATCACCAAGCTCTGAAGAAAGAAATCGATGTACTGGCCTACATGTTCCCCCAGACTATTAATAGCCGATATTATTGGCCTGCCTGGAATAGGAACCACATTTTTGTGTATTTTTGGAATTAAGTACAACACCGGCAAAACCGGGAACTCAATAACCATGAACTTGTATTCCTCTGTTGAAATGAGGCCTTGTCTCTTCCATAACGCTAACAATTTGTGTAGAGCTGATTTGGCTTTGTCATACTCTTTCATGCCAGACTTTGCATAACATTGTATATCCTGAAGCTGGCGAGATGCCTCAGCTATATAGTCTTTTCTAGGCCACACTACCAGATTCCCACCCTTGTCCGATTTTTTAACCACCACTTCTTGATTGTTTTCCAATTTTTTGATCAAATCAAAATATGCTTTTCTTCTAAAAAACAGATTCCTTTCACTTTTGTTTTTGTGGACAGTATGGTTTAATTGTTTGAGGTCATTGACAACAAGGTCATGAAATACATCGATACTGTCCTTTGGCATGAATGGTACAAAGCTTGATTTCGGTTTGAAGGGGCTGATCCCAGCACCTTCTTGCTTGTGGTTAATTCTACGTAGTCGTTCCTGGGTGGCCTGGTCAATTTCTTGTTCTTGTTCTTCCATATCATCCGATTCATCCGCCAGATCGTGTACCATTAGTAGGTTAGGGATATCCGATGCTGCTAAATTAACCATAGATTCATTGTCATCACAATCATTGCTGCCTCCTGCGTTTTTTATTGTTTTTAAAGCAAAGAACTTCTTTAGTTTCAATTTCCTGATGTAGCAGTACACGTCAATGCGTGTTCTCGCATAGTTGAAGTTATCACCAGGACAGAAATTAAGACCCAAGGCCAACAGTTGTTCCTCTGCCTTGGATAATACAACATTTGATAAATTAATAACAGTGTTGTCCTTTACTGTTTTTTGTTCTTTTTCCATTTCCCTTTTGTTTTTTTGTTGGTGTTTTTCTTTGCTTCTTTTACTTTGGTCACGTCTTCTTTTGGTTCGCCGACATTTGCTGCTGTTTGATTCCGTCGAGGCCTTAAGGTTTGCAGTCTCGCCTCGACTAAAAAATCCATTTCTTGTCCCACATTGAGAATAGTTTTCCTTCTCACTACCGGTATTGATTCTGTACTGGACGCACTAGTGAGTGAAATGGTGTCTAGGCTGTCAACATCCTCATTTTCATTATTTTGATGTGTGCTGCTTGTCCCTTATATATATATATGTATATTTATTTACAATTGCTCCCACGAAGACCCCGGAAAGCAGTAAGTGGCACACCCGGGGTCTTAGTGGGAGCAATTGTAAAGAAATATTTCGTGGCACAGCCCAGTGCCGGTAGAAGCGGGTCCCACCTCCAAAATGACATCATATCGCCCGCAGATTCCCAGACGGGTGGTGTGAGTCACCACGGATTGCCGTGTTCGAGGGTCTACCTGGACCATTATGATTGTGGGCCTGTGGTGGAACAAGCTGAACCCTTGGATATGTTGATTGCAGCATATTGACCCCTATGATTGTGACATTTTTTAAACTACCTTGCCCAGGATGCATTGCAGAGATGACGCACATTTTAATTTCCATATATTTAGATCACCTGTGGGATTTAGGAGGTCCTATATTTGCCATTCCCGTGATCAAGACAAACTGCCGAAATACGTTGGGAAGATGAAGGGAGCGTTGCTGCAATGATTAAAGGACACCGTTTCAGCTTGGGTGTGCCACTTACTGAAACGCGTCAGGCCAAAAGGATGAAGTACAGGTTTTGAAAGCTGCATGTTTCTCAATAAAGGGTTTGGGAACCGACCTGCGAGTGGTGTGCGGCCTCATATCTGAGCAGTTTGGATAATGTGTTTTCACTGCGGCTCTGGCCGTGGAGGGATCGCACTGCCTGGAATGAACAAAGGACCGCAGGAGAGGTAGAGATCCTCTATTGCAATGGCGCGGCAGGCAGAAGAATTAAACATGCAGTTTTAAATCTTGGAGCACACTGGAGGGCTATAAAAAACATCCTGAATGGGCATACAGTAGGTATATATAGTTAGGATTTTTTCTCTATGGGATTTTTGAAAATTCTATGTCTAATAACTTTGGCGTTTGTGGACGGAATTGGCTGAAATTTTCAGGAAAATGGAACATTTTGTTTCTGAGCAGCCCCTGACAATTTGGGGGGGTTTCATCATGGGGGGGCCGAGAAAAAAGGGGGGTCCCAAAACGCGTTTTTCCCATGTTAATTTCCATAGGGCGGTTGGCCTCACTTTTAGCTCGAACGGCTGAATGGATTTGCACGAAACTTGGCAAAATTGTAGGGACTGTTAGCCCGATGTGCCTTTGCTAGGTCTCAATATATGTGCTCCAGTGGATTTTGAGTAATTTAGGGTCAAAAAAAGATATATATCTGGGCGGAGCCTAACCACACATCTGATCTGATTGGCTGTCAGCACTTCATCCAAGAAGTGTTGGCAGCCATCTTGGGACCAATATACATGATAGCACCTCATTAAAAAGCATTGTAGTTAATAGAGGGTTTTAGGACTTTAGTTACATTATACATCATTTGTTGATGGTACCATACTCGTTTTAGGAATTGTGGTGGGTTCTAAGGTGATTTTACCATGTGAAAAAACCTTCTGCTGTGATATCATGAATATTGTTTGAAAGAAAACTAATATCTCATGATTTTCCCACAGTGGTTTGGAAGGGGATCTATAAGCTAAACTGAAAGCATATTTTCTGTAAATTCACATTATCTTTCTCAGTCATGTGAAAATGAAGTCTGACATTCTCAGTAAAACATGTACATCCAACAAGGACAGAGACTGTCAGTTGATTCCTTTGTGTTCTACTGCAGCCTCCTAGAGTGTTTTAAAGAACAACTAGAGCGCTAACAGTCCTACTTATTACAAAGGTATGGCTCACCTGAAGCCATCTTGATTGGAATAAAGTGGTAACTCTTAAAACATTTAATTTAAAAAGAAACAACATGAGGGGGTATATTTTGCCATAGAAAGTATGATTAGTGCTGCAGAATGAAAAATTAGGGCACATTTTGAGTGACTTCTCAAATCCTTTTCTATTTCATTAAAACATTCTGACATGCAGTCTCCCAAAATGGCCACCAGAGACAAAAGAGCCCAAATGTAGCCCAAATATCACCCAGATGTAGCCCAAGTATAGCCCAATGACAGAATGTCCCAGAGTGTTCTAAAGAACAACTAGAGCGCTAACAGTCCTACTTATTACAAAGGTATGGCACACCTGAAGCCATCTTGATTGGAATAAAGTGGTAACTCTTAAAACATTTAATTTAAAAAGAAACAACATGAGGGGGTATATTTTGCCATAGAAAGTATGATTAGTGCTGCAGAATGAAAAATTAGGGCACATTTTGAGTGACTTCTCAAATCCTTTTCTATTTCATTAAAACATTCTGACATGCAGTCTCCCAAAATGGCCACCAGAGACAAAAGAGCCCAAATGTAGCCCAAATATCACCCAGATGTAGCCCAAGTATAGCCCAATGACAGAATGTCCCAGAGTGTTCTAAAGAACAACTCGAGCGCTAACAGTCCTACTTATTACAAAGGTATAGCACACCTGGAGCCATCGTGATGGGAATAAAGTGGTAACTCTTAAAACATTTAATTTAAAAAGGAACAAAATGAGGGGGTATATTTTGCCATATGAATTATGATTAGTGCTGCAGAAAGAAACATTAGGGCACATTTTGAGTGACTTCTCAAACCCTCTTCAATTTCATTAAAAAATTCTGACATACAGTCTCCCAAGATGGCCACCAGAGACAAAAGAGCCTAAATGTAGCCCAAATATCACCCAGATGTACCCCAAGTATAGCCCAATGACAGAATGTCCCAGAGTGTTCTAAAGAACAACTAGAGCGCTAACAGTCTTACTTATGACAAAAGTATGGCACACCAGAAGCCATCTTGATTGGAATGAAGTGGTAAGTCTGAAAACACTCAATTTAAAAAGGAACAACATGAGGGGGTTAATTTTGCCATAGAAAGTATGATTAGTGCTTCAGAAAGAAAAATTAGGGATCATTTTGAGTGACTTCTCAAATCCTCTTCTATTTCATTAAAAAAATTCTGACATGCAGACTGAAACATGCACTTTGAATACCAGCAGCAGACGCCCCTGGTGAGCAGTAGCTTTACTACAGTGATCTAATGTGCAACTAGAGTGCTAACATTCAGAATTTATGGCAAATGTGTGACACATCTGAATGTCTTCTTGATGGAACCAAAGTAAACAAGCATTGAAAATGCAATAGATCTCGCCCTCGTTTAAGTTAAAGCCATTCTGTTTGTAATGAGGTGGCTTTTTAGCTTTGCTTTTATTAGTGTTTTTTCAACTTTCATGTAAATAACATGCATCTGTATGCATATAAGTATATGTATGCATGCATTTATGTTTGTATTTATATAGATATACAGATGATATATGTTTATATATGTATGTATATATATATATTCACTGAAAAAACCATAGGCTATAGACCATATATAGTTAGGAATTAGCATTTACAAAACCTTGAAAATTCACTGAAAAAACCATAGGTTATAGACCATATATAGTTAGGAATTAGCATTTACAAAACCTTGAAAATTCACTGAAAAAACCATAGGTTATAGACCATATATAGTTAGGAATTCGCATTTACAAAACCTTATTTTACTCACACAAAACCATTGAAATTCCATATATAGTTAGTTGCACTAACTATATATCATGCACCCGCAATCCACTGCTGATGATGTCACATATTACATTATTCATGACATGGTCAGTGACATCACTGATGACATCACTGATGACATCTCAAATGACATCACTGATGACATCTCAAATGGCATCACTGATGACATCACTGATGACATCTCATTTGACATTACTGATCACATCACTGATGATATCATTCATGTGATAATACGATGAACCTCTTCAGACTCTAATATAACCTTAGATACAATCAGTGTAAACAGACACTCACAGACTGTCACTCATCCATGGAGTTACTCACACACCTAGTCAATCATGCAAAGAATCAATCACACCTCCATTTCCTCAACTATACAGTTATACAAACTTTACTTATTCAAACATATACTAACACATATTTACTCTCTTATACAATCCCTGATACAAGTTCACAATGATCCATACAGCCACTCACACATTCACTGGCTCTTATGCACAGTTATTTATATATGTCAACTCTCACATGTACTGTGTTTTACATATGTACTTACTTTGACATGTAGCACTGAGATATCCATTCACTCACCAATACACTCATGCACACAGTCAACCGCCCATACAGCTGTTTCCACATGCACTTTTGAAACCATACATCTAGTGAATCAACTGCTCACACATCTATGCACAGAGTCATACACCTCCCAGCCACCCACACACACACTCAGTCTCCCATTCAAATACTTGGGCAACCAATCAATAACCCATATAGTTACTCATATAGCTACTTATCAACACATGCAACAGTTTACAGAACAACAGACATAATGATGCACAAATTAAGACAGTTTAGTCACTAACCCATGCACTCAGTGAGACACATTTAATCACTCACTCATACAGTCAGTCATGCACCTACTAAATCCTTCATCCAGACACTTATACATCCACTCATTCTTCAATATGTAAGACATATTTTAACTTTACAGAAACATACAGTCACTGGATGTTGTCATCAGTGATGTCATCAGTGATGTCATTCGAGATGTCATCAGTGATGTCATCAGTGATGTCACTGACCATGTCATGAATGATGTAATATGTGACATCATCAGCAGTGGATTGCGGGTGCGCGATATATAGTTAGTGCAACTAACTATATATGGAATTTCAATGGTTTTGTGTGAGTAAAATAAGGTTTTGTAAATGCGAATTCCTAACTATATATGGTCTATAACCTATGGTTTTTTCAGTGAATATATATATATAAAATATATATATATATTTTTTTTTTTTTTACCCAATATGCCCTTGCATGAAGGCGCACTCCTCTAGTTGGAAAGTAACAACTTTATTTTCTCCAAAGGAACAAGGTTACAGCTCCGGTTTTTTTCTTTCATTTGCCTGACGCGTTTCAGTGCATTCACGCACTTTCCAATATAAATGAAGGAAGCACGTAGAGGAACTGCAGAAGCCGAAGGACTGTTGTGGTTTTGAAAGTGCCTCTGAGGAAAGTGCGTGAATGCACTGAAACGCGTCAGGCAAATGAAAGAAAAAAACCGGAGCTGTAACCTTGTTCCTTTGGAGAAAATTAAGTTGTTACTTTCCAACTGGAGGAGTGCGCCTTCATGCAAGGGCATATTGGGTAAAGATTTATACGCGGCGAGTCCAGCCGCGGAAGTGCGCACCGCCCTGCCAACTTGTCAAGGGTCCGTTTCATACCTGCAATCCGGGTGTGAGGTACGGCGCAGCTGGCTCTGTGAAGTTTTGGAGCAGGTTGGAGCCCTGGGGCCCACTGGAGGGCTGTTACTATTTCATAAAACTCTTTCAGAAGCACAATAACCACTGAAGGTTTTAATCAGGCATGAACATTACTACAGTTCCCGACGTGCATTGCAATTAAGAAATTTGATGAACAATCGGCACACCGGAGGCCAATATAAATGAAGGAAGCACGTAGAGGAACTGCAGAAGCCGAAGGACTGTTGTGGTTTTGAAAGCGCCTCTGAGGAAAGTGCGTGAATGCACTGAAACGCGTCAGGCAAATGAAAGAAAAAAAACGGAGCTGTAACCTTGTTCCTTTGGAGAAAATAAAGTTGTTACTCTCCAACTGGAGGAGTGCGCCTTCATGCAAGGGAATATTGGGTAAAGATTAATACGCTCGAGTCCAGCCGCGGAAGTGCGCACCGCCCTGCCAACTTGTCAAGGGTCCGTTTCATACCTGCAATCCGGGTGTGAGGTACGGCGCAGCTGGGTCTGTGAAGTTTTGGAGCAGGTTGGAGCCCTGGGGCCCACTGGAGAGCTGTTACTATTTGATAAAACTCTTTCAGAAGCACAATAACCACTGAAGGTTTTAATCAGGCATGAACATTACTACAGTTCCCGACGTGCATTGCAATTAAGAAATTTGATGAACAATCGGCACACCGGAGGCCAATATAAATGAAGGAAGCACGTAGAGGAACTGCAGAAGCCGAAGGACTGTTGTGGTTTTGAAAGCGCCTCTGAGGAAAGTGCGTGAATGCACTGAAACGCGTCAGGCAAATGAAAGAAAAAAAACGGAGCTGTAACCTTGTTCCTTTGGAGAAAATAAAGTTGTTACTTTCCAACTGGAGGAGTGCGCCTTCATGCAAGGGCATATTGGGTAAAGATTAATACACGGCGAGTCCAGCCGCGGAAGTGCGCACAGCCCTGCCAACTTGTCAAGGGTCCGTTTCATACCTGCAATCCGGGTGTGAGGTACAGCGCAGCTGGCTCTGTGAAGTTTTGGAGCAGGTTGGAGCCCTGGGGCCCACTGGAGGGCTGTTACTATTTCATAAAACTCTTTCAGAAGCACAATAACCACTGAAGGTTGTAATCAGGCATGAACATTACTACAGTTCCCGACGTGCATTGCAATTAAGAAATTTGATGAACAATCGGCACACCGGAGGCCAATATAAATGAAAGAAGCACGTAGAGGAACTGCAGAAGCCAAAGGACTGTTGTGGTTTTGAAAGCGCCTCTGAGGAAAGTGCGTGAATGCACTGAAACGCGTCAGGCAAATGAAAGAAAAAAAACGGACCTGTAACCTTGTTCCTTTGGAGTAAATAAAGTTGTTACTTTCCAACTGGAGGAGTGCGCCTTCATGCAAGGGCATATTGGGTAAAGTAAAAAAAAATATATATATATATATATATATATATATATATATATATATATATATATATATATATATATATATATATATATATATATATATATATATATATATATATATATATATATCCGTATCCTGGCTATAGCCAGTAGGTGGTTATAGTTAGGACCAAAGTTTCCATAGGAAAATGTTTTTTTGTTTTGCCAATAACTTTGTCGCCGCTTGATAAATCTACATGAATTCTTTTTTAAAAGTGCCCCAAATGAATCTTGTTGTGCATGGAAAGTTTCGGGGTGAACCGTCAAGCGAAGTTTGGGAAATAAGGAGGGTCCCAAAACACTTTCCCCCTTGATGGGGTTATGGAGATTTAAAAAAATTTGAACCCAACTACAGCCCGTACTTCTGAAGGGAATTACAGTAAACTTGGCAGAAAGCTAGATGTTGGTTCATAAAGTATGCCTTTTGTGGTTTGGTGTAATCCGTTCAGTAAGTAGTTTTTGAGATATTTAAGTGTAAAAAATATAGATATCTGGGATGCAAGTCCTTGCAGTGGACTTGCCGATTTTACTGAAATTTGATTGGCTGCCAACATTTTAACCAGGAAGTGTTGGCAGCCATCGTGGGACCCGGCTTGAAGCTGAGTCCAACTAAAAAAGGAAAAAATAAAGAAAAGGGGACAGGGTAGGAATAACCTGACCCTCCAGATATGGTGGGGGTGCATTTTTTTTGTTTAATTTTGCCGCAACATCATGGGTGGATCTGCGGCAAAAACATTTGTTTAAATGACATGCGGGCTACCGCGCATCTTTTATAAGAAGCACCCGCGGGCATGTCTTTTAATTATGCTGGGGAGCCAATGCAGCACAACCGTCTGGGACCGTCACCTCCTTGAGGCAGAGAACAGGAAAGTGATTGGGGGCCAACAAGGCCCCCTGCAGCCACAGGGACTGCCACCTCCCCGGGGCTATTTACTAAATAAGTACGGGGAGGCCTTTAGGCCTTTATGGCCTCCCTCGCAGCCCCAGGGACCGCCACCTACCTAGCGTTTGATGTATAATGAAAGCAGGGGTGCATGTAACCCCGCAGCCCCAGGGTCCACCGACTCTCTTGGGCTTTAAACTTAAATAATGCTGGAGCTGCGAGGACCACCCGCGGAGCAGCCCTGGGGACTGCCGCCTCCCCTGGGCCTTATCCAAAATAAATGCGGGGCCATGTGGCTCCCCTGCAGCCCTAAGGACCACCACCTCCCCAGGGCTTTTAGTTTCATTATTGGGGGTGCATGGACCCCCAGTCCCGGGGCCTGCCACCTCTCTGGGGCAATTATAGAAATGTGGGGGGCCCACACAGCCCCCCACAGCCCCAAGGACCGCCACTTCCCCAAATAATATAATGGAGGGACTCCATTGAGGACCACCAGCCCCAAGAACCACCACCTCCCCAGGGCTAAATTAAACAAAGGAGGTGGTTTGCGTGACCTGGTGCCAATGATGGCCCTGGGGATGGCCAGCCCCCAGGGCAGGTACCTGCTATGTCTCAGAGTGCCTACCCCGGGACATATCTGTTTGCTATGGCTTGGCCGGAGCTTTACCACTCCTGCCAAGTCATAGGAAGCACATCTTCTCTTTAAACAAGCAAGAGCATTAAAAATGCTCTTGCTTGCTGAAAGAGGAACAGAATTGCTTTTGGACAGAGGGAGCTGCATGTTCAGCAGCTCCCTCTATCCAAAAGCAATGCCGGCTCCCGCTGAACGCGGGGATCCGGCAGGGTCAGTGAGGGCCTTCAGGCTCCCCCCATGGTCCACAACCAAGTGTGAGTGGGACCATGACACCCAGACTAGAGGCAGGCCACTGGGGGAAGGGGACCATGAGGCCAGATTCAACCTTGGAGAGGGGCCTCTCGGCCTCTCCCATTATTCTTTAAAAAAAAATGTTTTAAAGAAAAGCCCCCAGTGGATAGGATCCCCGGGGCCAAAATTGACCCAGGGTAGGGGGGGCCATGCAGCCCCGATCCCCAAACAAAGAATTACAAAAAAAATTATAAGGCCGGCAAGTCGCCGAAGGCCCTGCCCCCTTTCTCCACCACTCTGCAAACAAGCCGTCTGGCGTGCTGCTGGTTGGAATATGAAGTCCCCTTGGATGCTGAGGGTCCTTGGAGGCCAACACACCCTCTTTTTACCTCCAGTAAGTCTCACATAGTAGGATTGCTGAGAGGTTTCCAGAGGCATCACCCTCTTTCTCCACCACTCTGCAAACACACCTCCTGGTGCCCTGCTAGTTGGCAGATGAAGTCCTCATCTCACCAGAGGGTCCTTGGTAGCCAACTATTCCTCCTGAAACCTCCAGTAAGTACCACAGAGTGCGATTTCTGTAAGGACTTTGAGGCCATCCCCCCTTTCTGCACCACTCTTCAAATGCACCTACTAGGGCACTACTGCTTGGGGGATGAAGCCTCCTTGGCTGCTGAGGCACCTTGGGGGCCAAGAAGCCCTCTTGTTACCTCCAGTAAGTCCCTTACAGAAGGATTACTGAGAGCTGGTCAGAGGGACTGACCCCTTTCTCCACCACTCTGCAAATGTGGCTACTAGCTAAAAAAACATAGAATTTCACTTTAAAAATAAAGGCTACAGGAATGTTATAGTTAGGAAATAGAATTTGAAAAACCTTAGAAATTCACTGAAAAAAACATAGGTTACAGGGCCGTTATAGTTAGCAAATAAAAATTAAAAAAAACCTTAGAAATTCACTGAAAAAATCAAAGGTTACAGGGACATTTTAGTTAGGTTGAGATTTCACTCGTACAAAACCAGCAAAATTCAGCAGTTATAGTTACCTGAGCTAACTATAACTTACACCCCTGCAATGCACTGCTTATGACCTTACATATTACATTGCTCATGACATGGTCAGTGAGAACACTGATGACATCACTGATGACATCATCCATAGAACCACTCACACACCCATTCACACCCCCATAGAACCTCTAGTACACCCACTAAAACACCCGCAAAACCACTCACATACCCATTCACAGACTCATACCAGTACTCATATACCCACTCACGCTATAAATAGAGGCAGTCACACACCCACTCACTCACTTGCACAGCCACTCACACAACCATTCACTCACATATACAGCCACACATACAACCAGTCATTCACCTATACAACCACACAGCCACTGTGACTTTAAAGAATACTGTAAGAAACCACTAGTGTGTAAAATACTGTAATATGTGTGGATATATGTGTTTTACACTTTATGGAAAAGGGGGAGATCGTTGTGGTTAACAACGTCATTGGTAAGTCCTGACTAACCGCGAAACCAAAAAATAGGTCTGAAAGATGGTTTTTAGAGTACAAACATATGAGTTTAAACATGCTTTGAAAGAAGTATGTATATAGTAAAATGTGTAGGACAATGTTCAGAACAGATTTTTTTACATGTTATTTTTGGATGTGTTGGTGGCCTTTGAATGTCTGCTTTTGTTTTCCGTTTTTGAGACTTGTCCACGGGGATCGCGATTACCAACATCATGGCGATCTCCAGTGTCACTGAAAAAACAGAAAATAGGTTTTAGAGATGGTTTTTATAGAAACTCTCTAGAAAAACATGACTTTAGAGAATACTGTAAAGAAACCCCTAGTGTGTAAAATACTGTAATATGTGTGCAGATTTGTGTTTTTCACTTTATGGAAAAGGTGCAACCGTTGCGGTTAACAGCGACATTGCGACGTCCTGAATAACCGCGAAAAAGGAAAATAGGTCTGAAAATTTCTTTTTAAAGCAACTTAGTAGAAAAATATGAGTTTAAACATGCTTTGAAAGAAGTATGTATATAGTAATATGTGTATGGCCATGTTCAGAATGGATTTTTTTTACAAATTGTTTTTTAATGTGTTGGTGGTCATTGAATGTCTGCTTTTGTTTTCCGTTTTCGCAACGTCACTGTGGGTATCGCGAAGTTGTCACAAATATAAAAAATGTAAAGAAAAAAAAACAAAGCTTATTAATCCACTGCAGAAAATACAAGCTTATAAAAATACCTCGTATAGAGCCATTTTAGATAGAAAATACAATTTAAACACCTTAAAAATTCAATGAAAATTCATAGGTTACATGGACGTTATAGTGGGGAAATAGAATTTGAAAAACCTTGAAAATTCACTGACAAAACAAAGGTTACAAGGACATTATAGTGAGGATTTAGCATTAAAAACCCTTAGAAATTCACTGAAAAAAATAAAAGTTACAGGGACATTATAGTTACGATATGGAATTAAAAAAACCTTAGAAATTCAGTGAAAAAACCAAAGGTTTCAGGGACATTATATTTAGACTGGCATTTCACTTTCCGAAACCAGAGAAATTAAGCAGGTATAGTTAGGTGAGCTAACTTTAACTTGCACCCCGCAATGTACTGCTTATGACCTCACATTAACATCAGTATTTTGGTAAATTGACAATTGGCAAGAGGTGATGATCGGTAGAAGTAACTAAAATGCACTGGAAGCATGCAGAACGGCTTTTACAATGGTCGACATCTCCCCAGAGGAGGTGAGTCAGGGGCGCCAGGGAATGACAACAAACAAAACCTGAAGCAACAAATCCAATTTATCTAACAGAAGCTATCTATGAGTCACGCAAGCCAGGAGCAATGGTAATAAGCAGAAATCAAAGATTACTTGAAGCCAGATGAGAGCACTGATTAGAAGCACAAATCAAATGTTTTTAAAATAGTTTAAAAATGTGCTTTCTTTTATAATTTTATTTGAGAAAGTCATTCTCGCAGCTTTACTAAGAACCCTCCTGGCTCAGACTTTACGCAGCATAGTAAGAACAAGTGGTGCATATCTAATTTGGATTAAGGGGTCAGCAAATAGGTTTGTCATTTTGAATGGGTCCAAAAATAAAAGTGTCTCAATATGAATGTTCTACTTTCAAAGGCCATGGGGGCAACTCAACCAGTCTTCGGTTTTCAACCAGCAGCACTGAGCCTGCTGGTATTGTATAGTGAGGAACATGCTCTAACATTCTTAGTGCTTTTGGCTGAAAAACTACTCACCTTCGGAACATTGCGGGCTATTAACTGCTATATGGGTTAGATATAGGCTTTTTTTCTATATAAGTTAGATAGAGGATTTTTAGCTCATTGGTTACAGTTTTTGGACTTAATTTTCTCCTCATCTAGTAGTCTGCCTAGGTGCCTTGGATTCCGAAGCAGCCCTGCACAGGACACTTGGGTACCGAATCGTGAATGCCATGTGTCAATGCAGAATATCTATCATGGGGAATGAAAAGTGTAAGAATAGGATGATCTCACACGTGACATTAGAGTGCAGAGCATGCTGATTTGTTTGGGGGGGTGTTGCTGTGCATGTGTGGGGCGTTGAGTGTGTGTGTGAGTGTGTGTGTGTGCCTGTGTGTGAGAGTGTATGTGTGCATGTGTGTGTGTGAGAGAGAGAGAGAGATACAGGAGCATGCAAGAGACATAGGCCCACATGCATCAAAGTGCCCATTTACGATTTCTTAATTGCGAAAATTAGGGAATCGCAATTAAGAAATCGAAAACGGCAATGTATTAAAAATTCGCTTTTTTTTTTGCGATTCGGTAATTTTGCTTTATTGCGATTCACAATTTGCGAATCGCAATTAAGGAAAACCCTTCCCATTGATTCCTATGGGCCAAAAGCCCCATCGGAATCAATCCTAAGGCATTCACATTTTGCGAATTTCAAATTGCGATTCGCAAAATGTGAATGCAATTTCAAGGGTGCAGGGGGGGGTCCAAAGAACCCCTCCCTGCACCCCTGAAATGTAACTTTAAATGCAATTTACACACACACATGACCCAAGGACATGTGTGTGTGTAAATTAAAACGTTCAAATATGCAACTAGTGCATGTTTGAAAGTTTTCGGTAAATTAGCATGAAGTTTAACTTCATGCTAATTTACCCCTCCCAAAGTGCGAATTCGCAATTTCAAAATGATCATGCAAGATTTCTTAAATGCTATCGCAATTTAAGAAATCGCAAATAAATTGCGATTTCTTAAATTGCGAAAATAGCCAAAACCTTAATGCATCCCAAAAAAGGATTTGCATTCGCAAGCGGCCGGAAGTTGCGATTCGCACCGTTTGCGAATGCAAAAACCCTTGATGCATGTGGGCAAAAGTCTTACTTCTCTTTGAATACCTGATGAGGCTGAAAGGGATTAAGGTGACTCGGCGCATCGTTGGTATGAGTGCTTGTTAGTCACGTGTATAGGCATTAAGACACTTGGAGTCAGATTCTATGCACAAAAAGGCATGAAAGCTGCTTCTGGCTCATGAGAAGAACAGTGTATGCGCTCTTTTGTGTTCCTGTCCACTCAGTGGCGAAGACTATTAAAGAGCTTCATGCTCTTGGTTTCATGTGCCAACATTTTCCTAATTGTGTCTGGCTGTCTATGAAATGTATTGTGTCTTGTTTTGCCAAATTTGGAAACCCTAATTCAGCAGCTGGATGCAGGCAAGGTGATAACACTCTTAGTTGGAATTGTGGGGATTCAGCTAGGACAGTGTCAGAAAGGTCCAGCTTGCTTAGACCTTCTCTCTTGTTGGAAAACATATATTGCTTTTTAGATCTGGCTTAAGGACAATTTTAGCTGCCTTGCAGGCCAAACTTTTTCAAAAAATATCATGGATACAGAGATATTCTCCAGAGATATTCATCATTCTTCCAGCATTTGTCTCAAATTATGTTTTCCCGTACAAGAGCACAAAGTATAAATCAATGCCCTCTCCAGCTTTTTCACACTCGCACCCCACCATGTACAGTCTTGTCATCAATGAAGTAACTTAAGATGTTGCCGTCATGGTATCAATGATGTCATAGATCATGTCATGAGTAATTTAACATGTGAGGTAATTAGCAATGCATGGGGAGGGCATAAGTTATAGTTCGATTAGGGAACAAGTTATAGTTTCTTGAGATAACTAAAACTGGTACATTTCAGTGGTTTTGTTAGTTTAAACAGTATGTTTTAATCAACATTTCCACCTAACTATAACGTCCCATTAACCTTTGGTTTTTCTAACAATTTCAGTTTTTTTTTTTTAACGGAAAGTATGATATTAGAACCATAGCTAACTATAATGTCACTTTAATCTTTGGTTTTGTCTGTGAATTTCTAGTTTTTTTCGTTCGAAAACCCATCTCCACAGGGCAGCCAATCGCATTGCGTTCACAGCTGAAGGAGCTACAGAGCCTGCACCTAACCCCTCATGGGCAGCCAACCCCATAGCTGTGCGTGGCCTAGGGTTGGCCTCAAGGCCTGGCTGTGTACAGCTCCTGCAATCACCCTACCTCCCACTGAATACAGCTATTACCTGTGCACAGATTGAGGTTGAGTGCAATGTCTGGCTTGTGGCCAGGCACTTCGCTCGACCACCTGCACAAAGCCATCGGGCATGCGTTTGGTCTCTAACGTCCTGGCTGCACTCAGGCAGACTTATTGACTTTTTCAAAGAGTCACAACACCAAAATATAAAAAAGTGGGCATGTTGCCTTTATCAAGGGATGAACATATCAATATATATAAAGCAGGTCTATCATCTTTGTCCAAACATCACCAATATTTGTAATCAAATATATATTTTAGTAGGTATTGGTGGGCTGAAAATGTTAAAACACATATTCAGAGAAATTTTTTCTAAAAAAATAAAATCACCATGTTCTTGAGTGTATCTTTTTCTTAACATTTCTCTTTTTAACATTTTTCATCCCACAAAACGCATTCATTAAAACAACCACAAGACGGCAACTCAGTTTGCCGTTGCTAAGCTACGGAAGCAGGTGGTTAGCGTGTGTGGCTTATGTTTTCTTTTGCACAAATACCCACCTTGTCATTCCCCTTTAGGGCCGTTTCTTCCATTAGGCAAGACTAGGCAGCCGCCTAGCTTTACTTTCATAGGTTCAAATTAAAAAAGATTTCCCACTTTTGCGGCCCTATTACTTTTGCCATCCTAGACGTCACCTTGTCTTGCCTAATGGTAGAAACGGCTCTGCCCCCATGCAAGGTATATCCCATGAACCACCCTTAATTGTCACTGTGCATGAACTAAACATTTAAGGCAGACCACCACATGGTTACTGTCTAGAACAGGTCCCATTCCCATTCCCGATGATGTATCCTTAAACTGTACCACACCGCAGTGCTCATCATTCCACCACTGCCTACAATTAATGTACCTTTAGTCTGCAATTCACAAGGATGGTTTTGGACTATGCACAGTTGGTGCTATGCAAGATCCTATTGGGCCATTTTCGCACCATCCACGTCAGCTTGCTTTCATTTAGGGCTCCTGTGCAGTAAGGCTTTGATTGAGCACTTTTATTCTCCTGACCCTGTACAAAACTCCGAACATTGTGACATTTGTTAAGCTATGCTGGTTTTTTATATGAGCAGCCTGTGCCTTGGAAAAATGTGTATCATTTAAGCTTTGAATCGAACAGCCAGTGTAGAGACATGAGTGATTCCAGGGACAGAAGCCTCTGTGTTGCTGGCTGGGACTTAAAAGAAAATATTAAAGTGGCATTTTTTCACATGCAAAAACAAAATGAAGAGCAAAGGCTCGAAAATGGTTGAGTACACCTTAATTCCATTAAATGTCCCATCTCTTAGCCCTGCAACTTCCCCTAGCCCTGCCTCTCAACCTTTAGCCCTTCAGTAAGAGGCTGATTTAGAGTTTGGCAGACATGGTACTTCATTGGAATACGTTGTCCACCATGCTCTTGGTCACCCACCCAGAGTAGTAGGGGTTGTTAGAGTAAAGTCATCACATCGTCTGCTCTACTTAGAGCAGCCAGTGTGATTTGTTTTCCTTCAGCCATCACCACCAGGAAAAGCCTGGCGGTGATAGACAGAAAAAAACAATGATGACCCCAAAACCTTGTGAGAAAACTTCAAGGATGCACAGGTCATTAGTGTTGTATTTTTCAGAAACAAACTTCCTTTTTGGGAGTTTGTTTCTGAAAAACAAAAAGCATGGTGAGCAGCCATCGGAAATAACTGTACCTGTCTACCAAACTTTTGCTAATATCAAAGCTAAATCAGCAAAACGTGCCTGCACCTTCTTTTTACGTTTAGTGCATAATCCCAAAATACAATAATCTAGTGTATAACCGGCCGCCCCCGGAGCCACTACATTCAACATTTGTATTACTTTTCCACAAAAGTGTCTAATCGCGGGCATGTCCACAGCATGTGTAATAAATCTGCATGCTGTGCATAGCAGCGGGGACATGTATCTGCCAGATCTGGAAACATTTTCTTTAATCGTTGCGGGGTCAAATAAGCCCTGTGTACCAACATGTATTGAATGAGTTTAAATTTGGGGTTGTAGAATACTTTTTAGGGTGTTCTAATATCTTTCCCCATTCCTTATCTGTTAGTTCACGGCCCATATCCATAGTCATTTGTCTCTACGTGGCTGTAATGAAGCTGCTGCGTGTGTACGTATACCCCTGTACAGCCACCTGGTTAAGTGTCTCCCATTACCCATTAGGTATTGCATGTGTACTAATAAATGAGTCGGGGTCTTTTCTATCTGGAGCCCAAGCATTTTTTATATATTTGCTAATGCTAGCATGAAGGAAATATAGGGGAATTGGGAACACCTTGTTCCCTGACAAACGTGTCATGGTTCAGCAATATGTTATCCGCGAACAGCATCCCCAGTGTATCCACTCCCTCATCCGACCATTTGGATATGCACCTTGTAGAAACCATCCTGGTCGGCATGGGGAGCCCGAGCAGTGGGATATTAGGCACGTCAGGTAATACCCCTTTAGTACAACGGAGTGCTTTTTTCCAGTAACTTAGCTCCACTTGTAATTGTGGAGATACTGCTATCTGGGGCCTACTTCTCAGTAGCAACAGGGCATGGAGCATTCCGTTTTCCCAAGTCTGTTGTGACATACCTATCTCATGCAGAAGGTGACCTGCAATCCAGTAAGTGAGCCATTGTAGATGGCTTGCATAACAATATGCTTTGAAATCCGGTACTCCCAAGCCCCCCTGGTCCGTGTCTAGTTGTGCGTTTTCCAGTCCTACTCTTCTACGTCCTTTTCCCCAAATCAATTCCACCAAAAGTGTATCCAATGTTTTAAAGACACGTGTAGGGATCAATATTGGTAAATTTGTAAAAAAGTAAAGTAGTCTAGGAAGCATGACCGTTTTAGAGATGGTCACCCGTCCAGCTACAGAAAGTGGCAAAGAAGCCCAGAACGCTACTTGGGTTTTAAGCAAGTGAATGGCACGAACCAGGTTACTATCCAGTAGATCGTGTGCCTCCCTATATATTTGTACACCAAGATATTTAAAAGTGGCAGGTGCCGTAGGAAGTGTCCAGTGGCCAAAACTTGTGAAGTAATATGCATATGATTTGGTTTCGTTTATGGATAATCCTGACAATTCTTGATATTTGTGGAACACGTTGGGGATGAGCCCCTGGTCTCCTTTGAGATCATTCAGATATAGTATTATATCATCTGCATAAGTCGAAATAATGTGAGTTGCAGCCCCAGTTCTAATACCTTTATCAGCTGCCACTGCTCGTATCTTGATGGCCAATTTTTCAAGCGCCAGCACAATGAGTAAGAGCGACAGTGGGCATCCCTGACGAGTGCCTCTTGCTACCCAATATTGCCACGAGATGTGGGCTCCAGTACAAGCGCGCGCTGTGGGGTCCGCATACAACAATCTTACCCAATTCACATATTTGTTTGTTATTTCAAACTTCGTGAGGGCTTTCATCATATAATTCCAGTGTAACGTGTCAAATGCCTGTCTCAGGTCCAGTGACACACAACCTACCCCATCACCATTGGTCACCGTCGATGTCAAAAGATTGATGTAATCGCCGGATATTAAGTGCAGTACTCCTACCAGGCACAAAACCACATTGGTCTATGTGTATCAACTTTGGTAAGGATAGAAGTAATCTATTTGCTAATATTTTACTTAATATTTTGTAGTCTGTATTTAATAATGAAAAGGGGCAATATCCTGCCATATTCGCAGGGTTCCTACCCGGTTTCGGGAAGGACGTAACTTATGCCTGTCGTGTAGTGGGGGGAAGAGATCCTGTTTCTAGTGCTGCCTGGAATAGTCGTTCTAGTTGGGGGACTAGTGTTACTGAGAACGTTTCATAAAATTCCACCTGCAACCCGTCCTAGGCCCGGGGTTTTGTTATGTGGCAGGTCTTTAATTGCTGACCTAATTTCAGCTTTGGGAATGGGCATTGCTAGCTCTTTTTATGTTTACCCTGTAACTGGGGGAACTGTAGCCCATCAAGGAAGTGTTCAAATTCCTGCTTCTGGAGCTCCAGTGGTGGTGCATACAGTGTCTCATAGTATCTTCTAAATGCTGTGTTAATGTCCAGTTGTGTATCTACAGTCCTACCCTCTAATGTAATGATCTTATGTATAGGGGCTACCTTTATGATTCTTGCAAGTAGGGAACCCGCCTGATCTACCTCTGCATGCTGCTTCTGTGTATATGTGCGGTGGTCTATTACTAGTAGATGTTCAAGGAGCTCCGCATGCCTAATATGGGCTTCATCCAGAGCTACTTTTTTTGTATCATCTGTGACTACTTCCTGTTCAAGCCTGCCCAATCGATCCTCTATCTCTCTTAATTCCCTATCTAATGCGCTGCGGGCACCTACTTGTGTGCTAATGGCCACTCCCCTCATTACTGTTTTAAATGCCTCCCACTTCATCTGACGGGAACTCAAGGTATTGGCATTCTCTTCCAAATAATTAGTGATGGCAGTTGACAGTGTGTCACGAAAATACCACATCTTCTAGGATTAAGGGCTGTAGCCTCCATGTTCGGACTGGTGTGGCGATTTCCCCCCCAGTTGAGTATCAATTCTAGTGGATTATGCTCTTTACCACTAAAAGCCAGAAATTGCATGCATGACATCTTAGGCAGTTTTCCGTGCATCTCCTTTAAACAAAGGATATTCTGTGGTTTTCTTAGGTGGTGAGGGAAATGCAAGGAGAGAGCTATATTAGCTCAACAATTGTCTACAGTTCATTTTTTTTAAATGTATTTGTTTATTTGAATAGTTTTATAAAGCGTGAACAAGACCCATATGGGTAACAGTTCGCTGTATAGAATTGGCAAAAGCAAGGGTAACAAACACAATGGGACAGTAGGTGAAGTTACAACAGAGGGGGAAACAGATCAGGTCATGAGTTTGGGGTATCAGCGGTGACCTGGAGAACAAGAGCAAAATAACATCAGGGCATACAATAAAACGCACCAGTGTAATACAATAAGAATCAGAGTATTAACAAAAAAGAGCATGATCACAAGTTGATGCTGTTAAAGTTGTTCAAGAGTAGCTGTTTGACAAGGAAGCGGTGGAAGTATTGGATCTGATCACAGGAGGCAGGGAGTTCCAGATTCTTGGAACTTGGAGCAAGACCGGTGAAAGCACGATTGTAAGATCTGTTCTTTTTGAATCGTGGTGGTTTCAAGAGTAGGGTGGACGTACTTCTAAGGTTCCGGCTAGAGCCCGAAAGTTCAAGCTTATTTGCCAGGTACATCGGGGTGTTGTAGTGTATGGCTTTATTGGTCAAGGAGGCTATCTTGAGGCGGATTCTGGCTTCGAAAGATAGCCAATTTAGTTGCAAAAGTTCAGGGGAGATGTGGTCATGCTTTCTAGAGCCCGTGATGAGTATAGCCGATGCGTTCAGGGTAGCACTGAGTGGGGCCAAGCTAGCTTTCCAATCTAGAGGTAGCCAAGGATTCAACCACCCGTCTTCGGTCTTCGAGGGGGGGGGGTAAGGTTTGATTTTCCTAAGGGTGTTAAGTTGGAAGTTGGCTCCCCTAGTAGTAGCACTGATGTGCGCTTGCATGTTTAAGTGTTCATCCAAGTTGATGCCTAAAGATTTGGCAGTCTACAACATGAGGGGTGCAGGTCAGAGCAGTGAGTTGTTTAAGCCAGTCCAGGGTAGGAGCCGAGTGATTGGGGGGGCCATCAAAAGAAATTCAGTTTTGAAGGTATTTAACAGTAGATGGTTCTGAGCTAACCATTGTTGGGTTTGTGCAAGTGCAGCATTTAGTGTTTTTATGTCGTCTTGAGAGGAGATCTTCAGGTACAGTTGCGTGTCATCCGCATACATGTGATACTGAATGTTTGCAAGGTTCAGAATGACAGAAAGTGGTTCCATAAAAAGGTTGAAGAGAGTGGGTGAGAGCGCGGATCCTTGAGGCACTTCTATCATGACAGGGGTACTGGATGCAAGTGAATGGTTAACTTTAATCCTTTGTGTGCGGTTAAGCTGAAAGGAGGCAAACCAATGTAGGACCGGGCCTGAGAGACCCATCCTGTGTTGAAGAAGATCAATCAGGTTTTCATGTTTGATGGTATCAAAGCCTGAGGACAGGTCCAGAAGGATCAGGAGACAAGGCACATTTTGGTCAAGGGCTCTCAAGGCGTCATCAACAATTTACGTTAGTGCTGTTTCAGTTCTGTGCCGTGATCTGAAACCTGAGTGATGGGGGTCAAGGAGTTGATATTTCTCAATGTGGTTGCAGAGCTGCGAGTGGATTCACTTTTCAAGCAATTTAGTTAGTGTCATAATGTTGGTTATAGGTCAGAAGTTGTTAGGATCTGATAGGTCCGCTTTGGGCTTCTTAGGAATGGGAGTAACTTGCCCAACCTTTAGGCAGTCCGGAATCTTTCCCTGTAAGAGGGATTCTTGAATGATCCTAGACCAAAGAAGGAGAATGGCTGAATTGAGTTCTTTGGAAAGCTTAGTGGGTAAAGGATCACTGAAATGGTTGGAGGGTTTAAGGGATGCCATGTTGTGTAGGATCTCTGTGACATCTGGGAGGAAAAAGGAATTCCAAGAGGCATTGCTTTTGAGAGAGTAGCTCAAGTGCGAAGATATTGTCAAGGATTTTGCAAGCTCAGCTGATCCTGCAGAAAGTTTTGGGGGCCTCAGAGTTGGGGTGACAGGTAGTAGCTCCAGCTCAATTTTCTTTGTTTTTTCAGAGAAGTGAGCTGTGAAATCATCACCACTAGGGAGCAGGGATTCCGGAGTAGCGATCAGGTTGGAAGAATGGTTAGTTTGTTCCTTGATGATTTCAAAGAGTTTCTTGGATCTATTTTTGGCTCCATCCAGCTGAGTCCTGAAGTGGTCTATTTTAGTCAGGTGGATGTGTTTGTTGCATGTATTTCTCACTTTCCTAACTTGAGTGAGATTTGTGGTGGAGGGCGTGTTTCTGCAGAGTCTCTCTGAGAGTCTAAGATCGCGCCGCTCATCATTTAGGGAACCATTAAGCCAAGGTTTGGATTGTTTGACAGAAATCCTTTTGAGTTGCTACAGTGCAATAGAATCAAGAATGTTAGACACAGTGTTAATGTAGTGATCAGAGAGATTGTCAAGGTTGGTAATGTTGGGGGCTGTAGTCTTATTTTTGGTGACTGAAGTTAGCATATTGATGTTGAGATCTCCCATATTGCGAGTCAGTTGTTTAGCTTTAAGGGGTTGGCCCTGTCTACCCAAGCCCTTTTCTAAGATGAGGAAGGGAATTTGATAATGATCAGACCAGTCACAGGGTAGGATGTCACCTATTTGTATGCTGTTGTCTTTGGCAATGATAAGGTCGAGAGTGGCGCCCTTATTGTGTGTACTGCCTTTACAGAGCTGTGAGAGGTTAAGGTCAGAGAGGAAAGTCTTAAAGGAACAGACCATAGGATCATTTGCATCATTCCAATGAAGGTTAAAGTCTCAGTGGAAGATGTGGCAGAGTTGATCCAAGCTCGAGTTAATGACCTCCATGATTTGGTCTGTGAAGACCAGATTGTCACCGGGTGGATGATAAATCGAGTGCAACACACAGATCTTCTTGCTTTTATTCCAGATTTCAGTGACCAGCTGTTCACAGGAGGATAACACAGAACATAGAGATTGTTTTACTGTGAAGTTGGAGTGATGAATACATGCAATGCCCCCCCACCGGGTATTAGAATGTCAGGAACTGGGGAGGAGGTATCATTGAGTAAGATTTCAGTGATAATCAGTAGGTCCAGGTTTTGCGCAATGATGAGTTCTGAAATATCATGCATGTTTCACAGATGACCTACAGTTGAGTAGCATCCATTTGACTTGCAGATTGGAGGTGACCACTTCTTGATGAGAGGTGGTTATGTGAAGTAGGTTTTCTTTGTTCACTGATCAGTGCTTAATACTCGGTTCCCTGTCAGGGTCGGAGGTGATGGAGGGAATCTTGAGAGTAGGGTAAGAGGAGGAGACAGTCTTCGAGTCAGTGTAAGAGAAAAGAAGGGAGAGAATGTCCTCTTCAGATAGCTGAGGCAGGAGTCTGTGGGGCCTAAAGTGATGATTAGGTAAGGGCCTAGACCTCCAGCTGGAATTAAGAGGATAGCAGAAAGAGAAATGGTTGTTAGCTGAGTAGACCATATACTGTGTGTTATATTTATCGTTCCTCAGAGCGGGGGTGTAATCCAGAGTTTCTCCATCTTCAAGGAGAACTGTAGTATGCTCTTCACCATCGCTTTGACAACCAAGAGATCTTGCTTGAGGTCAGCAATCTTCTTCTCCAGGCTGGGACTGTTCATGCCCTTTTTCGCAAAACCAGAAAGAAATCCTTGAACTGACTCAGCAGCGAGAGGGGTAAAAGAGGGTTGAGTAGGACCATTAGTACAGTTACAGGGGGGGATAAAGTCATGCTTGAGACTGGAATCAGAACCCGGAGTGGGAATAGGGGTAGGCAGAATAGAATTAGGAGAGGCAGTAGGTGAAGCATGTAAGGTGTGTGAGGGTGAGTGTCGGTTATAGGTCAACGGACTGGAGACAGCAACTAGGTTCCGGGCCCTGGAATTGGAAGATCTTGAGCCTAAGGGTAGAATACCAGTGCAGACCTGGTTGTTAGTGTTGGTCTGGTGCCCAGCACCCCAGTTGTTGGAGCGAGCAATGGGTGACGCAGGGGACGCAAGATAAGAGGGAGGACGTGGTAAAGGAGGAGCAGTGCTGGGGACAGCCGCTAGGTGGGTGGTACTCAGGTCAGATAAACCATAGCCCACAAGAGGCGAAATGGGTTGCCCGTGTTAAGGGTGTGGGGAATAAACACATCCTCCGTGTTGTTGGATAGATCCGTGGGGTGCGTGATTACAGATTGGAAAGAAGGATATGGGGTGGCAGGGCATCTTTCACTGTGGGAGCAGAAATTGTGGGTGGACATATCTGATGGAGGGTGGTCGGGTTAGAGATAATGTGTTCTTAATACTCAAAAAGACATAGTCAAATCACTTGAGGTTCAGGTCTGAGGCTTGAATAAGGACGTTTCCATTATTGTAAAGGGAGATGTCAGTTCAGCCTTAAGGGCCGGTGATGGTAGCGTGGTTAAACGGAAACCGTGAGGAGTTTTGATCAGCTGTTTGCAGCGAAGCTCAGAAGTCAGGGACTTTCTCCACTGCTCTCTTCTGTTAGTGTAGAAGATGAGGTCTGTCACTACACTGCCCTTACTGGAAATATATGTGTCCGATATAAGCGTTTCAGGCAAACGTTTGAGGAGATTGTGTTTGAAGGTCTTCTTGACATTTTTCGACAAAGTGTGGGGTGTAGATAATCTTAAAAGAGTTCAAACCTGTTTGAGCTAGTAGGTCAGGGGAGTGATAAGTATTTTGGGCCATGATAAGTGTAGCGCGCAGAAGGAGAGATTAAAGGAAAGGACAGGTTCAGGGTAGAAATATAAGAGAGAGGGGGAGGAAAGGTAGTCCAATTAAGAGGGGGCACTAGTAAGAAGAAGGGGAGAGATAGCTTGCAGGTGCGCTCTTAAAGCTCAAAAGCTGGGATTAAACAGTAAGCGGAGGAGAGGTCGACTGGGTAAGAGAAGCAGATTCCTGCCGCTAAAGCGGCGATAATGTTATCGCCGTTCCTTGATAATATGGCCCCAGGTTTTGAATATAAAATCACCACATACACAAACAATGCACATCAGGCCTAGTGGTTTGCCCTTTACCGCATATTAAACACAGTGGCTCTTTACATCTTATATCCCAGATAAATATACTCATTCTATACTCAATACATAACACCATATCGTAACAACTGTTCTGATACCAGCATTAAGCAATAAAAACGATTTTCTGTATCAGCTACATTTCTTGCAAGGGCAACTCCAATGCATGAGTGTGTCATTTTAAATAAAGCGGCTAGTGCTTCAAATGTACCGCACTGCAGCACACCAAAGATTCACCTGCTCCCAGAAATTGCTCATATTAATAATTGCAGGTGGACATTGCTGATGTGATAATAACACCAGAAGTGCAGAAATGTTTGCGGGCGATTTTCCATATTAAATGTACCAAACCCCATAATGGCTAAACTTTGGGGGCATGCACAAACATTTGTGATGAAGTAGTTACACCTAAAACAAGCTTTGGCAAAGACAATGGATCTGCCGTTAATGTGCTAAATGTAGGCAAACACAGGCATGCATAAATGCGCATCGATCATTTCTGATGTATCGCTGGTGACCTGCACCTCCCAGTGCCTTCTGTGTCTGTGCCTTATTTTTTATTCTCCCAGCTTCCACTGCTGCATGGCACAGGCACTAGCATTGTAAGCTTCGGGAAAAAAGAAAGAGAAGCACTTCAAGCTTGTTGCAGAAAACAGTGGCAAGAAATCATTTATGAGGCTGTGCGTCACTTTTACGCCGCCGGTGCGTCACTTTTTGTAACGCACCAGTGGCGTAAAAAAATGCGCCTTGTTGCGCCATATTTACAAAGTGACGCATCTAGGTAGATGCGTCACTTTGTAAACCCCTGAGCCACATTATACCTGCGCCAGGTATAATGTATGCAGGGTGGGCGTTTTGACGCAAGTAAGCCTCATAGAAATGACGCAGTGAAATCTATGAGATTCCACTGCGTCACTTTCAGGATGCAAATGCGTCATTATCTTACGCCTGCCTCACAGCAGGCATAAGACTGACGCAGGCACATTGAAATGGGACTTGCCCGTTTTAAATGGCCCATTGCTGAAGTTGCGTCACTTTTGTGACACACTCCAGCAATGCGTCATTTTTGCGCCCACAGATACGTCAGAAATACTGACGTATCTGTAACTCCTTGCGACATGATGCGTCATATTGTAAATATGACGCATCCACCATGTCGCAAGGATGGCGCAATGAAAAGTGACGCATCGCTGTTTTCATGCAGCGATGCGTCACTTTTCATAAATGAGGCCCCATGCTTTCGCGCACACACACGCACACACACGCAAGCACGCACACGCGCACACACACACACGTACGCACGCACACTCTCTAGGACGGCAGCATACCTGACTGAAATTTTTTTTTCCAGAAATTTGCTAAATGATGTAAATATCTTAAGCCTGAGATTTTATCTTGCTCTACAGGTTTTTTAATACTCATCCTCTAAGCACAAAATATGCGTTGTGCGTCATCGGGGCGGCCAGGAAGAGCGGGAGACATAACCAACTTTGACATACTAAAGGACAGAAGGTGGCGGGGAACTGGACCTCCAGACAACTAACCTTTCCATGGCTAAGAGCGGTGAGCAACCTTTCCATAATTACCGGAAGGGAGCCTCGGCCCGTGGGAATGCCAAGGACTGACAGAGCAAGACATTAAGGGTAGGACATGAGTTAAGGGTCTCGGTAGTTAACATCAGACCTGCGTAACAAAAAGACGCGGGTCATTGCCAAGAACTAGCCCGCTATTTAAAGAGTGAGGACATTTTATTAATTTGTTGGTTGTAGTGCAGCCTTTCAATTACCTTTTGTGGTGAATTGTTTTAGCCTTTGTTCATTCTTATTATTTTCTGGCAATATTAGCGTGTTGTTTTTATGGGTCCTGCTAACTTTGATTTGTAATTTTGACTTTGAATAAGGACAGTGTTAGCCGACTTGTAGCTTTTTTTGGTAGTGAAACACGTTTTTCAAGACTTACTATTACAAAGGGCTGGTAGGGGCAGCAGAAGTGCAAGCTGTGTAGGCAGCGGGAACTGGGTGGACCGACCATGTGGCACAGGAAGGATGCAGAAATAAAGAAAGAGAGAGGGAGAAAGGCAAAGGATAAGATGGATTTATTGCGGGAAAGGAAGCGAGAGCAAAACAACTGAGAGAGGGTGGCGTAGAAAGAAAAATGGAGGATGGAGAAAGCGATGAGCAAAGGGAGAGAAAGTGGAGATAGAGCGAGAAAAATAAAAGGGAAAATGAGGCAGATAGCAAAATTGAGGGAGAATGAGCAGAAAGTGAGAGTGTATTCCCATACCAATTGTTTTGCCAACACGACTCATGTTTTGACTCTTGTAGCGCAGACAAACCCTTGTCTTGGGTACGGCTCGGCCTTTCCCATGAATTCACTGGCCATCTTACCTATACTGTTCCCTGCTGCAAAGTCTTGGCTTCATTGTAGGGTTAAGAACCTTCTATTACAGAGGTTTAATTCTTTTTTACTAAACAGCTGCTCAGTGAAACAAAAGCATGACGATATAACGCTTCCATCGAGATGATTACATTGTATATAAAATAAAAAGACATCATTACATTAGTTATGACATCATTGCATGAGGTCTAGCATTTTTCCATAAGATCCTGCATGCATTTTAGAGGAGAGATTGAGAAGTCTCTAAATCTCAAGGAACAGGGTCTCAATCCATCACGCCCTATCTCTCTAGCTCCTCTCTATAACTGCGCCAAGCATCCCATACTTTCTCCCATTTCTTTGGACATCCCCTACTCTGGTAGACCCCTTGTTCAGTTCTCGGGCACCAATCCACGTCTACCACCCAGTCACCAACTTGTGGTGCTCTCTCTGCCACCCAGGTACGGGCTATATTCCTTTTAGCAATCCCAAGTGCCAACCCCAGCCAAATTGTTTGGCAACAAGACCATTCCTCATCTCCGAATATACACAAGAAGTGCCACTTGGCCGTCAGAGGCACTGCTTGACCCATAACCCTCCACATAATCTGCGGTACCCTGTTCCAATACCTTTGCATTTTGAGGCATTCCCAGAGTAGGTGAAAGAAGGATCCCTCCCATAGAGAAATGGTAGATTGTGTTAATCCCACGAGGTACAGCAATTAACAGGAGGCACATAGGGCCCCCCCTCAGCCCCCAACCAGAGGCCGCAAGGAAAAGGGAACCATGCTAGGGTCCCCAAACACGCTTTCCGAAAGATGGTATCCATTTCAGAAAGGCCGGCATGGAAACCCTGCCGGAAACCGTGTATCGTAATCGGGACGGCGTAAACCGCTGTACACATGAATATTGGGCCGGTTCCAACTAAAGGAGCCTGTCGGAAGCCAGCTGGAATGACCAGACGGTTTAAATTCTGACCGGCTGTATCATAATCATCTGGTCGGAATTGAAACCAACGATGTCAGTCGTAAAGCCTCCGACCTAAGGTAGAAGGCTTTACGGCTGACATGGTAATCAGTCCCTTAGCGTTAAAGGGGCAGGCAATGGTTGCGGTGGGCGTTAGGCAGCTTAATTTAGTGCCACCGCTAGGGGAAACGCAGAGTTGTGCCATATCATTGTAAATACGGCGCATCCCTGGAGTTTTTCAACTGATGGAGCGCGGTGTTACCAATTTTGGAGCTAACCCGCGCTCCGCCAGTGAATTGTGCATGAGCCCCTATTTTACCTCTTTAAGGGCACTATTTCGCAAACACAAGTATTGACAATGTCATTTATTTTGATTGGTGAATAGTGTATCGAGAAAATGTTTTTTACCAAGTGTCACTAAAAGGCAACACCGGTATAGCAAGAGCAGCAATAGTCAATCTTTTGTAAAGATACACAATTGGCTGGAAAACTGTATAACAAGAAGTGGGAGTCACTGAGTGTGTGAGTTACAGGGTGTTTGTATGTGTTAGAACTTGCAAGAATGTGTGAGAGAATGTGAGATTGAGTGTATGTGAGATTGTACATTTGTGCGTGGCTGACTGTGTGTGAGTGTGTGCAAGAATGTGTGTGATATGATGCTGGTGTGCTGCTGGTCCTATCATACTGGAGGACATTCTTGCTTTATGGACAGGGGCACTAATAACATAGGGTGGGGATGCTACACACAGCAAAATACAGGCTCTGGGACACTGAAGGTAATTCCTGGCATATGTATGAACTAAGAGCAATTGCTACTGCAAGTACTTCTTAGCCTAAAACAGGTATGCTGACCCTTGCATACCAGAGCAAAAGGTTGACATTTTGGGGGCACGGATGGTATAAAAGGGCATGTATAGCAAACTTCTGGCACTGGCATTTTCTGAATATTTCTTAGCATAGGTTTGGCTTCCATTCCATATGTGGGACTCCCATGACAAAAAGCTGGCCATGCCACACCAATAGTAATTATTCGCATATGGGAGACACCCAGGACATAATTCTGACCCTGGCACACTATAGGAAATTACTGGCGTAAGAGCGGAACCCTTGGCAAATATTGAGAAAAACAGGATCAGCTACTGAAGTGGGTCACGCTTCTTTAGCACACCATGAAATTGCTGGAATATTTCTTGAGTGTCTTTCAAATATTAGAACAAGGGATTGTTAAGGGCTCCACTGAAGACAATGAAGCAGCAGCCGCCTTTATAAACTTATATGGCCCACTGCTCTCAGTCTCAACATTTAACTGTTCTAATGACCAGCCCTTGCCTTTCTCTTTCCCTGCCTATCCAAAATATATGGCTTGGGAAGGGGGAACCAAAAGGCAATGGCTGTGCTGCTGGGCACACCAGAGCCTTCCCCCTCCGTAGCTCACAGAATCACTTGAGCCTCAGGAGGGAGGGTGAAATGCTGCTCAGCTCCTGGGTCTCCCTGGCTTGGATGAACGTGAAAAAGCGAATATATGACGTTATTCCGCAAACTTTATTCCCGCATACCATTACTCCGCATTTATTACAACGCATGAGTTATTACTCCTCAGTACCATCACTCCGCATTCTTTTACCCCACCTATAACTTTACCACGCATGCCTTTACAACGCAAAGGCATGTGTGGTGAAGTTATAAACTAAGTAAATGTACTTACCATATATATATATATATATATATATATATATATATATATATATATATATATATATATTACCTACTGGCGGTCGCCAGTAGGTATATATAGTTAGGATTTTTTCTCTATGGAACTTTTGAAAATTCTATGTCTAATAACTTTGGCGTTTGTGGACGGAATCGGCTGAAATTTTCAGGAAAATGGCACATTTTGTTTCTGAGCAGCCCCTGAAAATTTGGGGGGGTTTCGTCAAGGGGGGGCCGAGAAAAAAGGGGGGTCCCAAAACGCGTTTTTCCCATTCATTTTTCCATAGGGCGTTTGGCCTCACTTTTAGCTCGAACGGCTGAACGGATTTACACGAAACTTGGCAAAATTGTAGGGACTGTTAGCCCGATGTGCCTTTGCTGGGTCTCAATATATGTGCTCCAGTGGATTTTGAGAAATTAACGTTTAAAAAAACAGATATATCTGTGACAGCGTCCCGGATAGCGCTCCAGATCGCGTACTTTTCGCGTAACGGAGCTTTGCGAAGCGAAGCTGATTGGCACTCCGGTGTCTGTCAACATTCTAAACAGTCCGGTGCGGCCGCCATCTTGTCTCTCGGTAGGATCGAGAGACAAGAGGAGGAGAAAAACGAAGGGTGAATTTAATGAAAGGGGGCAAGGTAGACTCCTCTTGACCCCCTAGGAATGATGTTGGGGTTATTAAAGGGTCCCGTGGGGCAAATAAAAAAAATTTGATTTTTCGCGGTAGAAGCGCTTCTCGGTTCGCGAACCGGGTCGCAAACTGGTAGCGAAACGTGAATTCGCCATTTTGTGTTTCGATTTAATTAAATTACCAGATGGAGGAAAAGCAATGTGAGTATTGGGTATAAGGGGGTATGGGAGACGTATCCTGACCCCCTATGTTTTCTGAGGGTGGTTGAGGAGGCTCATATATGTTGATACTTGTCTTCCAGCGGCTGCGCGTGAGCGTTTTTTTTTTTTTTTTGCCGCTTGACTTCTGTTAACGTTCGATTCGAAGGAAATCAGGAAGTGTTGACCGCCATTTTGACACTGCGAGTAAATATATTGTTAAAAATAATTGTTATAAATTAATTTGTATTGATAAACATTGTCTGCGCCATCTTGCTTTTTTTCCAATGCCACACTTTTGTCGTGCACGGCAGCCATTTTAGATGCCTTGACCAGACCCACTCTCTGCACGCCGCCGATCCTCAGCATGGCTCCCCACCCTCGCAAGCATCTCCCCCACGCACTGGTCACCCCTGCTCTCTCTCTCATGCATGGGCCATAAACCTCCCCCCATCTGCGCTGCTCTTCCCTGAGTATCACACCCTGTGCCCGCCCGACACCTCCCTTTCACCCTATTCACTACCGCACCCTCTGACACTCCTCTTCCTCTGTGTCTGATTGTCCAGGCCGGTCCCAGGCTATCACCTAGCCCTGCGGATGTAGTTTATGGCCCCAACTATAAAGAATCACCCCTGTTTAAAGGAGTTACAGTAGATCAAGGTGTGGAATTTTAGTTTGCAATCTAAACATCATCTGCGCCAGCTTGTCACCCACGTACGACATGCACAGCAGCCATTTTAGGTATCATGGTCTCCCTGTCCACGATCGATCGCCAGCGCGCCCCTCTGACCCAGCAAGCATCCTCCGCGCACCCTGGCTCCCCTCCCTCCTCCTCATGAGCATAACCCTTCTGCATGACCCTGTCCTTGGGAGTCACACCAGCGCCTGACCAGCACCTCCTCTCTTCCTATGAATGCCCCTCTGTTGATAAACCTTCCCTCAGCTCGATTGTCCACGCGGCATGAATACCACTCCTTTGATGACCCCTTCCTCTGTGTCCAGCTGTCCACACAGGTCCGAGGCCATCGCCTAAGCCGGAAGATATCATTCACTACCCCTTATTGTATGAGGTCGCTCTCCTTCAAAGGACCCTCTATTGATCCAGGCCTCCCCACCCCCTGTGATATGATCAGGCGCACACATCCTAAGACTCGACGGAACACTCAGCTGCGTGATGACCCCCTCCTCTTATCAGCAGGTTGAGGACCTCTATTGTGGGGATACATGGGGATGGGATTGACACGAGAATTACAGGGATGTCTTTTCCTTTATGTCACAATGTTCTGATTGTAATAAAGAAAGGTCACATGCCATAAACCAGTGTATAAGAGGCCAGGCCTCCGAGAGGCTGTTAGAGCACCTCGAGACGATACCTTGTTGCCTGATCTGATGTGTTCTGCTCCGTCGGAATAAAACTTCTGTTTCCTGCCTTCTGGTCTCCGGCGCCTGCCTCATTGCTTGGTAAATTTGAATGGTACAAGGGCGGTTAGCGCCGGGCAATTCTCGGGAAAGGTCCTAGCCCTACCTTTTTCCACAATTGGCTTCCCAAAGCGTGGGGCCCATCAGCGACACGTGGATCCAGTGGAAGAGGTCCCGACGACAGAGTGAACGACTGCAACAATCGGGAAGAGCTCGTGTCCGATAGACCCTCGTCTGACAGCCGATCATCCGACCTTCACTAGTTCTGAACAGACCTCTCTCGAGTGATCTACGGTCCTGACTGGGAACCATCAGGAGTGCCACGGGCATCACGAAGGAGAGAGGACGATCGGGCGCTGGATCCAGAGGACAGGAAACCGTCCATGCGGTCCGGGTAAGGTCGTGTAAACACGACGAATGGAGAAAAGATTGTTTTGTTTGGATAATACTAGTATTACGCTTTGTTGAAACCTCTGGAGATTCGCTGTCTGCAAACGGAGAAAACAACAGGCTCTCTCTTTGCAAACAGTGAAGGATAGGTAACGCAGACTTTTGTCCCCGTTGTAATCCGTCGTGCCTATCTTCCTCCCCCACTGTTTCCCGAACTGTCGTTCGTGGATTATTGTCTGGAGATTCTTTTTCTGCAAACAGGGAAGAACAAGGTCTCTCTTTGCAGGTATAGAAAGAGTAGGTAACGATAACTTTTCGTGCCCACTTATTCTCCCCACTGATTGTTTTGATTGACCGATTGTTCGGTATTGGTTCGTTTGAGGTATTCACCGCCGGCAAACAACGGAGAATAGAAATATTCTGTCTAGTCTTTGCCCGCCGTGATAAGATAGGTAGTGCAGACTTTTGTCCCCGTTGTAATCCGTCATGCCTATCTTCTCCCCACTGGTTGGTAGCCTGTTTAGCCCGGACCGCTTATTAGAGATGAACCATCCAGCTCCACTGGAGGGCACCCCTAATAAGGACATGTTCACTAAGTATGGACTAGTCGCTATAGCTTACACTAAACTATGGCATAAATATACAAAAAAGAACCCTGAAAGTCAGTGGCCACTGATAGGTTTCTTTAATGAAAATAAAATAAAAACATTAGAAATAGCGCTCCAGAAGAATAAGACCACGCCCACTATGCTCGACAGTATCGGCATGTGGCGCAAAGAAACGGAACAACGAAAGAAAAGAGAAGAAGCAAAAATAGGGAAAGAATTACGAAAGGCAGCTCACCTGGCCGCAAAGCAACTAGAAGAGGAAATAAAAGAAAGAAAGGAAGCTACACAAAGCCAAGAATCAGGGTCGACAGGCCAATGTCCTGTTAGGACCCCCTCTGCGCTCTACCCTGAATTGCCCTCCAAACAACGGGCAAACGATGAGTTACTGCTAGGTCCCCCAATCATCTACATGCCCCCTCCATATGCTCCCAGCCAACAAAACCTGCAAACCCCGGGTGTGAGTGAAAGTGACCCTAGCGCTAGTGCACCAGCCCTCACGGCCTCTGCACCAGCCACATTAACAACTTCGTCAGGCGATCCCGAGGCTAGCAAACAATCATCAGCCGGACTAAATAGGTTGAGCAAAGATGAGCGGGATGGGATCGACAAAATAGCAAAGACTTTAGTAGAACGAAGGGAGAGCGAAGATTATACAATGAGTGTATATAATTCACATGCCGACAGCCACAGACGGCATTTCATCTTGCGATTCAGCTACTACACCCTGAACGCATATGAGGATAGGTATCAAAGTAAGGGTCCCGCTAAACTAACAACGCTGTATAGGAAGATTGATGTTGGAGATGGGACTGAACGTGAGGCGACGGAGCTCTTCATGCAGATGCTTGAGGTCTTCCGCCACCTCACGGAACAAAAACCAGAAGCCAAGGTTACAGTCCCTGAAACAACCTCGGTAGAAGTAGCCAATACTATGATGCCTATCAGAGAAGCGGCCCCTTACTGGATCCCGCCACGTGGCAAGGGAACAAGCGATGATATTAATAATGAAGATGCAAAAGGGAGGGTTGTGTACAATTGGGTTTACCAACCATGGGACCGACAGGATATCCTAACCTTCAAACAAACACTGCCCGATTTAAGAAAGAACCCGACGGCATTTTATACCGAATTAGGCACTGCCTTGGGTTCGACAATAATGACTTTAGCGGACATTGACTTGTTCTTTGGGTTATGCCTGCCAGCTGACGTGTGGAAGCAAATCCGGAAGGCTGACCACACGGATCTGTTTGGACATACCTGGGACCAACTCGGTAAACTAGATGGACAAAGAGAGCCTGGAAGGAAACCAGTAAAAGACATACTGGAACTCCCGGACAAACTAGTCCAGAAATTAAAGACACTGATCCCAGAAAGAAAGGTAGATTGGTCGATAGTCACAGCCTGTCGACAGAAACCGCTGGAAGATGTGTCAGAATACTTCTCCCTATTTGAGACAGTGTTCTCCGACTACAGTGGCCAAGACATGACCACCGCAACCGGACAGCACCTGTTTGTACAAAATTATGTAAAGGGCCTAACACAAGAAGTCTCCCAAAAACTGCAGACGAGTGAGAGTAGTTGGGGGGCCTCCAAACCCGCAGCTATCCTTCAGATGGCTCAGTATTACGAGCACCAAAAGAATGAGAATGATAGGGCGTCCGAGAAAAAGAAGAAAGATTTAAAGGAAAGGGTAATGATAGCCCAGATACAGGGTATAGCGGTAGGACGAGAACACCAAAGGGGGAACTACCAATCTACCACCCCCAGAGATCTACCTCCTAAAGATCACACCCCAGCCCCCCACACTGGACGTAGAGACATTAGCAATGACCAATGCGCCTTCTGCAAAGGGTTCGGCCATTGGAAATCCCAGTGTCCGGTTCTGCTAGAGATGAATAGAAATAGGGATTCCAGGGATGTGGCAGGTGGTCCGAGGAATAGAGTGCAGGGACGAGGGAACCCCAACGACACCAACAATGACAGATCAGGGAGACTGAACACATTTGACCGTCCCCGACAGAACCAATATCAGCTATCCGAAGGTGAAAATGCCCCCGATTTTGCATAGGACTGCCAGGGGCAAGGGAGGGATCCAGTCGAGCTCTGTGTTGACCAGCAAGGTCCTTATGTCACCGCTAAGGTCCTGGGTACAGAGTCTCCATTCTTGGTAGACACTGGGGCGACACGTAGTGTGTTATCAAAACGACTGATTCCAAGGGCACCCTTGTCTGGCTCACACATAACGTCGATAGGTTTCGATGGAACGCCCTCCACTAACCCCCTGTCCGTACCTATTACCTTTGACCTAGAAAACAACACCACTGACGTGACATTTCTACTCTCCTCCAACTCCCCTGACGCCATTATGGGCATTGACTTACTGAAACATTTTCGAGCTACCATTAGGTGTTCCCCAGATGGAATACGAGTCATCCTGTACGACAACCCAGACATGCCCAGATCCCGTCCCCCACGACACATGTGCTCCATAACTGACGCTGACCTGTCCCTGCTTGACACCCTGCCTCCGTACCTGTGGGCCAAAAGTGACTCTGATGTGGGACGAATGATGATTGATCCTATTCACATAACTGTACGACAGGACGCTATGCTCCCGAAACTCCCGCAATATCGGATATCGCCAGAGGGTGAGAAGGCACTGGTAGCGATCATTCAGTCTCTGGTAGATGCAGGAGTGGTTGAAGAGGTGGTTAGCAACGTCTGCAACAGCCCAATCCTACCTATTGTTAAGAAGCAAGGTGAAGGAGATGAGAAAGCGTACCGCTTCATCATCGACTTACGAGAAATTAACAAAGTGGTTGTACCCCAATATCCTGTAGTCTCCGATATCACCACCATTCTGACCCTCATCCCGTCCACTGCCACCACCTTCACTGTTATCGACCTTAAGAACGCGTTTTTCTCTATCCCCATTCATCCAGACAGCCGTTATCTCTTCGGCTTCACTTTAAAATCCCGCTCGTACCGATTTTGTAGAGCTCCCCAGGGGTACACTGAAAGTCCCAGCATTTACAGCCAGGCCCTCAAAAGACAGCTGGATGCCTTCCAGCTACCAGAGGGAGTGGTGTTGATCCAATATGTCGATGATATCCTTTTGGCGGCCGACACCACCCCGCTTGCAACGACAGCCACCGTCCAACTCCTACACTTTCTTGCAGAAAATGGCCATAAAGTCTCCAAAAAGAAGTTACAGTTCTGCCAGCCACAAGTGACTTACCTAGGCCATCTTCTGTCCAAAGAAGGGAGGAAACTTACACCCGACCGAATCCAAACCATCCTAGACACCCCCGTCCCAAAAACACAAAAGCAGGTCCGCTCTTTGGTTGGCCTAACCTCTTTTTGCAGACAGTGGTCGCCTAATTACAGCCTCATCGCGAAACCATTACTTGCCCTGCTGACCAAAGATGTCCCCTCCCCGCTTCCTTGGACCACTGAGTGTCAAGCCTCCTTTAAGGAATTACGGGATGCACTCTGCTCAGCACCCGTCCTCGGAACGCCGGATTACTCCAAACCCTTCTCCCTCTTCACCCACGAAAGGGAGGGATGCGCATTGTCTGTCCTAACTCAATCGATTGGTCCTAAGCAGCGCCCTTGTGCCTACTTCTCCGCCACTCTTGATCCTGTAGCCAGAGCTTTACCTGCCTGCCTTCGAGCGGTAGCCGCCGCTGCTGTCTCTATCCGTCAGAGTGAGGGAATCGTACTTTCAAACTCCCTCACCGTGTTAGTACCCCATGCAGTCGACACCCTTTTGAACCAGACAAAGACCCAACACCTGACTAGCGCACGACTGACAGGGTACGAGTTGACTCTGCTTGCACCCCACATCACACTAAAGAGATGCACGACTTTGAATCCTGCCACATTGTTACCCCTGCCTGAAAATGACCCCGACGTGCCTCCCATACACGACTGTGTGACCCTCACAGACGAACAGACTAGTGGTAGGGTTGACCTCCGAGACACTGCTTTTCCTGACCCCGATGGAGAGCTATGGGTAGACGGCTCATGCATCAAACTCCCAGATGGCACCACTTCAGCTGCCTATGCAGTAACGACAGCCCGAACAGTAGTTGAGACAGCCTGCATCACACAACGATCTGCCCAGGCAGCAGAGCTGATAGCCCTCACCCGAGCATGCATCATAGCCGCGGGGACCACCGCGAACGTATATACGGACAGCCAGTATGCCTTCGGAGTGGTCCACCATTTTGGACTCCTGTGGAGGGAGAGGGGATTCCTGACGTCCCACGGCACCCCAATCCTCCACGGAGATCTAGTTTCCGCTCTGATTGAAGCAGTTCTCCTCCCCAAACGATTAGCGGTGATCAAATGTCAGGCACACAAAAAGGTAACAGACTTAGTCGGACAAGGGAATGCATTGGCCGACATCACTGCACGAACCACAGCTGAGAATAGGACGGCAACACGCATGTATGTGACCAGGTCACAAGCAGAAAGATGGACTGACGCAAGGGAAATGATCAGAGACATCCAGTCGGCCAGCACCCCTCACGAACTGACTAAGTGGGCAGGGGTGGGTTTGAAGGACGAAGAGGGCTGCTGGCGAACAAAAGATGCAAACAGATGGTTGCTACCCGACTCATACCTGATTCCCATACTGACAATGGCACACTCCCCCGCACACATAGGATCTGCACCCATGATCGAACTCATTTCCAAAGTCTGGCACAACGACAAAATCCCTGACTCAGCCAGACGCCTAGTTCAGCAGTGCCTCATCTGTCTGCAACACAACCCCGGGAAAGGAACTGTGGTACCCCGGGGAGGGTTTGGGACCCCCAATCACCCCTTTGAGGTCCTTCAGATGGACTACATCCAACTAGAGAGATGCCAAAACCTGAAGTATGTACTAGTCATCGTATGTGCCTTCAGCAAATGGGTAGAGGCCTATCCAACCCGTGACAACACTGCCATGACTACTGCCAAAGTACTACTGAAAGAATTCTTCCCTCGCTATGGCCTTTGTCGAATTTTATGGAGCGACAATGGCGCCCACTTCATAGCTGAGGTTATCCAACTAGTCCTAAAGGGGTTGGGGGTGAAGCAAAGGTTCCATGCGGTCTTCCACCCCCAATCCGCCGGTCTAGTGGAACGCCATAATGCCACACTGAAGCTGAAATTGTCAAAAATAGTGGCCACCACTGGACTTAACTGGCCGGATGCCCTCCCACTGGCCTTGTTATCGATGCGCTCCACTCCCACCAAACACCATTTGACCCCCTACGAGGTCGTGTTTGGGCGACCGATGAATCTCTGGACTGCTCCCAAACCGACCTCCATTCATGACGTCCCAGACGTCCTACTGTCTGATTATTTGTGCAAGTTAACTAAAACGTTGTCTGTCATCCATCAACAGGTGCAGCAGGCCATCCCCGATGCTTCCAGGGGCCCCGGCCATGACATCCAACCGGGAGATTTCGTGTTGATACGAAATTTCCAGCGGACCAAGAGTCTGGAACCACGGTGGACGGGCCCCTGGCAAGTGCTGATTACCACCCGAACGGCGCTTCGAGTGGAGGGGAAGAAGCACTGGCTGCATGCACATCATTGCCGGAAGGTCTCTGCGAACCTGGCCACGACAGAAAACGTTAACACCCAAGAAGAGCTCCTGAGCAAAGACCGACCGATATTGGACTGTTATCCCGATACTGAGGCACTCGAACTTGCAAAATTCTCTGATCCCACTGTGCCATCCAGAGAAGGGTATTTCCTGCGTCGAAAGGAGGGAGTTTCGGCTAAGTAGGCCACGGACTAAGTTAAATCTCAGAACGGTGACCTAAACACAATCAAGGGTCACCGGGAGAGAAGCTAAACGAAGTCTGTGGTTCTGCCCACTACCGAGCCCCTTGAAGGTGATGGAAGCGCCAGATAAGAAGATGATGGAAGCGCCAGATAAGAAGATGATGGAAGCAACAGGAAATACCCAGTATAGAGATCCAAAGACTGACAACTTGCACAAATCAAAGACAATCGCACTCTTCATTGTCTTCCTCTTCTGCCTCCTTCTCATGACCTCCTTCTGGATCCTGGAGGAAAGCACACCGGCTCATGAGGCATTGCTACCTACTGCACAGCCAACACCCCTGAAAGAGCATCACCTAATCTCTCTGTCGCCCCAGCTCCGAGAAAGGCGCAGGGAATTCTGGAACAATTCCTTCGTGCAACTGTTGCACCAACACAACCTTGCTGCAAATGCTACGAACTGTTGGATCTGCGGGTTGCTCCCGCATGCCACTGGACACTCCATCCCCTTCATCCCTTCACCTTTCTCAGTTCACGGCTCTTGCCTCGCCTGGTTGATCCTCATGCAAGAGAGCCACAAGGACAACGCCACCTCCAGCCGGACAGTGTCACACTTCTACTCTGGGTTCTGGCTGAACAAAACCGGAAAGACCCCTGCTGCCCTGTGTCCTGCGCTCACAGGCGCCACCTTCCTCAAAGACATTCCAGCCAAAGAACGAGTCGAAGTACAGGTGCTCCACAATCCAGCCAGAACCACCTTCTCTCATCTGCAAAAACAAACTACCGCCACCCTGACTGTGGCTCTGTCTGTGATCAATGTCACTGGCCTTGTGTGCCTCGAAGGCCAGGGAACGCAGCTGGTGGGTCGCAGTTCCTGCCGAATCACCAGAACACTGGACTCAGTTGACCCCCCTTCTTTCGTCGCCTCTCCAAACATGTACTTTGTGTGTGGTACCAAGGCTTACACCTGGCTCCCGAAAGGCTGGAAGGGTATCTGTTACATTGCCTTCGTTCTTCCACCCACATATGTAGCCCCTGCCAACCACCACCGGCAGAGGCGTGCAGACGACATTGGACAAGCCGACTCCACCGGAGCACAGTTCCTGGATGCAGCAAAGGGACTTGTTCCCCTGTGGGGCCCAATGGCAAACAGCCGTGCTATCCGACACCTGACCCAGGCAGTAGAAACGACGATCAACATCACGGCTGGCATCCTCGCCAACAACACTGCGGAGCTTCAGGCGGTCCGCCTTGTGACCCTTCAAAATCGTCTTGTCCTGGACGTGGTCCTAGCCGACCGAGGAGGAGCATGCCGCATCATCGGATCCAGCTGCTGCACCTACGTGCCAGACAACTCGCCTTCAGTCTACAAAGCCATTGAACACCTCCACAGACTTTCCTCAGAGGTTCACCAAGAACAGGAAGGATGGTCGCTTGGAAGCTGGTTTTGGGACGCTTTGAAGAACTGGGGTTGGAAGTTGTTTTCCTTCGTGCTGATACCTGTTGTGATATTATGTGGGTGTTGCTTAGGTATCCAATGTCTGCCACCTTTGTGCGGCCTCGTTTCTAACTGTATGTGCCCAAAGACTTTGGACTTCCGAAATGAGCACATGAGCCCCCTCTATGAAGTAGAAATACGTGGCCTTATGGGGATAAATCCAAACTGACAAGTTGGCGAGACATGTTAAAAGGGAGGACTGTGGAATTTTAGTTTGCAATCTAAACATCATCTGCGCCAGCTTGTCACCCACGTACGACATGCACAGCAGCCATTTTAGGTATCATGGTCTCCCTGTCCACGATCGATCGCCAGCGCGCCCCTCTGACCCAGCAAGCATCCTCCGCGCACCCTGGCTCCCCTCCCTCCTCCTCATGAGCATAACCCTTCTGCATGACCCTGTCCTTGGGAGTCACACCAGCGCCTGACCAGCACCTCCTCTCTTCCTATGAATGCCCCTCTGTTGATAAACCTTCCCTCAGCTCGATTGTCCACGCGGCATGAATACCACTCCTTTGATGACCCCTTCCTCTGTGTCCAGCTGTCCACACAGGTCCGAGGCCATCGCCTAAGCCGGAAGATATCATTCACTACCCCTTATTGTATGAGGTCGCTCTCCTTCAAAGGACCCTCTATTGATCCAGGCCTCCCCACCCCCTGTGATATGATCAGGCGCACACATCCTAAGACTCGACGGAACACTCAGCTGCGTGATGACCCCCTCCTCTTATCAGCAGGTTGAGGACCTCTATTGTGGGGATAAATGGGGATGGGATTGACACGAGAATTACAGGGATGTCTTTTCCTTTATGTCACAATGTTCTGATTGTAATAAAGAAAGGTCACATGCCATAAACCAGTGTATAAGAGGCCAGGCCTCCGAGAGGCTGTTAGAGCACCTCGAGACGATACCTTGTTGTCTGATCTGATGTGTTCTGCTCCGTCGGAATAAAACTTCTGTTTCCTGCCTTCTGGTCTCCGGCGCCTGCCTCATTGCTTGGTAAATTTGAATGGTACAAGGGCGGTTAGCGCCGGGCAATTCTCGGGAAAGGTCCTAGCCCTACCTTTTTCCACAAAGGCCCCCACCTCATGAGATCCGTCACACCACACGCGTTTCTACTATCTGATAACGATCCTGTATTGTGATTGGGGAGGGGATTCTCACTGTAAGGGTGTGTGGGACAGAGCCTGAAGCGGAAGATTCCAGGGATGCCTTTTTGTACTTCAAAGTCTTCACAATTATGTGTCACATTAAAAATATATAGCACTCCAACAAAGTAGTAGGATTATAACACTTTAATAACTTATAAGTATATACAACGCTCCAACAAAGTAAACACGTTAAAAAAAAACTTTTTAAACAACTATTTACATGACATTGCTTTAAGCAGGATAGACAAAGAAATGACACAGTGATGTAAAAGTTTCTGAAAGAAATGCCAAGAACGTCCCATGTGAAAGTGAATTTTATCTGGCAATTTTTTTCTTTTCCTTCTCATGAAAAGAAAGTTAAAGCCAGGTTCGTTACCTGCCTCATCTGCAAAAAAAAAACTCTCGAGAGGGACCGAAAAAAAATATAGCTATGGTAATTATACCATGCATCGGCACATGGAGAGGTGGCACCCTCTTAAATATTCTAAAGCACAACTTCGAGATTTGGTGGATAACCCCCGACCGGCAAAAACATCCACCAATGACTTAGCAATAAGTGAGTCAGAGGCAAGGGAAACGGTCCCAAATCTGCAAAAGAACTTTGGGCAGATGAGATTGACTTGTGTAGCTTGTGGAAAATTAATTTCATGCGGAGAGATGAGTATTACTTTAATAAATAGATCATATGAAAATCATCAATGTCCAAAACGTCCTAGAAAGTAATTTTTGTCATTTTTGAGGAAGAGAGATAACCTACAGTGGTACGGGGTCGTTTTCGTTCGTACTAGGGGGGCCAGGTGACATTCCTTCGGGGTGGCTTAGGGGCATTTAAAACAACTTTCCTGATACAGGTAGCATATAAAGTAGAGGTTAAATACCAGGATCTTTATCGATTGCTTTATGCTGTACAAAAATGAAAAACACATACAACAAACCTGGACCATTCATATTTTCAATTTTTCTGCGTACTATACTTTTTAACCCTTAACTAATTGAGCTGCTTCATTTCACCTGCTTTTTAAAAAAAAAAAAAAAAAAAATCGGAAACAGTGGCCATTTATTCGAAACTTACCAATCTACGCGTTACAACTACGTTTGCTTTTTCAAAAACCTTTAATAAAAATGTTGGTGCCCAAATACGGGCCTACAACCCCGTGGGCCCGCCACGGAGCAGGCTGGAACTGTAAATGGGGGGGGTATTTATTTGTGGAAAACATAACAGAGAGTCAGTGGTCGTTGATTTCATAGTAAAAAGTGCGACAAGTGCAACAAAATCATATCGATAACTCATTGTGAGCAAGTACCAAAAGTGTCGACAATTCGAACCTTCAATAATAAATACAGTAATCAATGATGCATTAGAACTTAATATCAATTCATTGTTCGAACGTGTAATCAGTACCCGTCCCATGTCAATTCATTGTTCGAACGTATAATCAATACCCATCACCGGATCAATTCATTGTCCGAACATATAATCAGTCTTATCCCATATCAATTCATGTGCTAAAAACTGCATACATATCTCATGATATCAAGGCTGAGCAATCGGGGCACAACAAGGAGTTGAGAGTTTCATTTGTACCGGCGCCATTTTGGATGAGGTCAGGAAGGTCCAAGTATAGTCAAAATGTCTCCACCAACTCGTGGTTGGACCGGGACCTCTTTCGGCAGTCCAAAAGTTTTCGTTGAAGGGTAGCAGAGGGGACTGGCGACATGAACTATCAGTCAAAGTGGGATGGGAGTCAATAATCTCTCCTACCGGGTCATACTGGTGTCCCACCGGAACTGATCAAGTTGGTAGTCTTGCAGGATTTTGGTCATTTCAAGACTGAGGCCGGCGCCGGCATGAGCGCGCCTACGTCCCGCGGCTACGTCGTGGTCGTTCCGTGGGTGATCATGGCAGTCATTCCCCATCGGGGGTCGGGGCCCCCGTGGCTCTTATAGAATCTTCAAAGTTGAGGAGAACGTTTCTGGATGCAGGAAACTAGAAGCGTCGTTGCACCGCAACAGTGGACGAGACCCCCGCCGGGTGAGCGGAGCATCATTGCCTCGCAATAGTGGACGAGACCTTTTGTTGGGTGAGTGGAGCGTTGGGGGTGCAGCTGAGGGGCCCCCACCTGGGGGGGGGTGGGAGAGGCTCGTTCGCGCCGCCTCTCCCTCCCAGCGCACCCTACGCCGACACCTGGCGTTGATATCCGTGATGTCCGGACCAGGCGATAAGAGGGGGGGGGGGGAGTCGGTGGCATGTGCAAGACATCCCCCCCAGTGTTGTCGTAGCCATTATTGAAGAAAGAAGAAGATCCCGTCGGCCTCGGCTCCTCTTCTGGTGCACCTTACGCGAGGACCCTTTTGTTGGGTGAGTGGAGCGTTGGGGGTGCAGCTGAGGGGCCCCCACCTGGGGGGGTGGGAGAGGCTCGTTCGCGCCGCCTCTCCCTCCCAGCGCACCCCACGCCGACATCTGGCGTTGATATCCGTGATGTCCGGACCAGGCGATAAGAGGGGGGGGGGTCGGAGGCAGAGGCAAGACATCCCCCCCCGCCGTGGCCTGCAAGGCGGCAGAAGAAGGGAATCGGGAGACCAGTATATTTCGGGCCATCCACCCCACGGCTGATGGCGGTTAGCTGGGCCCCGCCCTGCACGTGTCGAGGCCTCATCTTCCGGATGGGCGTAACCGTGGCCGTGTTGCACTTCGGGAGTTTCCGGAATGGGGGTAGGTATCTGCTGATTTGTACAATACACAAGAGAGTAGATCAAGTCTGAAGGTGGTGTGTGTATGGACATGCGACTGTGAAGCAATAGGATGTGGTTGCAGATGGCACAAAGAACTGATAAGTCACAGAGGTTTGAATAAATCCCATCAGACCACCCAGTTGGTGGAATATCATCATATGGGAGTTGATGATTATTCAAAACCTCTCATGGGTATGCTCCAAAGCCTAAGGAGTGTTTCAGGTGCTGACTTTTTCATGGTGAAGCTTCGTTCATTGTTTGAGGCTCGATCGGCGTCGGTCAGCTGCAGAGCAAGTAATGAAGCGGTGAGGGGGGCTGTGGTTCGGAGGTAGCTTCAAGGCTCTGCAGGGACAGGGCAGGCCTCAGTGCAGATGGAACAGGCACAGATCGACTTCCGGGGCACTCCTGGCAGCGTGAGAGCTGGTTGCTTCTCCCCATCCAATCCCCCGGGTCCGGCCACGAGGGAATCCTCTTATGTAATATTCGTTTTATGTCTTCCACTTGTCCTAGTTGCATATTTATGGTTTATGATTTTACGGTTCTTCACGCTGGGCTTTTATTTATAATGTTCTGTCTATTACTGGCAGTTCCCTCTTGTTGGGGCTTTGGTGGACACCGTTTGAAATCATGTAAATGTTTAATACTCGTTTCCTGGCTCTTCTTAGATTTGTATTAATGTTTCCCAGAAGGATCCTCCTAACTGCCGGTTATTATAGTCTTCTGATAAGCAGTTCTACGGAATATAACTCATCATTCTCCAAATAGAAAGGGATAGGTGGAATCTTCCCTTATAGTTGTGTAGCCGGGGTAGTTAATCTTTGGATTCGCTTGTCCTTCTTGGGTTGCTCTTTAGAAAAACGAGCGCCGACTCCTGCAACGGTCTTTATTCTTCCCTCGAAACAAGTGAAAAAGGCTAGCTGATTTGTATCTATTTCATGTTACCGTTAATGGGCGTGGCGGGCGGTGGGACAGACATGCTTGGAGCAGTGGGGGGGTGGCTGAGCCTAGCTACCTCGTGGCTGCTTGGCTTCTTTCACCACTTCCATGTTTCTTATTTCTAGCGAAGTCAAAAACTCATCAGTGGCCTACTGATTTTGTTCGATTTCTTTCCCTTCCTTTTCAAGTGTGTTTCATGCTAAAGTTTCTGTTTTACAGGATACAGTGATTACTTCGTATTTTACATATGTCTTCTTTATTAGGGGTACTCTCCGGTTGAGCCAGATGATGTACCTCTAATAAATGGTCTGGGTGGAACTAGTTTCTCAATCAGTGGGGAGTAGATGTGCATTCCAGATTACAACGGGGAACAAAGGTCCGCATTACCCACCCTTCACTACTTGCAAAGACTAGACAGAATATTTCTATTCCACATTAAATGTTTCATTTGTGTAATCGTTTCAGGTCAAACGGATTGTGGGAGAATGTTCAGAATGGAAGAGTCACCAAAAGGCAAAAAGTTCCGCTTGACCCCGGGAGCCGGCCGCCTATGTCGGGGGCGATCTCAGGCCACACCAGGGCAACAAGACTTGGGGAGGGGGTCGGAGCCAAGCGCCTTCTCCGAGTCCGCGCCATCACACCGCCCCTCGGGGGCCTCCGTCAAGCGGTTTAGGGAGGTACCGTATCACATTGTTTTCAAATGCAGTCAGGTCCACAAACGGCCCCCACTTACTTTGAGAATAGTGAAGCTGCAGCAGGTGCAAATAAGCTTTAGACAGTGTTACAAGCGCTGCTCAGAACTCTGAACTATGGCACCCAACATCCAGGACTTATGCCATTTGTGCAAGGCAGTGACATCGAAGCAACTCAGGGACCAAAACCATGAACGTACACTCATGTATGAAAATCTTACTATTGATGCTTGACTGAGGCCAAGGAGATCAGAGTGCATGAGTCTCATGCTCGATCGATTGAGCTAGCCGGATCGGGCAACTAAAAGTATAAAATAGTTATGTAAATAGTTATTTAATAAAATGTTTTACCCTGTTACTTTGCTGGTGTGTTGTATATATTTATAATATTTGCATAGGGTTTGTCGTTATTTTGGGTGGGGTGGGTGGCGGAGCCGAGCTGTCTTGCAGCCATCATCGTGTGGAGCTCAGTTCATCTCACTAGTTTCGTATTTCTCATGAGGGGTTGTTCTTAATGTTTCTATTTTAGCGAGGTCAAAAAAAGATCCCATTAGTGGCCTACTGATTTTGCTCGATTCCTTTTGTTTTTTTAAACGATTTTTCACTATCTGCAAAGACTAAACAGAGTATTGCGACTCTGTGCTTGTTTGTAAATAGAGAATGAACCAAAGAGAACCAATTCTAAAACAGTAAATGCTTGGATAACAATCAATCAAATGGAGAGAGAAGCAGGGACGACGGATTACAACAGGGGCAAAGGCCTGCGTTAACTACCCTTCACTATCTGCAAAGAGAGAGTACTCCTAAGAGAAAAGAGGGGGGGAGGGGGGGCAGCGTTCAAAGCACATCAGCGTGCATAAACACGAAAATGTTTTTACCTATCACGTACTTGACATTTGACAGCTTTTGATATTTGCTATTAAAAAACCATTGAAATTCACTGAAAAAACCATAGGTTATAGACCATATATAGTTAGGAATTAGCATTTACAAAACCTAGAAAATTCACTGAAAAAACCATAGGTTATAGACCATATATAGTTAGGAATTAGCATTTACAAAACCTTAATTTACTCGCACAAAACCATAGAAATTTGCATATATAGTTAGTTGCAATAACTATATATCGCGCACCCGCAATCCACTGCTGATGATGTCACATATTACATCATTCATGACATGGTCAGTGACATCACTGATGACATCTCGAATGATATCACTGATGACATCACTGATGACATCTCATTTGACATTACTGATCACATCACTGATGATATCATTTATGTGATAATACAATGAACCTCTTCCGACTCTAATATAACCTTAGATACAATCAGTGTAAACAGACACTCACAGACTGTCACTCATCCATGGAGTTACTCACACACCTAGTCAGTCATGCAAAGAATCAATCACACCTCAATTTCCTCAACCATACAGTTATACACACCTTACTTATTCAAACATATACTAACACATATTTACTCTCTTATACAATCCCTGATACAAGTTCACAATGATCCATACAGCCACTCACACATTCACTGGCTCTTATGCACAGTTATTTACATATGTCAACTCTCACATGTACTGTGTTTTACATATGTACTTACTTTGACATGTAGCACTGAGATATCCATTCACTCACCAATACACTCATGCACACAGTCAACCGCCCATACAGCTGTTTCCACATGCACTTTTGAACCCATACATCTAGTGAAACAACTGCTCACACATCTATGCACAGAGTCATACACCTCCCAGCCACCCACACACATACTCAGTCTCCCATACAAATACTTGGCAACCAATCAATAACCCATATAGTTACTCATATAGCTACTGATTAACACATGCAGCAGTTTACAGAACAACAGACATAATGATGCACAAATTAAGACAGTTTAGTCACTAACCCATGCACTCAGTGAGACACATTTAATCACTCTCTCATACAGTCAGTCATGCACCTACTAAATTCTTCATTCAGACACTTATACATCCACTCATTCTTCAATATGTAAGACATATTTTAACTTTACAGAAACATACAGTCATTGGATAATGTCATCAGTGATGTCATCAGTGATGTCACTGACCATGTCATGAATGATGTAATATGTGACATCATCAGCAGTGGATTGCGGGTGCGCGATATATAGTTATTGCAACTAACTATATATGCGAATTTCTATGGTTTTGTGCGAGTAAATTAAGGTTTTGTAAATGCTAATTCCTAACTATATATGGTCTATAACCTATGGTTTTTTCAGTGAATATATATATATCCTTAATAATGCATATGTATATAAATATATATGTTTTTTAATTTATTTTTTGAAGAAATATATTTTTATATATATATATATATATATATATATATATATATATATATATATATATATATATAATATTTTTTTAAATCACTCTTTTCACCCTAAAAACGAATTCCACCCTGATCCCTTTAAATACCCCAGCACCCCAAAATCCTAACCCACCCTTACTCCTACCCCACCACCCTTCAACACTAACCCTTCCTGACCCTAGAAATACCCCTGTACCCCAAAACCAAAACCTAGCCCTGAACCCTAAAAATACCCCTGTACCCCAAAAGCCAAACCTATCCCTGAACCCTAAAAATACCCCTGTACCCCAAACCTATCCCTGAACCCTAAAAATAACCCTGTACCCCAAAACCCAAACCTATCCCTGAACCCTAAAAATACCCCTGTACCCCAAAACCCAAACCTATCCTTGAACCCTAAAAAAAACCCTGTACCCCAAAACCCAAACCTAGCCCTGAACCCTAAAAAAAACCCTGTACCCCAAACCCAAACCTATCCCTGAACCCTAAAAATACCCCTGTACCCCAAAACCATATACTTACCTTACACTTAAATATTAAAAACGTATGCTTTTACCATTCATGCTTTTACAACGAATTTCGTTGTAAAAGCATGCATGGTAAAAGCATATAAGATGTAATGGCATGCGTTGTAATATTTTGCGGAGTAATGGTACTTTCGTTGTAATGGTATGCGGAGTGAAGGTATGCGGAATGAAAGTTGCGTTGTGAAGGTGTTTTACCTGAAAAAGCAGTTCAGTCAAACCCATGGAGAACCATGGGCTGACTTCAGCCCCCTTTCACAGCTCTTGCTGTGAATGTTCAGTAGCTAACAGCTGTGTCCCTGCATATGGCTGTTAGCTGTTGAACAAAGCCTTGGGGATTTCGCCCTCCCCTCGAGATCTGGAAGGTCTTGGGGGCATATTATCTAGCCTGGGCGATAAAATTATCGCCGCTTTATCGGCAGGAAACTGACGATAAAGTGGCGATAATGATCTTGATAATATGCTCTATGGAATTCCAATTGAAGCTCATGTTAGATGTCCTTCACATTTAACATGAGCTTCGATTGGAATTCCATAGAGCATATTATCAAGCCCATTATCCCCACTTTATTGGCAGTTTCCTGCCGATAAAGCGGCGATAATTTTATCGCCCAGGCTTGATAATATGCCCCTTGGTTTTTATAATTAGGACATTCCGCCCTCTAGGGGTGGAGTGTTCTAATACCCTTAGAGCCCGCCATAGCAGTCTATACTGGCCATTAAAGGCCCACGCCCTTGTATAAAGGGAGGCGGTCATTTTTTGTTCACAGGGCATAGATTTGGCAATTAAATTGGTAGATTTGTCCCATTAAACAATAGATAACACTGCTTACATTATTTGAAATGGACAAGCTCACTGCACTGCCTTATACCTCAAACTCTTCCCAACTTGGACTGAACACTGGGTCATGTGACATGGGCCCCACCAATGATTTTGCTAACCTGGCCCATTGAATTCAGCAACAGTTCACTTCACTCAAGAGCTTGGAGTCACATTTCTACACCACCCCAGGTAAGGGTGACCAAAAGTCACAGATTTGCTGACACAGACCTGGGTTTTCATCAGATGTTCTGGAAAATATCAGTAAGTGTAACATATGTTACGGTTGTCAAAGAAGGCCGGCTAGACACAGATGGAGGCAAGAGTTTGTGTGCACCAGTGCAGGATTAGTGAGCTGTACTCATCAAAAAGCAATTACTTTGCTAACAAAGATGATACTGTGCATAAACGTTGCATATAATTTCCCCTTTTTGCATTAAAGACAGAATTCAATCATCCTATTGCGGTAAAACTGTAGTCGTATTTCTATGTTCCTGGTGAAACCCAGGTTTTTTAATTCAAAATGTAGTTCACCTAACCAGGGATTCGCCCCATACATACAGGCACTTTCGCCCAGGTCCTGTGTGGCTGCTGTCTAGGGTCGCTTGCTGCATGCCAGCGGGTGGGGGGGTGTAGGAGGTCTGCCTGTGGGCAAGGGGTGGTTTAGGATGTCTGCCTGTGGGCAAGAGGTCGGGGGATGTAGGAAGTCTGCCTGTGGGCAAGGGGTGGGGGGTGCAGGAAGTCTACCTGTGGGCAAGGGGTGGGGGGATGTAGGATGTCTGTCTGTGAGCAAGGGGTGGGGGCATGTAGGAAGTCTGCCGGTGGGCAAGGGGTGGGGGGGTGTAGGAAGTCTGCCCGTGGGTAAGGGGTGGGGGGCTGTAGGAAGTCTGCCTGTGGGCAGGAAGTGGGTGGAGGGGATGTAGGAAGTCAGCCTGTGGGCAAGGGGTGGGGGGATGTAGGAAGCCTGCCTGTGGGCAAGGGGTGGAGGGATGTAGGAAGTCTACCTGTGGGCAAGGGGTGGGGGGATGTAGGAAGCCTGCCTGTGGGCAAGGGGTGGAGGGGTGTAGGAAGACTGCCTGTGGGTAGGAAGTGGGTGGAGGGGACGTAGGAAGTCTGCCTGTGGGCAAGGGGTGGGGGGTGTAGGAAGCCTGCCTGTGGGCAAGGGGTGGAGGGATGTAGGAAGACTGCCTGTGGGTAGGAAGTGGGTGGAGGGGATGTAGGAAGTCTGCCTGTGGGCAAGGGGTGGGTGGGGGGTGGTGTAGGATGTCTGCCTGTGGGCAGGGGGTAGGGGGATGTAGGAAGCCTGCCTGTGGGCAAGGGGTGGGGGGATGTAGGAAGTCTGCCTGTGGGCAGGAAGGGGGTGGAGGTGATGTAGGAAGTCTGCCTGTGGGCAAGGGGTGGGGGGATGTAGGAAGCCTGCCTGTGGGCAAGGGGTAGGTGGGGGGTGGTGTAGGATGTCTGCCTGTGGGCAAGGGGTGGAGGGGAGATGCAGGAAGTCTGCCTGTGGGCAGGGGGTAGGGGGGTGTAGGAAGCCTGCCTTGAGCAACCGCCAAAGCAGCAGCATGTGTCTATAATTCCAGTTGCACTCATTAAAGATTCCTAAAAAAAACTTGTCTGAAAATGTTATGATTTTTTGAAAATAAGCAGCCAAGACAGGAGGGCTGTGAGAGGGCCTCTGCCACTGTGGGCACATTGTTGCGGTATGCGCTGTGCAGCGGATTGGCTGCTGTGAACAGCAGGGTCCTTTGAACTCTGCACAGCTCCTCCGCTCGCGCGCCACATGATCTCGTGAGATCTATGCTCTGTAAAAGAGTGCGGCCATTGTATCAAGAAAATGCTATTTAAAATACAGGGATAACAATTTCTTTCTACCTTAATTCAAGAAGCGCATGTAAGATCCCCCGCACGCATGGACTTTTCAATCGCTTTGTGTGTGTGGTGAAGTTTCAGTGCGTTTTACTGCAAAGAGCCTTTGTCGCTGCGTGGTGTATTGATCTGCGTGGGTGACTGCTGCTGGCCCGCTGTTTAATCTGGAAATCGTTTGGTCATTAACAAGCTCCCCGGATCACGCAGCAGGGCCAGTCTCTCGTGTAGCAGGTTGTTTTATCTGTTTTGTGTTGTGACTCAGGGCAGTAACAAGGCAGCATGTCTTGACCTTCTGACCTTCTCTTCCCAGGATTGATGACATCCAGCTGTGCAAAGACATCATGGACCTGAAGCAAGAGCTGCAGAACTTGGTTGCTATTCCAGGTAATGCATGTTTTCCATCCTTTCCTCCTGAGGCCAGTGTTTTATTGTGCTTTACCTAAAGTATTTGCAAAACCCAATCTGGTAGATATTAAAATATGAACCTTGTGGCAATTATTGAGAATCTCACCAGAGATGTTGTTTATATGCGTGGTGAAGGCGGATAGCGGTCTAGTGTTTAGGATGGGTGGGGAGCAGAAGAGGAAGCGTCAGAACAAGAAGCTCTGGACGCGGACAGGTAAGTGGAGGGGTAGTTTTTAGGAGTGAGGGTTGCTTTTAATTGGGGGCATGGTTTTGGGCCTCATGACAGTGGAAGGGGTTGGGGTAGTTTGATGGACAGCGCAGTGGTAAGTTTTAGGGCTCAGGGCCAAGGGACTGGGGTGAGGGTAGTTTATTGTTGGGCAGTGTTTTTTAGGCCTCAGGGTGGGGAGAGGGGATAAGGCAGTCTTATGGTCAGGACAGATTTTAGGCCTTATGGCGGAGGGGGGCGAGATAGGGGGATAGATTTTTAGGGCTTAGAGCTGGGAGGGGGGGTCGAAGTAGTGGAGATCTTAATCACGCATACCCCCTTACCACTCATGCCTTTACAGTGAAATTGCGTAGTAAAGGTTTGCGTGGTAAAGGAATGTGTCATTGAGACGCAATCATGGTTCGGGCTGCCTGGTAGAGACACGCGTGGCTTAGCCATGCATGCTTCTGTCATAAAACCTTTTTAAACAAGTTTGTATGTTTTTATGCTTTTAATCAAAATGCAGTATGATAAGAAGAAATTGTTCTTCATTAATAATTATGGCTTCAGGGTTGTCAGTTAAAGGAGGACACCCTGAGAAGTATTCAAAACCCAAATTGACCTGGGCATAGTTTATTTAACTTTTTTATTTAATGCGATTTTATACAGCGCAGACTTTACTCAAAGGTGTCAGAGCACTTCACAAAAGAACCAGTTACATTGCATAAGGACATCTGAGTACATAAGTTACATAAAAAAATTACAAACAGAAAAACTCAAAATTCACATAAGAATGGTAGTAAGTACATAGGTCTACTACAGATACTAGTGGTTAGAGTTACATATATACATGTTACAAATTCACTCAAGATCACATTATAAAAAGCGATTAGGGTTGGACAGTTATATATTACATATTTACAGAGCATGACATTTTTGCCATCGTTCAGTCAGGCGTTCAGGTGGTGTTGCACTTACGGGCAGTGGTCTTGGGTCTGTAGGGATTCCCGAGATGGAGGTGGAGATTGCCGTAGGGGTAGAAGGCTGGGGTGGTGGTGGGCGGAAGCAGCATGCTGGATTCCCGGGCTGATCTTGCGGTCATGCTGGGCTCCATCTTGTGGAAGGAGGATTACGCTCAGCGTCTCGGAAGCGCAGGTCTCTTCTCACGTTAGGCACCCACTTTCTCAAAGACTCCTGGACAAGATAATGTCATTCTTCTGTGACCTTGCACCCGGTCTCCCTTCCTCCTAAGATGTTTGAAGGGTATCTCTCCCGCTTCCACTGATTGATTAACTATACAGTGACGCTTTGTGGACTTCAGTGCCCTCCTTGGCTGTTACATTTTCTCTGTAATTGTCAGCTAATGATACTCTTAAGTTCTCTATGAAATTTTATAGAATTGGAATGTTTGATGTTGAATGTAACAAGGTTTTTTTGTGCCAATTGTAACTGCTGCTGTTCTACTTTAAATACGTTTTTGATTAAGCAGTTGTTGACAAAACGAGGAGTCCTTTCTTGAGGAAAACTTCAGGGTTTGTTGGAGTCTGCAAAATGTATTTCTTGAAAGCTGTGATCACAAAAATCGAGCCGTGGTTTTTCCCAGGAGTATTCAAAGGAGAGGTCATCACCGAGGACAAGCCTCGCGCACGTTGGAGACATTACCAGATGCTTCGAGAACTGGGTCAGGTGATGCAAGGTTAGTTACTCCAGGCGGCAGGTATAGGAATGGGACCATGGGAAACAGTGACATTGGGAGCAGGTGTCCTACAGGCGTATTAAACACAAAGCTCGGAGTCTCATCATTGTAGACACAGACACATAGCACGTTTTAGAAAATTCATGGCCCAAGTGCCAAATACAAGCCAAAACGTGTTGCGAGGTAAGGTATTCTGGTTACTGAATTTAAACTTCCTAATAAAAAATGCCTCTTGCATGGTACAAGATTAGGCTTGAACACAACTAAATGCTCCGTTGTCCTAAGGCGAGCTCAGGGAGGACAGAAACCTCATGCAGAGCAGAATGGCAAAAGCTCTATTGATCTCGATTTTCAGTATGAATACAGACTGTGAAAGCGGGGCCTCACGATCCTTCTGACCGCTTTTCATCGCTGACAACGAGCTGCAGACCCCGAAAGGATAGCTGGATGTCAGGATTGTCCGCCGGTAGACGCTCAGTAGGTCTAACCACTATGTTCATGGACAATATAGAACCCCCAGTGAGAGCAGAGAACAATAAACATCGGGCTGTGTTTTTAACCAGTTCTCTGTTAGATCTGGCACGTCGATGGTATTTTGAAAGGTTTAACAATAGCTTTACAGGCGTTGTTGTCTACTGTTTTCGTGAAAATGGTGGCATTAGGTCTACTGGAAGAACAGCCTTGAAGTCTGCCTCTGACTGTGTTGGATCCCGTTGCAAGCAGTGTTGAAACTGATCACAAACTTAGGGTGTTGTGTGCTTACCATGTTACTGTCCCGGACTCTCTATAGGTAGCACACAACAATTAATTTACTCTATTTACTTTCTGCAATCGATACTCCATGAAGGATATGGGCCATATTCTGACTTTAGCGGTCTCTGATCTGGACCGCAATGCCCGCCGCCCCGTTTCAAGACTGCCAAATAGACCGTCTGCTAGAGTACGACTTTTAAAGTCTCTGGTGGGCAGTTCTTTGGGGGTCCCATGGTGGTGCCTTTCAAATAGACACCAAAATGGGAGCATCAAAGGCTGTTCCTGCAGGGCATGGATTGCCATGCAGGAACTGGGGTGCATGCATACAGGAGAACGCAACATGTACCCCCCTGCATGCACTCCATGGCGCATGGCTCGGTAGGGCCCCATTTGTGTCCTCACTGCCACACCTTTTTATGGCATGTTCACCGCCATGAAAACTGTGGCAGGGAGGATACTAGTAATATGCTTGAGGGTGCTGCAGTGACACCGCCAGCATATTACCAGCCTCACATCGCTGCAAGACTGCCAGGGATCGCAGATCCCTGGTGGCAGCAGTGGTTCTGTGGCGGTCCAACCTCCATAGGCAGAAAATGGCAGGTGGACCGCCACCACGACTACGGAAGTCCAATAAACCACTGCAGTCATAATAAGGCCCTAATACAACTGTGGCTAATTTTTCATTTTTAAATATACAGTAGGTGTAGAACAAAGATGGCTACTTTATTTCAATAAGGTATTTAGCAACTTCTTTGACGGTCTTGTTATTTGGCACATTGTTTTTATAAGACCGCATTTCATCTTGGCGGGTTGCCCATGGATAGCGATGGATATTCATTAGGAAAATGTCATACTTTAATAATCATTCCAGAAAAAACTGTTCTGCAGTGGGTTGGATGGCGGTAAACCTTTGACACATACTTGGAACACATAGGTGTCAAAAAGGAAGGTAGCTATGCTTATGTATAGTGTGGAGGGGAAATAGAATGTTGAAACATTTGACTCTGCCAGCATGTAATAATGTTATGGTTGATGGGATGACACGAGGCAGGAAGGTAAAGGTGAAGGTGAATTTGTGGTAGCATTAAAATTACTGGAATAAAAGTTAGGTCTGAAGAACACACTGTGGTAGAAAGAAAGTGTTTCATGTGCAGGGGTTGAATGACTGAGAAACCATGCAACCTATGCAGAAGCATTATGCACTCTGGCCTCAGTTTACAAGTTAAAAGACTTGCATGAAGAGATCCTTAGGAATCAATTAGTTAATATTTAATAAATATGAAGATACAAGAAAAATATTCACGGAGCCAACATTAGAAAGGGCTTTGAATATTGCTTAGTGTTACAATGATAAAAGGGTCCAGAGGTGGTAGTTTCAAGTAAGTATTTATTGTAATATAAGTTTACAGAGGTAAGATGTTGAAGCCAGGATGTAAAGTAAGGCAGGAAGTATCTCTGTAAATACGCCTGTTGGACCCGGCCTCATGGCGTGGTCCTCTCTGATCCCCGCAACCCAAGAACTACTGATGGACCTGACCCCAGTCCACTCAGAACTGTACATGACGCCTCTACCCCGGACATGAGCCGATCTCCAGACCGCGTGCCTGCACCCGTGCACGTTACCGTCAGACTCCATGTTTGGCCACTCCGGCCGGCCGGCCGCCTTCTTCCCTTTCGGCAGCCCGTGGCCGCTCCAGGCTGCAGCCAGGCGTGCGCATCCGGCGCGCCCGGACCCGCCCGGGGGGTGAAAGACCCACCAAGTACCCGAAACCAAGACTTCAATCACACCTCCGGCCCCCTTCCGAGGAACTGGTTCCCCTCACACCTCTGAACTATCCCTGGGGGCTGGTTTCGATCACACCTTTGGCCTCCTAGCGAGCTGGCTCCAAACCTTGATGAGCGTCTGGGATCCCCTGGACGTACGGTCCAAAGCATCAAAGAACCAGCCGCCCAGACAATCGGCCGCCTGGCCCTCGGACCACCGGCCTCCTACCTCTGAGGGTCCGGATGTGAGAAGTTGGCCTGATATATAGTGCTCACTATTCTAGTGATCACTGTGTATCATACCAAACGACCCTTATTGATGATTGGTTGTAAGTCAACCTTATAGACCAGCTATCCTAGTAGCGTGGACAAAAGCAGTCTTTAGGCTAAACTCTAGAGGGCGTGTTAAGCCAGCTGTTTTACCATCACATATACCCCTTGAACACCAAGTGAAAGGACACCACACAAGTTGTTATGAAAATAAAGGATATTTATTTATAACAAGTCTACCCTGAACTCTTTGTGAGTCAGGGAGCTAAGCACAATACAAAACTCTTACGAAAATACTTCAAGTTGCACAATTTACACAAATGCCCGAGGGGCACGAAAAAACATATACACAAAAAGTGGAAGGCGAAATACTAGCAGGTAAGTAACAAGATCCAGAGGCTTCAGGATCGCTAGGACTACACTACTGAACCCTAAGGTTAGGAGCAGGAGGCCTAGGGAGATCGGGTGCAGAGTGTGCACTCTCACGCGGGATGCGGGACAAAGTCTATGGAGGCTAGTATTTCTAAAGTCACTGTTTTCGGACTAATCCGACTAGCTAGACTTAAAACGAAAAAGGATCTGGACACTTGGATAGTGAACCTGCGGTGGAGCACCGAAATGCTCGGGTTACCTACCCCAGGGGCTGCGGCTGCATAGGGTTCAAAAGACGTCGGGAATCCTCGTTGTAGTCTATGGAGCCTGAAAGAAGTAGTTGCTGGCAGGCGACCAGTGAAGATGTTCGGTGTGATCCAAGCCTGGATCGATGATGGAGACGACCTGAAAGCAGAGGGGACTCAGTTCTTAATCACTAGCCAGTGATTGTGTGGGCACCAGGATGGCACCGGATGAAGTCACCTCGACCAGGTGAGTGGGCGACGCTGGACTCTGCAGTCACACGGGCCAGGAGGCGTTGTCGGCGACCAGGCTGGAGGTGCGAGCTGTCCCACGCAGGTGTCTGCTGTCGGCGATGCTGGACCCAAGATGGGGCAACAAACCTTGGCAAAGGCAAACCCACGCGGTGGAGTCAAGATGGCGTCTGGAGTGGACCAGGAGGGACCGGGGTGCTCCTCTTTTGGAAGGGAGCAAGGGCCAGTCTGGAGCAACCAGACCAGCGGTGAAATCGTCGTGGTACGTTGTCAGGAGGGCCACTAGCCAACGGGCAAGTGACCGGACAACGCGGTGAGCAGCAAAGAGCAGAAGGGCCCCACGCAGATCTCGTGGATGCTGGGGGGCTGGACTTCGGTGCTGGAGCTGCTCAGGGTTAGGGTTTCTCAAACCCCAGTGCACTCACTCGAGGATCCCTCGGCGGTCGTGCTGGTTAAGCGTCGTGCAGTTTCAGAAGATGGCCGGTCCCTCAGGTCTCGTCACACCCACGAATCTCATCTGGGCTGATGATGCAGGTAGAGGTCGGAGATGCCAGGGAATCCGGGTCTCGTCGAGCTGGGCAGTCTTGATCCGGAGGATGGACGTGCAGCAAACCGCGATGCTTAGGTGGTGCCTGCGGGTGCAGGGTGGCTACTCCTTAGCCGCAAGGGAGAGTCTTCAAAGAAAGTCAAGAGTTCCTTTTGTGGAAAGTAGTTCAAGATTCAAGATTATCTAATTTGGGAAGGGGGCCCGCTCCTACCTTTATTCTAAGAAAAGGGGCTGGCACGCGACTAGGTCCTGCCCATGGGTGGGACCAGGAGGGGGGTGGTTACACCCCTCTCCCTTGTCCGGACTTTCCCCAGCTCAGGGGCTGGGGTGCCCCTGGAACTGGTTTTAGCCGGCATATGCACAGTGAGCACCGGGGTGCCACTTGCAGTCACCTTCCTCTCAGCCCTGCCTACCTGGGATACACAAAACCCTGTCTGGGATGGTGCTAGCATCGCCCCGGACAGGAAACCCTTTGTCCAAGCTCTCCTCGCTGGAAGGACTCCCAGCAGCAGGAGGTCAGACTTGTGTCTGTGGTGGCAGCATCCATTTTGTGATGCTGAGGCTCGAGTTAACTTTAACCGGGGTTCACAGTTACACACATGTCGTGTTCCTCTAGAAGGGTGGAATGCTAACCCCGTCGCCAGAATTGGCGAGGGGTTAGTATTCCAAATCGTATGACACCTTACTCGACATGTTTTGATAAAGCGATACCAAAGTTGGCAAATAACCGCGAGGATTATAATGCACTTAAGAGTATATGGTACGCGTTATCATGGAACAGCTATTAGGACTTGGTTCCGCAAGCTGCAAACGGACTCAGCTCATGCCAGAGCACCATCTCACATAATTCCAAGCACTCTGCCTTCAGGATTGTTAAGGCCTGCCATAGGAGTGACTGATAGGAATACATGTGTCCATTTTAGGGTTAGATATAGGTATACTATATCTAAAGCAAAGGGTGACTACACCACCCTGCCCCAGCTGTCGTGCAGCCAGTTGTGTCAGATTTAAGTGGCCAGCAGGGGTGGCATAATACATGCTGCAGCCCCTGGTAGGCCCTGGGTACACCTAGGCCCTGGATACCTACGGTATGCTGTACAGGGACTGATAAGGTGGCCCAGTACCAATTGGTAAATGCACCTAGGGTACATGTGAGTCAATTTAGAGAGAGAACAGTAAGGCTGTGGGTCTGATTAGCAGGCCCACAGCCAGGGAAAGTCGTAAACCAGTGAAGCAAAAAGCAAAAATCGGGGGTGACCATAGGATTGCAGACCCCACTCTCCTACATAACCCCCCCCCCAAAACTTAGGGACATTAAACTAACCTTGACCAGGTGAGTCTTCTTGTTCTAAGTGGAAGTACCGGGAGAGACCATCTGCATTACCATGGTCAGTCCCTGGGCGGTGCTCCACTGTAAAGTCCATCCCCTGTAGGGAAATGGACCACCTAAGAAGTTTGGGGTTTTCACCCTTCATCTGATTTAGCCATAAGAGGGGCTTATGGTCGGTCTGAATCTTGAAGTGAGTGCCAAACAAGTATGGCCTCAGCTTCTCCAGGGCCCAAACCACAGCAAAGGCCTCCCTCTCTATAGCTGACCAACGTTTCTCTCTAGGGGTCAGCCTTCTACTTATAAAAGCAATGGGCTGGTCATGACCATCAATATTCAGTTGAGAAAGAACAGCTCCCACACCCAACTCAGATGCATCTGTTTAGACAATGAATGGCTTGGAGTAGTCTGGACTCTTGAGAATAGGTGCAGTGCACATGGCCTGCTTTAGGTCATCGAATGCCTTCTGACAGCTAACTGTCCACTGAACTTTCTTTGGCATTTTATTACTTGTCAGGTCATTAAGTGGAGTCACAATGGTTCCATAATTTCTGACAAATTTTCTGTAGTAACCAGACAGGCCCAAGAAAGCTCTGACCTGTGTCTGGGTGGTTGGAGGAGCCCAGTCCTTTATGGCCTGTATCTTGCTCTCCAAAGGTTGAACTTGGCCTCCACCTACAAGGTGGCCCAAGTATACAACTTGACTCTGCCCTATCTGGCACTTGGTAGCCTTGATAGTGAGGCCTGCCTTTTGCAGAGCCTCTAAAACTTTCCTCAGGTGGATCAGGTGATCCTCCCAGGTGGAGCTAAAGACAGCAATATCATCTAGATATGCTGCACAGAAGTCATCCAGCCCAGAGAGAACTTGGTTCACCAACCTTTGAAAAGTGGCAGGTGCATTTTTCAAACCAAAGGGTATCACCACAAACTGGTAATGACCTCCTGGGGTAGAAAATGCTGTCTTTGCCTTGGCATCCTCAGCTAACCTGATTTGCCAATAGCCAGCTGTCAGGTCAAATGTGCTCAAGAACTTGGCAGAAGCCAATCTGTCAATGAGCTCATCTGCTCTAGGTATTGGATGGGCATCTGTCTTAGTGACAGCATTGAGACCCCTGTAGTCTACACAAAACCTCATCTCTCTCTTACCATCTTGGGTGTGAGGTTTAGGCACTAGAACTACAAGACTAGCCCAAGGGCTCTCTGAGGGTTCAATGACTCCCAATTCCAACATTTTCTGTACTTCTTGTTTGATACAGTCCATGACGTGGTCAGGTTGCCTGTAGATTTTACTCTTTATAGGCAGACTGTCACCAGTGTCCACCTCATGGGTGCACCAGTTTGTCTGACTGGGTGTCAGAAAGAACATTTGTCTAAAGGATTGAAGAACCTGTTTACAATCCTCTTGCTGATGCTCAGAGAGGCTGTCAGAAAAGACTACACCATCTACTGACCCATCATCAGGGTTCTGAGTGAGCAGGTCTGGGAGAGGGTCACTCTCTTCCTCCTGTCCCTCATCTGTAGCCATGAGCAAGCTCATGTCTTCCCTGTCGACAAATGCCTTGAGCCTGTTCACATGAAGTACTCTGTGAGGGCTCCTGGGAGTTCCAAGGTCCACCAGGTAGGTGACCTCTCCCTTTTGCTCAATAATGGTATGGGGTCCAGACCACTTGTCTTGGAGAGCTGCTGGGGCCACTGGCTCCAACACCCACACCTTCTGTCCTGGGTGATACACAGTCAGGACAGCCTTTTGGTCATGCCAAGCTTTTTGGAGTTCTTGGCTGGCCTCAAGGTTTTTAGATGCCTTTTCCATGTACTCTGCCATCCTGGAGCGGAGACCAAGTACATAGTCCACTATGTCTTGCTTAGGCTTTTTGAGAGGTCTCTCCCATCCTTCCTTCACAAGGCACAGGATGCCCAAACAGAAGTTCAAAAGGGCTGTAGCCAACCCCCTTCTGTGGGACCTCTCTGTAAGCAAACAAAAGGCAGGGTAAAAGGATGTCCCATCTTCGCCTAAGCTTTTCAGGTAACCCTTTTATCATCCCTTTGAGGGTCTTGTTGAAACTTTCAACAAGCCCATTGCATTGTGGATGATAGGGGGTGGTGAACTTGTAGTTGACACCACACTCCTTCCACATAGCAGTCAAGTATCCTGACATGAAGTTTGCACCTCTGTCAGAGACAACCTCCTTAGGAAACCCCACTCTAGTAAAAACTGAGAGTAGGGCCTTGGCCACAACAGGAGCGACAAAACTCTTTAGTGTCCTCAGACATATGAGGCCAGTGAAAGTGTGGGGCAAGCCTGTCCCAAGTCTTGTTCTGGCCTAAGTGACCTGCAAGGGGAATTTCATGGGCCAAGGTGAGAAGGAAACCTCTCAGAGACAAGGGGATGACCAGCCTCCTGGTAGCACCAGGCTTGGGGTCTCTTGCCTCAGAGTAAAGGAGTCCATCTTCCCAATACACTTTATGGGCACCTGTGGCATTCCCTGCAGCCTCAGTAGCAGCTTGCTGTCTGAGGGTCTCAAGAGATGAACAGTCTAATTGTGCCTTGCTCAAGTCTGCCCTGGAAGGTCCCCCTGTCCCAAGAAACTCAACCTGTTCAGGCTCAAGCTCTTCTAGGACAGTTCCTTCTGGGGTCTTTGGGTCAGTCTCCTGCGAGAGCTGATCCTCTCCTTGAGGCAAGGGGGAAGGCACTGCCTTAACCCTACTGTTCTTCTTCTTGGTTAGTGTCTGGTCCATTGTTCCAGGATCCAGCACTAGTTCAGCTGGGCATTTCTTGGCCTGTGACCTAGTCACAGCAAGGACATGTGCTGACAAACCTAACATCTCCACATGAGTCCTATACTCCACATCTGACCATGGGGAGGATTCAAAATCATGGCCCAAAAGACAGTCCACTGGGAGGTCTGAACTAACAACAACCCTTTTGAGGCCATTTACCCCTCCCCAGGAGAAATTAACAAGTGCCATACTATGGTTGGTAGTGACATTGCTAGCGTTGGTCACTAGGTAGTCTGAACCTAGTATGACCTGATCGGGGTCCACAAAGTTTGGTGTCACCATAGTGACACTGGCACAAGTGTCCCTGTAGGCCTGAGCCAATTTTCCATTGATTAAGGGTGTCTGTCTATACTTGCCCAGGGTACTGGGACTTATTGTAGGGGTCAAATCCATGTCCCCAGTACAAACAAGAACAGCCTGGGTAGGTACTCTGACTAGGTCAGAGCCTGCCTCAGATACCAATGTCAAACCCACTAAGGTCTTAGGGGGAACACTACCACTACTAACTGAACTAGGGGTTGCAGGTGCCATAGGGGCAGTAGTGGTAGGAGCTGGGCCTTTCTTGGTGCACTCACTAAACCAGTGAGTATTACTTTTACAGTACTGGCACCATGGTTTCTTCTGACCATTGTTCTTCTTCTTTTGGGAATTCTGGGACCCACCCTCCTTAGATTGTTGGGGCCCTGTGGAAGACTTCTGGTCATTTTGTTTACTCTCATTACCCTTCTGGTCTGCTTTCTTCTGGCCACCACCCTGGTTCTGGTTCTGCTGCTTGACCCTTGTCCTGACCCATCTGTCTGCCTTCTTTCCCAATTCTTGGGGAGAGGTCAGATCTGAGTCAATAAGGTGCTGATGCAACAACTGATTTTGACAATTACTTAAGATTTGTTCTCTCATAATTAGGTTATACAATCCTGTATAATCAGTAACTTTACTTCCCAGTAACCAGCCTTCAAAAGCCTTAGTGGCACAATTAACAAAGTCAGCCCAATCCTGAGACTGAATTTTCTAGGTGTCTCTGAACAGCAACCTGTACTGCTCAGTTGTTAGGCCAAACCCATCAATCAGTGTATTCCTCAGGACTTGGTAATTGTTAGCATCCTCAGCTCTAGTAGTGAGGAGCTTATCTCTACCTTTGCCTTCAAAGGAGAGCCACAAAATAGCTGCCCACTGACTCTGGGGGATGCACTGGACAGTGCAGACCCTCTCCAAAGCAGTCATCCATTTGTGGATGTCATCCCCTTGTTTAAAGGGGGGCACTATTTTACTCAGGTGTCTAGTATCAAAACTCCTGTCTTTATCTCTAGGGATAATGCTGCCACCAGTGGGGTCTGCCCCACTCAATTTCTGCTCTCTAGCAAAGGCAAGTCTTTCCTTGGCAAGGGCAAGTTCTTCCCTTTCAATCCTCAGATTGACTTCCCTCATCTTAGCTTCATGCTCTCTTCTCTGAGGGGATGTCATCCCTCTGTGAGAAGATGCCTGAGAGCCATTGGTATGAATAGATCTGTTAGAGCCTCTGGAATGAGACCTAACTCGTCTACTCCCAATGTTAAGCCTGCCTGAAAGTGGGCCTGGGGGTCCCCCAATTCCATTTTCATGTATGCTTAAGTTGGTCTTGGTGAGCCTTCTGACTACTACCTGACCTTTGTCTGCCTCATCCCCTGACAACTCCTGGTCCTCTTCCTCCTCTTCACTTCCGGTTCCATTGAGGTTGAGGTCAGGGTCCCCAAGGGTTCCCTCTAAGGGGGGCATGCTCCCATCTGGATTAGGGGGGCCTGTGTTAGAAGCCCTCCTGGCATCATAAGTCTCTAAGAGACCTATCAGAAAAGGAGTGGTAGGGTTAGAACCCTGTTTTAGTTTCCTGGAGGTACACAGTTGTCTCATCTCCTGGGAGCTAAGAGCTGCATATCTTGACATGACCTGTGGAGGGTCAACTGGCACAAGGGGAAGCCACTGAGTTCTCTCCTGTGTCCGACATGCTTTTCTAGTGAGGTGTAAGTGGTGCACTTACCTACACTATGGGTTTGCCTACTGATCCCTTGCTAAGAGTTGTAGTCAGGGGGTGCTAAGCCCTGTTACACTACAACAGCTGGTTCAGTAGAACTCAGAGTATGCTATGCTAAGTTATATGTACCTTGGTACTTATGTGATCTTTCAAATGATATTCTTAGGATATGTGCGAGGTAAAACAACAGCAAGCTCAAATCCCAACCGCTGCACACCAATGTGAGAAGTTGGCCTGATATATAGTGCTCACTATTCTAGTGATCACTGTGTATCATACCAAACGACCCTTATTGATGATTGGTTGTAAGTCAACCTTATAGACCAGCTATCCTAGTAGCGTGGACAAAAGCAGTCTTTAGGCTAAACTCTAGAGGGCGTGTTAAGCCAGCTGTTTTACCATCACATATACCCCTTGAACACCAAGTGAAAGGACACCACACAAGTTGTTATGAAAATAAAGGATATTTATTTATAACAAGTCTACCCTGAACTCTTTATGAGTCAGGAAGCTAAGCACAATACAAAACTCTTACGAAAATACTTCAAGTCGCACAATTTACACAAATGCCCGAGGGGCACGAAAAACCATATACACAAAAAGTGGAATGCGAAATACTAGCAGGTAAGTAACAAGATCCAGAGGCTTCAGGATCGCTAGGACTACACTACTGAACCCTAAGGTTAGGAGCAGGAGGCCTAGGGAGATCGGGTGCAGAGTGTGCACTCTCACGCGGGATGCGGGACAAAGTCTATGGAGGCTAGTATTTCTAAAGTCACTGTTTTCGGACTAATCCGACTAGCTAGACTTAAAACGAAAAAGGATCTGGACACTTGGATAGTGAACCTGCGGTGGAGCACCGAAATGCTCGGGTTACCTAGCCCAGGGGCTGCGGCTGCATAGGGTTCAAAAGACGTCGGGAATCCTCGTTGTAGTCTATGGAGCCTGAAAGAAGTAGTTGCTGGCAGGCGACCAGTGAAGATGTTCGGTGTGATCCAAGCCTGGATCGATGATGGAGACGACCTAAAAGCAGAGGGGACTCAGTTCTTAATCACTAGCCAGTGATTGTGTGGGTACCAGGGTGGCACTGGATGAAGTCACCTCGACCAGGTGAGTGGGCGACGCTGAACTCTGCAGTCACACGGACCAGGAGGCGTTGTCGGCGACCAGGCTGGAGGTGCGAGCTGTCCCACGCAGGTGTCTGCTGTCGGCGATGCTGGACCCAAGATGGGGCAACAAACCTTGGCAAAGGCAAGCCCACGCGGTGGAGTCAAGATGGCGTCTGGAGTGGACCAGGAGGGTCCGGGGTGCTCCTCTTTTGGAAGGGAGCAAGGGCCAGTCTGGAGCAACCAGACCAGCGGTGAAATCGTCGTGGTACGTCATCAGGAGGGCCACTAGCCAACGGGCAAGTGACCGGACAACGCGGTGAGCAGCAAAGAGCAGAAGGGCCCCACGCAGATCTCGTGGATGCTGGGGGGCTGGACTTCGGTGCTGGAGCTGCTCAGGGTTAGGGCTTCTCAAACCCCAGTGCACTCACTCGAGGATCCCTCGGCGGTCCTGCTGGTTAAGCGTCGTGCAGTTTCAGAAGATGGCCGGTCCCTCAGGTCTCGTCACACCCACGAATCTCATCTGGGCTGATGATGCAGGTAGAGGTCGGAGATGCCAGGGAATCTGGGTCTCATCGAGCTGGGCAGTCTTGATCCGGAGGATGGACGTGCAGCCAACCGCGATGCTTAGGTGGTGCCTGTGGGTGCAGGGTGGCTACTCCTTAGCCACAAGGGAGAGTCTTCAAAGAAAGTCAAGAGTTCCTTTTGTGGAAAGTAGTTCAAGATTCAAGATTATCTAATTTAGGAAGGGGGCCCGCTCCTACCTTTATTCTAAGAAAAGGGGCTGGCACGCGACTAGGTCCTGCCCATGGGTGGGACCAGGAGGGGGGTGGTTACACCCCTCTCTCTTGTCCGGACTTTCCCCAGCTCAGGGGCTGGGGTGCCCCTGGAACTGGTTTTAGCCGGCATATGCACAGTGAGCACCGGGGTGCCACTTGCAGTCACCTTCCTCTCAGCCCTGCCTACCTGGGATACACAAAACCCTGTCTGGGATGGTGCTAGCACCGCCCCGGACAGGAAACCATTTGTCCAAGCTCTCCTCGCTGGAAGGACTCCCAGCAGCAGGAGGTCAGACTTGTGTCTGTGGTGGCAGCATCCATTTTGTGATGCTGAGGCTCGAGTTAACTTTAACCGGGGTTCACAGTTACACACATGTTGTGTCCCTCTAGAAGGGTGGAATGCTAACCCCGTCGCCAGAATTGGTGAGGGGTTAGTATTCCAAATCGTATGACACCTTACTCGACATGTTTTGATAAAGCGATACCAAAGTTGGCAAATAACCGCGAGGATTATAATGCACTTAAGAGTATATGGTACGCGTTATCATGGAACAGCTATTAGGACTTGATTCCGCAAGCTGCAAACGGGCTCAGCTCATGCCAGAGCACCATCTCACATAATTCCAAGCACTCTGCCTTCAGGATTGTTAAGGCCTGCCATAGGAGTGAATGATAGGAATACATGTGTCCATTTTAGGGTTAGATATAGGTATACTATATCTAAAGCAAAGGGTGACTACACCACCTTGCCCCAGCTGTCGTGCAGCCAGTTGTGTCAGATTTAAGTGGCCAGCCAGGGGTGGCATAATACATGCTGCAGCCCCTGGTAGGTCCTGGGTACACCTAGGCCCTGGATACCTACGGTATGCTGTACAGGGACTGATAAGGTGGCCCAGTACCAATTGGTAAATGCACCTAGGGTACATGTGAGTCAATTTAGAGAGAGAACAGTAAGGCTGTGGGTCTGATTAGCAGGCCCACAGCCAGGGAAAGTCGTAAACCAGTGAAGCAAAAAGCAAAAATCGGGGGTGACTATAGGATTGCAGACCCCACTCTCCTACACCGGACATCAAAGGGCTCCTGGCCTATAAGACAGCCTGCCTCCCATCCAGCCGGCAGTTGTATCCTGAACAAGAAAGCCCTGCTGATCTGATCGCGGCTGACCTTGAGGAGAACAGACTCTGAACCACCGAGCCCTGCTGACGCGGTCACGGCTCCCTCTCGAAGAGTAAGACTTGAACCATCGGAGCCCTGCTGACCTCGTCGCGGCCCACTCTTGAGAATGAGAGATTCCTGCTACCCTCCTGAGCCCTGCTGACGCTGTTGCGGCTTCTCCTGAACTACGAGCACTACGGTGCACTCCGGATCAAGCCCTGCTGACCTCGTTGCGGCTCGAAGAAACCTCTGGTTCGGCTGGACCATCAACGCTACCCTCACAACAACCTCGAACCGAAGTGAGTAGGACAGCAAGTACCATCGCCAGCCCCCGTACCCCCCAGTTCGAGGATTGAGAACTGTGCGCAGGGTACGCTACGTATTGGCTGGCCCTCTAAGACTGTCCCGCTTCCCCGTTCCCTTGTTTCCTGAGACTTTCGCGATCCCTTGATCGCTGTGTATTGCTACCTTTTTTACTTTGATAAAGGTCATACTTGATAAAGATTCACGGTGTGGTGTCCGTCCGTAAGTGTGGTGTGTCGACAGTGTGTACGATCAGTCCTCCCCGGCGAGGACCATCCCTCGATAAGACTCGGCAGGAATTGTGGGAGAGGAGGGTCTCGGGTGGTTAGGAGAGCAGTCTTGACCCCTGGGGTCACCCCCTTCCAACATTGGTGGCAGCGACGCGATACGAACCTACGTCTGGAGATCGTACCACTGACACACTACCTGAACCCACACGCAGCAGCGCACTAGAAAGAAAGAGCGACGATGTCGTCCACAGAATCCTGTGAGAAAACAACATTCGACAAAGACCTATTGGAAGACTACACCCATAGAGAGCTAAAGCAGTTCTGCAAAGAACTAAGTATCGCGAGTACCGGACTAAGTACCAAGGAGGATTTCCAAAAAGCGCTAACGGCTTGGGTGGAGTCCGGGTCATCCCTTCCCCCGCCTGAAGACAACGGGGAAGGGAGACCACAGACCGAACCCGGTACACCGACCGGTGAAAGAAACCAGCAACCAACCCGGAGCCCAGCAACCGGAAGGGATCGGTCGTCGGAAGAGATGGCCGACCGAGAACGTGACCGAAGTCATGAACTAGAACTGGCGTGCCTCAAGTTGGAGGGAGAACTCAAACTTGCAGAAAAGAAGTTGGCAGTCGAGCAGTTGCGGCTCCAGGGGGAGCTGGAAGAGAAGAAGCTCCAGAGGGAGCATGAAGGCCGGAAACTCCAGCTCGAGCACGAGCACGAGCGCAGCCTCAAAGAACTAGAGTTGAAAGCAAGAGCAGATGCAACCGGACCACCGGGACTCGGAGAGCCGGTGATCCCCCGGGAAACTAAGGTACACATCCCCAAAGACGTCGTGAAGGAGTTTTACAAAGGAGACGGCATCCAGCAGTGGTTCAAGGCCTACGAGGTCGCCATGTCCGCCCACAGGGTCCCTGAGAAGGACTGGGGGGCCGGCCTGTGGAGTGCTTCCTCAGCGAGGGAAGAGACACCCTGCTGGACCTGCCGACCGTGCACATGAACGCCTACCCCCACATGAAAGACGCTCTCCTATTCCGCTACGGGCTCACGCCCGAGATGTATCGCCAGCAGTTTAGGGTGTGCAAGAAGATTCCTGGCACCACATGGGTGGACTATGTAAACTACTACACCCGGGCCTTAGATGGGTGGATCAAGGGCAGCAATGTGACCACCTTCGAAGGCCTGGTCGACCTCATCGCTTACGAGCACCTGTCCGCGAATTGCTTTGTGGAACTGAGGCTGTATCTCCTGGACAGCAAGCTCGCCAATCCACGAAAACTGGCTGTTGAAGCCGATCGCTGGGTGGCCACCCGAGTCCAGAAGGGGCCCGGGGGAGACTCCCCACGGAACGACCAAGGATCTTCCCGCCAGAGGGGTGGGGGAGGTCGAGGTAAACCGGAAGGATCTCAGTCAGGGCCCCAGCGTAGCCCCCCAGAAACCAGACACCCCGTTCTCCTCCCTTGACGAGAGCGGCCCCGAGCGTAGGTCCCCCGGGGCCCCGCCCCAGCACCGCGTGTTTTAAGTGTCAGCAACCCGGGCACTATGCCGGTGATCCCCGGTGCCCCGTGTCCCAGAAATCCACTCCCTCTGGCTCCTCCACCAGACAGATATCTTCCGTAGCCCTAGAAGAGGAAGAGATAGAAGAGCAAGGAGAGTGGGAGCCCGCAGCCATGGTCTTAGCCTCCCTGGGGAATAGCGAAATGGTCCCGGGAGATTACCTGCTCAATAACACAGAAAAGTATCGCCAGACAGTTAAGGTTAACGGGCGCAGCATAGGAGCCCTTAGAGACACAGGAGCCAGCATCACGTCCGTCAGATACACGCTAGTCCCTGAGTCCCTGATCATCCCTCACGCCTCCTGCAGAGTGATAGCAGCCGACAACTCTGTCCCCACCTGCAAAATAGCACAGGTTCCGTTTGAATGGGAGGGAGTCTCGGGCGATCTACGGGTAGCGGTCCGCACGGACATGCCCGTTGACTGCCTCCTGGGGAATGACATAGAAAGCTCGAAGTGGAAGGATGTAGAAAGGAGGACCCATCTAGAGATGTTGAGTCTGCCCCACTGGGCCTGTGTGAGCACCCGAGCCATGACCGCCAGAATGACCAACCCCGGGAACGAAGAGCCTGAGTTCCCCAGTACAGCCCCTGATGCCTCGGAGGGAAGCGAGCACCCCACGGTCCCTGACCAGCCCTCCAACGAAGGAAGCGAATCCAACGACGGTCCCCTCGGACCCTCCGTCGACCCGGTCCCCACCCTAACCGATCTCCCCGAGCTGGCCCAGTGGCGCCAGGAGGGAGGACCATCCAGAGAAGAGTTCTGCCAGGAGCAGGCCTCCCACCCCGCCCTTGAAGGGCCCCGGCAACAGGCCGCGGCCCAGGCCGCCGGAGACCAGTCCGGCTCCCACTACCTTTACTGGGAAAACGGCCTACTCTACAGCGAACAGAAGACCGCCGAACTAGGGTCAGCCCGAGTGCTGGTGGTACCCCTACGTTTCCGCGGCCTCCTCCTCAACCTGGCCCACGATGTGCCCCTGGCGGGACACTTGGGCCAGGATAAAAACTACCAACGACTAGTGACCCATTTCTACTGGCCCCGTATGCGTGCCGATGTGGAAACCCACTGCAAGTCCTGCCCCACATGCCAGGCTAGCGGCAAAAGCGGAGGTAAGCGCAAGGCTCCCCTCCAGCCCTTCCCAGTTGTCAGTACCCCCTTTGAGAGGGTGGGAATCGACATTGTCGGACCTCTGGACCCCCGGACCTCCTTAGGTCATAGGTTAATTCTTGTCTTGGTCGATCATGCCACCCGATACCCCGAAGCCATCCCCCTCCGGACAGTGACGGCCGTGGTCGTGGGCCGGGCCCTCATGGGGATCTTCTCCCGGGTGGGGTTCCCGCGGGAAGTGGTGAGCGACCGAGGCACAAACTTTATTTCCCGGTACATGAAGTCCCTTTGGCAACAGTGTGGGGTGACGTACAAGTTCACCACCCCGTACCACCCTCAAGGTAACGGCCTGGTTGAGCGGTTCAACCACACCCTGAAAGGAATGATCATGGGTCTCGAGGAGCCCCTGCGACGCAAGTGGGACGTCCTCCTGCCCTGCCTCCTGTTCGCATACCGAGAAGTTCCCCAGAAGTCCTTGGGGTTCAGCCCTTTCGAGCTGCTCTACGGGCACCCCGTCTGGGGTCCCCTCAGCCTGGTCAAGGAAGGCTGGGAGACAGCCCCCCCGAGCACACCCCCCGATGTGTTCTTCTACGTCCTGGCCCTCTGGAACCAGACGCGGAGATTTCGCAAACTGGCCGAGGCCAACCTGGAGGCCAGCCAAGAGGAGATGAAACGCTGGTACGACCAGAATGCCACTCTGGTCGAGTTTCAGCCCGGCCAACAGGTTTGGGTCATGTCCCCAGTGGAACCTTGTGCCCTTCAGGACAAGTGGACTGGACCCTTTAAGGTGATAGAACGCAAGAGCCAGGTCACATACCTCGTCGATACAAAATCGGCCAGGAATGCCCTGAAGGTTCTCCACGTGAACCGGCTCAAACCCCACTTTGTGCGTACCGAGTTGGGGTTACTCCTTGCCACTGACGACGGAGAGGAAGAGGAAACGTTCCCTCTACCGGATCTCCTGTGTGCGAAGGACCAAGATGGCTCCGTAGAGGGAGTGAGTCTCTCCTCCTCCCTCACCCCCGTGCAGCGTGAAGACTGTCACCGGTTGTTCTCGGACCTCTTCTCCCTCACCCCCGGCGTCACCAATTGGTGTGTCCATGACGTGGACACCAGGGACAGCCCTCCGGTACGGCACAGAGCCTACCGAGTCCCTGACCGAGTTCGAGCCTGCATCAAGGCTGAAGTTGACAAGATGTTGGCCCTGGGAGTCGTAGAAGCCTCCGACAGCCCATGGGCTAGCCCCGTGGTCCTGGTTCCGAAGGCTGCCGCCCCCGGCACCGTTCCTGAGCTGAGGTTCTGCGTAGACTACCGCGGACTGAACGCAGTCACCCGAACCGACGCACACCCCATCCCCCGAGCCGACAAACTCATTGACCGCCTAGGGTTGGCTCAGTACCTCAGTACCTTCGATCTCACCAATGGCTACTGGCAGATCGGCCTCACGGAGAGGGCCCAAGAAAGGTCCGCTTTCTCCACTCCGGATGGTCACTTCCACTTCCGAGTAATGCCCTTCGGCATGAAAAACGCCCCCGCCACCTTCCAGAGACTGGTCAACTAGGTCCTGGCCGGGTTGGAAAGTTTCAGCGCGGCGTACCTCGACGACATTGCCGTGTTCAGTGCTCACTGGCCCGAGCACTTGCAACACCTCTGGGAGGTGTTGGACGCCCTGCGCCGCGCAGGCCTCACCATTAAAGCTAGAAAGTGCCAGACAGGACAAAGCTCCGTGGTATACCTCGGGCACCAGGTCGGAAGCGGCCTCGTAGCCCCCCTCCAACCCAAGATAGACGGTATCAATGCCTGGGAGACCCCCACGACCCATACCGAGGTGCGGGCCTTCCTAGGACTCACAGGGTACTACCGTAGATTCATCAAGGGCTATGGGAGTATTGTAGGCCCCCTCACAGAGTTGACAGCCAAGGCAAACCCCAAGAAAGTTAGTTGGACCCCCGCCTGTCAGAAGGCGTTCGAGGAACTGAAAAAGGCCATGTGCACCGCTCCAGTACTACAGGCCCCCGATTACTCCCGAGAGTTCGTGGTCCAGACAGACGCCTCCGAACATGGCATTGGAGCCGTGCTCTCCGAGGTGGACAACCAGGGGTTTGATCACTCAGTAGCCTTTATCAGCCGGAGGCTACTACCCCGAGAGCAGAGATGGAGCACCATCGAGCAAGAGGCCTTCGCAGTGGTTTGGGCCTTGAAGAAGCTGAGGCCCTACCTGTTCGGTACTCACTTCCTGGTCCAGACCGATCACCGTCCTCTCAGATGGCTCATGCAGATGAGAGGAGAGAACCCTAAACTGCTACGCTGGTCTATCTCCCTCCAGGGGATGGATTTTACTGTTGAGCACAGGCCTGGTGCCGACCACGCCAACGCCGACTACCTGTCCCGCTTCTTCCGCCTCAGCGAAGAGAACCCCCAAGAGGATGGGTAGTTCTCCTCGTCTTTCAGCTGGAGGGGACGCATGTTGGACCCGGCCTCATGCCGTGGTCCTCTCTGATCCCCGCAACCCAAGAACTACTGATGGACCTGACCCCAGTCCACCCAGAACTGTACATGACGCCTCTACCCCGGACCTGAGCCGATCTCCAGACCGCGTGCCTGCACCCGTGCACGTGACCATCAGACTCCATGTTTGGCCACTCCGGCCGGCCGCCTTCTTCCCTTTCGGCAGCCCGTGGCCGCTCCAGGCTGCAGCTAGGCGTGCGCATCCGGCGCGCCCGGACCCGCCCGGGGGGTGAAATACCCACCAAGTACCCGAAACCAAGACTTCAATCACACCTCCGGCCCCCTTCCGAGGAACTGGTTCCCCTCACACCTCTGAACTATCCCTGGGGGCTGGTTTCGATCACACCTTTGGCCTCCTAGCGAGCTGGCTCCAAACCTTGATGAGCGTCTGGGATCCCCTGGACATACGGTCCAAAGCATCAAAGAACCAGCCGCCCAGACAATCGGCCGCCTGGCCCTCGGACCACTGGCCTCCTGCCTCTGAGGGTCCGGACATCAAAGGGCTCCTGGCCTATAAGACAGCCTGCCTCCCATCCAGCCGGCAGTTGTATCCTGGACAAGAAAGCCCTGCTGATCTGATTGCGGCTGACCTTGAGGAGAACAGACTCTGAACCACCGAGCCCTGCTGACGCAGTCGCGGCTCATTCTCGAAGCTACGGAACTGAACTACCGAGCCCGGCTGACGCTGTCGCGGCTCCCTCTCGAAGAGTACGACTTGAACCATCGGAGCCCTGCTGACCTCGTCGCGGCCCACTCTTGAGAACGAGAGATTCCTGCTACCCTCCTGAGCCCTGCTGACGCTGTCGCGGCTCCTCCTGAACTACGAGCACTACGGTGCACTCCGGATCAAGCCCTGCTGACCTCGTCGCGGCTCGAAGAAACCTCTGGTCCGGCTGGACCATCAACGCTACCCTCACGACAACCTCGAACCGAAGTGAGTAGGACAGCAAGTACCATCGCCAGCCGTACCCCCCAGTTCGAGGATTGAGAACTGTGCACAGGGTAAACTACGGTTTGGCTGGCCCTCTAAGACTGTCCCGCTTCCCCGTTCCCTTGTTTCCCGAGACTTTCGCGATCCCTTGATCGCTGTGTATTGCTACCTATTTTACTTTGATAAAGGTCATACTTGATAAAGATTCACGGTGTGGTGTCCGTCCGTAGTGTGGTGTGTCGACAGTGTGTACGATCAGTCCTCCCCGGCGAGGACCATCCCTCGATAAGACTCGGCAGGAATTGTGGGAGAGGAGGGTCTCGGGTGGTTAGGAGAGCAGTCTTGACCCCTGGGGTCACCCCCTTCCAACAACGCCCCGCCAGGAGCTGTCCTCCTGGCAGCTCAGCCTTCAGTCACCAACTGAATCTGTTCACCCATCCAACATTCTATGACATGTACAACATTCCACACAGTCAGACTAGAGAGCAGGGGAATAAAGAGGATAGAGAAATAACCATACAACATATCCCCCTTCTTTACACTTGAAACAAAAACAAAGAAGAATCAAATAATGAATAAAACATGCTAAACGTAACAAACAGTGTACCAATGAAAGCAGAAATATAAACAAAAAAGTATCGAAGAATAAGAAGAAAATCGAAAGAAAGAACTTTGAAGCTTGAATATAAGAAAGCACACATCTTCTCCCTTTAATAGTAAAAGAACGAGTAAAACACTAACAAGAAATAGAGAAATATGAGAAATGATAGAAAGTTAGTGAAGAGTTCACGGACACATCAACACACACCAATTGGCCGGACCAGGGTGGAGAGTAACCAACGAACAAGAGCACTAAGAAGAGAAAAAAACAAGAGAAGTACTCCCAACAGGAGAAATCAAGGGAAAACTCCATTACAAAGTGAGAAAAGAGGAGAGAATATGGACATTGAACAGGAGTACGACCAAGAAAAACAAAATCATGAATTACATTTGCCAGCGCATAAAGAATGAAAATCTGGCATCAACTTTAAATAAATGTAAATTGATACTTGTATAGCGCACTACTCACCTGCAAGGGTCTCAAGGCGCTTGTACGAATACCGCTGTGGAACCCATCCTGGCTTTTCCTGTGAGGCGTCCACTCCTGGGCACCCCCAAGGTGGAAGCCAGGCATCCTTAGCGTTGTGGGGGCTGTTGTGGAGATTGTGAGAAGTTGGCCCGATATGCAACGTTCGCTATTCTAGCGACCGCTATGTATCGTTCCAACGACCCTTATGGTGTTTGGTTGTAAGTCAACCTATAGACCAGCTATCCTAGTAGCGTGGATACGAGCAGTCTAAGGCTAAAGACTCGAGAGGGCGTGTTAAGCCAGCTGTTTACCACACATGTACCCCTTGAACACCCAGTGAAAGGACACCACACAAGTGTTATGAAAATAAACAGTATATTTATTAAGAATCACAACAGCCCTGTACTCTTTATGAGGACAGGGTACTAAGCACAAACCAAATCTCTTTAGTAAATACTTCAAGTGCACAGTTTAAAACAAGTGTCCGAGGACACGGAAAGATTAAGGTCTCGGGCGGACCCGATAAGGCAAGTCGGAAGCGAGGGACTCAGGATCCTAGAGTAAGGAGGCTATGCAGGCACCGAAATGCCGAGTTACCTAGCCACGAGGGCTGCGGCTGCACAAGTCTTACAGGCGTCGGGGTCTTCGCTGACGAGCCAGGAGCCGGAAGAAAAGGAGTTGCTGGCCGGCGACCAGTGCTGAATAGTTCGTGGAGATCCAAGCCTGGATCGGGGATTGATGAAACCTGAAAGCAGAGGGGACCATGTTCGTACTACTAGCCAGTAGTCAGAGGGTACCAGGAAGGCACCGGTTGGCCGTCACCTCGACCAGGTGAGTGGGCGACGCTAGGCTCTGCAGTCTCTCGGACCAGGAGGCGTTGTCGGCGACCACGGTGGAGGTGCGAGCTGTCCCACGACGGATGTCGCTGTCGGCGTCTTGAGTGGACCAGGAGGGTCCGGGGTGCTTCTCGAAAAGATGGAAGCAAGGGCCAGTCTGGAGCAACCAGACCGGCAGTGTTGATTCTCGGGTGTCGTCACAGAAGGACACGAGCCGACGGCTAGTGACCAGACAACGTGCTGAGCAGCGAGCAGAAGGGCCCCACGCAGATCGTGGAGATGCTGGGAGACTGCACTTCGGTGCTGGAGCGGCTCAGGGTCGGGGCTTCTCGGACCCCAGAGCACTCACCAGAGAGTTACCTCGATGGTCGTGCTGGTTTTTAAGAGCGTGCAGGTTCTGATGATGGCCGGTCCCTCGAGGTCTCGTCGCACCCACAGATCACAGCTGAGCTGATGACGTGGGTAGAGGTCAGAGGTGCCAGGGAAGCCGGTTCTCGTCGAGCTGGGCCGTCGGATTCCTTGAGGAAGGACTTACAGCAAACCGCAGAGTTCTTAGATGGTGCCCGCTGATGCAGGGTGACTACTCCTTAGCCACAAGGGAGAAATCTTGAGAAGAGTCTTGAAGGTCCTTTCGTAGAAAGTAGTTCTTGATTCAAAGATGATCTAATTTGGAAGGGTCCCCGCTCCGGCCTTTATCCTAAAGAAAGGGGTGGGTACATGACTAGGTCCTGCCCTAAGGGTGGGACCAGGAAGGGGGGTAGTTACACCCCTCTCCCCCTGCCGGACTTTCCCCAGGCCAGGGCTGTCGCCCCTGGAACTGGTTCTAACCGGCAGATGCGTAGTGAGCACCGGGGTGCCACTCCGCAGTCACCTTCTCGCAAAAGCCCTACCTACCCAGAATACACAAACCCTGTCTGGGACGGTGCGAACACCGCCCTCGACAGGAAACCCTTTGTCCAAGCGCTCCTCGCTGGAAGGACTCCCAGCAGCAGGAGGTCAGACTCGTGTCTGTGGTGGCAGCATCCATTTTGTGGAGCTGAGGCTTCAGTTAACTTTAACCGGGGTTCACAGTTACGTACATGTCGTGTCCCTCTAGAAGGGTGGAATGCTAACCTCATCGCCAGAATTGGTGAGAGGGCAGCACCCCGATTCGTATGACACCTTACTCGACATGCCTTGATAACGCGACACCGGAGTTACCGATATGGTACGCGTTATCATGGAACAGCCATTGGGTCTTGATTCCGCAAGCTGCAACCGGGCTCGGCTCGGGCCTGAACCTAGCTCACACGAGCCCACGCACTCTGCCTTCAGGATTGTTAAGGCCTGCCATAGGAGTGACTGATAGGAACTCGGGTGTCCATTGTATGGTTAGATATAGAGCTACTATACCTAAAGCAAAGGGTGATTACACGACTTCGCCCCAGCTGTCATGCAGCCAGTTGTGTCAGATTTAGGAGGCCAGCCAGGGGTGGCATAATACATGCTGCAGCCCCTGGCGGCCCTGGGTACACCTATGCCCTGGGTTACAGGGTCTGATAAGGTGGCCCAGTACCAATTGGTAAATGCACCTAGGGCACATCTCGTAATTTAGAGAGAGAACAGCCAGGCTGTGGGTCTGATTGGCAGGCCCACAGCCAGAGAAAGTCGTAAACCAGTGAAACAAAAGCAAAAAAATCTGGGTGATCATAGGATTGCAGACCCTACTCTCCTACATGACCCCCCCCCAAACGTCGGAACAACTAGCTAACCTTGACCAGGTGAGTCTTCTTGTTCTAAGTGGAAATATCTGGAGAGCCCATCGGCATTGCCATGATCAGTACCAGGTCTGTGTTCCACTGTGAAGTCCATCCCCTGTAGGGAAATGGACCACCTAAGCAGTTTGGGGTTTTCACCCTTCATCTGATTTAGCCACAAGAGGGGCTTATGGTCGGTCTGAATCTTGAAGTGAGTGCCAAACAAGTATGGCCTCAGCTTCTTCAGGGCCCAAACCACAGCAAAGGCCTCCCTCTCAATAGCTGACCAATTTTTCTCTCTAGGGGTCAGCCGTCTGCTTATAAAAGCAATGGGCTGGTCTTGACCATCAAAATTCAGTTGAGAAAGAACAGCTCCAATACCAAACTCAGAAGCATCTGTTTGGACAATGAATGGTTTGGAGTAGTCCGGACTCTTGAGGATAGGCGCCGTGCACATGGCCTGCTTTAGGTCATCGAATGCTTTTTGACAGCTCGCTGTCCACTGAACCTTTTTTGGCATTTTCTTACTTGTCAGTTCATTTAATGGTGTCACGATGGAACCATAGTTCCTGACAAACTTCCTGTAGTAACCAGTCAGGCCCAAGAAAGCTCGAACCTGAGTCTGGGTGGTTGGAGGAGCCCAGTCCCTGATTGACTGTATCTTGCTCTCCAGTGGCTGAACCTGACCTCCACCTACAAGGTGGCCCAGGTATACAACCTGTGTCTGCCCTATCTGGCACTTGGTGGCCTTGATAGTGAGGCCTGCTGCTTGCAGCGCCTCCAATGTCTTCCGCAGGTGGACCAGGTGATCCTCCCAGGTGGAGCTAAAGACAGCAATATCGTCAAGATACGCCGCACAGAAGTCATCCAGCCCAGTAAGGACGTGATTCACCAACCGTTGGAAGGTGGCAGGTGCATTTTTCAGACCAAAGGGCATCACCACGAACTGATAATGCCCACCAGGGGTTGAAAATGCGGTTTTAGGCTTGGCGTCCTCAGCTAACCTGATTTGCCAATACCCAGCTGTCAGGTCAAACGTACTTAAGTAGTTGGCCGAGGCCAGCCTATCAATAAGCTCGTCTGCCCTTGGTATTGGGTGGGCGTCAGTCTTAGTGACTGCATTGAGACCCCTGTAGTCTACGCAGAACCTCATCTCTCTCTTACCACCCTGGGTGTGAGGTTTCGGCACTAGAACTACGGGACTAGCCCAAGGGCTATCCGAGGGTTCAATGACTCCCAGCTCCAACATTTTCTGCATTTCACTTTTGATGCAGTCTCTAACGTGATCAGGCTGCCTGTAGATTTTACTCTTTACGGGCAAGCTGTCACCAGTGTCGACCTCATGGGTGCACCAATCGGTCTGACTGGGTGTCAGAGAGAACAGATGTCGGAACGACTGAAGAACCTGTTTACAGTCGCTCTGTTGATGTTCGGAGAGGCTGCCACAAAAGACAACACCATCTACCGAGCCATCGTCAGGATTCTGAGAGAGCAGGTCGGGGAGAGGGTCACTCTCCTCTTCCTGTCCCTCATCTAGGGCCATGAGCAAACTCATGTCCTTCCTGTCGACATATGCTTTTAGCCTGTTGACATGAAGCACCCTGTGGGGGCTCCGGGGAGTTCCCAGGTCGACCAGGTAGGTGACCTCTCCCTTTTTCTCCAGGATGGTGTGGGGCCCGGACCATTTGTCCTTGAGTGCTGCTGGGGCCACTGGCTCCAACACCCACACCTTCTGTCCGGGCTGGTAAACAGTCAAGACAGCCTTTTGGTCATGCCAAGCTTTTTGGAGTTCTTGGCTGGCCTTAAGGTTTTCGGATGCCTTCTCCATGTATTCAGCCATCCGCGAGCGGAGGCCGAGCACATAGTCCACTATGTTGGTTGCAGGCTTTTTGAGAGGTCTCTCCCATCCTTCCTTCACCAAACACAGGGGTCCTCTTACAGGATGCCCGTACAAAAGTTCAAAAGGGCTGTAGCCAACCCCCTTCTGTGGGACTTCTCTGTAGGCGAACAAGAGGCAGGGGATCAGGACGTCCCATCTTCGCCGAAGCTTTTCCGGTAGTCCATGAATCATCCCTTTTAGGGTCCTGTTGAATCTCTCAACAAGCCCATTGCATTGTGGATGATAGGGTGTGGTGAACTTGTAGTTGACACCACATTCCTTCCACATAGCAGTTAAGTAGCTCGACATAAAGTTTGCACCTCTGTCGGAGACGACCTCCTTAGGGAAGCCCACTCTGGAGAACACTCCAACTAGGGCTCTTGCCACAACAGGTGCTGTAGTGGTCCTAAGGGGAATAGCTTCAGGATACCTGGTGGCATGATCCACTACCACCAGTATAAACTTGTGCCCTGATGCTGTCGGTGGTTCCATGGGACCGACGATGTCGATCCCCACCCGTTCAAAGGGCACCCCCACCACAGGCATTGGTATAAGGGGGGCCTTTGTCGTGCCACCTGACTTACCACTGGCTTGGCAAGTGACACAGGAGCGGCAAAACTCCTTGGTATCTTCGTTCATGTGAGGCCAGTGAAAGTGCGAGACAAGCCTGTCCCACGTTTTCGTCTGGCCTAAGTGACCTGCTAAGGGAATCTCGTGGGCCAAGGTAAGTAGGAAACCACGCTGAGACAAGGGGACGACCAGCCTCCTAGTCATGCCAGGCTTGGGGTCTCTTGACTCAGTGTACAGGAGTCCATCTTCCCAGTATACCTTGTGGGTACCTGTGGCGTTCCCAGCAGCCTCAGCAGCAGCCTGCTGTCTGAGGGGTTCAAGAGAAGGGCAGTCTAACTGGTCCTTCCCCAGATCTTCCCTTGAGGGTCCCCCTGAGCCCAAGAATTCAACTTGATCAAGTTCGAACTCTCTCGGCTCAGTTTCCCTCAATTCCTGTAGGTCAGCCTCCTCTGAGACTTGATCCTCGACCTGGGGCAAGGGGGAAGGCGCAGCCTTAACCCTACTGCTCTTTTTCTTGGGAGGTGTCTGGTCCGTTGTTCCAGGATCCAGCACCTGTTCAGTGGGGCATCTCCTGACCTGTGACCTAGTCACAGCGAACACATGTGCTGGCAAACCTAACATTTCCATGTGAGTCCGGTGCTCCACTTCTGACCATTGTGACGACTCCAAATCATTGCCCAACAAACAATCCACTGGGAGGTCTGGACTAACTACAACCTTCTTTTGGCCAGTTACCCCTCCCCAGGAGAAAGCTACAATTGCCATACTGTGATTGGTAGTGACATTGCTTGCATTGGTCACCAGGAATTCTGTACCTGGCATGATCTGTCCAGGGTCCACAAAGTTAGGCGTCACCATGGTGACGCTGGCACAAGTGTCCCTATAGGCCTGAGCCATCTTTCCATTTATGAAAGGCGTCTGTCTGTATTTGCCCAAGGTATTGGGGCTTACGTCAGGGGACACGTCCACGTCCCCTGTACTGACAAGGACAGCCTGAGTGAGCGTGCCAACGAAGTTGTCACGCCCCTCAGAACCCAGGGTTAACCCTACTAAACCCTTGGGAGGCGCACTACCACTGCTGTCTGTACTAGGGGGCACAGGTGCCTTAGGGGCTGCAGTGGCAGGAGTCTGCCCTCCTCCTTTCTTGGTGCACTCACTAAACCAGTGAGATTTACTTTTACAGTACTGGCACCATCGTTTGGATTGGCCTTCTTTCTTCTTTTGGGGAGCCTGACCCCCACCCTCTTTGGGTTGTTGGGGACCTGTCGAAGACTTCTGGTCATTTTGTTCCCCTTTAGAATCTTTACCCTTCTGGTCTGCTTTCTTCTGACCACCTTGATTCTGGCCCTGGTTCTGTTTAACTCTCGTACGAACCCATTTGTCTGCCTTCTGCCCCAATTCTTGAGGAGAGGTCAGATCCGAGTCGACAAGATGCTGATGCAACAACTGGTTCTGACAATTGTTTAAAATTTGTTCTCTCATCATCAAATTGTACAATCCTTTGTAATCAGTAACCTTACTGCCCAGCAACCAGCCCTCAAAAGCCTTAGTGGCACAATCGACAAAATCAGACCAGTCTTGAGCCTGCGTTTTCTGGGTATCCCTGAACAGCACCCTGTACTGCTCAGTGGTTAGGCCGAACCCTTCAACGAGTGTATTCTTCAAGACTTGGTAATTGTTAGCGTCCTCTACCCTTGTGGTGAGGAGCTTGTCTCTTCCTTTACCTTCAAAGGAGAGCCACAAGATAGCTGCCCACTGACTCTGGGGAACACCTTGCACAGTGCAGGCCCTCTCCAAAGCAGTAATCCATTTGTGGATGTCGTCCCCTTGTTTAAAGGGGGGCACTATCTTCCCAAGGTGTTTCGTATCGAAACTCTTTTCCCTATTACTAGGTACATTGCTGCCACCAGTGGGGACTGCCCCACTTAACTGTTGCTCTCTAGCAAAAGCAAGCTTTTCTTTGGCCAGGGCAAGTTCTTCCCTTTCGATCCTCAGATTAGCTGCCCTTTCCTTAGCTTCGTACACTCTCCTCTGAGGGGACGTCATCCCTCTTTGAGAAGAGTTGCGAGAGCCATTGGTTCGAAGGGATCTGTTAGAGCCTCTTGATAGAGACCTAACTCGTCCATTCCCAATGTTAAGCGCACCTGACAGTAGCGCCGGGGGTCCCCCAGTACCACTATCATGTCTGCTTAAGTTGGACCGTGTCAGTCTGACGACTTCTACCTGTCCCTTATCTGCCTCGTCCCCAGAGAGATCCTCATCCTCATCCTCCTCGTCATCTTCGTTCTCAGTTGCGAGGTGAATGAGGTCAGGATCGTCCCGGGTTCCCTCGAGGGGAGGCATGCCTCCTTCTGGATTAGAAGGGCTAAGAAGCTTCTCAGCCTTTCTGGCATCATAAGTCTCTAGGAGACCAATCAGAAAGGAGGTAGTGGGGTTAGCCCCTTGCTTAATCTTCCTAGAGGTACATACTTGTCGTAACTCATGGAAGTTAAGCGCAGTATATCTTGACGGGATGACCTGTGGAGGGTCAACTGACACAAGGGGAGACTCAGAGTTTCCACCTTTGTCCGACATACTGGTTCTAGTGTGGTGTAAGTGATGCACCTACCTACACTATGTGTTTACCTACTTTTCCCTTGCTAAGAGCTGTAGCCAAGGTGTGCTAAGCCTTGAGGAGCTACAACAGCTGGTTCAGTAGAACTCAGAGTATTCTAAGCTTTAGTTATATGTACTAACAGTACTTGTGCGATCTTTCAACAAGATATTCTTAGGATACGTGTGGCAAAACAACAGCAAGCTCAAATCCCACCGCTGCCACCAATGTGAGAAGTTGGCCCGATATGCAACGTTCGCTATTCTAGCGACCGCTATGTATCGTTCCAACGACCCTTATGGTGTTTGGTTGTAAGTCAACCTATAGACCAGCTATCCTAGTAGCGTGGATACGAGCAGTCTAAGGCTAAAGACTCGAGAGGGCGTGTTAAGCCAGCTGTTTACCACACATGTACCCCTTGAACACCCAGTGAAAGGACACCACACAAGTGTTATGAAAATAAACAGTATATTTATTAAGAATCACAACAGCCCTGTACTCTTTATGAGGACAGGGTACTAAGCACAAACCAAATCTCTTTAGTAAATACTTCAAGTGCACAGTTTAAAACAAGTGTCCGAGGACACGGAAAGATTAAGGTCTCGGGCGGACCCGATAAGGCAAGTCGGAAGCGAGGGACTCAGGATCCTAGAGTAAGGAGGCTATGCAGGCACCGAAATGCCGAGTTACCTAGCCACGAGGGCTGCGGCTGCACAAGTCTTACAGGCGTCGGGGTCTTCGCTGACGAGCCAGGAGCCGGAAGAAAAGGAGTTGCTGGCCGGCGACCAGTGCTGAATAGTTCGTGGAGATCCAAGCCTGGATCGGGGATTGATGAAACCTGAAAGCAGAGGGGACCAAGTTCGTACTACTAGCCAGTAGTCAGAGGGTACCAGGAAGGCACCGGTTGGCCGTCACCTCGACCAGGTGAGTGGGCGACGCTAGGCTCTGCAGTCTCTCGGACCAGGAGGCGTTGTCGGCGACCACGGTGGAGGTGCGAGCTGTCCCACGACGGATGTCGCTGTCGGCGTCTTGAGTGGACCAGGAGGGTCCGGGGTGCTTCTCGAAAAGATGGAAGCAAGGGCCAGTCTGGAGCAACCAGACCGGCAGTGTTGATTCTCGGGTGTCGTCACAGAAGGACACGAGCCGACGGCTAGTGACCAGACAACGTGCTGAGCAGCGAGCAGAAGGGCCCCACGCAGATCGTGGAGATGCTGGGAGACTGCACTTCGGTGCTGGAGCGGCTCAGGGTCGGGGCTTCTCGGACCCCAGAGCACTCACCAGAGAGTTACCTCGATGGTCGTGCTGGTTTTTAAGAGCGTGCAGGTTCTGATGATGGCCGGTCCCTCGAGGTCTCGTCGCACCCACAGATCACAGCTGAGCTGATGACGTGGGTAGAGGTCAGAGGTGCCAGGGAAGCCGGTTCTCGTCGAGCTGGGCCGTCGGATTCCTTGAGGAAGGACTTACAGCAAACCGCAGAGTTCTTAGATGGTGCCCGCTGATGCAGGGTGACTACTCCTTAGCCACAAGGGAGAAATCTTGAGAAGAGTCTTGAAGGTCCTTTCGTAGAAAGTAGTTCTTGATTCAAAGATGATCTAATTTGGAAGGGTCCCCGCTCCGGCCTTTATCCTAAAGAAAGGGGTGGGTACATGACTAGGTCCTGCCCTAAGGGTGGGACCAGGAAGGGGGGTAGTTACACCCCTCTCCCCCTGCCGGACTTTCCCCAGGCCAGGGCTGTCGCCCCTGGAACTGGTTCTAACCGGCAGATGCGTAGTGAGCACCGGGGTGCCACTCCGCAGTCACCTTCTCGCAAAAGCCCTACCTACCCAGAATACACAAACCCTGTCTGGGACGGTGCGAACACCGCCCTCGACAGGAAACCCTTTGTCCAAGCGCTCCTCGCTGGAAGGACTCCCAGCAGCAGGAGGTCAGACTCGTGTCTGTGGTGGCAGCATCCATTTTGTGGAGCTGAGGCTTCAGTTAACTTTAACCGGGGTTCACAGTTACGTACATGTCGTGTCCCTCTAGAAGGGTGGAATGCTAACCTCATCGCCAGAATTGGTGAGAGGGCAGCACCCCGATTCGTATGACACCTTACTCGACATGCCTTGATAACGCGACACCGGAGTTACCGATATGGTACGCGTTATCGTGGAACAGCCATTGGGTCTTGATTCCGCAAGCTGCAACCGGGCTCGGCTCGGGCCTGAACCTAGCTCACACGAGCCCACGCACTCTGCCTTCAGGATTGTTAAGGCCTGCCATAGGAGTGACTGATAGGAACTCGGGTGTCCATTGTATGGTTAGATATAGAGCTACTATACCTAAAGCAAAGGGTGATTACACGACTTTGCCCCAGCTGTCATGCAGCCAGTTGTGTCAGATTTAGGAGGCCAGCCAGGGGTGGCATAATACATGCTGCAGCCCCTGGCGGCCCTGGGTACACCTATGCCCTGGGTTACAGGGTCTGATAAGGTGGCCCAGTACCAATTGGTAAATGCACCTAGGGCACATCTCGTAATTTAGAGAGAGAACAGCCAGGCTGTGGGTCTGATTGGCAGGCCCACAGCCAGAGAAAGTCGTAAACCAGTGAAACAAAAGCAAAAAAATCTGGGTGATCATAGGATTGCAGACCCTACTCTCCTACAGAGATTAAGCAAGCTATTGCCCAGAGTTGCAGAATGGGACTCCATGATTGGAATAGGCACGAGGCGAGAATTATCAGTCCGTGGAATTTTGAGCCCAAGACCCGCCGAGGCAGGGAATTGAACCCTGGTCCCGGGCTAGACCTCTGCATCAGGGTCTGCCGCTCTAACCATTGAGCCACACTTCTCCACTTCTCCACTAATACAAGGTTCCGTGCACTAAGGAACACTAGTGGAATCCATTTACCCAAATGCAACAATACATGTAAAGCATTGAAACTTATGTATCACTAATAGAATGACAACTGAATTCCATGTGACGTACGTCTACGCACAGGAAATGTACAGGAATAATAAAACTTTTGTGCAAAAGGAAGAGAATAATATCAATAGAGCTCTAAAATAACTATCAGAAAACAGTACTGATTTCAAAGAATGACGTCAGAAAATATCATTTTAAGCCGGTAACCGTAGACAAATAATGTCCACTCATAAAGCACGCATACATTTGAATTACTTAAATATCATATGTATCATTTTAAACCGGTAACCGTAGACAAATAATGTCCACTCATAAAGCATGGCTACATTTAAATTACTTAAATAAACACTATCAATCATAACTGCATCATACATCGTCAAGTGAAAATTGCACTAAGAATGTGTCATTAAAATTTAGCTAGCATAACATAAGAACTGGTACCATTTATTCCTAGAACACGTAGTACTCCTGTGGGTAATCCTAAAAGGAAGTAATCAGCGCTGTATTATAAATGAAATTGTATTCAGATAACAAATTATATTATTAATAATACCTGCTGCAATCTAAAATCACATTGCATTATGTAGGAAGGGGGAGTCTCTAGTTGGCGCAGTGCAGCACTAGCGACAAGCAGGGACTCTCCCTTCACGGTCAGGGCTGAGGGTTACCTCCAAGACAACCTCTGCTTACCCTCTAGGTAGTGTGGCTTAAGCAGTCTTAGGCTAATCTCTGGGGCATCTGGGGTTAAACATTTGCAGTATCACACCCCCAACCACCAACCCACCACACAATGACACCAAACTGTATTGTATTCAAAATATATTCTCTTTATATATTCTTAGCATCAGGCTTGTAAATACAGTTCAATTACTTTAAAAATGTCAGATTTCAATTACTTGTAAATAGGCCACAGTTCTTGTTCAGTTTTTTACTTAAAAAGTAGTCTTTACCCTTCAAAAAGAGTGTCACAGTTCCTGAATGCGATCTTGGGGGTCTTTTACCCTGTTCCAGGACAGTACAGCGCTCTCTAGAACTTCTGGGCGCTTTACCCGGCTCTTGATCCAAGTCCCTATCAACCCTCACGCCTTCCGCGTGAGCAGGGGTGCGCGGCGTTCAACCGATGGCCGAGAGGAGGTGCACAATTCTCAGCGCACCGAGTTTGGCAGCCAAAGAGCGGGCAATCGAGTGTGGCAATCTCAGGGAAGGGGCCCTTCAAGGATGGGGCAAAGTTAGCAGGGCACCTCGTAAGCTGTGAGGCGTTCCGCTGGCAGCGCGTCTTGAACTGGGCTGCGGGACGGCTTCCCGGAGTCTCGCAGTTCAGAGCGCACAGAGCGGGGGCCAGCAGGGGACGAGGGGTGCGCGCCTCACGGACTCCGTGTCCAGAGCGCGGCGCACTTTAGCACAACAGTACCTTGGAATCCTTGAAGGCGGGGGTCCGGGGCGGACGATGCCGGGGTTGATCGCAGGTCCCACGTCGCGGTGTCTTCCTCGGGCGATCCGAGCGGCGGCTCGGCTCAGGAGGGCGGCGTTGCGGTGGGGGTTAGATCTTCCGGCGAGGTGCTCCCGGCCTGGCAAGAGGGGGGCAGGGCCCCGGGCAGCAGTGAGAGGCGCGAACACGGCCTCGGAGCGCACAGCGGGTCGTCCTTCTCTCCCCACGCCGCTGCAGCTTGCAAACGGCGGCGGCTGGGGCTTCAGGGCAACTTCTTCTCCTGGGAAGCAGGCAGGCACAAGGCAGGGTCCGTTCTTGCGGTGCAGACCGCAGTTAGGCAGGCGACAGGTACGGTGCTGGGGCCAGCGAGGCTGGTCCTGGCGATGTCAGCTGGGGCCTGCCAGATAGCAGTTGCGGTGCTCGGCTGGACGGGGGAGCCAAGAGCCTTTCAGAGGGCACAGCGATTCTCTCACGGCGCACTCCGCTTCTCCTCAGTAGTGGTGCAGGACAGATGCACGACTCACAGCAGCTTTCTCTTCCAGGGTAGCGCCCACTGTTCCTGGGGCGCTGGTCAGGGGGCAAGTTCACAGCAAGCCCTTGGAGATCTTGGTAAAAGTTTGGCACAAGTTGAATAAAAGCAAAGTCTTTCCGTCTTTCTTCTCCTGCTCTCCTTCAGCAGCGAGGCACCCACCACAGGCCAGTCTCTTGGGGTCAGAGTCAGTACTTCTCCTTGCAGCTTCCAGGGTCCTCCTCTTCAGGCAGAGCTTCTTCTTTGCGCAAACTGGATCTAATTTACAAGGAGCAGGGCTCCTACTTTTATACCCAGTTTCTTTTGTTCTTACAGGCCAGGGGGGCCTTTGCATAACTGCTCTCAGCTCCTGAGCACTTGTGGTGGGTACTTCTGCTTCTGCATTCAGTGTGAGGGCAGGCACATCAGCCGCTCCCCAGGGGGGCGGAGCCGGCATTGTGAAGACAGGGGCAGCTTGAGCACTTTGTTGACAAGCTTCGGTCCTTCCTGGTCCAGGTGCAGGCTGAGTCATCAGTCGCTCCCCAGGGGGGCGGAGCCAGCATTGTGGAGGCAGAGCACAGCCTGATGCATCATTCAGGGAAACTCCCACCTCCCACTAAGGTGTCATCCTGCTATTCACCCACTGTCCACACCCAGCCCTGTCACTCACACAACTCAGACAGTCAGATACACACAAGAGCAGAGGCGGGCTGAAATGGTTAGGCAAGCAAATGCTAACTTTCTAAAAGTAGCATTTGCAAACCCAGGATATTAAAATAAACTTTACTAAAAGAAATATTTTATTATTCTGAGTTCAGGCATACTAAACATGACTCTCTACCATGTTCCCTGAGCCTGCTGGGATTATAGAGTGTAATAATTCCAGCAGCCCATTCTGGCCTAAAGGAAGCAGGTAGCCTTACAATAGTGAAAAACGAATTTGGTTGTAATTCACTACTAGGACATGCTACACACATCAGGGCTTGTCCTACCTTACACTTACAATGCACCCTGCCCGCAGGCCTACCATAGGGGTGACTAATATGAAGTTAAGGGAAGGTTCAGGGCTGGCAAGTGTGTGCACTTGCCCAGCCAGCATGACAGTACCAGACTGCACGCAGGTTCTGCAATGGCAGACCCTAGACACATTTTAAGGCTGCTTCTGTGGGTGGCGCAACCAGCGCTGCAGGCCCACTAGCAGTATTGGCATTTACAAGCCTGGCACTCCTGGTGCACTTTACTAGGGACTAACAGTAAATCCAATGAACCAATCATGGACATCAATCACATGTACACTTTTCATAAGGGAGAGCATATGCACTTTAGCACTGGTCAGCAGTGGTAAAGTGCCCAGAGTCATTAAACCAAACAAAAGAGGTCAGAGAGAGTATTGGAGGAAGGCAAAAAGTTTAGGGATGACCCTGCCAAGAGGCCCAGGTCCAACACAACCCCCTTCCAGCCAAAACGCAGGGTAGACCAATCACCACTGTGATGGGCTTCCCTGCTTAGGGCGATAGAACATGGACCTGGCCCGCAACAGCAGGGGCACATTCCAGTTCTACGCCAATCAGAACCTATTTTAAATCCTCTGTACATACTCTCAGGGTCCACCCAGCTACTCCATGGGGCACCCTTCTCTTCCTCTGTGGACACCACCTGTGCAGCCTCTAACCTTAACTCGCTCACAGGTGTGTCCCAACAGAAAGTCATCAAATCACAGTGGCCACTGACAGTAGTCAGGGCTGAGACCCAGGCCTCATGCCTCTCAGGGCTCCCAAACCTCTGTGGCCTCAGAGAGTGGGGGGCAGTAGCCCCAGGTGCTTGGCACCCTTTGTCCACTCTCCCTCCTGTCAGGTCAGGTATGTCATCCTGGCACTGACCCACCAGCTCCAGGCCTGTACCTGGCAGCTGAACCAAAAACTGGGGTGGGCTCTCCCACACCCGGTCTTCCTCCTTGGGGCTCTGTACCCTCCCACCTGGAGTGGTACCCCCTTCCAGAATTGTCAGCGCACCTGTGGCAGGTGATCTGCACAATTCGCCCACCAGTTCAGGGGTGCTATCCTGCAACTGGGGCACCAGGTCAGGGGGGACACCCTGCACCTGGCCCTTAAACCTAGGGTCTAGACCCTCTAGTTGAACCGGGGTCAGAGGCGATGACTTCCTCCCTCTGCACCCCCTTCCAGAGTACTGCCCACTCCCAACTGGAGTGGTACCCCTAGAAGCGATATGGGCCAGGACACTGATTACAGTGGTCCTGTCCTTCAGGTCAGACAACACCTGAACCTGGCTCTCCAACTCAGGGACCCAACCCTGCAGTTGAACTCTTGCCTGGCGCACCAGGACTTCCCGGGGAGCACGCATGCCCCCCCTGAGGGTGGCACATAGCTCATGTGCCGTGCGACAGTCTGCCTGGCGCAGATCTCCCAACCCCTGTCCATCTGACAGTGCGGGAAGATCCCCCAGGACAGAAATGGTGTCCCCATGGTCATTCACTGGGGACGCAGCCCTGCTGGCTGGCCCCTGACCCACTGGTTCTTCCACTGGGGACTGTTTCCCCCTCTCGCCCCTCCTTCTGGACTTCTGCACCCTCCCAACTGGAGTGGTACTGCCAGACACCAGAACTACTGGAGCTCTGTTTACAGAGCCTCCACGTTCTCTAGCCACTGGGGGATCCCCCTCAGCGGGTGACTCATCCGGACAGCCTAGGCTCCCCACCTGGTGTTCCCTTAAAGAACCATCCAGGCTCTGAGACTGAGGTTGGGCACTACCGGGACAAAACCCATTCTCACTCCTTCCCCTCAAGGACAGGATGTGAGGCCCTACACCCCTCTCACTACTACAGGACCTAGCTGGGCTACTCTGCGCCACTTCCACCACTCTGGGCTGGAAGATACCTGAGCCACTCCCCACAGGATCACACCCCAATGCCTCTCCAGACCCTCTGGAATCCACCACAAGGTCTGCCTCCAATGTGAGCTCCCTGGGGTCAGAGAACTCACTCTCAAACAGGTGTTGGCATAGCTCTGGAAAACTGGGACTTAAAGTATGCTCTCCCAGAATTGGATCACACAGCCCCCTAGCAGGGTTAACCAAACTATCCTTCACCTCACCATCCAGCGCCTCACACACATACTGCACACCATCCTTCTGAGACTGGCCAGACAGTAGCGGACTGTCTCTGTCACACAACCCACACTCTTCTGGGCGGTCCTTACACTCACCCACCAGGACCTCAACCATGGGGGAATCCCTCCCACCACTAGGACCATGAACTCCTACGCCAGTCACCCTATTCCCTTCAGGGTCGCTGCGCACTACTGGAGCTACCTCATGCCCTTGAACCTTCTGGTGTAAGTTAACCCCCTCCAAGTCAGGTGCCATATCTCTAGGTGCGCGCACTATGCTGTCAGCACTAGATACCTTAATGTTGCTGCCACCATCTGAGCTGGACTCCACCTCCAACTCAGCAAAGCTCAATCTCTGAGCTACACATATTTCTTGTTGCTGGGCTGAAGCCCTCCTGGCCTCAAGTCCCTCGAGCTCCAAGTCAAGTTTCCTCATTCTTAAGTCATGCGCAAGCTCCATTTTTATTTCTTCCAGGGCTAACTTCCTAGATTCTAGCTCCAGTTGGCAATTCCATTTCAGCTCCGCCAACTTCATTTCATGTTCTCGGGTGGCCTGTCTGTCCGCCAGCTCCTCTGATGACAGACCTCGGCCAGAAACACTGCTACCCAATGGGGAGGTTGCACCCCTCCACTCTGGAGTCAGGGGTCCCTCCAGCTGCTGTTCTGCATCCTCAAATTCAAAATCCTTTCCAGGGGCATTCCTTGCCTTGACCCAGGCCCTCAGCGCCTTTTGGAACTGCTCCCTTCTGGAGAGTCCGGTCATGGAAATGTTCAAATTTTTGCAGAAGCTCTTGAGCTGTTTCCCAGTATAGTTTTCTAGTTTCTCCCAATCACAGTCAATAGAAGAAATGGATGGTGCCTTTTCCATTTTCACTGACACCGGCATGACGTAAAACACATGGAGATCTCTTCTAGCAACACATAAATCAAAAAAAGTCTGTGGCTTAGGTTACTGGACTGTAATCACTATGCAATGGTCAGTAGCCAAGGTAAAACACTGCAAATGTAAATTCGCGATCCTCACCGCTGCGTCCAATGTAGGAAGGGGGAGTCTCTAGTTGGCGCAGTGCAGCACTAGCGACAAGCAGGGACTCTCCCTTCCTGGTCAGGGCTGAGGGTTACCTCCAAGACAACCTCTGCTTACCCTCTAGGTAGTGTGGCTTAAGCAGTCTTAGGCTAATCTCTGGGGCATCTGGGGTTAAACATTTGCAGTATCACACCCCCAACCACCAACCCACCACACAATGACACCAAACTGTATTGTATTCAAAATATATTCTCTTTATATATTCTTAGCATCAGGCTTGTAAATACAGTTCAATTACTTTAAAAATGTCAGATTTCAATTACTTGTAAATAGGCCACAGTTCTTGTTCAGTTTTTTACTTAAAAAGTAGTCTTTACCCTTCAAAAAGAGTGTCACAGTTCCTGAATGCGATCTTGGGGGTCTTTTACCCTGTTCCAGGACAGTACAGCGCTCTCTAGAACTTCTGGGCGCTTTACCCGGCTCTTGATCCAAGTCCCTATCAACCCTCACGCCTTCCGCGTGAGCAGGGGTGCGCGGCGTTCAACCGATGGCCGAGAGGAGGTGCACAATTCTCAGCGCACCGAGTTTGGCAGCCAAAGAGCGGGCAATCGAGTGTGGCAATCTCAGGGAAGGGGCCCTTCAAGGATGGGGCAAAGTTAGCAGGGCACCTCGTAAGCTGTGAGGCGTTCCGCTGGCAGCGCGTCTTGAACTGGGCTGCGGGACGGCTTCCCGGAGTCTCGCAGTTCAGAGCGCACAGAGCGGGGGCCAGCAGGGGACGAGGGGTGCGCGCCTCACGGACTCCGTGTCCAGAGCGCGGCGCACTTTAGCACAACAGTACCTTGGAATCCTTGAAGGCGGGGGTCCGGGGCGGACGATGCCGGGGTTGATCGCAGGTCCCACGTCGCGGTGTCTTCCTCGGGCGATCCGAGCGGCGGCTCGGCTCAGGAGGGCGGCGTTGCGGTGGGGGTTAGATCTTCCGGCGAGGTGCTCCCGGCCTGGCAAGAGGGGGGCAGGGCCCCGGGCAGCAGTGAGAGGCGCGAACACGGCCTCGGAGCGCACAGCGGGTCGTCCTTCTCTCCCCACGCCGCTGCAGCTTGCAAACGGCGGCGGCTGGGGCTTCAGGGCAACTTCTTCTCCTGGGAAGCAGGCAGGCACAAGGCAGGGTCCGTTCTTGCGGTGCAGACCGCAGTTAGGCAGGCGACAGGTACGGTGCTGGGGCCAGCGAGGCTGGTCCTGGCGATGTCAGCTGGGGCCTGCCAGATAGCAGTTGCGGTGCTCGGCTGGACGGGGGAGCCAAGAGCCTTTCAGAGGGCACAGCGATTCTCTCACGGCGCACTCCGCTTCTCCTCAGTAGTGGTGCAGGACAGATGCACGACTCACAGCAGCTTTCTCCTCCAGGGTAGCGCCCACTGTTCCTGGGGCGCTGGTCAGGGGGCAAGTTCACAGCAAGCCCTTGGAGATCTTGGTAAAAGTTTGGCACAAGTTGAATAAAAGCAAAGTCTTTCCGTCTTTCTTCTCCTGCTCTCCTTCAGCAGCGAGGCACCCACCACAGGCCAGTCTCTTGGGGTCAGAGTCAGTACTTCTCCTTGCAGCTTCCAGGGTCCTCCTCTTCAGGCAGAGCTTCTTCTTTGCGCAAACTGGATCTAATTTACAAGGAGCAGGGCTCCTACTTTTATACCCAGTTTCTTTTGTTCTTACAGGCCAGGGGGGCCTTTGCATAACTGCTCTCAGCTCCTGAGCACTTGTGGTGGGTACTTCTGCTTCTGCATTCAGTGTGAGGGCAGGCACATCAGCCGCTCCCCAGGGGGGCGGAGCCGGCATTGTGAAGACAGGGGCAGCTTGAGCACTTTGTTGACAAGCTTCGGTCCTTCCTGGTCCAGGTGCAGGCTGAGTCATCAGTCGCTCCCCAGGGGGGCGGAGCCAGCATTGTGGAGGCAGAGCACAGCCTGATGCATCATTCAGGGAAACTCCCACCTCCCACTAAGGTGTCATCCTGCTATTCACCCACTGTCCACACCCAGCCCTGTCACTCACACAACTCAGACAGTCAGATACACACAAGAGCAGAGGCGGGCTGAAATGGTTAGGCAAGCAAATGCTAACTTTCTAAAAGTAGCATTTGCAAACCCAGGATATTAAAATAAACTTTACTAAAAGAAATATTTTATTATTCTGAGTTCAGGCATACTAAACATGACTCTCTACCATGTTCCCTGAGCCTGCTGGGATTATAGAGTGTAATAATTCCAGCAGCCCATTCTGGCCTAAAGGAAGCAGGTAGCCTTACAATAGTGAAAAACGAATTTGGTTGTAATTCACTACTAGGACATGCCACACACATCAGGGCTTGTCCTACCTTACACTTACAATGCACCCTGCCCGCAGGCCTACCATAGGGGTGACTAATATGAAGTTAAGGGAAGGTTCAGGGCTGGCAAGTGTGTGCACTTGCCCAGCCAGCATGACAGTACCAGACTGCACGCAGGTTCTGCAATGGCAGACCCTAGACACATTTTAAGGCTGCTTCTGTGGGTGGCGCAACCAGCGCTGCAGGCCCACTAGCAGTATTGGCATTTACAAGCCCTGGCACTCCTGGTGCACTTTACTAGGGACTAACAGTAAATCCAATGAACCAATCATGGACATCAATCACATGTACACTTTTCATAAGGGAGAGCATATGCACTTTAGCACTGGTCAGCAGTGGTAAAGTGCCCAGAGTCATTAAACCAAACAAAAGAGGTCAGAGAGAGTATTGGAGGAAGGCAAAAAGTGTAGGGATGACCCTGCCAAGAGGCCCAGGTCCAACACATTAAAATTGTAAAAGGCATACATGTACTGTACATCATCAACAATTATTATTATTATAAGCAATAATAAAACAACTAACTAAAATAAGTAAAGTAGTCACCGCTGTCAAATGTAGGAAAATAAAGAACTAAAATAAATAAAGTTGTCACCGTTGTCATTGCAATAAAAGGCAGAAACAGCAGGCTAACAATAATCCAGGACTTGCAGCAGGAATAACAGGCTATTACTCTAAAATACTGAGATTGCCATAATCTTAATAAATGAATGGTGTGCACGTCACCGATAACAGGAAGACATGCACGTTGTGATAGTGATGAACTTGAGAGTAATATGAAATTACCTGTGACAAAATATGAAGATCTGGAATATCGAAGAATTTTAAGAAAATCCATGTTGTAGAAGAAAACGAAACTTCCATACTTTAGAAGCTGAAATAAATGGGTACTAGAACGTCTTGATGCAGCGCGAAAATTACGTTAAAATAACTTTATTGTCCCGCATAGTAAACAAACGTGGTTGGCAAAAGCAGGACTGAATGAAAGACGTCCAGAGAAAGCGATGCTCCAATATGGTGGCACGCACTGGTGATGCCGCGCCGGGTGGTTGAAGGCACGGAAAAGCACCCAAAGCTACTGCGCAGCAATATTGACGTTGAGTAAGCGTCATTACATACGAAGACATGACAGGGAAACGTCTGGCTACTGAGAGGGTGCACGCGCTTGATGAACGCGCTGGCTGCACGCTCGAGCCGCATTTGAATGAAATGATGACGGTTAAACAGCTGAGTTAGCCAGGCAAGCAAAATGAAATACAAATAACGTATGAAAGTATTTATACATCCGAATCATGACTAGAATTTTTTCTTAAACCCAATAGTCTGAATGATGTCGAATAGGGTAAAACAGTGTCAATACTTTCCAAGAAGGAGATGACGAAATGCAGCCACAGGTGAAAATGAATAACTCTTAAGTGAAAACTGTTCTTGAAAAACAGGGTAGAAACTCTGCTCTTAATAAAAATTTATTCGGAAGGTTGTTGAAGGAAAATAAAGCCACAATTTAGATACATCTCCCCAAAAAAAAATATTACACATAGGTGATGACTGCGCTTGAAAAATAAAGAGAAGACTCTGCTCTCATAAATATACTTATCAAAGTGCCACTAGACTCAAACAGTTGGAGAAAATAAAATGTTTAAGTTGTAGAAAGTCACTGAGCCTGATTTATACTACACAGAGAATGCAGAAGGGTGATCAGGCCGACTGTAACTCTATGAAAAGTATGACTGAAGAGACAGGACGTTGAATAGAAAGGCACTTGATGGGAAGGAGATCATACCACCCAGCAGTAATTAAATGAAAAGCGTAGTGAAGTCACGGCAGAGGAGAATATCTAATAGAACTCACCAAGCTTGTGTAGAAAATTGGCATGCCAGAGTTGAGGCTGACGGTGTCTTTGTCACTGGTGGGGCTGGGGCTGCCAACGGATATTGCTGAGTAGGTACAAGCTTGGGTTCTTTGAAGCAGTTGCAGTCTTTTAAAAATATATAATTTGCTGTAGAAGAAAGTCCTTTGAAATAGAATCCATGCAGGTTTTGAATCCAAATCGTCGCCAATGTTACAATGATAAAAGGGTCCAGAGGTGGTAGTTTCAAGTAAGTATTTATTGTAATATAAGTTTAAAGAGGTAAGATGTTAAAGCCAGGATGTAAAGTAAGGCAGTAAGTATCTCTGTAAATACGCCCCACCAGGAGCTGTCCTCCTGGCAGCTCAGCCTTCAGTCACCAACTGAATCTGTTCACCCATCCAACATTCTATGACATGTACAACATTCCACACAGTCAGACTAGAGAGCAGGGAAATAAAGAGGATAGAGAAATAACCATACAACACTTAGCATATTGAACCAATGTCCAAAAATTTTAAAGGACAAAATCCATTCGGAAAAGAAAGAAAAATATTGATATGGAATTCATTTTGTGGAGTGTACTAAATAAATTAATAATTAAATACATTTTGCAAGGAACCTGATATTACAGCGTACTTCTTCCTGTGTGTGGTATATTTTAGAAATAAATTGAGGCTCAAGATCAGGTATGTTTCTGGTGGGATCTAAATAATGAAGCAGGGAAACCGGGGGTGTGGTCACAACCACAATGGAGACAGACGTGTAAATCCAAGCTCTGGCTCAACCAGGGATGCGGTCGAAGACATGCTAGGATCATCACACTTCATTACTCCATACATTGCTGCCCACTGGAGTGTGGGCCCTCAGGGACCCAGAGAGACAAGTGACGTCCACCCCAATATGACGCGGGTGGCGAGAGAAGGAGATCGGGCTAATCTATGCTGATTAAGTTGGTGGTGCCTCTGCAGTAGTGAAGATAGTGGCAGCGGCTGCACACGGTCTGGCATCTTTGGCCCAGGGAAGAAGTAGAAGAAATCCATATGGGGTTCTATGAGCGCAAACAAAAAGACCACCCCACACAACATTAGGGAGCGGAAGTCGTCACCGGGCCTCTGTGGGGGAAGGTGTACACCTGAGGACCCTAAAGAGACTAACTATAAAAGTCAGCACAAGGACAGGCAAATGGGCTGCGCAACAGCCCATGACTATCTGTCCAATGGGAACAGATAGCAGGAACCCTGAACTGGGTAGATGTCAGGAGAAGTCACCTGTGGAGTGAGGGAACCACCAAAAAAAGAGAGTACCAGGACACATACATAGAATGCAAGAAACTCAAAAGCGTTGGTTGTCCAGGGAGAAAAGAAGGGACATTTCAGCAGCCTCTACAGCTAGAGGATGGTGCACCCTAAACCCAGAGGAGGTTGCTTGGCAAGGACGACTTGGGTCCCCCGATGAGTATTCAGGCTGCAGAGGGGACAGTACAAGACCTCATGGCACACACAACCAAAATCCTAGCAGTGATTTGAGACACCAAAGGATCGCTAGAATATACATTTGAATCTGTGGCACATGATGTGGGGTTGTTGCACAGCAACCAAAAGAAACTGGCTAAAAGAGTAGCAGACACAGAATCTACTGTTGCACAGCTTCACCCTACAGCTTTATAACACTTTGTCTCAATCCACAAACTGCAACAAACTGGCTGATGCAGAGGGATGATCTCAAAGAAACAATATGAGAATAGGTGACGTTCAGCCCAACGCTGAACTCTTCATGGAACAGTGAATGCTGTCTACATTGTTGATGGGAGGGGGACAGGGCATCTAACCTCTACACAGTGGAATGAGCATACAGAGCCCCAGGATGCCCTTGATACCAGGGCCCCCACTGCAACCTTTGATGGCAAGACTGCTTAACTTCTGTGATAGGGACAATATCCTGCAAATGGCCCAATGCCATGAGTCCTGGCAAGTAGATGAAATGCCAGTCAGCACATACTCTGATTCCACCAATGCAGTGCCACACTAACATATCTCTCAGTCAACTAGCATTTGCGTCAATTTAGCATGCATTACACACTGCTTTATCCAGGACGCCTCCGTATCACTACAGGGGAAGAATCTCACTTCTTCACCTCCCCAACAGTTGTACGGGAATGGCTGAAGATAGGGGGTCATCTTATGTTGACCGAACAGGCTGAGTCAAGCACCCCCGGATGGCGGAAACAAAAACCAAGACACATCCCGTGCGGTGATTCCTACCGAAGTCCAGGCAGAACTAGAGAGAGTGTGAGTCGTGGAAATGGTGGAACAGAAACATCTATGGATCTCCGGGAATCGATGGGCAGCCCTCAACAGAGACTTAGAGACCTTGGACAAAGCGGCCACCGCATCAGACAAGGATGCAGACAAATCAGGAGCACCTGCAATCGCCACAATAACAGACAATGACATTATATGAGGCGACCTAGAGGGGCTACAACGACTTGCGACACCAACATTTAGAGGGGGAAGGGCAAGAGGAAAGTCTCACTGAACATTTGATTCACAAGATTCTGCCCACGGACAGGACCGTGACTCACACCACATTGTGATTTACTGTGCAGCGTTGGTAGTGTTTAACACAGTTATGAGGGGCGACAGACATCTCAAGTGTTGGAGGGTGAGGGGTTATAAACTCGCAGCATGAGATGCTAGGGTGGGAGGATATGGGCAAGGGAGTTCAAACGGTGATAGTTACAGTGGTCACATTTTACTACTGTTCAGGAGGGTTCGGCAGGGAAGGTTCTTTAAACACCCATAGGATGGCATGGGGGAATCCCATAGACACAAAGTGGGGAACAAGCTAAAGCAGGGGGTGGTGATGAGATTTGTGGCACGCTGCTCTCCCAACTTGGTCCTGTAACAAGAGACCAATTTAGCGGGCAACCACTGTGGTTTCCTGGGAAGAGGCAAGTACAAAATGCTGATGCATGCTGGTTTCTCCACCCACTCAAGAGGGACAAGCATTCTGGTCCGCAGATCCCTCCTGCGACTGGTAATACAAACATGAGCGGGCCCACAGGGCTGTTGGGCGGCATTGAGGGGTGGATTGAGTGGGAAGGAAGTGGTGGTGGCATCCTGTTATCTCCCACTCAGCCTCCAGAGAAAAGGGTTGGAGAAAATGGGAGAATACACAGCTACACTATCAATGCCTGCCCTGCTAGTGGGAGGAGACCTCAATCTTGTCCTTGATGGGGACATGGACATAATGACTAAGGTGGGAAGAATGTTAGCCTGGATGGTCAAGATAGATGAAAGCCAGAGGTGGGTACACAGGATATGCACTTGAGTAGAGGATGCTTAGGGGATTGCCCAAGACTTTGCATACTATCTGGGGAAATTAGCCAGGAAGCTGAAAGACGTAGATGACTTTGTTAAAGATATCTCGACCACCCCACAGACAGGCTCACTGGTCTGGGAGGAGAGGAGCTTTCATTACCTGGGGATTTATATGTGTCAACAGGCCCACAACTGTTTTCTAACCGTAACCTGGGGTGAATATTATCGCAATTCAAGGAAGATGTAGGGCACTGGAGCCGGCTTCCCTAAACAATGATGGGGAGAGTAGCACTATATAAAATAGTATAGCTCCCAAAATTCTGTATGCACAGAATAACTCACTCTTTGACTTACTGGACAATATATTTACACAGATCGATGCAGAGGGCCGACTATTGCTTTGGGATGGAGGCACAGCAAGGATAGCCCTCTCCCCCTTAAGTAGACGGCCGCCAGAGGGGGAATTGTATTCCCTGACTTGACACTCTACTACTGGGAATCCCAACTATTGATAGTCAATGACTGGTTGCTTGCAGACCAAATGAAACCAATGTTGATTGCAGATCGGTGAGCTATGGACCAATGGGAATTTCCCACACACCTATATGGCAAAGGTTAACCAATAGACCTCCTACAACAAATGTCAAGGGAAGTTCTAATATGGGTAAAGGCACTTTTCAAAATGGGATGGAAGGACAAATTAACCCTTGAAACTCTGCACTGGGCCTGCAACCGGTATACAACCATAGACAGTGGGATCTAGTGGTATCTTCAAATTGTGAGAAGTATGGACCACAATGAGAATTGTGTCTTTTGAGGAACTGAGGGAACAATACCAATTAGCTGGGAGTCAATTCCTGTGGTATCTGCAGGTCAGATCCATTCTGAGGAAGGATTTAGGCTCAAACACTGAGTGCATACAAAAACTCCACTGGAATACTGTGTTCTGGGTTCCCCGTTGAATAAACACTTTATATTCTACATCTACTTGTCAATGCTTAACAATTGCCAGCCCCCATTACTTACCTGTAAGGACAAATTGGAAACGTATCTGGGCAGACTTGACAACACAGACTGTGAGGCAGCATTTGATACCTCATGGAGGTCACAATCCGTGCAGGCCTCTGGCTGATACGGTTGAAACTACTCCACAGGACATACTTTATAAGGACCCGACTCTATGCAGTGGGTAGAATCCCAACAGTTAAGTATCAGAGGGATTGTAGACAGCAAGGGACACTACTGCACATAGTCCTGGGGTTCCAGAGGGTTAATCTCTTCTGGACAGGGATACAGCGTAAACTTGCATGGACAACTGGGGAGCCGCTCCAACTTACTCCCCAATTAGTGATGCTGGGAATATGGGAGAGACGACCCTGGACCGACACTCACTACTCCTATGCAATATTGCACTGGGTATAACCCAACAAGATCTGATATGCTTCTGGCGAGGGCCGAAGTGGCAATGATTTAATAGAAGTCCCTTGACATGGAGTAGTGCCATCAGGTCGAGAAATCAATTTACAAAGCCTGGGGCTGCTCTCACCACAAATATGTTAAGATATGGGGACCATGGTAGGGAACAGAAGACTCGACTGAAAGGGCCGTGCCTCGCACACCAATGTGGATTGGGTATAGGGACCCCATTTGGGACATGTCGGCAGGCCATAACAGGAGAGGAGTGACATTGAAAGAGATGCTGAACACAAAGACCTTTAAACTACAGAATGCCAAGAAGCCTTAACACTGGGAATGCTATTAGTTCTGTTTATACGTTTACTATTTTTTTCTCCTTTTTTGGTTGTCTTAAAGAAGAGACAGATTATGGGTGAGAGCACAGGATTGTGGGTATCAAACTACTTCCTAATCATCTGGATTAGATGCTGCTGTTCACAGAACAATATCGAGGCTTTAATTAGGAACAGGAATTCCCAGGTGTGTTTCTATGACAAGTTAGACTGCATAAAGAGATTCACCTATTGCATTGTCATTAATTAAAATGCCAGTCTCTGAATTGGAAATATGCTAATTGGGTTGAGTGGGGCATTGAACCAAAGAATTATAAAAACTGTGAGAATAAGTTATTCAACCCAAATAAGGGCTTTAAGTGATTGGCTCCGATTGTGTAGACATGTAAAATTATCGGCCAAATTGGGCACTGTGCTGATCTGCAAGATCTACATGCAAATATTTGGTTAAACAGACATGCACTACCTAATGTAAATGAAATGTTGCCATTATTAGCAAAACTGGAATATTCAACCCATTGGATTTGTTTAAAGTGTATCAACAGATCACCTTGCATCCTGAATCATGATATTTGACTTAGATTTTCACATCAGAATAGCCAACACAGTTTTTTAGGATGCATTTTGTTTTAGCATCTACCTCTGTGGTATTTCAGAGAGCCAAGCATGAGTTGATCCAATGTATATCCATAGTGACATATTTCCAAGATGGCATTCTTGTGATTCACGTGAAAAACACAATGAGATCACTTGGAAGTGCTCGACAAGGCTAGATTAACTGTGGCAAAGGAAAAAATAAGTTTGCGGTGGTGGAGGTGTGGTATTTGGACCCACAGATATCCAAAGATATTAAGCTAAAAATTTGGTTTGTGTAAATGATGAAGGAGACACCTTATAATAACAACAACCTTCACCACAATATAAATCGATGTATAGGGAACCTTGAAAGATACTAGTGCCAACACTATACTGGAATGAATGAGTAGCTGAAGATTAGGTAGCATAAACTATGGCATATGCTATAGATAAACAAATCTACCTGTTTCAGTGGATCTGCTTCCACTTGCAACATATTTGTTTTTAAAACTGCTGGTAGTAGCGCACAATGGTCATTGGATGGCTACATGAGGCTATTGACACAAGGCTAGTATCAGGAGTGGCCCGTGCAGGTAAGAGCGGTAGGGCGGTCAGCCGGCATGGGTGGGGAATTGACAGACGACAAGGGAAAATTAATTTTCCCTCTTCTTCTGTCGACTCCACCCCACCCGGCCCCACCGCACAGGCCGCTCCGGGCTAGTATGATAGGCTGCCAGCAACCAATCAGAATGGAACAAACATGGGGACCTGATCTTATTAGTTAAAAGGGCAGTTAGCCAGACTGCTGTACGGTGAGGTGTGGCCACTCCGAGCACTGTCTATTTTCTTTCTCTTAAGATGGCTGATTGAATAACTCTGAGTCTTGTGGGCGTATGAGTTGCTCGGAAAACCATGAAGATTGCAATTGCAACCATTGCTGACCCCTAAATGACAGGCTGCCTGTGCATTTATAATATAGGGCAAGATTTAGAAACACATTTTGCATTAACCAATTGAGAAGCAGACAACCCTCAATTCTTCTGTAGATCAGTGTAATAATCTAGCCGGAGTTGCAACATTGGTACCTGACATTTTGATGTGTCTTTTTCTCATTTGAAGAAGTGTTTCTCAATGCCCTTCCCTACGTATGGAGAAACATCTATGAGTGCTACTCAGAAATAACATCAGACATGTGAACCCGCCTGTAAGCTACAAGTTGCAAAGAGATCTCTGCCATAGCTGGGAAACTTCTGAACTATGCTACACAATACACAGTATTGTGGCCATCTCTTGGCATAGATGACATCCTATGGTGATACGTGCACAGGGATATCACATCAGAGCCATGCCCATATTGGTTGGTGTAAGGTCTACAATGTTAAAATGTTTTTCATTCCAAAACGTTGAGCAAACGTTTACTTTTGTTTACTTTTAGCACTAAAATAATATGACTTCCTTTTATTGCCAGAAGTCAAACAATTTTCACACTACTAATATAGTTTGACAATCATTAGATTTATATATTTTCAGATTTGAATGACTTAATTATATTTTCATGTCGATGGCGGTGGCTTTGACGGTGACCCCTATCTCCGTCCGTTCTCCAGGCACAGATAGTTGGCAAAATGTTCCCAAGTGCCGGCTGTTGCAGTTTGGGGACTACAGGAGTAAGCTCTCCCACCAGCCAAGGGTCGAGGACCTGGGGCACCACTTGGGGGTTAGAACTCACTCCATCAGAGGCAAACATCGGGGTCCAGGGCAGGTCCAAATGGAACTGGTCAGCTCTGGAAGCATGATGTGTCCCTGTAGCTCTAGCAGGAAGTCAGCCAACTGACTCTTGGAATCACTTATGGGGTCCTGGGTTCAAGGCAAAGATGTCCTGTCTTCCATCAGATTCTTCAGACATCAGACCAGTCTTTCATCTGATTCTTCACAGGTTCAGGTATGTTCTGAGGCAGGTCTGCTGGGTCCACTTTGATGCCCAGTGCCTGCCTGTAGGTGGAGGGCAAACATTTGTCCACCCAATACCATTTCTGTTCAGTTTCTCTCCTTTGTCTGGGTTTGGACCAAGCCTGCCCAAAGAGACAAAAGGGAGGCAGATCTAGGTGTGAGCTTCATCTGCCAGTGACAAGGTAGGTCTCCTTTGCAGCTCAGGAAGGAGCTGGGCACAACCCATAGGCCATCTTATCAAGGGAGGAGACCTTTCACACTCCCAGAGACCTTTGTCCACTATCTGAGATTATTACACATCTCACCACAGGGAAGCCATCAGAGGTTCCGCGACAGCTGGACACTGGCAAGAAAGCTTTTTGGTTTTTTGCAGTGTAACACATTTCTAAAAGTGTAATTTCCAAAATTGTAATATGAAATCCACCATGACCGCTAAATTGGATTTAAAATTAATATTAAAATGATTCCTCAAACCCTTTCTCCAGGTACTCCCAAACTGGATTCAGCACTTATTAAATGTAACAGTGTTAATCTATGGTAGAGCCAGCCATGCTGTAGTGAAAAACGACTTTGGAGGTTTTTCACTGCCAGGTCATGTAAAACATTAACTATACATGCCCTACCTTTCAAATAACATGTACCCTGCCCAATGGGAATTTAGAGACTGCCTTATGGGTCACTTATAAGTATTATAAAGGAAGATTTAGGCCCAGCAAAAGATTTATTGTGCAAGGTTAAAATGACACGTTTAAATGGTGCTCCGAGGCTACAGTGGGAGGCTCGAAGTCATATTTACCATGCTACTTTACTGTGTGGCACAATGAGTGCTGCAGCCACTGGTAGCATTTAATTTACAGACCCTGGGTACATGTAGTTCCACTTACAAGTGAAATAGAGTAAATGAAATGTGCCAATGAGGTTTACGTAACTTTTACCACATTTGAAAAGGAGAGCACAAACACTCTAAGACTGGTTGCCAGGGGCAAAGTGGACAGAGTTCTAGTGTCAATAAAAATAGGTTCAGCAACAGAAAACAAAAATCTGTGGGAATACCATGCAAAAGGCAGTCATTTGCAACAACCTTACATGCTGGGAATTGTTAGCAAACACATAAAATGTTAAAAGCAAAACTACAAGTTCAAATTTGCAAAGTACGGCGGACTAAAAACCTAAACTGGCTGAAGTTGCTAAATATGACATGGACTCGTGTATAAGATGATGCTCCAGGCACAGCTGTGCATTTTTCCGGTTTCAGGGTACAGTACCAACAAGGCAGTTCCCGGAGTTAATGAATCACTCCAAGGAGACAGTGAAAAGTGTGTATGTGTGTGTGTGTGGGTGTGTGTGTGTGTGTGTGTGTGTGTGTGCTCGTGTGTGTGTGTGTGTGTGTGTGTGTGTGTGTGTGTGTGTGTGTGTGTGTGTGTGTGTGCTCGCGTGTGTGCGTGTGTGTGTGGGGGGGTGTGTGGGTGTTTTTCTTCTGGCAAATAGTTAAACCTGTTGATAGGCAGGCCTAAAAACCAGGAGTGTATGTAAAAATGATGCCTGAAATGGTGCAAAATGAAAGCTGTGATCTTTTTAAAAAAACTTGCTGAAACTAATAAGTAGTCCACAGAAACCATAGTGTTATTCTCACAAGAAAATAATAGTTGAACGTTGCAAATGAGGTCACTTGAGATCTAGGAAGAATCAAAGCCCTGGCTGCCCTCTGTAAGCCTTTAACTTGTTGCAAATGATAGTCCCCCCTTAGGTCCTTCAAACATAGCCTTAACATCTACTTGCCTAGGGTGACGAAAAGTTACCATTGCCTTTCCCAAAGATCATTCTTGGAGTATTCCTAAAGCCCTGTGTGTAATGTAGACCGCAAAGCTGCCAACTTTTCATCAGTGTTACTGGGTTAAAATACTTTACAATACACAGTTTGCCACCATACTTGGCAAACCCCATGACAGACAATCCCCAAGCTCCTTTCTGTGGTATATGGAGCCATGCAAAGCACGTTTTTTTCTGCATTCAACACTAGTTATTGCAATTTTAGGGATTCCAAGCCCTGTAAATACCACATTGTTCATTGTCCAATTGAAAGATACCCAATTTATGGACCTTGAATATAGAAAAAGCTAAGCTGACCCTACTCTGACATGAACCTTCATGCCACACAAAAATGTCAAATTTGAGAACTTCCAACACTGAATCATGCGGCCAGCTTTTAATGCCTTTCTACATTTATTCATTCATCCATCCCTGCAGCTACCCTGGTCTAAGTAGAGTGTAACACAAAAAGGGGGAAGCTGTTCATGTTTTGTTGTGCACAAAAAAAGGGGAAGAGGCAAAAAATATATAGCCTTCATGTGGTATCAAAATACCTTGAGACAACCATGCAACACACCATTTTAAGAGGCATGAGCTTCATTGGGCAACATGCAAGTTGTTAAGATGGCTCTTGGCTCTTCAGTCCACCTGGTAGGTGAGCAAGAACATGCACCGGGCTAGCTTGTTAGCAACACTTCACTATGGCTGACTAAACCTTGACAGATTGATCACAGCACTGTTGATTACTTTGATTACTTTGAGAGGCTGCCTGATCAGCAACGTTGATCTGAAGGGTACATTTCCGGAACAGGAGAGACATGTCAGAAGCTATTGTAGGACCTGGGACAAGAAACTTAAGCTGGCTCCCAAAATGGGGACCTACTTCAAAGCTTAAAACAAAGGCTCTCATTACAAGCCGTGCACTTAATTCGGACATATGCAATATATAAACCTGTTAGTACTCATCGGGGAAAAAAATGCCTGTTTTAATTTTTTTTTTACTGGGACAAGTAGATTTTGGTGTGGTAAGCCCTACCCCATGTTATTCCCCCAGATGTGGCCTACCGGCTAGAGTGATCGACCTCGAAGCTGGGGAACTGGATTCCTGTTTCGGCAGGGATGCTCGACATCCTGTGATTCTGGACAAATCACTTAATACCCCCGTGCCTAACAAAATGAATGTGTCCGTCTGTAACACAACTGGTGCTCATGTAAAGCGCTCTGATACCTTCGGGAATAAAACCCTAAAAAAGGCTCATAATTGGGTGATATTTAGCAAAAAAAGGAGGATTACAACAACCTATAAATTCCGACACTTCTGTGTTGATTTTATCTGGTGTGATAATTATCACAACAGTTACCAGGCACCTCCTCATGTGGGTGTGAATGTTTTGCAGGAAAAGATATGACATGGCAGATGCAGCGCCTGGAGCCATCTAGTGGTACTGGACATATTAATTACCTCAACTTTAATAAGCCATGCAAGCTTGTTTTAAAATGTTTAAAGTAAATGTTGCAGCACCAACAAAGGGCCCCTAAAAAGCATGAGGTCTGGAAAATAATGCCCCCTTCATCTGCCCACCCCCCATCCTGTTCTGACAGGCCTGGAACTGAATTAACCCTGGTTAGGCCTTTGAGACGACTACAAGCGAAGTCTGCCGAGAAAAGGTAAAATCAGACGCAGAACTCGTAGGGGCATATTACCAAGGGGGGTGAAAGGCAATTATCGCCAAGCGGCGATAATTCTATCTCCCTATTAGCAAGCTGTCGCCTATTAGCAAGGCAGGCGTAGCGTTGGAAATATTTGCGCTAAGCGTGAATATCTCCAAATACTAACACCTGCCCAGACCAGTTCTTAGCCATGTTATCCAATGGAGGTGGATAACATGACTAAGAGCATTTCGTCGCTAATGCGTGAATATCGCTGTATTCTCAGCGATATTCACGCATTTCTCCGCTATCACTGGATATTTTAGCACAATGGAGAAAAGCGTTGCTAATAGCATGTTTTCTCCGCAAACATATCCAGCGATAGGCAGCGATAAAAAAATCGTCTCTAAGTCTATTTAGCGATAAATATCGCTACTTGTTGGTAATATGCCCCATAGTCTTTGGTAGCCCCTTGTTTTGAAAGTGATCGGGGAAAAATATTGCATGCACATTTTTTGTCAATTTAACTCTTTTTCTGGAATATAAATCATTGTGTTAATCTGCACAATTCTTAAATTGCAAAACAACAGTTTCTTTCCGGCAAATGAAATGAAGAAAGTGATAGCTGAATAGTTATACAGACTGTTAGATTCTTTTTGTCGATAACTAGGGGCAGATTTATCAAGGTTTTGTGTTGCTCTCGCTTGAAGCAAGGTGGCGCAAGGGCGCCCCAAAACCTAAGTGAGATTTATCAAGCCACACAAAGACACCTTGCGTGTCACTGCATGGCTTGACATGCAAGGCAGCACAAATCACTGCCTTCAATTACTCTGCCCCAGGGAGGTGTTCCATCTGTTTTCACACAACACCCATGGATTTTAGCGTATTCCCATATTTTCCAGTAGTGGTAGACCTGGAATGCATCAGAATGCTGAGCCTCCCCAATTGAGGTGAAATGAGGAGAAATATCTTTAGTTCTTTTTTCTCTGTCCACATGTGTTGCATTCTGCAGCACATATAGAAAGAGAAACATGCCTCTCAGTTTTTTTTGTGCTGGAGGTGTTCCATACTGTACAAAAATAATCTTGCCTACAACGCAAGCACCTTTGCACCATGACGCAAGGGTGCCTGCATTGGCGCTATTTCAATTTCAAAAAGAGAGGGGAACCCAATATACCCTTGGAGGCTTGGGCAATAAAGATTTGAAAAAGGAAAAGGTTTGCCTACAAGGGATTTAATTATCTGATATTTATAGAGATATTATCTCAATGATATTCATCAAGGTTGCACCCTTAGTAGTGGTAAACAACAGATTTAATGAAACGCAATAAATGTAATATTTAAGAAAATAAATCAAATCTCAAAATTCAATTATAAAGTGACACACAGGACAAAAATCTACTTCAAAAAATACATATATTTAATATATCATCAATAAATTAATCAGGGAATAAAAGGGATTAGAAGCAACCATACATAGTTTGTAAGGTAACAACAATTAACCTACACAACAACTATGTTGACATCTTTTCATCAATTCAAAACAGCAAATGCATGAAGAAAAAGATGCCGTAGTCGACGTTTCGGTCTGTGATGGAGGTGAGACCGTCAGACCATCTTCAGGACGGAAGGTTGATGATAATCCAAAATAATTTCTTAATGGTCTCTTTCACAAAACGTATCGTAACCAGGATGTATTTTTTCTGGATTTCAGCACGAAACTCTCGCAGTAAAAGGTGAACACGATGTTGAACAAATTTCCAGACTTTCGCAAATCTACGTTTCAGTGAAGTCTTCAGCAACCTAGCAGGCCCTCTCAAATGAGAGTGGTAAACCTTGGGTTCTGAGGACTTGTATAATCGTCAAAGATGGCCGTTTGAAATCTCAATTAACAATGGCTCCTATATCATGACACTCGCTTTTGGGCTCCCTCCGAGTCGAAACTGCAGCCCTGATTAATTTATTGATGATATATTAATAATTTATTGATGATATATTAAATATATGTATTTTTTGAAGTAGATTTTTGCCCTGTGTGTCACTTTACAATTGATTTTTGAGACTGCATTGGCGCTAGGCAGTCAAAAGTGCGCCAGCACTAGGAAAGGAAAAGAATTTACCATATAATGGTAAATATGGCACATTCCTGCCCTTTCATGTAGCGCATAAGGTGGCTTGCTGATTTGCGGCGCTGTGTGAAAAAGTGACAAATCTGGGCCCTGGTATTTAGTATTATAGTAGTCTTATTTATTATCATTTGAAATATAGTTTTATTGCAGTGAGATATGCATATTACGTTTTTATGTACAATGGACAACTCTATCAACAAACAAATTTGAAACTGATTACGATTTGTGATCAGCAGAATTCTAGAGATCTGATGGACACGGAAATATTGTATTCATGGTTTTAATTCTAGCCATTTTGTTGGATAAAAGACACGAACTAATTATCCATTAATCAGCCAGAAGCTTTCCATCAGGACGAAAATCCCCTTTAACAGTGACACAGTTCTTGCACTCTTGGCCACAGGAGGGCACTGTTGTAGCACGCCTACAATGTAGCAGAATTAATAAAACTACGAAGTAATTCAAGAAATGAGTACAACGTAGGCTGTAAAACGGGTTGACTTCAGACGTTGGCTTAATCCACCATAGATACTGATTTGCCGTTCTTTCAAACCTCTTTCTATCTCTGAGTACGTTGAAGTAGACGAAAATTGTGATACTTCTGGCTTGTTTCAGAAATGAACGGTAACTGAGAATCCTTCAATTTGTAGAGGAACTGCTAACCCCGTTGTAGAATCCACTTAGGTAGGGGCTGAGTTACCCTAAGGAATTACACACCAGAAGCAATAAACAACACCGGTCGGTGGCACCAAACTACACAAAAAGGACCACAAAAGAATTGTATTAGTGTATAGGAATCAACCAGAGGCAAAATGCTATTTAACTTGCAATGCCAAAATTCCGTGCGCCTCATTTATGAGAAGTGACGCATCGCTGCGTGAAAGCAGCGATGCGTCACTTCTCTGTGCGCCCTCCTTGTGACATGAATGATGCGTCATATTTACTGTATGACGCATCATGTCGCAAGGAGTTACAGATACATCAGTATTTCTGACGTATCTGTATGGCGCAAAAGTGACGCATTGCTGAAGTGTGTCACAAAAGTGACGCAACTCCAGTAATGTGTCCTTTCACATGGGGCAAGTCCCATGTGAAAGGGCCTGCGTCAGTCTTACATCTGCTGTGAGGCAGGCATAAGATATTGACGGATTTGCGTCCTAGAAGTGGCGCAGTAAAATCTTATAGATTTCCCTGCGTCACTTCTACGACCCTTTCGTGCGTCAATACGCCCACCTACATACATTGTACCTGGCAAAGGTATGTGGTGCAGGGGTTTACAAAGTGACTCATCTACCAAGATGCGTCACTTTGTAAATATGGCGCAACAAGTCGCATTTTTTAAGCACTAGTGCGTCACAAAAAGTGACACACCAGCGGCGTAAAATTGACGCACAGCCTCATAAATGAGGCCCCGTGTTCGTTCCTGACTTCATTGGCTGGATTTTCCTCACCATTCTACTTTGTAAATAGCATTTCTGCCAGCGGACTGCCCTACCACTAGTGTACTTTCTTCATAAATAAGTGCATTTTTCACTACCATACCACTGACAAACCTGACATCAGGCTGTTAATCGGGTACCGTGAGTGGTTAAACCAGCAACATATGCATGTTCCTCAAAAGAAAATCAGTTTTTACATTTGGTGATAGTTGCATGGCTCCATACTCCTCTTTTAAATATGATATTGCTTTGCCGAGGTATGTCCTGTGTTTAATATATGAGAGAGTGCAAATCAAGTAAAATGTAGAGGTGCACCATATTTACAAGCACGTTGCACCAGTCTAGTTAAAGGAACACATAAGAGTGTCTCATTTATAGAGTGCATACATATAAGAGTGTTTAATTAATACAGAGTGCATATATCAGTATGAAAAGCTAATGTAGGAGTGTTTAGAGATGTTATAATGATATTAAATTCCATGTTATGTGGCTGTTGCAGAGGAGAATGTAATGCTGCTAAACGTAGAAATGTGTAGGCCTCATGGCAGTTCACTGAGAAAGAATACATGCCTTTACAATTTCACATGATATGGATTACTGTTGTCATAATTCAAAGTATTATTGATCATAGAACTGAAAATATACGTTTTATAGAAGTGTTCCCTATAACCAGAGTGTGTAATAAGTTAGAATACTGTTTAGGCTAAGAAATAAAGGTTCATAGTGTGCACAGGCCCGTTTCATGTAATCCTAGTAGGCCTGAAGAGATAAGGTCGTTTCTTTTGATCTGCATGTGCTAGTTAGAATCAGGTCGTGTTAAGCATAAATCGTGGACCATGCTCGAAGGTTTACGACTTAGGAGATAAGCTGGAGGCCGGAATTTGGGGCCCACTTCATGGGTGTCTGTTTGCAGGTGCGAGGGGGTTCCAATCAAGAGAAGTGATGAATAGAGCTCTGTTCTGGGAGACAGGCCCAGGCCTGGAGGAGTGTTCAGGAATTTCCTGGGGGTACTGTCTTGCCGGAGAAGAGCCTGAGAACAAGGTCAACGCTAGCAAGGAGCCCAGAGGAGTATCAGCATGGAAAAAGCCAGAACCGACACCACGTGAGGGGTGTACGTGAGGGACGTCTCTGAGGGGCGTTTCTACTGTAAAAGGTTAAGATCTTGCTAAGTAGGGATGTCACTTAGTCTAGTGTAGGGACAGTCTAATTTGGATTTTCCTTCCCTTTTGTAAATGTCGCACAAGTTACAACTTGTGTCTATTCTTGCAACCTTGATGATCTTTGAACTAGTTTTGGTGATATTCTTCTGTCGCCTAAGAGCATTTAGAGAATTCATGTTTGTACTAATGCCAGTGTTTCTTTTGAACCTTATATTGAGAAGTTTGTATCTCCAGTTATCTTGGGCTTTATAATAAAACTTTTAAAATTTATTCGTAGTAAGTGGTTCTTCAGAGGTGTGCAAAGTCTTAAACTGATTAACCTAGTAGTGGGCTGCTTTTTACTCTATGACAGGTAGCAAAGGTTCAGTCGACCTGAGTTGGGATCTAGATCTATAGTGATCTGATAAGAGATCAAAAATCCCACCGTAACAGTTGGTAGCAGACGAGGATGGTTACCTTCTAGAGGAAGGTGATCTAGACTAGGTTAAGATTACCCCGAGGCCCCTAGAGATCGAGAGATGAGCAGCAGAAGAATCGCCTGCCGAAGAAGGTGCTGACAGTGCGAGAGAAAAGCAGCAGAGTCGGAAGAGTGTGAGTATAATAAGGGTCATGCGTTGTCAGATTGCGGTGTTTTGTGTTGTATCTGTATTGTAATGTCATGCGGAGTTGAATGCCTGTAGTGTGATTAAGGGAGGGTTGTGAGCACGCGCAACCTGGTGAAAATCTTAAGTTCAGAGAAGAGCTTAAGTGGTTCGGGTGTATCGAACATCCAGAGTAATTGTCGACCATTGTAAAGGGGGTCATGAGGTACCATTGATCGCCCGCAGGACCGTGATAGGGGGAACGCAAGAGTGAGTGTATGGGTAACGGACGCAGGTCGGAAGTTGCTGTGTGTAAGTAACCTATCAGTCAAGGCGATTGTCTGGACGTTCACGGAAAGACATTTCGTCAGTTAAGGTGACAATTACAGTTAGACTGCGAGCGTACAGTCAAGGAAAGTGATCGCTTGGTCGGAAGTAATCATTTTTCAGGGTATGAATGGGACGCATGCATGACTGGGAGAAGAGCTGAGAGAGGAGGGGAACTGCTGCGAAGGGGAGACGAGTGACGTCAGAGAGAGCCGCGCTGTGATAGGCCGGTTGACGCGAACCGCGCTGTGATAGGCCGGTTGGTGTGAAGCCGCGCTGGCATAGGCCGGTTAGCGAGAGCCGCGCTGGGATTGGTGGATTGTCATCAGGAAGTAAACGAATGCAGGGAAATAGGGAAAAAAATTGTAGATTTTGAACATGAAGTGTTTTAAATGCTTGAGAGCGATCTTTAAGAGAAAAAGGAGAGAATCTTATTACGGGGAAGAGGCCCCGCCAGAGGGTACACCAGCTCATTATATGGCTACGAATGTTGGGTTGCATACTATACTGTGGCTTGGTACTTGGAGTAAGATTACAGAATGGAACGAGGAACTGACTTTTCCGAAATACGGAACGTTTAGATTAGAAGTGTTGCACCAGCTAAAAGCAGTTATGTCTTCATTGAGACCTTTGCCTAGACCAACACAGTTTGAGGCCCTTAATGCGTGGATTAGGGCGGCGCACGACAGGAATCAGAACAGGCGTCAAGAAAGGGTGAGACGATCAGTAAGAGCAGTACAAGATGCCAAATGGGATGCGGAAACCAAGAAATGGAGGGTACAGACTATTGAAGTGGATAAGTTGTACCCAGTGAGAGAGGTTACAGGAGAAAAGGGAACCCCAGAGGAGGATGACGAGAGCGAGTCACAGGATGACCTAATAAGTAGGTTGTTGATAGATAGACCGCCTCCGTACAATAGGGAGATGGAAGGTATCGAGCTCCCAAGGGAAGATAGGTTTGGCGTAGAGGAGAATAGACCACTCCCTATAACGGATCGGGTACCTACCAAAGGTGAGGAAACACCTCAACCTAGTCCTGTACAGAGGGTAGTCGGAAGGTTTGTGGTGCAGAAGGTGCCAGCAACGGAGTGTGTTGAGTCTCATGGATTGCCAGATGCTCTTCAAGTACCCGTTACCATAGGTCCTATAGTGTCGGTTTATAACCCAGAGAAAGTGCGAGAGGAGGAACAGGTACGGCTAGACAGAGAAAGAGCTGAAATGGAAAAAGGAACAACATGACAAATGCCTGGAGGCAATTGCCAGGACCGATGAAAGGGAGCACCCCATTGGATTCAGCAGTGGATCCCATAACAGAACAGGGGGGTCAGAGAGGACCGATGGATCTGAGAGGACCACGGCCGAAATCCTTTAAGGAGTTGAGGGCTGACTTGAGGGAATGGGATGCTGCCACAGAAACACAGAGTAACAGGTCAAGAGCGGAAGCAGAATGGGGAAGTCGAAGCAATGAGACATTGTCTCACTGCGGGGCTAGCGAAAGCGGTCAGGAGTGGGACGGTAAGAGTCAGGAGACTAGAGGAGCTACCCATCATATCCACGGTGGAAGTAGGCAGGAGCGAGAAGGTAGAAGTACAGAGTGTGGAGGGGAGTCTCGTCTCATGCACAGTGAGGGAGACCGAAGGACGCAAGAGTACAGGGATACCTTTAAGTGCACCCTCCATGCACCTGGTGATAGCATACAGCATTGGAATCGTGGGAACATGGGGAGCCACGAGGTGTCTCACCATGCATCAAGCGATCATGGGCAGGAGCGGGATCGCGGGAACATGGGGAGCCGCGAAGGGTCTTGCCATGCGTCGAGCGATCATGGACAGCAGGGGAATTGCGAAAGCATGGGGAATAATGGAGTGTCTTACCATGCACCTAGAGAAACCAGGCAGAATGGGAAATGTGGGACTATAGGGAGTAGAGAAGTGTTTCACCATACACCAAGAGAGGATAGAACTGCATGGGACCTGGAGAGATGGGAGCATGGGAGGACTCCCCATAACACGCCTGAGCCCAGACGTAGGACTCTGAGCTGTGATGGGAGAGACGTAAATGGGCTCTCTAGAGACAGCACACTGAAAGCTGTGATAAAGGCAAAAAGGCTCGATGTGACCAGTTTAAAATCTGACCTGGATGAGATAATAGATGGTGCGTTGCCTTTAGAAAGGATTGACATGTATGAGCAAGACGAGCTGCTGGTTATAGCAAAGGATATTACTCGAAAGGCAAGAGCAACTCACAAGAAATTGTCTGAACTGGCAGACAAGTATATGGTAGACTTGTCGAGAACAAAGGCATTACAGGGTAACCATAGGTTGCATTATTCAGATCAGGACCTGGATGAGAGGAGGACAACTGGATTAAAAACACACATAAGGGAACTGATCACAGGAATAAGAGCATGGAGAGATCTGGATAAATGGGAAGAAAGGTGGTCCAAGAAAGGGACTGTCAGGCGGAGCGCGATTGTGATGTCCCCGGAGGGAGGGCCACTGCGGATGGAGGCATTCCCTTTGCGAGAAATAGCGAATGGGAGTTATGTACATGTGCCCTGGAGTAGGGGAGATTTGGCTGCGTTTACCAATTCATTTCCGAAGTTAAGAGAGAATCCTGTAGAATGGTACAAACAGGTAGAGAGGTTTGTCAAGATTTCAAAAGTACTGTGGATTGATTTGAACACTTTATTCGACATTGTGGTCCCGGGAGACTTGTGGACAGCATGCAAAGTTAGTGTTGAATGGCCCACAGCAGAACCAGAAAGAGATGCTCATACTAATGGTCCGTCAGAAAGAGTAATGATAAAATATGAAAGGGTGATGACATGGCTGAAAGATAAGGTGCCACCGCAGGATATAGAATGGGTGAAAATAGACCGAACTAGACAGGAACCCAAGGAGACAGTCCATGAATTTTATGAGCGATTGCTGAAAACGTTCAAACAATACAGTGGATTAGATGTAATGGATCCCAAAGACATAGGACAGTTTGTATCGAAGTTCGTTTTGGGGTTGAGACCTGATATTTGTTTGATGATTCAGCAACACTTAATTTGCTGGCAAAACAAACCATTGGATGAAATTTTGAGATACGCAAGGTATTGCAGTGATGAAATCGATTCCAAAGCAAAGAAACTTAAGGAGAAGTTGATGATGGTTCAGATGCAGTCGGCTGGAAAGGGTGGACAGCAGCAACAGGGAGCAGGGATGATGGGAAGGAGATCAAATAGTCAGAATAGGGACAACTAGGAAAATCCGAGACCTAGAATAGACTTTGCTACATTGAAAAAGACGACAAAGTGTCACCAGTGTCACCAGGTGGGACATTGGAAACGCGAGTGTCCCTATAACCCTGAAAACGGAGAACTGGAAGTAGAGGAGAAGGAAGTTCAGACCGTTCCAGTCCAAGGGGTGACAGTACCAAAGGGTAAGGTGGCCAAAGGGGGGACTTCGGCTCCTCAAGCTCAGTTTCCGCAACCACCAAAGATTACGACAGGGGGCAAGACCTATAGACAAATGCCTCTTTTAGTAGGAGGAGAAGAGTGTTACTACGTTGATCCACTGACTGGACGGTGTGTGAGTAGAGAGGAGGACTGTACCCTCGGGGCAGTTCTAGAGGTGGACCAAAGAGGACCGTTTGTTGAGGCTGAGGTGGCAGGGTGTCCTACAACATTCTTAGTAGATACCGGAGCTACTAGATCAACTTTGAGATCAGCCGTGGTTCCGGATCGGCCAATGTCGGGGGAAGCAATTCAAGTGGTAGGAGTCGCAAATAGGAGAATGACTAACCCTTTGACGGAACCAGTGCTAGTGAGAATAGGAAACTACAGCGATGAACATCAGTTTGTAGTATGTGATTCTAGCCCTGTGTGTCTGTTGGGAAGAGACTTATTGTGCAAACTAAATTGCACAAGATACTGCACGCCTCAGGGAGTAGAGGTACAGACTAACGACGATGATGCCACCTTTAAAGTTGCAAATTCAAGAGTATGCGTAGAACTGTATCCTACCCTGACTGTGGAAGAGCTCCCTTGGGACTTAAGAGATACTGTGTCATCTGAAGTATGGGATTTCACTGGAGAAGAGATAGGATTGATTAAAGGAGTAGAACCAGTGAAAATCATGATAAAACCAAATGTTGAATATCCAAGAACGCCTCAATACAAATTGACCCCGGAGACTATTGCAGGAATAAAACCCGTGATCGACTCCATGATTAAGCAGGAAACACGGAAGGAAATCGTGGGTAGTCCATGCAACTCCCCGATTATGGGTTTGCAGAAACCTAGCGGGAAATTTAGAATAGTACAGGATCTCCGAAGGGTTAATAACATAGTTGTTTCATGTTGTCCAGTGGTACCGAACCGAATCCATCAGTGATATTGTTTCAGATACCATTCCAAGCTGAGTGGTTCACAGTGATAGATCTTTGCCAGGCTTTCTTTTCAATTCCATTAGATGAGGAGAGCCAGTTTCTTTTTGCATTTAAGCTGGAAAATCGTGTCCTAACATGATGTCGTATCCCACAGGGGTATACAGAAAGCCCATCGATTTTCAACCAGCTACTGAAGAAAAATCTTGAAAGTCTAGTACTACCACAGAACTCGGTTCTAGTTCAGTACATAGACGACCTACTTGTTGCGTCAGGAACAGAAGAAGCTTGTAAGATAGACACCATCGCCTTGCTGAACCATTTAGCTGAAAATGGGCATAAGGTGTCTCCGAGCAAATTGCAGTACTGTCTGACAGAAGTATAGTACTTGGGTCACCGAATTGAAAAAGGAAAGCGGAAGGTGTCACCAGACAGGATAGAGGCGATCATGAAGATGAATTCGCCTACGACACAAAGAGAGTTCAGGATGTTCCTAGGAATGGTTGGTTATTGCCAACAGTGGATAGCTAACTTTTCCCTGAAAGCAAAACCCTTACAAAAACTGACGCACAAGGAGGTGAGTGATCCGGTACCATGGGACAAGGATTGTTTGATGTTGTTCCTACAGCTGAGAGAGGACTTGTGCCGTGCTCCAGCTTTGGGAATGCCAGATTATGAAAAACCATTTTCACTTTACTGTTGCGAAAGAGAAGGTTGTGCTTTGTCAGTCCTAGCACAAATTCATGGAAATGCCCGTAGGCCAGTTGCATATTTTTCGGCTACTTTAGACCCAGTAGCCGCAGCGTTGCCCGGATGTCTCAATTCCGTTGGTGCAACGGGGGTCAGCATTGAAAGGTGTGAAAGCATTGTGATGGGACATCAATTAGTGGTGTATGTACCTCATTCTGTAGAACTGTTAATGGCCAGGACCAAGACACAGCACTTGACCAATAATAGGCTCACGCGCTACGAGCAAGTTATTCTTGCTGCGGAGAACGTGACCCTTAAGAGGTGCTCTGTTTTGAATCCTGCCACTTTGATGCCACTCCCTAATGATATAGAAGACGAAGAATGTGAAGATCACGATTGCCTTGATGTGACTGAACTATGCACCAAGCCAAGACCAGATATTGTGGATGAGCCGTTGACTGACCCTGATGAAATTTTCTTTGTTGATGGCTCATGTGTAAGAGACAATACTGGTCAGTTGAGAGCAGCTTATGCTGTTTGCACCATTACTGGAGTTGTGGAAGCCGCTTGCCTGGAAGGAGTACACTCCGCTCAGGTAGCCGAAATCATTGCATTGACACGTGCCTGTTTAGCAGGTAGCAAAATTCGAGTCACCATTTACACAGATAGCCAATATGGTTTCGGTGTAGTTCATGACTTTGGGCAATTGTGGTCTCAGAGAGGTTACATGACGTCTTCAGGTTCGCCTATTCGAAATGGGGAGTTGGTGCGACTATTGTTAGAAGCGTTACAAGGTCCGGCAGCAATTGCCATTGTTAAATGTGCAGCACACACCAAAGGTACAGATTTTGTGTCCCAAGGAAATCGTTATGCCGACGAGGTTGCTCGCTACTGTGCGGAGCAAGGATACTCTTTCACGGAAGTGGAAGTGGGTGGGACACAGGAAAAGACAGAGTTAAACATGATGCTAGAAACAGTTGATACTTGGGATGATTTAAAAGACATGCAAGAGAACGCATCAGATTTTGAGAAAAAGACATGGGAAACTGCAGGTTGTGTAAAAAGTGAAATGGATTTTTGGATTTCAGCAGATGGAAGGGCAGTATTACCAAATGAATTAGTGAGTCCAATGGCACGACAGATACATGGTCCAGTACATTTAGGAAGAGATGCCATGCTGCGGGTATTTAGGCAGACTTGGTATAACCCAAAGTTCAGAGTTGCCGCAGAAGCAGTGTGTCAAAGGTGTGTAACATGTCAGCAATTGAACGTAGGGAAAAGGACATCAGTTACATTGAGTCACATTGGGAGGTATGGTGGGCCTTTCAACCGAATGCAATTAGACTTTATTGAGATGCCAAAAAGCAACCGCCTCAGGTATGTTCTGGTGGTTGTATGCATATTTTCCAGATGGGTCGAGGCATACCCTACACGCAGGTGCGATACACTCACAGTAGCAAAGTTGTTGCTTAGAGAGTTAATACCACGCTTCGGGGTGCCGACCTCTTTGGAATCAGACAGAGGGACACATTTCAACAGTGAAGTTGTGAAGATGCTTTGCTCTGCATTGAATATTGATCAGAAGTTGCACTGTAGCTATCGACCAGAGGCTTCGGGGATCGTGGAGCAGATAAATGGAACTATAAAATCCCGAATGGCCAAAGTGTGTTCATCGACGTCCTTAAGCTGGCCTGCTGCCCTGCCCTTGGTACTCATGAGTATGCGTAGCACACCAGACAGGAGAACAGGCCTCTCCCCACACGAGGTTCTAATGGGGAGGGCAATGAGACTTCCATCTGTTCCAACTACAGCTTTGTTGAATATCACAGATGATCTGATCCTGGATTATTGCAAGGGACTTTCTGATGTCATTCATTCTGTGTCTCTTCAGGTGCAGGCTGCTGAAATTCCATCTTCCAGAGACCTATGTCACGACCTGTGCCCTGGTGACTGGGTGCTGGTGAAGAAGCACGTCCGGAAGAACTGCCTAGACGTGCGCTGGAAGGGGCCCTACCAGATAATTATGACAACGAATACTGCAGTGAAGTGTGGAGGGCTGCCAAATTGGATTCACGCCTCCCATACTCGAAGAGTTCCAGCACCCCTGGAAGAAACAGCTCCTCTCACAGATGAAAATCCAGCTGTGGACGGCGAACCACAAGAGGGGATCAGTCAAGCTGTGGGGGTGTCGGAGGAAGCTGGGAGTGCTTCGGATCAAGCGGAAGAAAGACAAGACGACAGTGAAACTGAAGTCGCCACAGAAGGAGAATGTTGCTGTGAATACGGCTCAGACACTGATCAAGTCAAAAGTGATCAAGAACCGAGTGTGAGGACAAGAAATAGGAGAACAAGGCGTGGAGAAGCTAGTTGGCCTGAAAGGAAGAAGAGGCTGAGCTTGAAGCCAACTCCAGAGAGAACTCTTGCTCCTATATCTGAAGACTCAGATCTGGACGAAGGTGCACAGAATCCAAAGCAGGAGGGTCCAAGAAGATCAAGGAGGGCGCGAGTGCCCTGCAGAAGATACGCCACTCCTGAGTGGACCTACCTAGCAGCAGATGTCCAGTGCACGGAGATCCGGGAGGGTGAGGGAAGTGACAGTGACCAGTACTGACCCAATCATAACATTGGAAGTGGTGTTGTTGGTACCTGGACTTGAGATCGAAGGGTTGCTGACACTCACTGTCCCCAATCCTCCTTATCTGAGCAGAATAAGAGAACTGGTTTTAAACAGAGTAGAATTTCCGACTTTTGGTCCAACGATACCAGCACTCGAGGAGATCATTCTTCGCTTAGAAATTTTAGAATACGCGATTAGAGCCGCTGGAACACGCATGATTACAGACTGCTAAAGACTTTGTAAATAAACAGATTGAGAGATAACCTAGCGCCAAGTGGAAGAAGAAGAAATTTAGGGACTTTTCCATTTAGTGGACGGAGAAGGGCTAGGGTTGTCTGTTGCTATAATTCAAAAGACTGCTCTTGCAAAAGGGATTATCATTTTTCTTATAATTTTAGTAGTTACTGTATCATATATAGTGGGACATAAAAATGAAGAGAAGGCAACAAAAGAAGCAAACGTTGTAGTGACACCGAAACCTACTACTGCTGGTCAAAGAGGGGACAATACAGGGAAAGATAAAGCTTTGCTAGCAGCAGAAACTCGTAGGTTGCACGTAGATGAATCACAAGGAAATTTCAAATCAAATGCATATGCTAAATTACTTTATGAATACATTGATGCTATTGATGCAAAGGACTGGTATGTCTGCATGCAATTGCCAGCCTCTGTAGACGAAGGTATTAGGTACCATCACCTTCCATTGACTTATGGAATCACATGTAGTTTGTTGCTTAGTATATTTAATGGACGCGATAGCTTTGAGTATTATTTTTCAAACTTTGACGCTGTTTTACCAGAGGTCCCGGCCTACAAGCATATGAGCAAGTGGGATTATTATAAGAGTGAAGATCGATTAAGGAAATTTTTCATTCCCTGGAGAACTCTGGATACTTCATATGCCCGAAGAAATAATTTGACTTGTAAAGTGTCAGAAATTGAGAAAAAGTTTATAGGGCAGTTGGATGATCGATATAGGAGGCAGAAGATCCTAAAGGCTTCGGGCCAATGGAAAACAGATTGGACTGAGGAGGAAAAGTCACACAAAAGGAAGGGTAGTAATGGTCCAATAGCTTTAGATCGAGTGCAAAGAGGGAAACTATGTATATACAGGGGTAAAACCTACTATGAGAATGTGTTTGTGGGAGAAGTAAGTTGTGAACATGCTTTCCAAATAGAATACTATACAAAGGATTTCTTGAAGGGAATGCAGGTGATCCCGAATGTATATTTTGTCTGTGGAAGAAATGCATACGTGAAACTACCGGATAATTGGTACGGATCATGTTATTTAGCAATTGTCTTCCCCAAAATATACCATAAAAAGGATCTAGACATCATAGAGGGAGGAACTCAAGCCAGAGGGAGAAGGGATGTAAGCAATGATGAGGTAATTGGAGATGTATTTGGGGCTATGTTCCCTCTTTTAGGGTTAATACTGAATGATGTCAAGATTAGGAGATTGGCAACAGTTGTAGATAGGTTGTCTGCCAGTACTGCTAGATCACTAATGCTGGTGGAGGGAGAGATGCAATCGATAAGGGCAATAGTTCTCCAGAACCGACTTGCTCTAGACGTTCTGTTAGCCAAAGAGGGAGGAGTCTGTAAGGCTTTGAAGGTCCAGGAATGTTGCACTTACATTCCAGACAATTCAAAACCTCTTGAAAAATATATACAGAACATCACTGAAATTCATCATGAGATTGAGGATCTGACACAGGTGAATGTGTGGGAAAAAGTGGGTCATGGAATGGGTAAAGTTGGAGGTTGGTTTTAAGCATGGGCGAATTTTGCGAATCTCGCGTTTCGCGAATTTTGCGGATTTGCGAACTCGCAATCCGCAAAATCCGCGAATTCTCGCGAATTTGCGGATTTTTTTTGTGTGTGTTCGCGCGGGTTTCTGCCAGTTCGCGAGGGTTTTGTACAATTTCGCAAACGCGAACTTACCTGTCGGGTCGCAAGTTTTGCGAACTTGTTGTTTCTACGTGTCCAGCCTGTTTGGGACACTCTTCTTCATCACTGCCACTCTCTGTCACCACTGCCACTCTCTGACTACTCATGCCACCCTCTGGCCCACCCATGCCACCCTCTGTTTCATCACAGCACCCTCTGGTTGTCCAGTGTACATTATTGTGGCAAAGCAAAGCACACCTTCCCTGCCTCAAGTGACCTGAATTAATTTGGGGCTGATTAATGTGTCACAGAATATTTTTTTAGCTGGCACCTGCTTCCTTAGTGCTTCCTGATTTGTGATCTTTTGCACTTGCTAAGTGCTTTCATTGTTGCAAAATTAGTTACAACACCTGCCCTGCCCCAACTGACAATAATGAATTAGGGGCTGATTAATGTGTCACTGGATTTGAACTTCCAGCCTGGCTCCTGCTTGTCTGCCTTAGCTGTAATTCAGGACCTTTGTGTAACCATTCTGAGGGTCAGAGCAGGGTCACATAATAGTTGCAAGTAGGCAACTGAACTCTGGAGGGGCCCCTCAGGAAGCACTACAGGAAATGGCTACTAATGATGAGCTTGAACTTTTGAACCTGGTAAGTAGTTTCAGTTTTGCTAAGATCGTATTTCTGCAATTTAGCGCTTATTCGCGGGGCGCGAAGTTGAACTGGGAAGCCGCGAACTCACGCGAACAGTGCGAGCAAGCCATAAAATCCGCTGCTCGCGGATTTGCGGATTTTGCAGGAAATTCGCGAATCTCGCGGATTGCGAATTTACCGAAAATCCGCAAAATCCGCGAGCGTAACGGATTTTCTGCCCATGCTTAGTTGGTTTGCCAACCTAGGGAAAGGTTTCATTTGGTACATACTGAAACCTATCATCATAATAGTGATTTGTGTAATCACATTGTGGGGGTTGGTGTGGCTGTATCAATGGTATAGATCAAATAGGTTGCAAAGATCCATGAGAGAGCAGGAGCAGAGGTTAGCTGCGATGCAGGATAACCAGTACAAGAGTCTGAGGGTTCTAGAGATGATGAAGCGAGGGAGCACTGCAACGAGTTTGGTTTGACTCAATTCATACCCTCAGGGATGGTGTTGTGATGGTGATGACCTCTAAAGGTCATCAAAGGGGGGAACTGAGAGAGCGCAAATCAAGTAAAATGTAGAGGTGCACCATATTTACAAGCACGTTGCACCAGTCTAGTTAAAGGAACACATAAGAGTGTCTCATTTATAGAGTGCATACATATAAGAGTGTTTAATTAATACAGAGTGCATATGTCAGTATGAAAAGCTAATGTAGGAGTGTTTAGAGATGTTAGAATGATATTAAATTCCATGTTATGTGGCTGTTGCAGAGGAGAATGTAATGCTGCTAAACGTAGAAATGTGTAGGCCTCATGGCAGTTCACTGAGAAAGAATACATGCCTTTACAATTTCACATGATATGGATTACTGTTGTCATAATTCAAAGTATTATTGATCATAGAACTGACAATGTACGTTTTATAGAAGTGTTCCCTATAACCAGAGTGTGTAATAAGTTAGAATACTGTTTAGGCTAAGAAATAAAGGTTCATAGTGTGCACAGGCCCGTTTCATGTAATCCTAGTAGGCCTGAAGAGATAAGGTTGATTCTTTTGATCTGCATGTGCTAGTTAGAATCAGGTCGTGTTAAGCATAAATCGTGGACCATGCTCGAAGGTTTACGACTTAGGAGATAAGCTGGAGGCGGGAATTTGGGGCCCACTTCATGGGTGTCTGTTTGCAGGTGCGAGGGGGTTCCAATCAAGAGAAGTGATGAATAGAGCTCTGTTCTGGGAGACAGGCACAGGCCTGGAGGAGTGTTCAGGAATTTCCTGGGGGGTACCGTCTTGCCGGAGAAGAGCCTGAGAAGCGAGGTCAACGCTAACAAGGAGCCCAGAGGAGTATCAGCATGGAAAAAGCCAGAACCGACACCACGTGAGGGGTGTACGTGAGGGTCGTCTCTGAGGGGCGTTTCTACTGTAATTGTGATTTTGTATTAGGGACAGCACCCCTGGGTGGAGTTAGAGCAGATGGCCTGAGAAACCTAAGAGAGCGGATGGGTAGGCAGATAGAGCATAACTGCGATGCAGAGATTTACAACAAAGACTAAGGGAAAGTGAGTGATCTTCTTTGGAAGTCACCACGGCTGACACCTTTTTTTTTAGGTTAAGATCTTGCTAAGTAGGGATGTCACTTAGTCTAGTGTAGGGACAGTCTAATTTGGATTTTCCTTCCCTTTTGTAAATGTCGCACAAGTTACAATTTGTGTCTATTCTTGCAACCTTGATGATCTTTGAACTAGTTTTGGTGATATTCTTCTGTCGCCTAAGAGCATTTAGAGAATTCATGTTTGTACTAATGCCAGTGTATCTTTTGAACCTTATATTGAGAAGTTTGTATCTCCAGTTATCTTTGGCTTTATAATAAAACTTTTAAAACTCATTCGTAGTAAGTAGTTCTTCAGAGTTGTGCAAAGTCTTAAACTGATTAACCTAGTAGTGGATTGCTTTTTACTCTATGACAGGTAACAAAGGTTCAGTCGACCTGAGTTGGGATCTAGATCTATAGTGATCTGATAAGAGATCAAAAATCCCACGGTAACATATATAAAAGAACAAGTGCAAGGGCACAGTGTTTTGCTCAGCTGCCTGCGGCTGGTGCTGTCATATGTCAGGGTTATAGAATACCAAGTCTACTAAGGGCCTGATTATGAGTTTGGCGGTGCGGGAGTGGACCGCCACACCGGTGGCCCGCTCCAGCACCACCAAACCCGTGTGCGCACCGCCTGCCAGATTACAAATTTAATTTTGTCTGGTGGGCTTTTTATGATGGCCCTACGGCGGTGGCTCTGAAAATAGGCACCGTAATGGGAACGGCAAAAATTGTTCCTGCACGGCATGGGCTGTAAGGTCCATGTTGTACAGGTACTGGGGTGCATACACACAGGGGGCACATGTTGTTTCCCCCTGCATGTTCCTCATGCACATGGGCAACAGGGGGCCCTGTAGGGTTCCCTTTGTTTCAAGACCGCCAGCCTTTTCATGGAGTAAATACATCCATGACACCGCTGGAGGTCCTGAAACTCGTAATATGCATGGCGGTGCCGCAGTGGCACCACCAGCATATTGCTAGCCCCTGACCGCCGCAACACCACCTGGGAACAGCGGTTGTGGTGCTCCAATCGCAGTCCGACTGCCAAAGTTGTAATTGCATGGTCGGACCACCGGTGCGGTGATGGTTGGACCACCACTGCCATGCCCCCACAAGTCTGGCGGTCAGAAATGATTAAAAAAAATTATGCATATGTTCAAAAAGAAAGCTAATTCTGCTGGAATCACAGAGGGAAAAACTTAATTTAAGTAAGCATATGCTGTTCTTGTAATAAGCCAACAAATCTGGTTCATCAAACTGCCACACAATGGCAATATTGACTGGGGAAAACATGAAAGAGGCATACAATGATGAGCAAAGGCGAAACATTCACTGAGGTTGTTAATCAAAGATACACTCTAAACCTGTGAGGTACCTCAAAAATAAAATATGGTCCAAACAAAAAAAACATTTAGTGTGCACCATACAAATAAAACAAACAGTTGTATCCCAATATTCACCTGCAAACTGTTTGTCCTAAATGACTAAGAAGTGCTCTCTCTTCAGGCCAACTGTTAAAAAAGCCTGATTTTATGAATATATGCAGCTTCACGAGTTGAGGAGCACAAAACCTTGAAATATAAAACATCTACTAATTTGCAATTGAAAAATACTCGATTATTTTACATAGAACTGCTTCAAATAGAACTCTTATTAACACTTATTTTGCACATAAGATAGCAAGATCAATATTTTCATTTTCTAAATGAAGACTTTCACGTCCTTGCTGTTTTAACTTTTGCCTTTATTCAAACATCATGACCAGACAAAATAAGAAGACACACCCACAGAGAACAGCCAACGTGTTTCGTCCCTTTTCGATTGGGACTTCTTCAGGGCTCACATGTCCACACTGTGTTTTCCTCTTATATTTAAAAACAGTATGTCCATCTATTCACTTTTTCTCTTATGTAATTTTCTCACACTGCAGACTTTCACTACATATCCATAAATTCACCCTCTTAAAGCACCTGTCAATATCCATAGGACCTTTAATTTACATGGCCCCTTTCCGCGTAATTGCGCATGAGCGAAGGCGTGCAGTTGCCCCCTCCTTTCCGCGTCAATGAATCGTGTAAAACGCCGAGGTTCAAAACAGTGTAGTGTGCATAGCTTATTCTACAGTTAGTGATGGACAATAGTTTGAATTATCTCTTTTTTAGGAAGTGGCGCTGATTGTATTTAATCCATATTGTCCATGTTGTAACCTAGCCTGACCCCTTACCAATTTGGTCCTAGATGCGGCTAAATATCTGTTTCTAAAGTTTTCTCAATAAACGACTGCTTAGCAAATGAAAGAAGGATTTACAGTTGTTTTTCAACGTTGAAGGATACAGAACATGGGACAGCAATTGGACAACATTATCAGAAATGACATTGAGTCACTAACACTTCTTGTCACTATAATAACCAGAACGAGGAATAATAGAACACAGATTTTAGAAGGGGTAGTCCAAGACAGGGATCGTTTAAAATGTGTCACCCGCTAAAGTACTAGAGGCAGGTCAAAAGCTACTGCAGCATGCTTAGGTGGTGACGCGAGATTGTAACTTTCAATATTATCTGCACCTGCATTCCACTCTGGATGCCATGTGCATAGGTAATTAACCTTTGACAGAAAATAGAACACAAGTTTGTCACGCTCTAGATCTACAGCATTTAGTTCTTCCTGTGGGTGGCGAAACAGCTGCACTTTATTAAGAAAGCAGGTATTGGCTGCAAGTTACACCAACTTTACATGTTTTGGCGAAGGCTGTGGAAGCCATAGTCCTGCCCTTTGCGTGGAGGAGGAGCAAACTAAAACCATGCCTAATCCCTTGCCGCGGTGCACAGTGTAGCATGGTATCGGCGATCCCACACGCTCCAACAGTATTCGCAGATCTGTGCATTGTTGGTTGGTTTTCTGACCTTGCGGTGCTTAATGCATGTCTCCCACACCAAGACCTTTATAGGAATTTGGAAAGTGGGCAACAAAAAATCAGTGAGCACAATAATTTATAAAAGAACCATAACGTAATGAGACAGTATTTGGTCCCTGCTCTGTGGGAGGAACAAATGAGAAAAAAAGGGAAAAAGAGGCAGGACAAACCACTAGCAAGCAAAGATTTTTAAAGGACACTGACATAGACAAATGAAAAGCAAAGTCAAGCAAGGGTGAAGCTGAAACTCCACAAAGCATATAGCGCTGTCTAGGCTGGACCTAAAAAGGGGCATTTGCAGGTAGGTCATCCATCTGACTGGCCGATCATGTTGAGAAACACTTAAATTGTGAATCACTATTCCAGTCACATGGTCCTGTCAGAGTCAGCAGTGTCTACGGACTTCGCTAACTATGCCACAGTCTATTCTGAGACCTGTTAGGGAATCTCAAGTATCCCCTATGGACAATTCTAGATTAGTTTGTTAAGAAAATAGGGCAGAAGCTGGAAGTTTTTCCTAGGTGCCATCTGCAGGTTCTGATGACTGATGGAGTGGCCAAGTCTCAAGGCTACATGTGCTTGATTTGCCCTTTTACCTCTATCTTCTATCACCCTAAAGTTCCTGTCTCTTTAGCTCAGTCATGCAGGTTCTTTTCAATCACAGCTTTCTCCAGTTGTCCCTATTTTGATATCTTCTGTTCCTCCTTAGACCCTTTTCTGTCTTTCATTCTCTTGTTCAGGGTCAACGTCCAATGATGAAAAGTAACTTTCAGGTACCCATTAAAATGAGTGCTTGTGCCCACCAACGACAACGGGCAACCACAGGTAGAAATTAAACACTGGTCCCACCTTGAGATGCAAAAATTACCTAGAGGTGTTGGGTTCTTTACAAATGTTAATCCCTCAATAATGGGAAGGCCTAAACATCTGGAGCTTTTGCTGAACACAGACCTATTTTAACGCAGATAATAGAATTTGATTACATTGTAGAAATGGTTGCTTCTAGCAGCTGGATGAATACAGAAAATATCAGCCTGAGAGCAAATATTAAAGAACATTTTCTTTGTATACCCATGCAGTTATGTAATAGAGCCTGATTTCATTAAATGCAGTGGAAATTTAAATTAAGAAATAATGATTGTGTCTGTGCGCTAAGAATCTCAAAAATTACGAAGCCAAATTAGCAGATACAACTGGCAAAGAAAAAAGGAAATAGGACAGTTAGGGAATAAATCAGAAAAGAAATTCTGCTTTTATTCTTCGGCTAAACAATGCCAGTCTCAAGCCTTTTCTCCTGTGTGGAAAATTCTTGAATTCACGAGTTGTTTTCAAAAATGTCAAACTAAAAAATAAAAGTTTTAAGAAATGTCGACTCATAATTGGCTGCCTCAGCTCAGCAGCAAGGGACTGTCACTTGAAATGTGTAAGATGTGACAGGTCAAGAAACACTGAAGTCGGGATCTAAGGGCATACAGAATGCCCTATAGCAGAGCCAAAACATAATTGTGGAAACTGGTACTATGGAATGGGAAGGTGTCACATTCCTGTGGAACTGTGCTGGGTGAAGAGATGTTATGTGGGAGGATGTTTTCATTGAAATAAAAGAAACTGGGTGCAGCTTGAAGGGAGTGGCGAAGATGGTTCTCCTGATCCTGATTCTGTGAATAACCCTTCTATGAACCAGATTACAGTGGAGCCTCTTCTTTTGTTAAGAAGACTTACTTTTCAACAATAATGTTTAATTTTCTCGGTTACCAATGAAACATCAGTCTTTCTCACCTCAACACAAACGGCTAAAAATCATCTGTCCCTGAAGGAAACTCCAATAGAGCGGTTTCAAATGATTTCCTGGCACAAAGGTGGCTCTTATGAATTTAGTGTGACTGCCGGCAGAAAAATATATCCTGCCAAGCTTGGTGTACAGAAGATCAAGAAGTAGGCATGGGCATCTACACATATATGTGATAGATTGCTCATGTGTTTGTGTGGGCGTTTGTGGGTCTCATTAAGAAAAGTTTTACAAAAAACTGAACATAGTGCAATGTTCACAATTTTCAAAGACATTGGCAAAAAGCAAATACTTTTACAAGCAGTTCTGGAGGTGGACTCATTAAATCTATTTCAATATGTTGTGGTTTGTGTAGAGAGCCACCCGGGCTCTCCACTACTTTGTTTTATTTCACTGTTGTGCACGCACTCCTACGGCTGGGCTCGACCTGAGGAGATAAATAAACGGCGGAAGACCGCTCGGGGAATGCCTGCCAGAGTACCAGTGACCAGTGTGTGCCTATAATCATTGAAGCATTGCGTAGGCTTCTGATACCCCTAGGCCCCGCCGCACTACACTGGCGATGAGGCCGGTCGTACCCCAGTGCATCATCTCTGCCAGGCGAGGAGCGTGCGGAGCCCACCCGAGACACTTCGCTATCTGAGGAACCGGCTTCCTGCTCCCTGCTGTAGAGAGCCACTCGGGCTCTCCACTACAATGTATCCTTTCCCCCACGCACGCACGCACAACCCCGGGGCGGGCTCGCGCCGGGGTATAAATAAACATGCGGAAGACCGCTCGGGGTCTTTCCGGCTAACCTTCAACTGGTGTCAGTGTCCCCTCATTGCCGGCATCTCAGTGCCACGTGGTAGGCCTCACCTGCCACTCTACACTGGCGACGAGGCGGTCGTTTGCCACGCGTGCCCGCCGCCTCCTGCACGTCCTGCTGCGAGTGCTCCTGCAGCAGTGCCCAGCCGCTCCTGCACGCCGTGCCCCCGTGGCCCGAGACCCGCCCACGCGTCACCCGTGAGGGTGCGCCTTCAGCTGGCGGGACTCGCGGTGCTGGTGATCGACTTTCACTTCCTGCGGGTGAGTGTTCCTTCTGCCCCGCCTGCGCGCGCTCACCGCGCTCCCCTCGTCTCGCCGGCCGGCGAGAAGAAAGTGCACCGGCAGGACCACGTGACCGCAGCCCGGAGCAGGCCCGCCTCTCTCCAGACAGCCTTCGAGCGACGCCTCTACAGCGTGTGCGCGCGGGGCTCCGCGCTGCGCTCTGCTCTCGTCCATCTGGCCCGCGCCACACACACGGCTCCATCAAGCATTGGCAAATACAATTCGGGCCCCGCTCTTGCCTGTGAAAAGTAACATTTATGAGGCCTGGAACCCTACAGTCAAGGCTGAACTCAAGAGGCATTGGCAAATGCAATTCGGGCCCCGCTCTTGCCTGTGAAAAGCAACATTTAAGAGGCCTGGAACCCTGCAGTCAAGGCTAAACACAAGACAAGGAGAAAACACAAGAGACACACACAGCAGCACGGGGTACCAGCAGACAACAAACCCCTGGCGCCCCACTTCAAGCACAGCCACGACCCCGGAAAGCACCAAACCTCCTCACACAGAGCCTCACCATGAGTCTAGACGCAGGTGCGGCTCAAGACGGAGTTGCTCAGCCACCGCCACCTGCAATCCTCCCACAGGCCAACGCCCAGGCGGGAAACCAAGCCCCTGCTGGGCCCACTAATCCTGCACAGCCTGCCCACCTGCATGCCGGCGCAGCGCCCATCCCGCCGTTCAGCGAAACGTCGGACCCAGCAACGGCCGCGCTCCGATGGAGAGCGTGGGTCGGACGCCTCAACCTGTACTTCAAGGGAACCAGAGAAACTGATGGGACGGTAAAGAGATCACTGCTCATCCTCTATGGGGGACAAGAAATCTACGACCTGTTCGAATCGCTCTTGAATACCAGATCCGAGGACGACTACGATGCCGCCGTCGCGGCCCTAAACGCCCATTTCGACCCACAGCTAAACAATGACTTCGAAAAATTCAAGTTCAAGCGTGCCTGGCAAACTGAATCCGAATCCGTCGACATGTACTATGCTCGACTCCGTCGACTTGCAAGCACGTGCCCGTTCACCGACCCCAGGGAAGAAATCAGGGATCAAATAATTGTCGGATGCAAGTCGAAGCTGCTAAGAAAATTAATCCTCAGGCAGCCAGGAATATCGCTCGATGAGATACTCGTCCTGGCCAGATCACATGAACTGTCCGATGCCAGGGCTGAAGAGATGGAGGTGGCATTGCGCACTCCAGTCATTACTCCGACGACGGCGCGAACCCCGACCATCAAGGAAGAGCGGGTGGATGCCATTCACAGGCGATTCCCGCCGGTGAGGCAGCGACAAGGCCCTCCACGGACCAACCGCTGTGGGTACTGCGGAGAAGATCACCCGGCTGCCGCCACGTGCAGCGCCAGAGGCAAGACATGCCTCAAGTGCGGGCTCCTCAACCATTTTGCCGCCGTTTGCCGGGGAGGCAAATTCAAGTCAGCAGGACCACGTGCCCGAGCGGTGACGCAGCGGATCCACCAGCTATCACTCGATCAGGAGCGACCCCCGCCAGACACCGAAGCACAAGACCGACGGCCCAGGTACGAGGACGATGAAGATGACGAGGTATACATCGTCTCCTATGTCAGCCGAGCATCTACGAAACGAAGGCCACCGCCCATGTGCTCCATCACCGTTGACGGGACGAACGTCAACGCGCTGATAGATACCGGAGCGTCCGTCAACGTCATGGACTCGGAACAATATGACAGCATGTCCCCGAAGCCGATACTGGCACCGTCTACGGCAAGAATATACACTTATGGAAGTACGGAACCGCTCCCTCTCCGAGGAGTAATCCAAACCACAGTAGTCAACGGGGAATACTCCACAGAGACCAAATTCCATATCACAGAAGGCAAGAAAGGCACCCTCCTGAGTTGTCACACCGCAGAAGATCTCGGCCTGGTATTCTTCGCCAACCAGGTGCACCAAGCACATGCGGATTTCATGCTAAAAGACTTCCCCGAGCTGTTCAAAGGCCTCGGCAAACTCAAGGGGCGGAAGTTCAAACTCCACATAGACACTACCGTGAGGCCCGTCGCACTCAGGCATAGACGGGTACCCTTCAATCTCCGGCCACAAGTAGAAGAGGAGCTACGGAAGCTCGAAGAGCTGGGGGTGATCGAGAAAGTGTTGGGACCGACACCCTGGGTCTCCCCGTTGGTCGTCGCCCCCAAGCCGAAGCAGCCAGGAGCCATTCGCCTATGTGTGGATATGAGACTCCCGAACACCGCCGTCAAGCGCGAGAGGCATATCACCCCCACCATGGAGGATATCATAGCCGACCTCAACGGAGCGAAGTGGTTTTCGAAGCTGGACCTCAACTCAGGTTACCACCAGCTAGAGTTGGAGCCAGCCAGCAGATACATTACCACCTTTTCGACGCACGTAGGGCTGCGTCGCTACTCCCGGCTAAGCTTCGGCGTGTCATCGGCAGCCGAGGTTTTTCAAAACGCCATTCGTGAGGTGCTGTCAGGACTGACAGGTGTCATCAATCTGAGCGATGACATCCTAGTATACTCTTCAACCCTCGAGGAGCATCACACCAACCTGAGGGCGACCCTGCAGAGGCTTGCCGACAGCGGGCTGACTTTGCATCGGGCCAAATGCGCTTTCTACCAAGAAGCAGTGGACTTTTTCGGATACACATTCACCAGGGAAGGCCTCAAAGTGGACCCAAGGAAAGCGGAGGCGATCAAAGCTGCCAGCACACCTCGAAACCCAACTGAAGTGCGCAGTTTCTTGGGCATGGCCACGTACTGCGGCCGGTTCATCCCGAACCTGGCTGCCATCGCGGAACCCCTCCGAGCTCTCACCCGAACTGATCAGAAATGGGACTGGACCGCGGCCGCAAACAAAGCGTTCCAGAACATCAAGGCCTGTCTCCTGGACAACACCACTATGGCCTATTTTCAGCCAAGGAGAAGAACCGAACTGATTGTGGATGCCAGTCCCGTGGGACTAGGAGCCGTTCTCTTGCAAGAGTATGGTCCGGAAGAATGGAGACCAGTCGCCTATGCCAGCAAGGCACTGACAGACACAGAAACCAGGTACGCACAGATAGAGAGGGAGGCCCTAGCAATCAAATGGGCCTGCCAGCATTTTCATCTCTACCTCTGTGGACAGGAATTCACCGTGGTCACGGACCACAAGCCTCTCCTACCCCTCTTCGCTGGGACCTCAAGATTGGCTCCCCCACGGATCGAACGGTGGGCCGTCCAGCTACAGGGCTATCGCTTCAAAGTTGTGTTCCGGCCTGGGGCTCACAACCCCGCCGACTACCTGTCACGGCACCCGGACGTCACCTCACAACTGCCACCCACCGAGGACGGAGAGGAAGTGGAGGAGATCGTGCACATGGTCACGCAGGCCGCGTGTCCCGACAACATGACCCTCAAGGAGATTGGGGACGCCACGGCTGAAGATGAGACCCTCACGAAAGTCCGCCGAGCCCTCAAGGAAAATCAATGGGCCCGCTTCCTCGATGGTGCCGCTAGCCTCCGTCCCGAAGTCAGCCATGCGAGACAGCAGCTATGGCACAATCGCAGTGAACTCAGTGTGGGAGAAGAAGGAGTGATCCTGCGAGGACACCTCCTCGTCATGCCAGAAAGCCTTCAACAACGAGCGTTAAGCCTGGCACACGTGGGACACCAAGGCATGGCTAAGACGAAGGCGCGTCTACGGAGCAAGGTGTGGTTTCCAGCGATGGACAGCCAGGTGGAGGCAATGATACGGTCCTGCCATGCATGCACGATCACCGGGGGCGAACCCTTTCCAGCACCGGTAATCACGGAAGATGCGCCTCGGGCTCCCTGGACCCAACTCAGTATTGACTTTGGCAGCTTCCCGGACGGAAGGCATATGTTGGTGCTGGTGGATTCCTTCTCGAAATTCCCCATCGTGGAAATCGTCGCGTCCACCGCTTTCCCACACGTTAGAAAGGTGCTAAACCGAGTGTTCGCCACAATGGGACTTCCCGAGGAAATTAAGTCAGATAACGGACCTCCCTTTCAAGGGCGAGAATTCCAATCATACCTGGAATCCCTCCGAATCAAGCATAGAAAGATCACCCCGCTGTGGCCTCAAGCCAACGGAGAAGTGGAGAGGCTGATGCGGACAATAAACAGAGCCCTTCGGATAGCGGTGGACAATGGGGAAGATCTGGAGATAGCCCTGGATCAGTTTCTAGGAGCCTATCGGCAAACGCCGGACTCGACGACAAAGTGCGCCCCGGCTCACGTACTGTTCAAGCGGGCCCCCAGAGACGGCATACCCACTGTGAGTGCGTGGGTGCCGGCAGAGAGAGATGCCGAGGCCACCCAGGCAAGGAGACTGGCCACCAACGCCAAAGCAAGCCTGCATCGCCACGCCAAAGAATCGGGCCTCAAAGAAGGGGATGCAGTGGTCGTCAAGGATCGCTATCCAGGATGGAAGTTTCGAACACCGTTTGAGCCCGAAGTGTGGAGAGTAGAAAGGGTTCAAGGGACAATGGTCACAGCCAGGAGAAACGGGCAAACCGTCACACGAAACATATCATGCTTCAGGAAGGCAACGGAAGCAGCCGTGGGGCACCAGCGAGCGGAGGAAATGGAAGAGGAAGAGCTGGTGCTGGAAGATGCAAGCTGCCCTAGGTCCCCGTGTTCTCTGCCAGGACCGACACGCGGAGAGAGTCAACCGAGGCCAGTGCCACCCGGCCTCGGCGCCGAGCGGAGTCAGCCAAGGGCCTCAGAATCGAGCGAAGATCCGAGGGCAACCCCGGCCGGGGCTGTCGAACCATCAGGGATCTGAAGTCGTCGCTACAGCCTGAGGCCCAATCCGGTGCCCAGCCAACGGCTGAGAGACTTTGCATGGACATCTCCGTGAACTGTTGTTTGAATGCCCGGGAGCAGAAAGAACTAAAACAAAGGAGGGATGTAGAGAGCCACTTGGGCTCTCCACTACAATGTATCCTTTCCCCCACGCACGCACGCACAACCCCGGGGCGGGCTCGCGCCGGGGTATAAATAAACATGCGGAAGACCGCTCGGGGTCTTTCCGGCTAACCTTCAACTGGTGTCAGTGTCCCCTCATTGCCGGCATCTCAGTGCCACGTGGTAGGCCTCACCTGCCACTCTACACCTGCCGGGTGAGGACCGCGGCGGAGCCCACCCGCGATGCTCCGCTATCTGAGGAACCCGCTTCCTGCCACCTCTCACTGTGCCGCCCACAACCTGGGCTGTGTCTCCCGTACCCTGTCCTGCGCTGCTGCAGTGTCTCCTGCTCTTCCCCCAGCACCGCGACTCATCCCCTGCTTCTTGTGAGGCCACTAGAACGTCCTGCACCCACCAGTGCTTCCCTGGACTGTCGGGAGCGTGCCTGGTCAGGCAGTGCATACGGGGAGAGGATCATCACAAGCCGGCATGTGGTGAGTCAGCCGGCCCCGTAGCCTGCTCCCCCGGTGGCGCACAGTGAAATAGCAGGCCTGTGGGGAAGAAGGCAGCAAGTGAATCCCTCCACTTGTCCTGTGTTGCCCCATCTTCTGAGGGGGAAGCAGCTCTGCCAGCACACATCAAGGGTTGGCCTGGGAACCCTGCCCCACTGCCAACACCACCTCAGAGGGAGACCCAAGGGACCTTGTGCAGCCCGTAGAGGGGAGAGTGCCACCAAGACCCCCACACTGGTGAAAGTGAAGGACAAGTGTCAATCAGCCCTACAGTCTACAGTGGCTGTTCCACATCAACCTGAGGAGCAAGCCCAGTGCTTCACCAGGCCCATCCCACACGTGGATACACAGCGGCACAGATCGTGCATCCAGGACCCCTAGTGTCAGCACAGCAACACCGCACTCGCGCCCAAGCGCGCTCATGTCATGACCATAGCAGACGCATCGGGCCAGCAGGTCGAAGTGTTCAACCCACCCATGGGAGCCTATGCACCACCTCCCATCCACAGTCACACAGGTGTCTCCCAGCTACCGCCATTCAGCAAAACCACTGACCCTGCCACGGCGGCACCACGATGGAAAGCGTGGATTGGACGGCTGAACATCTATTTCAAAGGCACCAGAGAAACGGATGGTACCATAAAGAGTTCTCAGCTCATATACTATGGTGGCGCTGAGATCTACGATCTTTTCGAAACCCTGCTAAACACAGGTAATGATGACGACTACGAGGCAGTGGTTGCCGTGCTCAACATGCACTTCGACCCGCAACTTAACCCCGACTTCGAGCGGTTCAAATTTAGACAGGTGTCGCAGTCAGACACGGAGTCTGTGGACATGATTTACGCATGGCTGCATAGGCTAGCCAGCACGTGCTCCTTCCCTGATCAACGGGAGGAGATACACGACCAAGTCATCCAGGGATGCCACTCGACACTGCTGTGGAAACTGATACTTCGACAACCAGGGATCTCGCTAGACAAGATCCTCATCCTGGCCAGGTCTCATGAGCTGTCAGATGTCTGGTCTGGCTAGATGGAAGCTGCTCTGCACAAGTCTGCAGCAGAGATACACGTCCCACGATATGTGCCCGTCAAAGAAGAACGGTGCCCCGCGATGGCTTGCCAGACACTGAGGACGACAACCGGAGGAACATGCGGCAACTGCAGAGAGGACCACCAGGCGACAGTAGTGTGTGGAGCAAGGGGGAAGACGTGCTCTCACTGCAGGAAAATAAACCACTTCTCAAAGGTGTGTCGCAGTAGCTGGTCCCAGCAGGCCCCTCAAAGATCGCCAAAACCATCCTGAGGGACTTCCCAGCGCTGTTCACTGGGCTTGGCAAGGTGAAGGGGAAACGGTTCAACCTTCACATAGACACCACGGTGAGGCCCATCGCCCTAAGGCACAGGAGAGTGCCGTTCAATTTCCGCCCACAAGTGGAAGAAGAGCTGACGAAGCTGGAAGACCTCGATGTCATCGAGAAGGTGTCTGGCCCGACTCCAATAAGCCGGGTCTGGTGGCTCAGTAGACTAATGAGTCTACTGCAGGGCCCTGTGTTTGACCTCATGGTCACAGGTTCAAATCCCGGCGGGTCCACTCAGCCTTTCATCCATCTGAGGTCGATAAAATGAGTACCATTGAGTTGGGTAACAACAAACATCTGTTATTCAGTGCCAAGATACCTGTAGTGGTGAACGAGCGCTTTACAATCACACGTTATGTTATGGGTGTCCCCGCTGGTCGTGGCTCCCAAGCAGCCTGGAGCCATCTGGCAATGTTTTGACATTAGGCTCCCCAACCTGGCGGTCAAGAGGGAATACCACCTCACGCCCACGATGGATGACATTGTTGTGGATCTGAATGGAGCCAAGTGGTTTTCAAAGCTAGACTTAAATGTGGGTTACCACCAGTTGGAGCTCGAACCCAAGAGCAGATATATCACCACATTCTGAACTCACGTCGGAGTCAGGAGGTACTAGAGACTGAGTTTTGGGGTGTTGTCGGCAGCCGAGGACTTCCAGAAGGCCATCAGTGAAGTACTGTTAGGTTTGCAGGGTGTCATCAACCTGAGCGACGACATCCTGGTGTTCTCCAACACCTTGGAAGAACACCACATTCACCTCTAGGCTACCCTACAGCGGCTTGAAGATTGCGGTCTGACCCTCCACAAAGCAAATTGCTCATTATACCAGGAGTCAGTCGACTTCTTCAGGTATGTCTTCACCAGGGAAGGGCTGCAAGTGGACCCCAAGAAGGCTGTGGCCATACAGGTAGCTAGCACCCCAAAGACCCCTACGGAGGTTCACAGTTTCCTCAGTATGGCAAACATACTGTGGCAGATTCATCTCTAATCTGGCCTCACTGTCAGAACTACTTCGCATCCTCACCCGCAGTGACCATATGTGGGACTGGACCGTGGCCGCTAATACTGCGTTCAACAACATCATAAGCTGGTTTTCGATGCCAGCCCAGTAGGCCTTGGAGCAGTCCTCCTTTAGGAGCACAGTCACAAGACTTGGACGCCAGTAGCGTACGCCAGCAGGGCACTATCGGACACTGAGACCAGGTATGCCCAATTGAAAGAGAGGCACTGGCAATAAAATGGGCGTGCCAGCATTTTCACCTGTACTTGTACGGACATGAATTTCAAGTGATCACTGACCACAAGCCACTGAACCCACTATTTGCTGGGTCATCGAAACTGGGCTGTGCAGCTACAGGCCTACAACTTCGAAGTTGTCTTCCGTCCGGGTGCATCCAATCCGGCGGACTACCTCTCAAGGCACCCTGAGTCCTTTGTCCTGCGGAGTCCACCGGTGGATGTATCGAACTCTGAATCCTTTAGTAAATTGATCTCTCAGGAGGCATGCCTCACCGCCATGGCGCTAGAGGAGATCGGACAAGAAAATGGAGGAAAACGAAACACTGGTCAGAGTGAAATCCATCCTGCTGAGCAATGGATGGGCACATTTCCTGAACGGGGCTCAGGCACTCGGAGCCGAAGACAGCCACGCTCAGCAACAGATCTGGCAAATGCGCCATGTACTAAGTGTGGGAGACCTGGGTGTTGTTCTAAGGGGACACGTCATCATAATCCCGAAGAGACTGCAACACTGGATTCTCCAGCTAGCCCACTTCAGCCACCAAGGAATGGCGAAGACTAAAGCTAGACTTTGGAACAAGGTGTGGTTCCCAGCTCTAGATGCCATGGTGGAGGACATGGTGAGACAATGTCACACTTGCATCATCACTGGTGGGGACCCGGCGCTGGCAATCACTGAAGAACCAAGCAAACTCCTGTGGACCAAGGTTAGCATCGACTTTGGAAGCTTTCCGGATGGTGGCAACATGCTAGTGCTGGTTGACTCCTTCTCAAACTTTTCGATAGTAGAGGTGGTGACATTTACAGCATTCGTGCATGATCGAAGATTCCTTGAGAAGATCTTCGCACTCATGGGGTTACCCGATGAAATACGTTCAGACAATGGACCTCCGTTCCAGGGCCAGGAATTTCAGGAATACTTGGATAAGAAAGCGATTCACCACCAAAAGATCACTTATCTATGCCCAATAGCCAACGGGGATGTGGAACGTCTTATGCGAACACTCAACCAGGCCCTGCGCATTGCTGTTGATCAAGGTGCACATGCAGAATTGGCACTTGGCCAGTTCCTGGACACCTACAGGCAGACTCCATTAAGCACGACCAAGTGTGCTCCTGCTCATCTGCTCTTCAAAAGACCCCCGAGGGCCAGCATCCCGACTGACCCAACATGGAAACCCCCGGAACGGGACAATGAAGCTGTCCAAGTGAGGAGAACAGCAATGAATTAAAAGGCGAGTGAAGCCCGCAGAGCAAGGGAGCCGCTGTTGAAAGTGGGGGACTGAGTCATGGTCAAAGACAGACACCCAGGATGGAAGATTAGAGCACCATATGAACCGGAACAATGGGTCCTTGTAAAGATTCAAGGGACCATCGTCACTGCTCAGGGAGGGCAGCAAGTTGTCACGAGGAACGTGTCAAGCTTCAAAAAGACGAGTGGGACAGGTGTTTACCAGGAAGAGTCGGAAGGTCTGGAGAACACCCCGAGCCTCACCCCCATTGGCTCTTCGGGACCACTAGTCTCTTTATCCAGTTCCCTGCAGGCAGAAAGCAGAGGGACTGTCCCTGAGGCCAGTGGGTCACGCCAAGGACTTGTGACTGTTTCACCCCCGAACCCTCCAACGGTTGCAGCGAACAGTTCCAACTCCCAGAGCCAGAAGTATGGTTTCCGGCTGAACCCTGCACCCAGCCAGCTGCTGAGAGACTTTGTGTGCACCTCCCTGTAACTTTGAAGATTCCTGATGGACTGTGTCTAAAGAAAAGGATGGATGTAGAGAGCCACCCGGGCTCTCCACTACTTTGTTTCATTTCACAGCTGTGCACGCACTCCTCTGGGCGGGCTCGACCCGAGGAGATAAATAAACCGCGGGAGAGCGCTCAGGGTCTTCCCCCCAGAGTACCAGTGACCAGTGTGTTCCTATAATCATTGAAGAGCTGCGTAGGCCTCTGATACCCCTAGGCTACAGTTTGTGAGTCCAAACATTCCCTGTGTGCCCTACAAATACTAAAATATATGTGGCCAAAGGATACATCTTAGACTGCATTTTTCCTAAATAATTGAAAAAAATACAAGGTTTTCAGATTGAAATATTCTGGACAAGAAATTTGACTGGAACTATAATCTTTTTTAATTTGTATAAGTTGTATTTATAGAGCGTGTTAAACCAAAAAGTCTTCAAAGCGCTGAGCCGAGAAAGAGCTGTATTTGAGGAAAAGATCAAAACCAAGAAAAAAGCTAGGTAGTTAAGCTACTCCCACCAAAGACTAGTTGGCAAATATCCCATCTCTTAACCAGCCTGTGAAAAAACAGGTACGAGTTGATGTTCCTGATATGCTCTGGGAGGAAGTTCCACAATCTAGCAGCCGCTACTCTGAAAGCTCGTTCCCCCACCTGACTATCCTGCATCTAGGTACTGACACCATACCTCTGCCAGCATAATGGTCTACTGGGGGTGTCTCAATTAAAAGCTGTCCTGAGGTAAATCAATCCCTGTGAATGGAGAGCATTATGCACCAAGCAAAGAGCTTTGAAAGACACTCGCTTCAAAATCATAAAATGTAGAAAACAGGTAATATGCTGTGATGTTCAGGTGACATTTACAAATCACTCTTTCCTGTGGCAAAAACCTATTTCATCATTAAAACGCCTCACTTAGGACCCCAATATGCAGTAACACTGTAGTAATCTGGACCACAGAGGTAGATGTGGTTCAAGAGGATTTATTCAGGTAAGTTATAGGATCAGTAATACACCCCCAACAGGAGCAGCCACCAAGCAGCTCAACCCATTCCCAACTGTAATTTCCAGACACCAACATTCCATATTACATCATCCAAAAAGGGTTCCACTGGTGGAGCAGTGGATGACATGAACAGCACTAAAGCTAAGATACAACATATCCTCCTTTCTTCCAGAAGGAAAACAGAAAAGAGAAATATAGAATCAGATGTAGAAACCAGAAGAACAAAATAGAGGGGAAAGAACAGGGGAGAAACAGGGCAGAGGTAGAGCCTAAGGAAACAAACAAGAAACCTGAAGAAACAGATAAACATAACCTGTTTCCCAACCTCCTTTCTATAAATGAGAACAAGTAATAAAGAAAAGAAAGAGAAACCATTAGTAACTACCCTCTGCACCCCAACTGGCCAGGTAAGTATACAAGAGAGCAACCCACATCAGGAGGAAACAAGACAACAAAGAAGAGGAGAAATACAAATGATAACTCACACTTCTCCATCATGTAAAGAAGACAGAATAATAAATAGAGAACAGCACTGGGCTATAGTGTTGACAATAAAACAAAGGGTAAAAATTGAGAGTAAAAGAAAAGCCCAGTGAAACATGACCCTTGCACTAAGGTAATGGGACTGGAACCCAAACTGTACAGGCCCGTTTCATGTAATCCTAGTAGGCCTGAAGAGATAAGGTTGATTCTTTTGATCTGCATGTGCTAGTTAGAATCAGGTCGTGTTAAGCATAAATCGTGGACCATGCTCGAAGGTTTACGACTTAGGAGATAAGCTGGAGGCGGGAATTTGGGGCCCACTTCATGGGTGTCTGTTTGCAGGTGCGAGGGGGTTCCAATCAAGAGAAGTGATGAATAGAGCTCTGTTCTGGGAGACAGGCACAGGCCTGGAGGAGTGTTCAGGAATTTCCTGGGGGGTACCGGCGAGCCGAGAAGAAGCCTGGGAAGCAAGGTCAACGCTAACAAGAGGCCCAGAGGAGTATCAGCATGGAAAAAGCCAGAACCGACACCACGTGAGGGGTGTACGTGAGGGTCGTCTCTGAGGGGCGTTTCTACTGTAATTGTGATTTTGTATTAGGGACAGCACCCCTGGGTGGAGTTAGAGCAGATGGCCTGAGAAACCTAAGAGAGCGGATGGGTAGGCAGATAGAGCATAACTGCGATGCAGAGATTTACAACAAAGACTAAGGGAAAGTGAGTGATCTTCTTTGGAAGTCACCACGGCTGACACCTTTTTTTTTAGGTTAAGATCTTGCTAAGTAGGGATGTCACTTAGTCTAGTGTAGGGACAGTCTAATTTGGATTTTCCTTCCCTTTTGTAAATGTCGCACAAGTTACAATTTGTGTCTATTCTTGCAACCTTGATGATCTTTGAACTAGTTTTGGTGATATTCTTCTGTCGCCTAAGAGCATTTAGAGAATTCATGTTTGTACTAATGCCAGTGTATCTTTTGAACCTTATATTGAGAAGTTTGTATCTCCAGTTATCTTTGGCTTTATAATAAAACTTTTAAAACTCATTCGTAGTAAGTAGTTCTTCAGAGTTGTGCAAAGTCTTAAACTGATTAACCTAGTAGTGGATTGCTTTTTACTCTATGACAGGTAACAAAGGTTCAGTCGACCTGAGTTGGGATCTAGATCTATAGTGATCTGATAAGAGATCAAAAATCCCACGGTAACATATATAAAAGAACAAGTGCAAGGGCACAGTGTTTTGCTCAGCTGCCTGCGGCTGGTGCTGTCATATGTCAGGGTTATAGAATACCAAGTCTACTAAGGGCCTGATTATGAGTTTGGCGGTGCGGGAGTGGACCGCCACACCGGTGGCCCGCTCCAGCACCACCAAACCCGTGTGCGCACCGCCTGCCAGATTACAAATTTAATTTTGTCTGGTGTGCTTTTTATGATGGCCCTACGGCGGTGGCTCTGAAAATAGGCACCGTAATGGGAACGGCAAAAATTGTTCCTGCACGGCATGGGCTGTAAGGTCCATGTTGTACAGGTACTGGGGTGCATACACACAGGGGGCACATGTTGTTTCCCCCTGCATGTTCCTCATGCACATGGGCAACAGGGGGCCCTGTAGGGTTCCCTTTGTTTCAAGACCGCCAGCCTTTTCATGGAGTAAATACATCCATGACACCGCTGGAGGTCCTGAAACTCGTAATATGCATGGCGGTGCCGCAGTGGCACCACCAGCATATTGCTAGCCCCTGACCGCCGCAACACCACCTGGGAACAGCGGTTGTGGTGCTCCAATCGCAGTCCGACTGCCAAAGTTGTAATTGCATGGTCGGACCACCGGTGCGGTGATGGTTGGACCACCACTGCCATGCCCCCACAAGTCTGGCGGTCAGAAATGATTTAAAAAAATTATGCATATGTTCAAAAAGAAAGCTAATTCTGCTGGAATCACAGAGGGAAAAACTTAATTTAAGTAAGCATATGCTGTTCTTGTAATAAGCCAACAAATCTGGTTCATCAAACTGCCACACAATGGCAATATTGACTGGGGAAAACATGAAAGAGGCATACAATGATGAGCAAAGGCGAAACATTCACTGAGGTTGTTAATCAAAGATACACTCTAAACCTGTGAGGTACCTCAAAAATAAAATATGGTCCAAACAAAAAAAACATTTAGTGTGCACCATACAAATAAAACAAACAGTTGTATCCCAAGATTCACCTGCAAACTGTTTGTCCTAAATGACTAAGAAGTGCTCTCTCTTCAGGCCAACTGTTAAAAAAGCCTGATTTTATGAATATATGCAGCTTCACGAGTTGAGGAGCACAAAACCTTGAAATATAAAACATCTACTAATTTGCAATTGAAAAATACTCGATTATTTTACATAGAACTGCTTCAAATAGAACTCTTATTAACACTTATTTTGCACATAAGATAGCAAGATCAATATTTTCATTTTCTAAATGAAGACTTTCACGTCCTTGCTGTTTTAACTTTTGCCTTTATTCAAACATCATGACCAGACAAAATAAGAAGACACACCCACAGAGAACAGCCAACGTGTTTCGTCCCTTTTCGATTGGGACTTCTTCAGGGCTCACATGTCCACACTGTGTTTTCCTCTTATATTTAAAAACAGTATGTCCATCTATTCACTTTTTCTCTTATGTAATTTTCTCACACTGCAGACTTTCACTACATATCCATAAATTCACCCTCTTAAAGCACCTGTCAATATCCATAGGACCTTTAATTTACATGGCCCCTTTCCGCGTAATTGCGCATGAGCGAAGGCGTGCAGTTGCCCCCTCCTTTCCGCGTCAATGAATCGTGTAAAACGCCGAGGTTCAAAACAGTGTAGTGTGCATAGCTTATTCTACAGTTAGTGATGGACAATAGTTTGAATTATCTCTTTTTTAGGAAGTGGCGCTGATTGTATTTAATCCATCTTGTCCATGTTGTAACCTAGCCTGACCCCTTACCAATTTGGTCCTAGATGCGGCTAAATATCTGTTTCTAAAGTTTTCTCAATAAACGACTGCTTAGCAAATGAAAGAAGGATTTACAGTTGTTTTTCAACGTTGAAGGATACAGAACATGGGACAGCAATTGGACAACATTATCAGAAATGACATTGAGTCACTAACACTTCTTGTCACTATAATAACCAGAACGAGGAATAATAGAACACAGATTTTAGAAGGGGTAATCCAAGACAGGGATCGTTTAAAATGTGTCACCCGCTAAAGTACTAGAGGCAGGTCAAAAGCTACTGCAGCATGCTTAGGTGGTGACGCGAGATTGTAACTTTCAATATTATCTGCACCTGCATTCCACTCTGGATGCCATGTGCATAGGTAATTAACCTTTGACAGAAAATAGAACACAAGTTTGTCACGCTCTAGATCTACAGCATTTAGTTCTTCCTGTGGGTGGCGAAACAGCTGCACTTTATTAAGAAAGCAGGTATTGGCTGCAAGTTACACCAACTTTACATGTTTTGGCGAAGGCTGTGGAAGCCATAGTCCTGCCCTTTGCGTGGAGGAGGAGCAAACTAAAACCATGCCTAATCCCTTGCCGCGGTGCACAGTGTAGCATGGTATCGGCGATCCCACACGCTCCAACAGTATTCGCAGATCTGTGCATTGTTGGTTGGTTTTCTGACCTTGCGGTGCTTAATGCATGTCTCCCACACCAAGACCTTTATAGGAATTTGGAAAGTGGGCAACAAAAAATCAGTGAGCACAATAATTTATAAAAGAACCATAACGTAATGAGACAGTATTTGGTCCCTGCTCTGTGGGAGGAACAAATGAGAAAAAAAGGGAAAAAGAGGCAGGACAAACCACTAGCAAGCAAAGATTTTTAAAGGACACTGACATAGACAAATGAAAAGCAAAGTCAAGCAAGGGTGAAGCTGAAACTCCACAAAGCATATAGCGCTGTCTAGGCTGGACCTAAAAAGGGGCATTTGCAGGTAGGTCATCCATCTGACTGGCCGATCATGTTGAGAAACACTTAAATTGTGAATCACTATTCCAGTCACATGGTCCTGTCAGAGTCAGCAGTGTCTACGGACTTCGCTAACTATGCCACAGTCTATTCCGAGACCTGTTAGGGAATCTCAAGTATCCCCTATGGACAATTCTAGATTAGTTTGTTAAGAAAATAGGGCAGAAGCTGGAAGTTTTTCCTAGGTGCCATCTGCAGGTTCTGATGACTGATGGAGTGGCCAAGTCTCAAGGCTACATGTGCTTGATTTGCCCTTTTACCTCTATCTTCTATCACCCTAAAGTTCCTGTCTCTTTAGCTCAGTCATGCAGGTTCTTTTCAATCACAGCTTTCTCCAGTTGTCCCTATTTTGATATCTTCTGTTCCTCCTTAGACCCTTTTCTGTCTTTCATTCTCTTGTTCAGGGTCAACGTCCAATGATGAAAAGTAACTTTCAGGTACCCATTAAAATGAGTGCTTGTGCCCACCAACGACAACGGGCAACCACAGGTAGAAATTAAACACTGGTCCCACCTTGAGATGCAAAAATTACCTAGAGGTGTTGGGTTCTTTACAAATGTTAATCCCTCAATAATGGGAAGGCCTAAACATCTGGAGCTTTTGCTGAACACAGACCTATTTTAACGCAGATAATAGAATTTGATTACATTGTAGAAATGGTTGCTTCTAGCAGCTGGATGAATACAGAAAATATCAGCCTGAGAGCAAATATTAAAGAACATTTTCTTTGTATACCCATGCAGTTATGTAATAGAGCCTGATTTCATTAAATGCAGTGGAAATTTAAATTAAGAAATAATGATTGTGTCTGTGCGCTAAGAATCTCAAAAATTACGAAGCCAAATTAGCAGATACAACTGGCAAAGAAAAAAGGAAATAGGACAGTTAGGGAATAAATCAGAAAAGAAATTCTGCTTTTATTCTTCGGCTAAACAATGCCAGTCTCAAGCCTTTTCTCCTGTGTGGAAAATTCTTGAATTCACGAGTTGTTTTCAAAAATGTCAAACTAAAAAATAAAAGTTTTAAGAAATGTCGACTCATAATTGGCTGCCTCAGCTCAGCAGCAAGGGACTGTCACTTGAAATGTGTAAGATGTGACAGGTCAAGAAACACTGAAGTCGGGATCTAAGGGCATACAGAATGCCCTATAGCAGAGCCAAAACATAATTGTGGAAACTGGTACTATGGAATGGGAAGGTGTCACATTCCTGTGGAACTGTGCTGGGTGAAGAGATGTTATGTGGGAGGATGTTTTCATTGAAATAAAAGAAACTGGGTGCAGCTTGAAGGGAGTGGCGAAGATGGTTCTCCTGATCCTGATTCTGTGAATAACCCTTCTATGAACCAGATTACAGTGGAGCCTCTTCTTTTGTTAAGAAGACTTACTTTTCAACAATAATGTTTAATTTTCTCGGTTACCAATGAAACATCAGTCTTTCTCACATCAACACAAAGGCTAAAAATCATCTGTCCCTGAAGGAAACTCCAATAGAGCGGTTTCAAATGATTTCCTGGCACAAAGGTGGCTCTTATGAATTTAGTGTGACTGCCGGCAGAAAAATATATCCTGCCAAGCTTGGTGTACAGAAGATCAAGAAGTAGGCATGGGCATCTACACATATATGTGATAGATTGCTCATGTGTTTGTGTGGGCGTTTGTGGGTCTCATTAAGAAAAGTTTTACAAAAAACTGAACATAGTGCAATGTTCACAATTTTCAAAGACATTGGCAAAAAGCAAATACTTTTACAAGCAGTTCTGGAGGTGGACTCATTAAATCTATTTCAATATGTTGTGGTTTGTGTAGAGAGCCACCCGGGCTCTCCACTACTTTGTTTTATTTCACTGTTGTGCACGCACTCCTACGGCCGGGCTCGACCTGAGGAGATAAATAAACGGCGGAAGACCGCTCGGGGAATGCCTGCCAGAGTACCAGTGACCAGTGTGTGCCTATAATCATTGAAGCATTGCGTAGGCTTCTGATACCCCTAGGGCCCGCCGCACTACACTGGCGATGAGGCCGGTCGTACCCCAGTGCATCATCTCTGCCAGGCGAGGAGCGTGCGGAGCCCACCCGAGACACTTCGCTATCTGAGGAACCGGCTTCCTGCTCCCTGCTGTAGAGAGCCACTCGGGCTCTCCACTACAATGTATCCTTTCCCCCACGCACGCACGCACAACCCCGGGGCGGGCTCGCGCCGGGGTATAAATAAACATGCGGAAGACCGCTCGGGGTCTTTCCGGCTAACCTTCAACTGGTGTCAGTGTCCCCTCATTGCCGGCATCTCAGTGCCACGTGGTAGGCCTCACCTGCCACTCTACACTGGCGACGAGGCGGTCGTTTGCCACGCGTGCCCGCCGCCTCCTGCACGTCCTGCTGCGAGTGCTCCTGCAGCAGTGCCCAGCCTCTCCTGCACGCCGTGCCCCCGTGGCCCGAGACCCGCCCACGCGTCACCCGTGAGGGTGCGCCTTCAGCTGGCGGGACTCGCGGTGCTGGTGATCGACTTTCACTTCCTGCGGGTGAGTGTTCCTTCTGCCCCGCCTGCGCGCGCTCACCGCGCTCCCCTCGTCTCGCCGGCCGGCGAGAAGAAAGTGCACCGGCAGGACCACGTGACCGCAGCCCGGAGCAGGCCCGCCTCTCTCCAGACAGCCTTCGAGCGACGCCTCTACAGCGTGTGCGCGCGGGGCTCCGCGCTGCGCTCTGCTCTCGTCCATCTGGCCCGCGCCACACACACGGCTCCATCAAGCATTGGCAAATACAATTCGGGCCCCGCTCTTGCCTGTGAAAAGTAACATTTATGAGGCCTGGAACCCTACAGTCAAGGCTGAACTCAAGAGGCATTGGCAAATGCAATTCGGGCCCCGCTCTTGCCTGTGAAAAGCAACATTTAAGAGGCCTGGAACCCTGCAGTCAAGGCTAAACACAAGACAAGGAGAAAACACAAGAGACACACACAGCAGCACGGGGTACCAGCAGACAACAAACCCCTGGCGCCCCACTTCAAGCACAGCCACGACCCCGGAAAGCACCAAACCTCCTCACACAGAGCCTCACCATGAGTCTAGACGCAGGTGCGGCTCAAGACGGAGTTGCTCAGCCACCGCCACCTGCAATCCTCCCACAGGCCAACGCCCAGGCGGGAAATCAAGCCCCTGCTGGGCCCACTAATCCTGCACAGCCTGCCCACCTGCATGCCGGCGCAGCGCCCATCCCGCCGTTCAGCGAAACGTCGGACCCAGCAACGGCCGCGCTCCGATGGAGAGCGTGGGTCGGACGCCTCAACCTGTACTTCAAGGGAACCAGAGAAACTGATGGGACGGTAAAGAGATCACTGCTCATCCTCTATGGGGGACAAGAAATCTACGACCTGTTCGAATCGCTCTTGAATACCAGATCCGAGGACGACTACGATGCCGCCGTCGCGGCCCTAAACGCCCATTTCGACCCACAGCTAAACAATGACTTCGAAAAATTCAAGTTCAAGCGTGCCTGGCAAACTGAATCCGAATCCGTCGACATGTACTATGCTCGACTCCGTCGACTTGCAAGCACGTGCCCGTTCACCGACCCCAGGGAAGAAATCAGGGATCAAATAATTGTCGGATGCAAGTCGAAGCTGCTAAGAAAATTAATCCTCAGGCAGCCAGGAATATCGCTCGATGAGATACTCGTCCTGGCCAGATCACATGAACTGTCCGATGCCAGGGCTGAAGAGATGGAGGTGGCATTGCGCACTCCAGTCATTACTCCGACGACGGCGCGAACCCCGACCATCAAGGAAGAGCGGGTGGATGCCATTCACAGGCGATTCCCGCCGGTGAGGCAGCGACAAGGCCCTCCACGGACCAACCGCTGTGGGTACTGCGGAGAAGATCACCCGGCTGCCGCCACGTGCAGCGCCAGAGGCAAGACATGCCTCAAGTGCGGGCTCCTCAACCATTTTGCCGCCGTTTGCCGGGGAGGCAAATTCAAGTCAGCAGGACCACGTGCCCGAGCGGTGACGCAGCGGATCCACCAGCTATCACTCGATCAGGAGCGACCCCCGCCAGACACCGAAGCACAAGACCGACGGCCCAGGTACGAGGACGATGAAGATGACGAGGTATACATCGTCTCCTATGTCAGCCGAGCATCTACGAAACGAAGGCCACCGCCCATGTGCTCCATCACCGTTGACGGGACGAACGTCAACGCGCTGATAGATACCGGAGCGTCCGTCAACGTCATGGACTCGGAACAATATTACAGCATGTCCCCGAAGCCGATACTGGCACCGTCTACGGCAAGAATATACACTTATGGAAGTACGGAACCGCTCCCTCTCCGAGGAGTAATCCAAACCACAGTAGTCAACGGGGAATACTCCACAGGGACCAAATTCCATATCACAGAAGGCAAGAAAGGCACCCTCCTGAGTTGTCACACCGCAGAAGATCTCGGCCTGGTATTCTTCGCCAACCAGGTGCACCAAGCACATGCGGATTTCATGCTAAAAGACTTCCCCGAGCTGTTCAAAGGCCTCGGCAAACTCAAGGGGCGGAAGTTCAAACTCCACATAGACACTACCGTGAGGCCCGTCGCACTCAGGCATAGACGGGTACCCTTCAATCTCCGGCCACAAGTAGAAGAGGAGCTACGGAAGCTCGAAGAGCTGGGGGTGATCGAGAAAGTGTTGGGACCGACACCCTGGGTCTCCCCGTTGGTCGTCGCCCCCAAGCCGAAGCAGCCAGGAGCCATTCGCCTATGTGTGGATATGAGACTCCCGAACACCACCGTCAAGCGCGAGAGGCATATCACCCCCACCATGGAGGATATCATAGCCGACCTCAACGGAGCGAAGTGGTTTTCGAAGCTGGACCTCAACTCAGGTTACCACCAGCTAGAGTTGGAGCCAGCCAGCAGATACATTACCACCTTTTCGACGCACGTAGGGCTGCGTCGCTACACCCGGCTAAGCTTCGGCGTGTCATCGGCAGCCGAGGTTTTTCAAAACGCCATTCGTGAGGTGCTGTCAGGACTGACAGGTGTCATCAATCTGAGCGATGACATCCTAGTATACTCTTCAACCCTCGAGGAGCATCACACCAACCTGAGGGCGACCCTGCAGAGGCTTGCCGACAGCGGGCTGACTTTGCATCGGGCCAAATGCGCTTTCTACCAAGAAGCAGTGGACTTTTTCGGATACACATTCACCAGGGAAGGCCTCAAAGTGGACCCAAGGAAAGCGGAGGCGATCAAAGCTGCCAGCACACCTCGAAACCCAACTGAAGTGCGCAGTTTCTTGGGCATGGCCACGTACTGCGGCCGGTTCATCCCGAACCTGGCTGCCATCGCGGAACCCCTCCGAGCTCTCACCCGAACTGATCAGAAATGGGACTGGACCGCGTCCGCAAACAAAGCGTTCCAGAACATCAAGGCCAGTCTCCTGGACAACACCACTATGGCCTATTTTCAGCCAAGGAGAAGAACCGAACTGATTGTGGATGCCAGTCCCGTGGGACTAGGAGCCGTTCTCTTGCAAGAGTATGGTCCGGAAGAATGGAGACCAGTCGCCTATGCCAGCAAAGCACTGACAGACACAGAAACCAGGTACGCACAGATAGAGAGGGAGGCCCTAGCAATCAAATGGGCCTGCCAGCATTTTCATCTCTACCTCTGTGGACAGGAATTCACCGTGGTCACGGACCACAAGCCTCTCCTACCCCTCTTCGCTGGGACCTCAAGATTGGCTCCCCCACGGATCGAACGGTGGGCCGTCCAGCTACAGGGCTATCGCTTCAAAGTTGTGTTCCGGCCTGGGGCTCACAACCCCGCCGACTACCTGTCACGGCACCCGGACGTCACCTCACAACTGCCACCCACCGAGGACGGAGAGGAAGTGGAGGAGATCGTGCACATGGTCACGCAGGCCGCGTGTCCCGACAACATGACCCTCAAGGAGATTGGGGACGCCACGGCTGAAGATGAGACCCTCACGAAAGTCCGCCGAGCCCTCAAGGAAAATCAATGGGCCCGCTTCCTCGATGGTGCCGCTAGCCTCCGTCCCGAAGTCAGCCATGCGAGACAGCAGCTATGGCACAATCGCAGTGAACTCAGTGTGGGAGAAGAAGGAGTGATCCTGCGAGGACACCTCCTCGTCATGCCAGAAAGCCTTCAACAACGAGCGTTAAGCCTGGCACACGTGGGACACCAAGGCATGGCTAAGACGAAGGCGCGTCTACGGAGCAAGGTGTGGTTTCCAGCGATGGACAGCCAGGTGGAGGCAATGATACGGTCCTGCCATGCATGCACGATCACCGGGGGCGAACCCTTTCCAGCACCGGTAATCACGGAAGATGCGCCTCGGGCTCCCTGGACCCAACTCAGTATTGACTTTGGCAGCTTCCCGGACGGAAGGCATATGTTGGTGCTGGTGGATTCCTTCTCGAAATTCCCCATCGTGGAAATCGTCGCGTCCACCGCTTTCCCACACGTTAGAAAGGTGCTAAACCGAGTGTTCGCCACAATGGGACTTCCCGAGGAAATTAAGTCAGATAACGGACCTCCCTTTCAAGGGCGAGAATTCCAATCATACCTGGAATCCCTCCGAATCAAGCATAGAAAGATCACCCCGCTGTGGCCTCAAGCCAACGGAGAAGTGGAGAGGCTGATGCGGACAATAAACAGAGCCCTTCGGATAGCGGTGGACAATGGGGAAGATCTGGAGATAGCCCTGGATCAGTTTCTAGGAGCCTATCGGCAAACGCCGGACTCGACGACAAAGTGCGCCCCGGCTCACGTACTGTTCAAGCGGGCCCCCAGAGACGGCATACCCACTGTGAGTGCGTGGGTGCCGGCAGAGAGAGATGCCGAGGCCACCCAGGCAAGGAGACTGGCCACCAACGCCAAAGCAAGCCTGCATCGCCACGCCAAAGAATCGGGCCTCAAAGAAGGGGATGCTGTGGTCGTCAAGGATCGCTATCCAGGATGGAAGTTTCGAACACCGTTTGAGCCCGAAGTGTGGAGAGTAGAAAGGGTTCAAGGGACAATGGTCACAGCCAGGAGAAACGGGCAAACCGTCACACGAAACATATCATGCTTCAGGAAGGCAACGGAAGCAGCCGTGGGGCACCAGCGAGCGGAGGAAATGGAAGAGGAAGAGCTGGTGCTGGAAGATGCAAGCTGCCCTAGGTCCCCGTGTTCTCTGCCAGGACTGACACGCGGAGAGAGTCAACCGAGGCCAGTGCCACCCGGCCTGGGCGCCGAGCGGAGTCAGCCAAGGGCCTCAGAATCGAGCGAAGATCCGAGGGCAACCCCGGCCGGGGCTGTCGAACCATCAGGGATCCGAAGTCGTCGCTACAGCCTGAGGCCCAATCCGGTGCCCAGCCAACGGCTGAGAGACTTTGCATGGACATCTCCGTGAACTGTTGTTTGAATGCCCGGGAGCAGAAAGAACTAAAACAAAGGAGGGATGTAGAGAGCCACTTGGGCTCTCCACTACAATGTATCCTTTCCCCCACGCACGCACGCACAACCCCGGGGCGGGCTCGCGCCGGGGTATAAATAAACATGCGGAAGACCGCTCGGGGTCTTTCCGGCTAACCTTCAACTGGTGTCAGTGTCCCCTCATTGCCGGCATCTCAGTGCCACGTGGTAGGCCTCACCTGCCACTCTACACCTGCCAGGTGAGGACCGCGGCGGAGCCCACCCGCGATGCTCCGCTATCTGAGGAACCCGCTTCCTGCCACCTCTCACTGTGCCGCCCACAACCTGGGCTGTGTCTCCCGTACCCTGTCCTGCGCTGCTGCAGTGTCTCCTGCTCTTCCCCCAGCACCGCGACTCATCCCCTGCTTCTTGTGAGGCCACTAGAACGTCCTGCACCCACCAGTGCTTCCCTGGACTGTCGGGAGCGTGCCTGGTCAGGCAGTGCATACGGGGAGAGGATCATCACAAGCCGGCATGTGGTGAGTCAGCCGGCCCCGTAGCCTGCTCCCCCGGTGGCGCACAGTGAAATTGCAGGCCTGTGGGGAAGAAGGCAGCAAGTGAATCCCTCCACTTGTCCTGTGTTGCCCCATCTTCTGAGGGGGAAGCAGCTCTGCCAGCACACATCAAGGGTTGGCCTGGGAACCCTGCCCCACTGCCAACACCACCTCAGAGGGAGACCCAAGGGACCTTGTGCAGCCCATAGAGGGGAGAGTGCCACCAAGACCCCCACACTGGTGAAAGTGAAGGACAAGTGTCAATCAGCCCTACAGTCTACAGTGGCTGTTCCACATCAACCTGAGGAGCAAGCCCAGTGCTTCACCAGGCCCATCCCACACGTGGATACACAGCGGCACAGATCGTGCATCCAGGACCCCTAGTGTCAGCACAGCAACACCGCACTCGCGCCCAAGCGCGCTCATGTCATGACCATAGCAGACGCATCGGGCCAGCAGGTCGAAGTGTTCAACCCACCCATGGGAGCCTATGCACCACCTCCCATCCACAGTCACACAGGTGTCTCCCAGCTACCGCCATTCAGCAAAACCACTGACCCTGCCACGGCAGCACCACGATGGAAAGCGTGGATTGGAAGGCTGAACATCTATTTCAAAGGCACCAGAGAAACGGATGGTACCATAAAGAGTTCTCAGCTCATATACTATGGTGGCGCTGAGATCTACGATCTTTTCGAAACCCTGCTAAACACAGGTAATGATGACGACTACGAGGCAGTGGTTGCCGTGCTCAACATGCACTTCGACCCGCAACTTAACCCCGACTTCGAGCGGTTCAAGTTTAGACAGGTGTCGCAGTCAGACACGGAGTCTGTGGACATGATTTACGCATGGCTGCATAGGCTAGCCAGCACGTGCTCCTTCCCTGATCAACGGGAGGAGATACACGACCAAGTCATCCAGGGATGCCACTCGACACTGCTGTGGAAACTGATACTTCGACAACCAGGGATCTCGCTAGACAAGATCCTCATCCTGGCCAGGTCTCATGAGCTGTCAGATGTCTGGTCTGGCTAGATGGAAGCTGCTCTGCACAAGTCTGCAGCAGAGATACACGTCCCACGATATGTGCCCGTCAAAGAAGAACAGTGCCCCGCGATGGCTTGCCAGACACTGAGGACGACAACCGGAGGAACATGCGGCAACTGCAGAGAGGACCACCAGGCGACAGTAGTGTGTGGAGCAAGGGGGAAGACGTGCTCTCACTGCAGGAAAATAAACCACTTCTCAAAGGTGTGTCGCAGTAGCTGGTCCCAGCAGGCCCCTCAAAGATCCCCAAAACCATCCTGAGGGACTTCCCAGCGCTGTTCACTGGGCTTGGCAAGGTGAAGGGGAAACGGTTCAACCTTCACATAGACACCACGGTGAGGCCCATCGCCCTAAGGCACAGGAGAGTGCCGTTCAATTTCCGCCCACAAGTGGAAGAAGAGCTGACGAAGCTGGAAGACCTCGATGTCATCGAGAAGGTGTCTGGCCCGACTCCAATAAGCCGGGTCTGGTGGCTCAGTAGACTAATGAGTCTACTGCAGGGCCCTGTGTTTGACCTCATGGTCACAGGTTCAAATCCCGGCGGGTCCACTCAGCCTTTCATCCATCTGAGGTCAATAAAATGAGTACCATTGAGTTGGGTAACAACAAACATCTGTTATTCAGTGCCAAGATACCTGTAGTGGTGAACGAGCGCTTTACAATCACACGTTATGTTATGGGTGTCCCCGCTGGTCGTGGCTCCCAAGCAGCCTGGAGCCATCTGGCAATGTTTTGACATTAGGCTCCCCAACCTGGCGGTCAAGAGGGAATACCACCTCACGCCCACGATGGATGACATTGTTGTGGATCTGAATGGAGCCAAGTGGTTTTCAAAGCTAGACTTAAATGTGGGTTACCACCAGTTGGAGCTCGAACCCAAGAGCAGATATATCACCACATTCTGAACTCACGTCGGAGTCAGGAGGTACTAGAGACTGAGTTTTGGGGTGTTGTCGGCAGCCGAGGACTTCCAGAAGGCCATCAGTGAAGTACTGTTAGGTTTGCAGGGTGTCATCAACCTGAGCGACGACATCCTGGTGTTCTCCAACACCTTGGAAGAACACCACATTCACCTCTAGGCTACCCTACAGCGGCTTGAAGATTGCGGTCTGACCCTCCACAAAGCAAATTGCTCATTATACCAGGAGTCAGTCGACTTCTTCAGGTATGTCTTCACCAGGGAAGGGCTGCAAGTGGACCCCAAGAAGGCTGTGGCCATACAGGTAGCTAGCACCCCAAAGACCCCTACGGAGGTTCACAGTTTCCTCAGTAAGGCAAACATACTGTGGCAGATTCATCTCTAATCTGGCCTCACTGTCAGAACTACTTCGCATCCTCACCCGCAGTGACCATATGTGGGACTGGACCGTGGCCGCTAATACTGCGTTCAACAACATCATAAGCTGGTTTTCGATGCCAGCCCAGTAGGCCTTGGAGCAGTCCTCCTTTAGGAGCACAGTCACAAGACTTGGACGCCAGTAGCGTACGCCAGCAGGGCACTATCGGACACTGAGACCAGGTATGCCCAATTGAAAGAAACGCGTAGGCCTCATTTCCCCAATCTACAGAAACTCTTGGGCTTTCGATTGATTGAGCCTGGAGTACACTAATGTACATTACTATTAAAAAATTCTTTTTGAAAACCTAGAACGGGTTTGTAAATAGAAGAATGTACATACAAAATATTCAAATCAAAGTGGTGTTGTAAATATTTGTAGATTTTGGTATTTTCTCTCACTTGTTTCCCACCTACACTTTCCCTCCCCCCCTCCACTCTTCCTCCCAAGAAGTGGCGTATGATTGATGTGGTTGCATGTGATATGTTTGACAATTGAGCGAATGCTTGTAAAGTAAACCCTTGTTGTTATTGTATATGTCCTTTTGTATATTTCTTCGCGAAAACAAAAAAAAGTGAAGTTAAATGTTGCAAATACTTCTTTGAATAAAATACTATTAATTAGTCAATCCCCTCTTCTGATTTTCCTTTCAGATTTGTGGTAGTCATTAGTTGTTGCTTTATCATGTATATCAGTACTGGCATTTTCATTTTGTTGGTTAATATTAGGCTCAGCCTTACTGATTAGAGCCAGCCCCCTGTTGTTCCTTCTGATATTAGCGGGTCTAGGCCCGCGAGGTTAGTAGCTTTGCCCCATTTAGTCTGGGGTTTAGGGAGATTGATTGCCCCTTTCACATTGGGTGTTGAATTTATTGATTGTTTTCAACTCCACAGTTTTCTTGTTTTATTTTGTAATTAATATTTTGGTAATTTCTTTCTTTTTTCTTTTCTTTCACTTTTTCCCACACCCTAGGTGATGGCAGAGAAAGACACATTCACTTATTCGGAGGACCACATTAAGAACCTTCTAAGCGATCCGCCAGTTTTTTCATCTGTCTCCCTGAGTATATCTGCTACATCTAATAATGAGTCTGACAAATTGATTAGATTGAAAAAAAGACAGATCAGAACTGACCTCCACGGCCACTTCCTGTTACAACATCTTAGAGAAGGTACCATCCCGGGAGGGTTACAGATTAAAAACATCCCAGTGATATTCACTGAAGATCCTATTTTTAAGAAAGGTTTCTCTATGATAGAAACCAAATGCAGTAGAGATCTTATGGTCTTAACTGTTGAAACTGCAGTTAGGATCTCCAAAGAAGAACTTAGTGAGATCGCCAAACTAGAAGCAGAGATCAGCACTAATCCAGCTATAGCTGATGCCAAAGCACTGTTAGAAAAAGTAGACAAAGAGATACAAGAGTTCAAGGATTTTACGGTTACACAGAAAACAGCCCAATTTGAGAAAGACAAGAAAGGCTTCTCATTGGAGAACGTATATCCATACCTACAGTCTGACTTTTATTCCAAACCAGACTCTAGACGTTATCTTTCTGAGAATCAGGGGAGATCAAGGAAAAAATTCATCTCGTTTTCAGAAACTTCCTCATCAGGCACAGATAGTGACACAGGCAGCAACTACAGTCGTCAAAATAGAAATCGAAATTGGAATTCGAACCGACAGCAGTCAAACCAACCTTCGAATCCTTTTTTATCGAGGGGCCAGACGCGACCCAGGGGCAGGGTAAGATACACCATCCCTTGGGAAATGAAAACTCGCAGCCAACAATACAAAAACTAGATATTTCACCTATCTTTAATCTTTCACAAAAAGTGCTCACTAAAGCAGAGGAAAGTATACTGGCCAAAGGATTGACTTTTGTCCCGTCAAAAAAGACTGATTTTGTCAAACTCAAAACCGAGTTCATCGAGTTTTGCAGGAAACTGAGATTGACTATGTTTTTTACTGATAACCCCATACAGCGTTCTGTTGAGGTTACAGGTTTAAGAAATAAATCCACCTTTTGTCCCCCCACTAATAAGATCCCAAAACAACTTGTAATCTTTGAAAAAACAGTGTTGTCCGCCATCTCTGCTATGGAAAAGGACAAGAAATTTGTCAAATATAACACCACAAAAGACCAAATGTCTGCACTTACCAACTTAAGAAATGATGACTCGGTCATAATAAAGCAGGCCGATAAAGGCGGCGCAATAGTCGTATGGGATGTCAATGATTATACCGCCGAGGTAATGAGACAATTAGAAGATCATAACTGTTATCGCAAGATAGGAAAAGATCCTACTAAAGACCTACAAAACGAACTCTTTGCTTTAATTCAGGAAGGCGTAGAGCAGGGTTTTGTCGGACCTAAGGAAGCAGAATATCTTAAAATTAAACATCCCAAAACACCCATGTTTTATGCTTTACCTAAGCTCCACAAAGATCAGAACCGTCCGCCAGGTAGACCCATCGTGGCAGGATGTGGTTCTTTGCTGGAACCAACAGCAAAATATGTTGATTGCTTTCTTAAAGAATTCATGGGAAAGGTGGTTTCCTACTTACAGGATACAACTGACTTGATCAATAAGTTAGAAAATATCGACTTCAATGAAGGGACGGACACATTGGTCACCCTTGATGTCACGTCCCTATACACGCAGATCCCTCAGGATGAAGCGGTGGCAGTATTAACCTTTTTTCTTGACTCCAGACCTAGACCCATGAGAGTACCCACTAAGTTCCTAGTTGACCTCGCATCTTTTGCATTGAGAAAAAACTACTTCTGCTTCAATAATGAATTTTACTATCAAATCAAAGGGGTAGCTATGGGCTGCCCCTTTGCACCAGAGCTGGCTGTACTCTTTATGTCGTTGTATGAAGACACCTACATACACCATAACAACCCATATAGCCACCATATAGGCATATGGCTTCGTTTCATCGATGACATTTTGATGGTGTGGACTGGAGACAGTAACAGCCTGTCCCTTTTCCACCAATGGCTAAATGCCAGAACACCGGACATTCAGTTTAGTTTGACACACTCGCCCACCCGTATCTCCTTCTTGGACGTTGAGGTATTTCCCAAGGAAGGTAGACTGGCCACTACACTCTTCATTAAATCTACCGATCGCAATAAAGCCTTATTGTTCGACAGCAATCACCCTAGGAGCCTTAAGGAGAACCTCCCTTATGGTCAGTTTCTGCGGGTCCGCAGAAACTGTACATATAATGAAGATTACCAACACCATGCAGACAACCTAATATCCAAATTGTGTGATCGTGGATATCCTAAAAAATTGGTAAAAAACTGCATGAGGAGAGCTAAGTACACTCCTAGAGAGACTCTCTTAGAACGAAAAGAAAAATCATCGATGCAACGACAAGTGTGCGTCACAACCTTTTGCCCTAATGCAAACCAACTCAAACGTGTAATTACACAGAATTGGCATTTGGTTAAGGATTTGGATGCGAGTTTACAACAACCCCCCCTCTTTGCCTTCAAAAAGGAAAACAGTGTTGCAAACTATGTTGTAAGAGCTGCAATGCCGACTAAAACGCAACCCACACTGCGCCACCTTATGGGACTCCCTCCCGTCCTAGGACATCATAAGTGTGGCACGTGCGTATGCTGTGACTCCACACTAGAAGGGTCACTATTCCAACATAATGGAATATCTTGGAAGCATAATACGTTCACAAATTGTAAATCTAAATTTGTAGTGTACGGTATAAAGTGTCCCTGCAACAGCCTTTACATCGGAAAAACTAATCAAGAAGTACGCCAGCGCATCAGCCAACATAAATCAAGGTTGAAAAGAAATGTTGAAAATGCACCCCTTGTAAATCACTGGACTCAAATGCAACATCAGATCAGTGATCTACGGTGGACAGTCATATCTAAAGTTGAAAAAAACTCGCGGGGTGGCGACTGGAACTTAATGCTGTCTAGAAGAGAAGCATTACTTATCATTAAATTTGATACAGCATTGTCTGGTCTAAATGAACTGAATGAGATCTTCAAATTGTGAATATACTGAATCCTTGGCTACCTTCTATCCTGTAGCCACACCGCTCATGTACTCTCATTTATTAGAGACCTTCCATCAGTATAATGTGCCGTATTCGGGCTACTAAAACTAGGGCACCTTTGGTGCGCCCTCTTAGTATCCCCCGTTTTCCAAGATATCACTGTGCTTGACTGCTTATCATCTAGCGCCCCTCACATATTTACCAAACTTCATAATTATAATTTTACGCGTTTTTCACTTTTGAAAACGTGTTTATATTCTCACTCTAATCGCCCTCCTCCTTTTTCTCCCTCCGCCCACTGTTGGGCGTCCTCCTAATCACCGCGCCTTCCTTTAAAAGCACACTTTCGCTGTACGCGCGTTCTGCGCATGCGCGAATGATTAGTGCCGGTTGAGACGCCACCGCTGCGGTCGGATTTACAGCTTGACGAAGTAAGTTTCAAGACCCTTTCTCCTTAGCTCTTAAATTTATGCTGGTGAACCCTTTTGGCCAAGCACTTGTCTGACATTCTTGTTATGTTTCAGACGCCCATTTCCCCATCTCTGATATGGATGCAGTATAAACCCTTGTTTCATGTGAGTTTTTACTTAACTTGGGTTACTACCTGCGCCCTCAACATACTGTTTGGGTCCTGATTTCTTTTTCTTTTTCTTGATTTCCTATTAGTAACGCGTTTTCACTTGATGTCAGCATACAACAACGCTTTGAACTAACTAACATCATTATTCTATTGACTGGAGAACCCTTTTCAAACAACCAGGTGAATATGCATGACTCTTGCTGCTTCTACTTGACGTGTAGGTCTTTATTCCTTTCTCATTCCATGTTCCTACACTTTATTCCTCAGAAATCCTTAATGAAGACAGTTCCTTCTTTTACCCTACCTGGGTATATTTACTACTCGGTCAAGATTTCAGCGTTATAAACTCCAGGCATCCTCTTATTTTGGTAAGAAGATTAATTGAATATGCTAGATTGGCCACTTCTAATGCTGATAACAGTGTTAAGACCTTCCTGATACACTATGCTTCCTTTTCCACTCACAGTGCTCTGACCAACCTTTAGAGCATCGCTCCTGTCAGCTTCCCCTGACCCGCTAATAATAAGAAAAAGGACGTGACATTAATGGGTAAGTTCATTCCGCTATACCCTCCATGTCTACACAGGGCCTTTTGACCTATAAAAAAGCTCATACGCTTTTATCCTGCTTTACAGGCTTCTTGGGCGATTAGGTACAATATAGTGCCACCTCATAAGGATCATTTACAATAGGACATCCTGACCACTTGCATTAACAGGTAAAGTACACTAATAATGGCTTTCCTTTGTCCAGCCATTATAGTACTTAGACAGGTAAATGCTAGATGCAGACACTTATTAGTCAAGCACCTCGAAATACGGCCCCAATACGTTTGAAATTTCTGGCTGTTGTATCGCTTGGTGGGACGCTTATGTAGGTCCCCATTTGTTTTTAATTGCACCATTTGAAATGTGACTGACTCTGTGCAAGGTTGTGATTATTTCTCCTTTCTCCTTCTTGTTTCCTTTTCTATCTATAGGAACAACTCTCGGCCCTGAAGAGAATCCCCCATAATCCAAGTGGGATTCGAAACGCGTAGGCCTCATTTCCCCAATCTACAGAAACTCTTGGGCTTTCGATTGATTGAGCCTGGAGTACACTAATGTACATTACTATTAAAAAATTCTTTTTGAAAACCTAGAACGGGTTTGTAAATAGAAGAATGTACATACAAAATATTCAAATCAAAGTGGTGTTGTAAATATTTGTAGATTTTGGTATTTTCTCTCACTTGTTTCCCACCTACACTTTCCCTCCCCCCCTCCACTCTTCCTCCCAAGAAGTGGCGTATGATTGATGTGGTTGCATGTGATATGTTTGACAATTGAGCGAATGCTTGTAAAGTAAACCCTTGTTGTTATTGTATATGTCCTTTTGTATATTTCTTCGCGAAAACAAAAAAAAGTGAAGTTAAATGTTGCAAATACTTCTTTGAATAAAATACTATTAATTAGTCAATCCCCTCTTCTGATTTTCCTTTCAGATTTGTGGTAGTCATTAGTTGTTGCTTTATCATGTATATCAGTACTGGCATTTTCATTTTGTTGGTTAATATTAGGCTCAGCCTTACTGATTAGAGCCAGCCCCCTGTTGTTCCTTCCAATTGAAAGAGAGGCACTGGCAATAAAATGGGCGTGCCAGCATTTTCACCTGTACTTGTACGGACATGAATTTCAAGTGATCACTGACCACAAGCCACTGAACCCACTATTTGCTGGGTCATCGAAACTGGGCTGTGCAGCTACAGGCCTACAACTTCGAAGTTGTCTTCCGTCTGGGTGCATCCAATCCGGCGGACTACCTCTCAAGGCACCCTGAGTCCTTTGTCCTGCGGAGTCCACCGGTGGATGTATCGAACTCTGAACCCTTTAGTAAATTGATCTCTCAGGAGGCATGCCTCACCGCCATGGCGCTAGAGGAGATCGGACAAGAAAATGGAGGAAAACGAAACACTGGTCAGAGTGAAATCCATCCTGCTGAGCAATGGATGGGCACATTTCCTGAACGGGGCTCAGGCACTCGGAGCCGAAGACAGCCACGCTCAGCAACAGATCTGGCAAATGCGCCATGTACTAAGTGTGGGAGACCTGGGTGTTGTTCTAAGGGGACACGTCATCATAATCCCGAAGAGACTGCAACACTGGATTCTCCAGCTAGCCCACTTCAGCCACCAAGGAATGGCGAAGACTAAAGCTAGACTTTGGAACAAGGCTTGGTTCCCAGCTCTAGATGCCATGGTGGAGGACATGGTGAGACAATGTCACACTTGCATCATCACTGGTGGGGACCCGGCGCTGGCAATCACTGAAGAACCAAGCAAACTCCTGTGGACCAAGGTTAGCATCGACTTTGGAAGCTTTCCGGATGGTGGCAACATGCTAGTGCTGGTTGACTCCTTCTCAAACTTTTCGATAGTAGAGGTGGTGACATTTACAGCATTCGTGCATGATCGAAGATTCCTTGAGAAGATCTTCGCACTCATGGGGTTACCCGATGAAATACGTTCAGACAATGGACCTCCGTTCCAGGGCCAGGAATTTCAGGAATACTTGGATAAGAAAGCGATTCACCACCAAAAGATCACTTATCTATGCCCAATAGCCAACGGGGATGTGGAACGTCTTATGCGAACACTCAACCAGGCCCTGCGCATTGCTGTTGATCAAGGTGCACATGCAGAATTGGCACTTGGCCAGTTCCTGGACACCTACAGGCAGACTCCATTAAGCACGACCAAGTGTGCTCCTGCTCATCTGCTCTTCAAAAGACCCCCGAGGGCCAGCATCCCGACTGACCCAACATGGAAACCCCCGGAACGGGACAATGAAGCTGTCCAAGTGAGGAGAACAGCAATGAATTAAAAGGCGAGTGAAGCCCGCAGAGCAAGGGAGCCGCTGTTGAAAGTGGGGGACTGAGTCATGGTCAAAGACAGACACCCAGGATGGAAGATTAGAGCACCATATGAACCGGAACAATGGGTCCTTGTAAAGATTCAAGGGACCATCGTCACTGCTCAGGGAGGGCAGCAAGTTGTCACGAGGAACGTGTCAAGCTTCAAAAAGACGAGTGGGACAGGTGTTTACCAGGAAGAGTCGGAAGGTCTGGAGAACACCCCGAGCCTCACCCCCATTGGCTCTTCGGGACCACTAGTCTCTTTATCCAGTTCCCTGCAGGCAGAAAGCAGAGGGACTGTCCCTGAGGCCAGTGGGTCACGCCAAGGACTTGTGACTGTTTCACCCCCGAACCCTCCAACGGTTGCAGCGAACAGTTCCAACTCCCAGAGCCAGAAGTATGGTTTCCGGCTGAACCTTGCACCCAGCCAGCTGCTGAGAGACTTTGTGTGCACCTCCCTGTAACTTTGAAGATTCCTGATGGACTGTGTCTAAAGAAAAGGATGGATGTAGAGAGCCACCCGGGCTCTCCACTACTTTGTTTCATTTCACAGCTGTGCACGCACTCCTCTGGGCGGGCTCGACCCGAGGAGATAAATAAACCGCGGGAGAGCGCTCAGGGTCTTCCCCCCAGAGTACCAGTGACCAGTGTGTTCCTATAATCATTGAAGAGCTGCGTAGGCCTCTGATACCCCTAGGCTACAGTTTGTGAGTCCAAACATTCCCTGTGTGCCCTACAAATACTAAAATATATGTGGCCAAAGGATACATCTTAGACTGCATTTTTCCTAAATAATTGAAAAAAATACAAGGTTTTCAGATTGAAATATTCTGGACAAGAAATTTGACTGGAACTATAATCTTTTTTAATTTGTATAAGTTGTATTTATAGAGCGTGTTAAACCAAAAAGTCTTCAAAGCGCTGAGCCGAGAAAGAGCTGTATTTGAGGAAAAGATCAAAACCAAGAAAAAAGCTAGGTAGTTAAGCTACTCCCACCAAAGACTAGTTGGCAAATATCCCATCTCTTAACCAGCCTGTGAAAAAACAGGTACGAGTTGATGTTCCTGATATGCTCTGGGAGGAAGTTCCACAATCTAGCAGCCGCTACTCTGAAAGCTCGTTCCCCCACCTGACTATCCTGCATCTAGGTACTGACACCATACCTCTGCCAGCATAATGGTCTACTGGGGGTGTCTCAATTAAAAGCCGTCCTGAGGTAAATCAATCCCTGTGAATGGAGAGCATTATGCACCAAGCAAAGAGCTTTGAAAGACACTCGCTTCAAAATCATAAAATGTAGAAAACAGGTAATATGCTGTGATGTTCAGGTGACATTTACAAATCACTCTTTCCTGTGGCAAAAACCTATTTCATCATTAAAACGCCTCACTTAGGACCCCAATATGCAGTAACACTGTAGTAATCTGGACCACAGAGGTAGATGTGGTTCAAGAGGATTTATTCAGGTAAGTTATAGGATCAGTAATACACCCCCAACAGGAGCAGCCACCAAGCAGCTCAACCCATTCCCAACTGTAATTTCCAGACACCAACATTCCATATTACATCATCCAAAAAGGGTTCCACTGGTGGAGCAGTGGATGACATGAACAGCACTAAAGCTAAGATACAACATATCCTCCTTTCTTCCAGAAGGAAAACAGAAAAGAGAAATATAGAATCAGATGTAGAAACCAGAAGAACAAAATAGAGGGGAAAGAACAGGGGAGAAACAGGGCAGAGGTAGAGCCTAAGGAAACAAACAAGAAACCTGAAGAAACAGATAAACATAACCTGTTTCCCAACCTCCTTTCTATAAATGAGAACAAGTAATAAAGAAAAGAAAGAGAAACCATTAGTAACTACCCTCTGCACCCCAACTGGCCAGGTAAGTATACAAGAGAGCAACCCACATCAGGAGGAAACAAGACAACAAAGAAGAGGAGAAATACAAATGATAACTCACACTTCTCCATCATGTAAAGAAGACAGAATAATAAATAGAGAACAGCACTGGGCTATAGTGTTGACAATAAAACAAAGGGTAAAAATTGAGAGTAAAAGAAAAGCCCAGTGAAACATGACCCTTGCACTAAGGTAATGGGACTGGAACCCAAACTGTACACCCAATGAGGGTAACAATTCGAATGTGCAAAGGGATCTCATTTGGAGACTAAATTGTTTTGCACTATTAGAAACGTAAACCTTGCACTATGGTATGGCGACTAAGTTCCTACATGCTGACATCATGTGATTCCACACACAGTTTTGTTTCCAAGCAAAATCCCTACAACCCTCTCTCACCTCTACTTGAAATTATCAATGCCTTCCCTATTCAAGACATCTTCCAAGAAGTTCTCAAGGCATGGCTCATCCAACCACCTACCCTTCACTGGCAAGATAGTAAAAATAAGTCTAACCACAACGCCAAGTTCACATCAATGCCATACATCTCTTGCACAGTTATCAATCTGAATTCAGATTCATAGCATGCTGCAGGACAGAGAAAGCTACCTTATGATAGGCTATGTCCTCCTGACCATGGATCAAGTGGACTTCTGCCTCTTGACACTGCTGGATCTCTCAGCGGCTTTCAACACCATTGCCCATCCCACCATCCTTCACACCCTTAAGTTTTGATTGGGATTAACTGCCAACATCCTTCACGGGTTCTGCTCCTACCATTCATCTGACACCAGTTTATTCACATGGGCACTTCAGGTCCCAGAAGGATGTCTATCACCTGTGCAGTTCTCCTGGGTTCCATCTTATCCATCATTTTCATCTTCTAAATTGAATTTCTACACACAACGGCATTACATTCATCAATATGCTGACACCACAAACCTTCTTGTAAATCTCCTCTGCTTCAGACATCCAGTGCCTCAGACATGGTCTGCAACTCATTCAGTTCTGAATTTCCAGCATCTGCCTGAAGCTTAATCCCACCAGAACAGAATTCCTGCTATTTGTCAAGAGCAACAAGCAACAACTACTTCAAATCTGGTTCAAACGGATTGAACTTAGAGTGATTTGAATCTCAACTTTCACCTAAAGCCAGGTCACTCAAATTCACCCGATCACCAACCACACCCCAAATGAGCACATCACCTAGAAAACCTATATGGCTTAGTACCAGCTCACTCTACCAAATAAAATGAAACAGTTCCTCTGAGAAAGTGACTACCTGACTCACTTGGACATATGACCATATCACTCTCTCCATGTAGGAACTCCACTGGCTCCCCTTGTGGGCCATCACTATCTTCAAAACCAGCTGCATATTCTACAAAGCCTTCACAACCTGCACCCCCACCTAGCTGGATGACAAGTTGACCACATTCGATGGCTTGGGACACCCTCATCTACCTAGAAGTCCCTCTGACTGGAGACGAAGAACTGCAAAAAAGAAAAAATGAGGCAAAAAGCCTTCTTGATGCATTCAGGCTATGGAATTACATCCCATATCCATCAGAACGGACCCAATCCTACTAGAATTTAGGGATACGCGGTATATACAGCTCTTTAAAAAACACTTAGATCACAGTGCATTAGCTGACCAGTTCCACTCTCAAAGGATAGCTACTCTTCAATCACTTGTGGACTGTATCTTTGCTATTGACCTGATGCTGTTCTCTGTTGCCTTTCAGCTAGACTTGCATTATACAAATACTACAAACATACATATATACATAGCCAGCTAAGTGGCACTCATTTGATCAGGGTCAGAAAGGTGAAAAGTTGCAATGCCCCATCTAAAACTGAACAGAACCCAGAGTCTTGCAGGTTACACATACATCCATTCAGAAGGCACATCATCACACAAGAGAGAACCTGTGCACAAATGGATATCATTTATTGACTGCAGTGATCAATACAACATTCTGGCCTACAGTTACTAACTTTACCTGGGTGCTCACATAACGCAATGCAATTGAGTGCAGTACATGTGGGCTTTTGCAATGGCACTTAACCAAGCGAACCATTGGTCTACATCATCACAAGTGCAAGATTTCAGCCTTTTTCTTTAAACCTCCCACAAGTATCCCCAGGAATCAATATTTCCCAGGTTTAGTTTACATTTAATTTTGAAATAGCACCACATATAAATAATTGCCTTTCAACAATGAGTAAATAAAACAAACCACCTCTAAGAATTATAGTCTAATGGCATATACATTTTTGTTTTACGTCTTGGAAAGGCAACATCCTTTATTGAGGTGTTACACCCCTGAAGCTTTTGCAGATGGGGAAAAGTCATATGCTATTGCTTTACTCTTTCTTCCAGCTTCTTGATAGTAGTGCATGCAATTGTTACGTAACATTGTTTGCTCATTGCATTAGTTGGGAAAAAAACTAGTATAAATATAGACCTGTAAGATATCAATCAGAGAGGACTGGAATAATGCCTAAACTCCAAGTTTAAAACATTTATTCACAACAAACCTTTGTAACTGGGCAACTGGAAATTCCACCTGTAGTGAAGAGACCCATGCCTTCAAGAGATTGCAAACAGGGAAGCTGTACATAAACAGATACACCAATAGAAATGGCATCCAAGGAATGTGTTGTGGGTACATTTCATAACCTGAGCTAGCCACGTTGTCTCAGATTTCCTACATCTCACACAACTCTCTTTGTTCACCTTTGGTAACAAATCCCACACTGGTTCAGGCACTAAAAAGGGTATTAGTTTCTTTCCATGACTGCAGTCGGTTGGCCAGTTCTACCCCTATGGCCATTGTTTGCTAGTGACAAGGAGATATTTCCAGTCTGACAAGGAGTGAACGTGCCCATTAAAGTGATGCATGTTTGATGCTCTCATGTTCCAGGCCTGCATCAGATACATTTTTATAAAACTGTTGGAGTACATTCCCAATTGATAAATAATGATTATTTAGTGGTATTAATAAATAGTGTATGAAACAAACGTTGTTTCATTTAACAGAACGGTGTTTCCTTAAACTGCATCTTGTAATTTAAGATGTGACCAGGTTTTCATTCTTACTGTGTCCACACACAGCAAAATGTGTTCTAAAATATTACTGAATGTAATATGTTTTGAGATCTGTCATAATATGATGTTGTTCTTTGTAAGCTCTAGAGAGAGCCTTCCTCCCAAAATGTCACTGTTCAGCACTCTGCCTGTTCTTCCTACCTGAAACTTAGTGGGCCTAATCAATTCATAAGGCTGTCATTTTTTAAAGTGTAACACGATTTGTACTGACACATCAGATGACATTAGGGTAAATGGGTACTAATTATTATTCATTTAGGAGATGGTATTAGGAACTGTTGAATTTTTTATCCTGTATTGAGATTTGCTGAGCCTATGTATCTTTTTGCTCACCTCATGCTGACTGTAGGACCTGTCTAATTTGCTAAAAAAACAAAAAGAGAGCTCCTTTTGGAGGTGAGTGATAGTAGGTTGCCTGATTCTTAGAGACCAGACTGTCTCTCGCTTAGGACTTAGAAAAAATGTAGACATTACTTTTGAGCCAAGAGCTTTGTCAGAACGTTTGCTGCATCTGGCTATTGATTTTTGCATCATGCCAATTCCCTGTATATGAGATTATTGATTGATTAATCATATTTTTACCTTCTATAATGATCTGAAACTTTATGCAACCTTTGTGGTGTCTGACTCATATCTAACTTAAGAGGCTTATTCATTTGATTATGTTACTTGATATACTGCGATACATACAAATCATCTTCCTTACCATCACCATCCAATTCGTCCTTCTGGTAATTGTCATCTGAAGTGCCCCTTAATAACTCGATTGAACCTCTCAACCTCGCCATTACCTTCTGGGTGATAAACTGAGGGAACTTTATGTTCCACTCCATTGCATTGTAAAAACGATTGCACCTCCGCAGACCGAAATTGTGGACCATTATCTATAATAACTTTTCTAGGTAACCCCCCCCGCTCGAGTCAAGAATCTAAGGTGGAATGTGGGAAGGGAGGTTGGTTACAGTTGATGGGGAAGTGCTGTTAAGGATTGACGTGCCAGGTCAATCCGGCTAACTCCCTTTCAGGGCTGAATAAAGAAGTACTTATTTACTTACCGTTTTCCGAGAACCTCTTTCACAACACGTACATTCCACCTTAGATTCGTGACTCAAGTGCAAGTCAAGAATCTTAAGACAAATAATTCTGATACCAGATCGTGAAACTAGTGGGACATTGAGGGACACGAGAGGGGTGGAGGGAGAAAGGCTGGATATGGACACACATGGTCCTGAGAAAGGGCAATTCATTTTTGGATTCCACAAGTTCAAATAGCCCCAGGGTGAGGTCTAAGCAAATCAGAACATTTCAGCCTGAAATGTGCAGCCTGGTTTGAGTTCCAGGAGCCATGTAACATCTCACAGGCATTACTGGTCGAGCACAGACATTTGATATTACAGGAAACAAGCATTTAATAGTCTAAATTAAAGATGTGTTTTGTGTGATGTCATGCTGGTTGAATTTCATTCCATTGTAAATATGGTGCTTTTTATTTGGATTTTAAAATTGGAAAAAAGGTGTTTCCTTTACCAATTTTTCACAGATCTTCTGAACAAGGCCACAGTGAACCTGTCCACTTGCAGGCAGAGCAGCAAGGAGATTCAGATCATGAATTCAGTTCACATTGGTCCAGTCCACCCTCCATAACTGGTTTCAGTTTACTTCAAATGCCCAGTACTGTAAGTCAATTGCCATCCCGCATTTGTCAGCAGCGTCCTGTGGTTACCTGCGACCTCCACTAAATCACACCTTAAAAATAAACAAAGCGCAGAAATAACATTCCAGGCAAACATGAGTTCCGTCTCCATGGAGAGCATCGTACTCCATGCTTCCTGTTATTAAACCACTAATATAACAATCCGATCCCATTAGATACCATATTGTACATTGCCTTCACTTATCATCAACAAGCTATCTTCAACTTTACGCCTATAAGCATCCACGCATCCAATACTAACCTTATCTACTCTTAATCCAGTATATTGGGGCTTGCAGGTGGGGCCATCTCACCAATGGAGCACTTAGGGGCATATTACCAAGCAATTGCGATAATTATCGCTATGCATGGTTAGCGGGTAAAATTATATCGCCGAGCACCGAGGATTTTTACCGCTGAGATACCTTGATATTATCAAGGTTTATCTCAAAAGCGGTAAAAATCCTGCGAAATGCATGAATATCGCTGAAAAATCTGCGATATTCATGCATTAGCATGACAATGCTCTTCGCCATGTTATCCACGTTCCATTGGATAACATGGCTAAGAACTGCTTTTGGCAGGCGTTAGCTTTTGGAGATATTCACGCTCAGCGTGAATATTTCCAAAAGTAGATAATAGGAGATACCGATGTTAGCGACTGTTTCCAGTCGCTAACATCTTGGCACGCCCACTATGCATGTCATTAGCGATAATTATTGCTGACATGCAAAGTGGGCCCCAATATGATCGCTATCTCCTGCTAGCTGTCGCTAACTGGTGTTAGAGACAGCTAGGTAATAGGGCGATAAAATTATTGATGCTTCAGCTGGAAAAATTCCCGCTAAAGCGGCGATAAGGCCCTTGGTAATATGCCCCATAGTTTTGGGAAACTGCACTTATTTTTCTTCAACAGCCTTCTATCCAGAGCAAGAGAGAGTAAAACAAAAAAAATAGAAGAGAAAGATGGAAAAAGTGACAAACAGAGAACACAGGGAAGAAAAAGAACCTACAAGAGGGAGCTAAAGGGGCAGGATTTATCTGGTTGTGGATTAAAGATACATAAGGGGGAATCAAGGATACCTAGGCTAGGTATTCCACACCCCGACCTTCAATTGGGCCCCGAAATCTCCTCTTTCACAAATTAAGCACAGGTTACAGGAGGCCTTAATTGTACCATAATGCTGAGAGCCACTTGACTAATGAATACCCAACATAGTGGCATTTCGTCTTTAGAATACCAGTATTACTTTCTGCTCTCAAAGGTAGAGTACTGATTCAAGCATATATAAATTCACCAGTCCTTTTAGAGACATTAGCCACTTTCACAGCATTGGTTGCATTACCACACTTACACTATACTGATGGCAAGTTTTCTCGCACTTGCTGCACATTTGCCTGATGCGGGACAGCTGTTGCTATTGTCTAATTGGTTTTTAGACCCGCCCCTAAAGCAAACATATTTTATGCTGAGCTTTTGTATCCGCCCACTTTAACTCCTGTGGCACATATTGGCGCACTTCCAACTGCACAAACATTTGCTGAGCAATTATAAATAGTTTCTGCAAGAACTTTGACTCACTGTAGTGATCTCTCTGTGCCCTTTGGGATACCTCAAACTCTGCAGCAACCTAACAAAGGCGGTTGTATTTTTCAGGTATAACAATAAATACCAACAGATCTCTTAAATATATCACCACATGATGTTTAAATGTGGATGTTGTTGTCAGTGTTTGTAAAGCAGCCATGTCGTCTTCCACGATTTCATCACCTGTTTCCTTTTAAAGAAATGGATCCATTTCCTCCAATGCTTCTCTAAAATTGCAATAGCTTTTTATTGTATTGTATTGTATTGCAATTGCATGCATATAGCGCTTATTACCGCTGATGAGGCGTTAAAGCGCTTAATACTCATCGTCCCATGTTGGGGAATGCCATACACCTGTTTACTAGTGTCCCCTAAGTGGTAGAAAACGAGGCTTTCTTACACTTTACATTAAACTGTTTGCCATCGATAGCAATTAATTAATTTTCTAACCATCATAGACATTTTTTCTCTTCAAAACTGGCTTTCCAGGATGCAGCAAAAATACTTTCGGTTGTATCAGATTCTGCTCTGAAGATATGAGGAATCCACAACACTACAGAAGAGAGCAACAATTCTGCAATATATGTGTGATAAAGGGGAAGAAACAACACACTCAAGAACAATGCGCTTATTGACAGGGCTACACATCAATTAAATAAACATAACGGTCATTTTTACTTCTCGCCTAGGCAGCGATTGCGCTGTCTCTTCTAGACATGCTGTATTTAGGATGTGGGCTTAAAGCTCTGCCCACTTTCCCCCCTTTTTTTTTAATTGGCTCCTGTCCCTGTCCTTTGTAAATGGTGGCTTTTCATTGGTCAATAGGTTTAGTAGTCCCACATTAGTACCACCTTGTCTCTTCTTGTAACCTCCCATGAGGACACCCCCTGTTGAATGTGTTGTTACTCTCAAGGTTTTACTTACAGCATCAAGGATCTAATATTTTAACACCTTGGCTGCTAGGTGTTTTCCCCTCCTGTGCTGACTTTTTTGATTATCATTGTACTATGACGAGCTCAGCTCGTCATCAGCACAGCTCAACCATGCCTCGGCTTCAGGCAGGACACACACTTGGTCCTAAGCTAGGTTGGCAGTGGTTACTTCACTCACTGGAACATCTCACATGTATATGAGACCGTCTATAAATTTCCCTTCATCAGCTCCACACAGAGTACAACCTAGTCCGAAATTAATGTAATAATTCTTTAGTCACATTTCAAAGCTACTAATTGTATATATGGACATAGCTATTTGAATGTACTGGTGGTACTGTCTTGCATGCAATGCATTATGGGTAGGGTGAATTTACCTGATCTTCTGAAGGGTGCAGTACCATATGTGACCAAAAGAGGTCTCCGTTTTGCCACATATGGTGCTGTACCCTGCAACATGGCTAGGTGAAAAACCTTACCATTTATAATACCAATAACTCCAACTTTGTAGACATGCAGTGTTGGTGCCTTGGTCGCTAGGGACCTCTAGGAACCGCTTGCGGTACTGCACCTAGACATGCAGTGATGGTGCCTTGCTCACTAGGGACCTCTAGGAGCAGCTTGCGGTACTGCACCTAGACATGCAGTGCTGCTGCCTTGCTCACTAGGGCCCTCTAGGAGCAGCTTGCGGTACTGCACCAAGACATGCAGTGCTGGTACCGTGCTCACTAGGGACCTCTAGGAGGAGCTTGCAGTAGTGCACCTAGACATGCAGTGCTGGTTTTGGTCACTAGGGACCTCTGAGAGCAGCTTGTTTTACTGCACCGAGACATGCAGTGCTGGTTCCTGGCACACTACGCAAGCATTTGCGATACACTATGTCTCGCATTATTGAAAGTATGAGCTATTGGCATTGCATTATTGTTTGCACCGAAAATATCTCAAACTGTCAGTAATGGGAGACCTATTGCACTGCAAATGCTTATTATTTTTTTAAGGTACCTTGTCTTATTAACAAAGTATCAACTCGTGGAGTGGTTGTACATTTGTTTCATCAGCCCTTGTGGAGTCAAAACAGGGTGGAAAGATATGTGGAAGTTTATCACTGTGTGCTTGTTTATAACTAAACAAATGTGTCCTCCACGGAAATATTTTAGCATTCTATAATGCATGATGCAATTGGTTAAGTGAGCATGGAGCACAGCGTCTTTGGTATGTGAAGTTACTGGTTGAGGATGTGTGAAACGTATAAGAGCAGCTGCTGGATGAAAAACGACCATTGGCAAAGCTAATAGGTCTCGACTTTGGGACCTAATGGCTTTGCCAATGGTTTTTAACCACACCGCACAGCATACCAAGAGCTTTGCAGCTTTGCTAAAGAAAACAAACCAAAAAAAGTCACTATGAGGCGGCAGTTGTGTCATTTTTCAGGTGCACGCTCTGCCCAAAACACTTGCCTGCAAAATGATGCAAGTTTTTTTTTATTTTTTCATTTGACAGGTTGATTGATAAATAGAAAGAAATTTAGTTGTAGAACATATTTAGTTTTTTTTCTCTTTGAAGCACAGCTGGAGGGGAGCAACATCAAAGGCATGGGTGGGGGGAGCAACACGGACGGTGCAGGTGAAAGAATCGCAAAGGACTGTGGTGAGGGGAAGCATCACAAATAATGTGGGTGGGGGAAGCTTCATAAAGACTGCAGGTGGGGGAAACAACACCGATGGTGCGGTGGGAGGCCAACATGGATGGCATGGGTGGGATGAAGCAAAACAGAGGAGAAAGCAACATGGGGGGGCGGAAGGATAGTAGCAATGAGAAATGTGGGTCTTTGGAGGAAAGCAATGGGCGAGAGAGCGCAACATGGAGCTGGCAGGGGAGAAGCACACAGCAGAGAAAGCAACGTAGGAAAGAAGTACAAAGGTGAGTGCAACATGGCGGGGCAGAGGGGCCCATGGGCGACAGGGCATCATGGAATACATCAGGGAAGATAAGTACATGAGGCAGACTGCTGGAAACACATACACTCTCACAGTGTGCGTGACCCAAAACAAAAAAGTAGTGCTTCAAAAAGGAAACAGTGGAAGGACACAAGTAATGCATCAATGCTCCAGGGAAGCAACAAACAGAAAAAGAAGGAAGGCCCACACAAGCTAACGAATGAAAAGCAAGCATTTGAGAGTGACAGTAGAGCAGACCAATCATGGGATGGGCTTTATTCCCACTGTAAGCTGACAATCGATCTTTTTGTCAACAGACTTGCGAGACCTAAAAATACAACTAAGCGTTGTTTAATACCCTTACCAACTTACATGCTCCTCCCTCCCCTTTTCACAGGCAGATGGCGCTACAACTTTACTGTGAGCACAGCATGAGAGACACAGGGAGACTGTAATTCCATGAAGTCAGGTTGCGATGGTGCCTGCCAATACCCAGTGCACTTTATATGGAAAGAATGTTGCTGAGGGCTGTGCATGCTGTAGCGAATGCACTCTTCGCCAGATGTTAAATGAAAACTCCAGAAAAAGCAAGTAAAATAGATAGACTTGATTTGACCGGATGCTTTTGGCTCTGCACTCAATAAACCCTAAGAGAGAGAATGTCTATTGAATTCCACTGAACCCACAGGATTGTGCATCCCGGCGCAACACATTTGAGAGAAAACAATCTATGTAAAAGAACCTAATGAAAATACAGAGTGCAAGAATTAAGACCGTATGCAGAATGTATACAGGAAAAGATAATATAGGTACAACGGGTACTTAGCCCATTTTTTTCCCAACAAACTCAAACTCCTCAGCAACAACTGTAAGTTTTTCCTGGAGGACTAAATGAGGCGAAATTTACGAATTGAACTCTAAAGACTGTGTATCAAACATTTGACACTTTGCTATGTGAAGGCTAACGAGTACAGAGGATAACTACATCAAGTTCAGAAAACATCTTAAGACTCACATATGTTCCATGGCATTGGGTTCATGAAATCTCAAATAATGTAATCAATAAAAGTGGTAGTATCCCAAAACATATCTAGTGATGTACAAAGTGGGTCACAAAATCATTAGGCGAGCCTTCCTCTCCGATGGACACGCAAGGTGAAAGATTTCTGTACCGATTATAGTTAGGCTAGACAGACCATGCAGGAGGGGTGGTGGTCTAGAAGTCATCTATAAATCTGACTTAAATGTTCATTGCCACCCTTTACCTTCAGCCAAGCCTTTACCTTCAATGTTAAGATATCACACTTTCAATCTATCAAGGGCACACTGATTTACCTCCCCCGGCCCACCAGCTACGTTTGTTCAAGATCTTAGTTACTCGAAGCTAACATACTCCGCAATGATTACTCTTTGCTCGGTGATTGTAATTTTTACCTTGGATCACCAAATCATTCGGGCACTTCAGCCCTGCTCCATACACTGTCTGCCCTAGGTCTCTCTCAACAGGTGAATGGCCCCACGCATACAGCCGGTCACTCTTTGGACGGCATCTTTCCTAACAATGTTTCTCTAAACTTTTTACACTCCCTGCCATTAGCCTGGTCCGACCACAAAGCCACCTTTTTCATAGATCTACTAATGCACCATCGTCTACTAATCGTCTTTCTCCCCATGTAAGTTCTAATCGCACATGACAAAAAGTTGATCCTGCTACCTGCTTGCCAGCTCCCGCCACTGGATCCCACTCCGTTTGGTTTCTGTGCAGAGCACAGCACGGAAACAGCCCTAATTAAGTAATGTTGAAGATATTAGAGGTGCCCTGGACGCTGGCAAAATAGCTGCTTGGATCCTTCTGGATCTGTTGACGCCTTTTAAAACCTTCCACCACAACATACTGCTGTCCCGCCTCAGTGGGATTGGTGTCAAATGTTCGGCCTGGGACCTACTCCGATAATTTCTAAAATCAAGTTAACAAGTGGTCTGTCTCAAACCTTTCTCCCATCACTCACCCCACGCTCTTCAATATTTACATCACCCCATTAGCGGATCTCATTAAGTGTTTTGAATTCACCCTTACATTCTATGCAGATGACACTCAAATCGTCTCTCTCAGTAGTGAGGCACCTTATTAAAATACCCTCTTCTGCACTTGCATGTGGGCAGTCAGCACTTGGATGTCAGAAAACTATCTTAGGCTAAACTTGAATTAAGACTGAGGTCCTTCTCTTTGGTGCACTGACCTCTTTCTGGACTCCCGCATGGTGGCCCCAGGAACTGGGCACTCCTCCTTCACCAGTTAGTAAGACCCGAAATCTGGGAGTCATTATGAATGACAAACCTTCCTGCACAGATCAGGTCAACGTGGTCTCCTCCAAAGTCATCTATGCTCTCAAACTGATAAAAAGATTCTTACTTTTATTCCACCTCAACTTCAGAAATCAGTTGTCCTATCTCTAACTGTACCCAGACTGGATTACTGAAACACCCTTTACCTGAATGCACATAAGTCGGTTCTTTACATGCTTCAAACACATCAAAACGCAGCAGCGTATCTCCTACTCGGCATTCCAAAATATCAATGTGTAGCTAAACACTTGAAAAGGCTGCACTGGATGCCTATCAGACACAGAGTTACATTTAAGGCTCTCTGTATCGTCTTTAAAACCTTACATGATCAGGGCCCCGCTTTTCTGAAAAATAGCCTCAGCTGGTACACTCCTAATAGACAACTAAGATCTGCTAATGCCAAACTTATGATCATCCCTAAATCTAAACTTGCGGCTTGGGATTGCCGCAGCTTCTTGCTAAACACTTCCAACGGTATGCACCTGTTACAACGCATTTGTTACTCCGCACTACCATTACAACGCGACTTTTACAACGCATACCATTACAACGCATTGCGCTGGGGGGCGCTATAGGATAGGGAATAAGTATAATTTACTATCCAACACCTTCCCTAGGGTCCACGGGGACTGGAGTTAGAATAGTAAATTATACTTACCACTATCCAGCACCCCAAAGCGCTATGCGTTGTAATGGTATGCGTTGTAATGGTCGCGTTGTAATGGTAGGTAGTTGTAACGGTATGCGTTGTAACATGGTACATCCCTTCCAACGCCTGGAACAGTCTTCCCCTCCCTCTCAAATCCGCTACCAACCTTCTTACTTTCAGGAAATCTCTAAATGACTTAGGACCAGATGTACGACCTGCAAAATAGTGCATCGCAAATTGCTAGTCATTTGTGACTCACAATTTGCAAGGCACTATTTTGCATGTACAACAGTGTGTTTGGCTGGTTTCTTTCTTTATGGGTCTCCTTTGATAGGAGGACCATCCACATACCCATTAAAAAAGAATAGAAAGAACATTCGTGTGTGATCTTATCCTTGAACAACTTTACCTTGATTACCCATACCGTTACAATTGTTGTGTGCACTTGACTGGTCAGTTTACTTAATATAAGGGTAAGCCTCTTTACCCTTTGGTTTCAGAGTTTCAGGGTTTTCTCTGAACAAGCAGCACCAACCAGTACTACCCTTTTCGCGACTACTCAACCACGACCTGTTGTGCGCCATCTAAATTCTGAACACTGATAACCCTTCGCTGAACTGTAACAGTGTGTTTAACACTGTTTGCGATTCCCAATGGGGTTGCAAATTGCGAGGCTCATGAATATTAATGAGCCTCTCACAATTTGCGAGCCCATGGTGGCTCAGCAGACCACCATGTCTGGGACTGCTCTTTTAATAAAGCAGTTTTTTTTAATGCAGCCCGTTTTCCTTAAAGGAAAACAGGATTCATTTAAAAAAAATAAATGAAACTTTCCAGTTTCATTTTTTAAGGGCAGGCAGTGGTCTCTGGGACCACTTCCTGCTCTTAAAAATATTTTCCAACATACTCACAAAAGGGAAGGGGTCCTTTGGAGACGCCTTCCCCTTTGCGAGTGGTTTACCACATACTTGAAGTAGGTGGTAAACTGCAAGTGTTTTGCGGCCGCAAATGTGGTCGCAAAACACTAGTATATAACATGTTGATTCGCTATTAGGAAGGGATGCCCCTTCCTAATAGCGAGAGTCTCAAATTCTATTTTGCGAGTCAGGGACTCGCAAAATAGCATCTGTACATGCTATTGCCCTTTTTTGTGGCTGCAAACTGGAGGTTCTCCCGTTTGCAGCCGCAAAAAAAGGTTGTACATCTGGCCCTTAGTTACTTATTAAAGAATAACCCTCAGTTTCCTTCTTGCACTCCGTAGTCAGCACCAGGACGCCTCCGGCAATCACACGCTTCATAAGTACATTTAACATACACATACAAATTGACAGGTGAATGAAACCTTACTAAAAGTATTGTGTAGACTCTCAACTGGAGTCTACTGCGATCCTGAAAAGCGTGTGTCAGCCTATATTAGCAGGAGCAAAGGCTCAATGATGTCAAACATGTGTGCATCATCCCCTAAACAGTCCAGCATACCTCATGTTCCGATCGGGTTAAATCGGATCTCTGTTTTGAGATTTGATCCAGTCACAACTGCTGCCAATAGGCAGAGGGGTTGGGGGGCAGCAGGGCAACAGCAGTGGCGGGGGGCTGAGGAGGGGAGGCTTGAACTAAAATTACATTTTTTTAAACTTTCCTGATCTGTGGCCGCATCGCGCTTCTACTGCTGCTACCGACGGTCCCTGCAATAGACTCCCCAACCAATCCAGGCTCTGCTCTCAAACAATATAGGCAGGGCTGTGATTGGCCTGAGTTGGCTGGTAAGACACTCCACTCCGATCAGGCACAGGGAGTCTGGCACATTTCTCCACCCGGCTGTAGAATACAACCGGGTTAAAGAAACCAAACTGCTCTTGTTTGTTTGGCCAGCCTAAAACAGCATGCCAAAATACACATGCTCACTTAGAAGTGCACAACAACTCCTACGTGTGACCCCAGCCCCGCCCCGTCCAACAGTGGTAGCCCTTGGTAACATGATTGTCTGGCATGATGGTCATAATTTATGGCAACATGTCAGCCCTGGTACACTGGTGATAAATCCTGGTAAAATGTTAGTCCTAGTACAATTGAGGTAATCCCTGGCAACATGCTGACCCTAACACATTGTGGCAAGTCCTAGCAACATGCTGGTCCTGGCACATTGTTGGTATCTTTTGCAAGTTATTTGACCTTGTTAGCTCATTAATCATTTTTGAAAGATTATGAGACTGGGCATTTTTGGGACGAAATTCTGTTTCTAACCCGTAAATCAGGTCTATTACTAGAGGCGGTAGGGTCAGGTGGAAAGGCAATTAGATAGGAGGCAACCACCTTTCAATGCCTGGGGGTGAGAATGCCCCACACAGAATATAACCCATTTAAAGGAAATCTGGGTATTACTACTGCAGTCCTGTGACCACATATATTTTTAGACCTGGCATCCATGGTGTGGTTTTACCCTAACGATTTGCCTTCAGGCCTCCTGTTTTTGCTGACTTCCTTTTTGCTGGCCGCAGGACTCTGACTTTACCACTGCTAACCAGTGATAACGTGCTTGTGCTTGCTGTTCAAAACATGGTAACAATGTCTTATACCCAATCAGCAATTTTAATTTACTCATAAATCCCTAGTAAAGTGCACTACATTTGTTCAGGAACTGTAAATTGAATGCTACTAGTGGGCCTGCAGCAATAATTGTGGCAAACACTTGAGTACTCCTTCAAACGTGTCTCAAGCCAGCCATTTCAGAGCTGGTGTGTGCAGTTTTAACTTTGCCATGTCGACCTGGCAAAGGAAACTGTTTGACAGGCCCAAACCTTCCTCTTTATTACATATTAGACACCCCTAAGGTAGGGCATGGACACTGCAGGGTGCAGTGTATTTAAAAAGTTGGACATGTACTTTTAAGTTTTACATGTCCTGGTAGTGAAAACTTAAATTCGTTTTTCACTACTGCAAGGCCTACCCTTCTCATAGGTTACCATTGGGATTGCCTTATTACAGTTTATAAGCGTAATTTCCAAATGGTTAGAGATAATCAGATCATGTTTGGTGTCTCTGGAATTCTAATTTAAAATCCTAACTTATGGTGAAGTCAGATTTTAAATTACAATTCTGAAAAATTCACTTTTAGAAAGTTGGCATTTTCTTGCCTTAGACATTTAGTTCCTGCAGTCTGTTTCTGGTCACATGACTAGGTGTCAGTGGCAGTTAGGCTTTGTGTATTTCTCCTAGACAGCCACGCACAATTTGAGCTTAGGTGTGACTGGATGTACCATCACTGGCAGGATGGGAGCGAAGAGCTGGGCCAAGCTTCACTTACAGTTGAATATGCTGTTCCTGTCTCCACCCAGAGGGCTTCATTCCCCCTGTAGTTAGTCTACAGCCAGGGCCAGGAAGACAGGGCATCTGTGCACTTTAAATGCATGCCTCTAGAAGCGTCTCCCCACTTCAAATGCACAACTGTATATAAAAGAAGGACCTTATACACCACCACTTCCGTAAAGTTCTGGACCTGTGAGTATTCTGCCAGGAAGAAGGACTGTTGTGCTGATACAAGGACTGCCACTCTGCTGGACTGCTGCTCTACAAGAACTGCTGCTATATTGTGCTGACCTGCTGCCCTCTTGCCTGAGGAATAAGAACTAGGCCTACAATTTTGTCTTGAACCCAGGACCCCAGAGGGACTCAAAGGCTAGTTATCTGGCCTCCTGATTCTCAGTGACATAAAAGGCTTTCAACAGCTCCTGGACCCGTCTTCAGCGAGTACCTGGCCTCCTAAGTGGTGCTTCTCAGGTCCTGGACCCTTAGTGTGGCACTTGTGCTTTTGAAATCAAGCCCGTTCACACCCAAACCGCACCACTTGCTCGAAAAAACAGCATGACCTGCTGCCAGCAGCATCGACAGCCTGTGAGGGACCACTGAGGCAAAGCTCCAGGTAACCCATCCATGACTCCCGGCCTACTCTTCATAACACGCCAACAAATGCCCATGACGCTCTCCTTGCGACCTTCTTCAAAGCAAACGGGACTCTTGGCACAAAACCTGAGATGGTAAAACTTCAGTGGGACTAATCTGGGTCTGTATCTGACCCACATTTCATCACGGTTGGCCTGAACTTTTGACTTTGACCTGGTCCAGCGCAACAAGATAGCAGTTGGCACTTTATGATTTTAGGTGATATTTTACAGTTTCTGCTTTATAAATTCATACCTCTGGTTCTACTGATTGGATGTTTGTCATTTTGGTCTTGTTTTATTTATCAGATACTGCTTTATATTTCTAACCTGGTGTAGGATATTTTTGTCTGGTGTCAGTGTTTGAAGTGTTGCACAAATACTTTACACATTGCCTCTAAATTAAGCCTGACTGCTCTGTGACAAGCTACCAGGGGGTGAGCACAGATTAATTTGGGATTTGCTTGTGCCTTACCCTGACTAGGATTGTGGTTGCTGCTTGATCAGAGCTCACACTTCAGTCAACCAGTAACCCAATTTCTAACATATATCCTTCTGGAAAACATTGTCTTTGTCAGTAGCAGAGAGAATTGCACTAGAGAAGATGGTGATGCCTCACTGACTCCTTTACTACTTTGCTAATCTCCCAGTACTTAGTCCCATGAAAATCTTTAAGGAACTTGATATATTTCTGGGGTACCTGATCTGGAATGCATATAAGTGTAGAGTAGTATTTGGTAATTGGAAACTGTCTGTCGGGCGGGTAAGAGGCCCCTGCAGATTTTAAACTATATTAATTGACGGCCCAAACAGAGAGAGAGGCCTTCTGGTTGAGTGGCTGCAACATATCGGAGGTGCAGGTAGAAATCACTACAAAGAGAGATGAAGTAATACACAAATTATTGCTTTCAAAATCGAAAATACAACATTCTCTTTATAGACAGGTGAAGCTTTTGTAAAAAGGCTACCATAAAGCGCTGCTGAAGAAACATAGAGATGGGCCATATGCCCCAGTATTCAACTTATTATGTCTTCAAGGCTTTCAATATGCCAGAGGACAACACGATTGGGAAGCTACAGGATTTACAACATTGAGGAATTTGTTCAACAACAGCTTATTGGTTTAATTTGAGCCACTGGTGGCAGAGTTTGGTCACGCTAAGGGACACTTCCTAAGACAAAGGAGCCTGATCATGGGGTTACTCAAGATATGGCAAATGTTGACTTGATGCTATGCATGAGAATAAGGAAGCTATTTACGAACTGTGGAACGGAAGAAGCCTGTTCCCATGCTCATTGGCAGCGGCTGGGTCCATACTGGAGATCAATGGGAAGCAAACCACAGGGAGCTTCATAAGAAGGAGTGAGATGAGATCCTGTAATATTCCCAGAGTGTTTCCTGAAACACAGGTTTCACTACATTCAATTTCATTTCTTAGAGTGGGCCTTCATGACCTCCCCACCCCTTCGACGAACAATTGGTAAGAGTTCATCACCCGTGAACGCCCCCTGCTGTGAAGGTAAGCGGGGGATGGGGGTTAGTATCAGTGCTGAGGTTACCAAATGAGAAAAACGTAAGCAACTGTATGTAGAGTTGAGATTGCTGTACTTTTTTAACTGCACTGTAATTTCCGAGATGCCCAAAAAAAAGGTGCTGAGGTTGATAAGGGATAATACAATGTTGCTGGAGGTTGGGGGTATATTGGCAATGGTAGTCAGGCAAGTCAATGTCAATACCATTGTGAACTGTATACTGTGACTGGCCCATTCCAGAAAACAAACAGGGCGGAAACAAAGAGCAATATGTAGGTAATTTGTGTTTTGCGATTCTCAAAATGCAATTCTAAGGAAATCGCAATTAGAGAATCGCAAAACGCAATGAAGGTAGGATTAGCAAAAATGTTTGCGAATCCTACTTATTCCTTATTTGCTATTCGCAAATTGAGATTAGCAAATAAGGAATACCTTCTCATTCATTCCTATGGGCTAGAAGGCCCCTAGGAATGAATGGGAAGACATTCTCAATTTGCGATTCTCAATTAGAGAATCGCAAATATGTGGCCCACATGGCACTTTGAAAAATGCCAAAAAGTGCATTTTTCAAAGAAATCGCAAAATACCACCAACCTGAAGTTGGTGGTATTTTGCGATTCCTTAAGCCAAAATTCGCACAACTTGGGTGCTTCCTACATTGCATGTAAGGAATCGCAATTTGCGATTCCTTAAATGCAATAGCAAAATAAGGAATCGCAAATTTAGCGATTCCTTATTTTGCATGTGGGTTTTTGTGTGCTACATAGCACACTGCCCTAATTGGGATCGCAAATGCTGAAATTCTGCGAATTTTAGCATTTGCGAGCACAAAAGACCGTCACATTGAATTGGAAATGAGGTTTATGTCCCACAGTTGCTCAATGTTATAGAGTGTTTCCTTGCTGGGCCACGAGTGAGAGTCAAGCCCTCCATAAAGACAAGACTTAATGGCAACAGACTGACATGTCCTTGGCATGGGTGGGGCGATCCCTGGCGGTCTGCTGGGCAATACACAAGGGTGGGTATCCCTGGCAACATGCGGGCCCTGGCACAAAGTTGGCATTTTGTGGTAAAATGCTGGGCCCTGTACAATGATGGTGCCCTCTGGAAACTTGCTGGCCATATCCCAACAGTGGTAAATCCAGGCACCATGCTGTCCATGGCACTGTAGTGGTACTTCCTGGCATACTGTGGGCAGTCATGGTGTGATGGTGTCGAGGCACACTTGTACGTAACTTACAATGCGTTAAAGTTCAGGCAAGTTCAGAGAGGCGAATAACCCTTCCAAGTGAACGTATGTAACATATATGCTAGTGTACATGCTTAGCTAACTCCTGCAAAATCCAAGGCAAACGCAGTTGGAATTTATCTGGGTTAGTTGACTGTCGGAAAAACAACAACATACGCATACCTCAACCACAGAGTTAGAACATACACACATCCTAACATACCAACCACATCCACAAAGTCGAAAAATACATCCAAAGTGTGGAGAATTTCTTTGTCCCTGACTTTTCTTTATTAGCCATGTGAAGGAAGACATCGCGGGGTAACCTTTGAGCCCACATGCTTTAGTTACCACTTGTAGTGATGATTTACCAGCCTGCTCTTGTGCCCCACGAACAAAAGAAACCAGATAAAGCTTGGAGCAGTGAAGCAGATGTTGTTTTCCAATTTATGAATGATTAAGTCATTCGCTTGATGGCGGAGTCCCATTTGAGCGGTTAGTCATTTATAAGTCAGGAAATAAAAATGCTTTATTCTTTTGCAGTCTTTTAACCAAGAGTCTGGGGTATTACAAAGAATTGTTTAGTCGAGCACACTGCATGTCATTCAGACTGCACCCATAACAATTAAACCTACTCACCCTCCCTACAACCCATCGTCACCCCCTCAAAATAAAGAAACAGGACAGGAAATAATGTTAGGGTTTTGAGTGAATGTCCTGTTGGGCCCTGGTCCCCAAGTCTTTCATACATAATGGATTAGGTTAATGAACAATTTTTTCTTTACCTTAAATTTACCGGTCTAGCATGACAATCAGCAATGTTAGATATGCAAATTAAAAATGGGGGGCATGCATCGCAATGCAGACGCACATATAGGTGGCCATCTTGGAATGGGTTTACATGACAAAATTGCTGGGAATGCATGTGTTTCCATGCAGCCGATTAGGAAGCATGGGCAAAGCCTACCGCTTGATCTTTTGCAGCTGAGACAAATTAGCTGTGCCAACGCTTGTTGTTAAGTGTGTTCCCACTTCTGCAAAGTCTTTAGGAGTGAGTCTTTATTTCCTGCCTAGGTTTCCCTATCACAAATGCATTGCCTCTCAATCAGAAACAAGGCTGTACATATCTCTGGCTGCTTCGAATACAGCCTGCCAAGTTTGGTTGCTTAATAGGTATTGTGGAAGAGAGTGATGCAGTACAAGCTTGCTGGCTTGCAGAATATGATGCATTTTAATCAAGGGAGAAAGCAAGTGTCTGGCTCAATCGACAATTTGATTTCACTGGTATTGGCTTTCAGAGGCTACTTGTATCTACCTGCTGGCTCATCAGCCCACACGCGCGGCTAAGATCAAAGACACTTGAAATAGGTTGCAGAAGATGAGGGCAGTCAAGATGGAGTCGCCTCTTGATCGACTTGCATGATGTGATCTGCAGAGCCCACGCAATCTCTCACTGATCAGTGGATTCCTATTGAGGGGGCAAAAATCTTTATTTTTAATTAAAGGCATACAAATGCGTCATCATTCAATAATAAATGGATCAAAACTGAGGAACATATTAATATCATTAGGTTTTTGTTAACATGTGTGTCTTTTAAGAAACAGTTATTCAGAAAAGGTATTTGGCAGAGGAGCAGTTACAATTATTTTTTAAATAAAGGGTTCAGCCTGGGAAAGTTAATTTGTCAAATCTCTTTATTAGAGCTTGCCAGGATAATATTAAATAACAATATAGCCATGAACGCAAACTGAACACATCTAGGCTGTGCCTGTATTGACTCAAAGTTTTCGTTTTTGTGATTAATGTTTTTATTTACAACAGAAAAAGAAAAACTAGGCTGTGCCTGTATTGACTCAAAGGTTTCGTTTTTGTGATTAATGTTTTTATTTACAACAGAAAAAGAAAAAACGAAACCCCAGAAGCAGAGAGAAGAAGAGCTAATTCAGAAGATCCAAAAACTGGTGCAAAAGCGCGATTTTCTTGTAGATGATGCTGAGGTGGAAAGGTTAAGGTAAGAAATGCAGCTTTGTTGAGGGCCCTTGAGGTATATATGATGTGGAAAGGCGATTTTTCATAAACCGACCATTTCGCTGTCTATTAGTATGAGTGCTTAGATGAACAAAGTTATATCGGGGCAGAGAAGTGGCCTCTGCTTAACAATTTGTCGTGAGCGAAATTTAAATTATGCTGGTGTAATTCAAGTAATTTTGGGAATGTCGCATTACACTTGTTACGGGAAAATCCCATAATCACGCCATTATGCCATTTCGCATAATTGGGCGCCATTCTCAGCAAAAAATTACAGCGAATGGCTCTATTCAAGCTAAAAATTTATCACAAACTCACTAGAACAACAGGACACGAACGCCAGTTAATCACTATGCCTTGCTCCAAAAATTTACACAAGGATACATTTTGCACTAAACTGTAGCAAGAAATGATCAATTTGCATTTTAGCATAATTCTGCCCACATTTCCCACAATAAAGTGAAAGTAAATTAATCAAATTTCACATACCCCAGTAACAATACTAGGTGATAAAGAAGACGAACTTTACACACATAAGTAGTTACCCTTAAAGAGTTAATTGATTGCACTAAATAAATTATGTGAGACTGCGCATAGCATTGTTTGTACAACTTCCACCTTATCTGTAGAGACGTTTAGACATTTAAAATGTTTGCAATTTCCTACATTGTTTTTTCAACAAGCAAGCAACTAATAGCCCATCACAGTAGATCCAATACAGTAGACATGGTAACCATTCATTTAATGAGATTGACAATAATTCATTATTGTTAATCTCATTAAAATATCTAATAATATTTTCTAAATTTACTGCACACTTTTGGTTTACCATATTCTACATTCACAAATCAGGCCAATCCCAAAAATTAGAGCAGGATTTTAATGAGCCCTGAATGAACTTGCCATTATTCCTCTCTTGTGTGTGGCCCCTTCTACAATTATCTCATGTTTGACTATTCTTTTTAAACATTAGGGCCCATATTTACTAAGGGCCTAATTTATGAGGTTTTGCCGTAGGGAAGCGCAGCAGGTCTTCCTGCTGCGCTTCCCTACGGCAAAAGAAAAGGGCAGGAATATGCTGTATCTATAAGATACGGCGCAGTCCTGTCCTTTTCCCCTGCGCCGGCGCACAATGGGCTGCCTGCTCCAGCGCAGGCACCTTTGACTAATGGTGCAAGGGTGCCGGCCTTGCGGGGATGATTCGTTTTGTACAGGAAGGGAAACTTCTCTGTACAAAAATAATCACGAGAGACTTTTCCTCTTTCGAGGCTTATCCTCTTTCTATGTGTGCTGCAGAATGCAGCACACATAGAAAAAGGAAAAACGAGGAGAAATAAAGATATTTCTCCCCGTTGCGCCTCCCTCACGCCTCCCCTGGGGAGGAGTAAGCTTTTGGCACTGCCTTAGAATTACGATTTCTAGTAAATCTGGGGCAGTGTAAAAAGGCCATGGATGTTGCTGGGAACGCCCCCAGCAACACCCATTGCATTCCCTTTCAAATACAGAACACTGAGTTAAAGGGACTGATATTTATCAGGCAGCTGTACACCAAAAAAAGTGGCTTAGTGCTGCCTGATAAATATCATGCTGGCTTCTGCGCCACGGAACTTCACAAAAAGTGAAGTTCCGATGGCGCAAGGGGCCTCATAAATGAGGCCGTAAGTTTTTACACAATGCAGCGCCACTTTAAAATGTACTGCGCTGCATTGCATTAAAGGGAAAGCCTGGTGCAGAGCTGTATCTACTAAAGGCCTATTGCAGCTCGCATACCCTGCGCTGTCATTCTCAGAAGGCTGCATTGCCTGAAACCCAGCCTCACACCATGTGCCCAGTTGTGTGCTGTCTGGCATAGGATTTGTACTGAAAACAAACCATTTCGAAAGAAATTTTTATACATACCCAAATTCAGAAGATTCCTCGGCATTGCATGTATTCTGCGTACTGCACTACATGTGCAAGGATTTGTTTGTTTGGAAAAATGTACATATTTCTCCTTGTTTGTGCCTGCTTCGTGTAGGTGCTAGCTTTTGATGCAAAGGCTATCACCAGACCTATTTACTAACAGCACACTAATGTTCCTTGGCAACACTCCCTCCAAGGAAAGGGTTCCTTGCCCATTCATCTAATGCCACAGGAGTCTTCAACATTTCAATCCTGTATATCAATCACCAGCATTCCTATCATGTCATATGGAAAACCTAGTTTAGGACCTGATTATAATACTGGGCAGATCACCACAGATGGTCAATTCAACATCTGAGGCTGTAGTCCAATGGCCCCATTATGATGTGGTCGGTCATAGCGCAGCAGGTGGAGGGACTCACCGATGCCTCCAATAGGCTCAAGGAGTCCATCAGAATATCAGTTGGAGCATAATCCCTACAATGAGGGCTGTGCCTGCAGAGGCAACACAGTAGGGATTATAAATTCCCTTTTCCCTCTGCCTTCACATGACGGTCTGACCGCAATGTAAATGCAGACAGAAAGGGACTAGTCTCCGCTGTGGGGCCTAGGGGGCACATGGTGTGGCCCCCGAGATATCCATGCACCGTGTGGGAGGCACCACATGGTGCCTGGCACACTGTGTAATAATGTTTGCAAAATGTCTTTTTCAATTGCGGCTCGTGCTGAGGCCCTTTTCCGGGCAACAGCACAAGCCGCAATGGAAAATAGCATTTATCCGACCGCCTACACGGCGGTCGCACAATTATTTGGTGGGTGGAACTGCTGACTACCTGTCGATTAGTTCCATTCCCACATCGATGGCTGTCGGACACTCGTCAGAACGCCATCGTAATCAAGACCTTACTCTTCAGGAGTGAAATATCAAAGTGAAGGTCAACATTTTGTTAATTTTCACAGAGAAACACATGACAGAGAAGTCAATTATAATTTCCAAAATTTGCTTGTCTTAGTTATAAGTTTTGTATTATGATATATAGTGTTTCATGTTTACTTCAAATCTCAATAAGATTTAGACAATATTTTAGGGTAGCAGAATGTACTTACAAGAACATATCGCCACCAGAATGTCACTTTTTGTGACGTTCTGGTGGCAATAAGCCCTTCGCCTTATTACCAAGAGAGCGTTCAGCCACTAAACATGGCTTAACACCACCTTGTGAATAAGGCCCCCTTTTCATGCAGCATTTAGAGTGAAAGGGGTGGGCAATGGGTGGTGGGGTGGGCGATCTGCCGCAACAACCATTGCTTTTCGACGCTGCTCCCTATTTACAAGGGTGGCATAAATATGGGATAGCGCCAAAAATAAGACCAGGAAAAACCTGGTATTAACCTGGCGAAACGCAGAGAAATTATTAATTTCTCCTCGTTTTTGCTGTTTCTATGTCTGCTGCATTTTGCAGCAGACATAGTAAAAGCAAATCGCCACTAGTGATTGTTCATGTGCAGGAAGGTGTCCATTCCTTCACATAAACAGTCACGGAAAAATGACGAGTTGCAACCTCTATCGTCATTACTGATTGCTTATATGTAGGGAGGGATACCTTCCTGCAGATAAACATTCATTCACTGCAACCCAGGCATCCATGCATTATGGTGCAAAGGTGCATCCGTTGGCAATTTGCGAGCTAAAATTAGCACCTGCACTAGGGGAAACTCAGGGGTGCACCCCATCTTGTAAAAAAGGTGCATCCCTGCGTGTGGAAACTGTTGGAGCATGGCGTTAGCAATCTTGCCTTAACGCCGCGCTCCAACAGTTTCCTTGTAAATATATGCCCCTCAGCATCTATAAATCTATAAGAAATAACTAAGATAAAAACAATACCAGCGTAAAATAAACATTAAAGGAAGAAAATATAAAGTGAAAAATACAGACAATTCAAAATACATAAAAAATGGACAAAAAAGCATCCAACAGCTAGTACTTTAAAAACAGCTACTACCCTACACTTGTTCCATATTACTTGCTTATCGTTAAAGAACATCTTGCAAAACTTAACACAACATGACGAATTCCAGGGTTGTCTCGCTGCTGTGAATAACCAATATATTTATAGTGCCTACGGCTTGTTTCACGTAAAAGGAGGGCTAAAATGTGTTTCCTATATGAGATGTACAAGGAACAAAACAAAATAAAGTGAACAGTGCTTTGAGCCGAAAAATTATGGCTTAGACACTGAGGGGGTGTTGAGAACCATGATCCCTGGATTGGGAATGCAAATAAGAAATGCATACTACTAAATCTAAAAAGGTAAGAGGTATCTGTAATAAGAATTGCAAATGTAAACCAGGTAAAACATTTGCATGGAGATACTACGGGTCTGGGATTTCTGAATTACTTTTTGACAAATTTCATGATGGAAAGAAAGATACAGGCTCTTGATTAGGTTGCGCGAAGTGTTACTTGTAGAGTTCCGATTGGTATATAACTCCAGAACCCCTAAAGTTGTAATTTTTAAATATATATGAGCCAAGGAATTACAGACACATTGTCTAGCACCAGGCAATCATAGATAGTCGATCTAGTCCATACAGCTTAGATATATTCAATACCATCACCCACAGTATCAACAGACTCAATTTAATACAATCTTTAATGTACCTTAGACCTAGCTCAGAGAGGTACGTAAAGGTAGAAGCAGATTGTGAAACCAACAGCAGTTGTCGGAGGAAACGATGTTCCACTCTTTGTAGCTGCGTCTTGCTGTGCACCCCCAGACTCCAGCACAGTAAGTGCCAATCGCTAGGCACTTACTATTATAGATAATATGCAGTAACTCCCTCACAGGTTTATGTCGGGAATCTAGAGGAAACATGACAAATGGCCTCTACTAACTTTTGGAAACGGAGGTCCCTTAGGTTGAGCAGAGAGTTCCAGTTTGAGTCTGCACCGAAAGAAATGCCCAAGAAGGTGGAATGTTGGACTTCAGCCACCTCAGTCCCTTCACTAAAAAAATTATTTCTTTTGGTCGTCTTAGGTCCACTTGTCAGAATAAATTATCTGAATGAGTTTGTCTGCAGATGCAAGTTAGACACAAAGGAACTAGAAGCACCCAAGAGCGTGTGAAGGCTGTTAACTGTTCTGGCTTTATGAACAGTATCATCTGAGTATAAAAGTACAGGTACTAGGCTCTTGTCGAGGTGAGGCACATGTTTCCCTGCCTCAATTAAAAAAATTGGACAACTCATTGATATAGACAAGAAATAAGGTCGATCAGGGTTTTTGGGAATCCCACCCTCTTCATTATGTTCCACAACTTGAAGCAATGAACCATGCTAAAGGCACAGGATAGCATAATGGCCCCTCTCCTGACCTTCACATATTTCCAAATAATCAAATGCAAGTTTAAACTTTGCTCCTCTGTGCAAACCCTGAGCTTCGGAAAGGATCTTAGTACTGTTCACTTTCTTAACAAGTCCAGTTTTCAAGAGATTCATGAACACAGGTGATTAGGCTTCGCTCGCTGGATGGAATTCATATTTTTCCTTATTTTGGGTCCTGGATTTCGCATTGTTTTTGCTCTGTGTGTCTGTCATTTGAAGGAACGGATTGCTCAATATGCCACTGTAGCATTTCCGCAGTGGGCTGCCAGTTATGGGGCTACTTTCTGAGTAGGATGAGCTGCCATGACCCAATCATTCTACCACAGCCCCATTACTCAGAGTTTCCTTCAGTGTGAGGCTGGGTTGAACATTTTTGCCATAGAAGATTTTAGTTACCAGTCCTGACCTGGTAGTTAGGACCCAGGATTGGAATATATCTTGGTCTGTTGTATCATAAATCTTTGTGCCTGGTACAAAGTATCATAATTTTCTAATCCTTAACTCTACCAGCAGTGAGTAAAGTGCGTTCATGGCTTGTTTGACATCATAGTGTGTCTGCGGATTGAAGCATTACTTAGCTACCTGGCTGTGCACACTTTGTTTTCTATCAGTGGCCTTTCTTCGGAGTCCCTTGTATGTAGATAATCTAGATGGCTAGATAGCAGAGTTGCCAGGGTTGTAGGTTTTTACTTTTGGCAGATGCATTGATTTGTGATGACAACAAAAGATCTATGTCGAAAATTATCTGCAATCTGCTTGGTTTTCGTAGAATTCTGAGGTTTGTGGGCTGTTTGAAAGGAAGCTTTAAAGTGTCAATCCTTACGAATTCATGGATCTTTCTCATTGCTCTGTGCTTCTTTCACTGCAATGTATGGTCAAGCTATTCAGTGATGTTCTTTCTAGTTCTCTTATTGTTGTTTAATTTTTAAACACACATTAATTTGGGCATAATCTACATATATTTGGTATTGCACTTGATGGCTCTCTTATATTTGGATCAGGGGTAGCATGTAGGTTTCAAATAGAAGTGATAAGACAGAAGACCCCTGAGGAAATCCAGTCCATTTGTTGAGTCTGTTCACTGGGATTACACATCACACAATGTCATGCCCTGCTGAGAGAGCTAGAAGTCTTGGAAAGTCTGCTTCTCTTTATCTGGGATGGTGAGAAGTTCTTCTCTGATATTCAAAAGTGCAGTTTCTGTTCCTTACAGGAATCTGAAGCGCAATTTTAGGTCGTATAAAAGATGGGTTTGGACCACAAAGTCTTGCCATTGGCTTGTAACCTCCTTCAAAACTACAAGAAGGAGCAGCAGGAGGTAAGCAGTCAGGTCGCCCCCCACTCAATATTGTATAAACACACAAAGATCCGACTTATTCAGGACAGTTAACTGTATTTTTAAGACAAAGGGGGAGTTTTTAACAAACATAAAACTTCCCTCACAGGACAGTCTCACTGCCACAGACATTTTAGTCCAACTGTTCAATTTCAGAAAAGTGCCAATGAATCACATTCCATACAAGCTTCAAGAGGAAATTTGTAACCACAAATAATTTTGACCAAATTAGTGAAAAAGTGTGAGAAAGGTCAGAAATTACCTCACTGCTGGTAGGCACTCACCAGTTTGCCCACATTATTATCATCGGCAACCTTGTTTGAAATTTTTTTTTTTTTATTGCAGATTCACAGGAAGCCACCAGCAATCAATCAGTTATTCCAGTTATTCACCAATATTAGCGCATCTCATCGTTAGTAAGGAACACACAGCCGTTTAGCCCACACCCCTGAGGTTGGGCGGCAAGTTGCGTCAAAGAACTGTAAATACAAACTCATGTACAAATGTGAGCATCTAATGAGCATTCCGAGCATCTGCTTTTCTTTTTTAACCCCACCCACCCCCGATAAACCTACAAACACATTAGTTACCCTCCAACAATACAAATGCGAGACTAGCAGCAGTGACATTTCTAAAGCTCTCCCCCATCTCTCCGCGTCCGTAGAGTCTGTCACATTTCGGACCCTCAGATTTCCGGTGCCACGTGGCACTCTGCGCTTTTTCCTTGTCTTGTCTTATCCATATTAGTGATGTCAAGGATGTCCCCGTGACCTAACCTACTCCCCACCTAAAACACCCCCCTCACACCCCCCCATCCAACCCATGATAGTATCGCCACTTGAACCAAACTCTCCGGAATTTTTTGGGGCACCCCCTTGCCTTATAGGTAACCCTCTCAGCTGCCATATACAGATCTAATCCTCTCCTCCACTCCTCCAGTTCCGGTGGTTCTGGTGTCCCCCAATTTTTTGCGATGTCCTTTTCTGCTACAACTAACGCAAGGACTAGGAATGTAAGCAGTGGGCGAGTCAGGTCTATCTCATTAGTCATGCCTAGCAGTGCCAGCTTGGGATCCCGTGGGGTCGAAACCTCCAAGACCCCCTCCAACTCCTTGAATACCTGTGTCCAGTATGTTTGTATTGTGTCACAGGTCCATATAGTATGATAGAAGTCCCCATCGCCCTGGTGACATCTAAGACACAGTGGGTTGTCTACCCTCCCCATTTTGCTAAGCCGCAGTCTATCATAGTAAGTTCTATGGAGTATGTTAAATTGAATGAGTCTCAGTCTTGTTTTGATTGCCACCTCTCGTGGATGCATCAGGACTATTTCCCAATCCAGGTCTTCCATCTCTCCCACCTCTGCCTCCCACGTGCCCCTGAGTTTCGCTAGGTCCCCCAACATATGATTAGTTAAGGTTTTATTGGTGAGGGAGACTGCCTTCCCCATTATCTGTTCTTGGAGGAGCCGCCCCTCTAGTGGTGCATATTCTGGGATATCTGTGAGCGTGATGTTCTGGGCTCGCCATGCGTGTCGTAGTTGGATGTATTTGAACTGCTGTGTAGCATGGAGACCGAATTCCGATTTAAGTGCTTGAAAAGATTTCAGCTCCCCTTTGGCTATCACATCTCCGATAGTGGAGATGCCGATATCGTCCCACCTTTGGAAACCTCGCAGCTTGTTAAGCTCCGGCAACCATTGGCAGTGCCACAGCGGTGTCTGCCGCGTGGGCCTCTTATCCCATCCCATGCGTCTTGTGGCCTTTGTCCATGCATTAAGTGTTATAGACGTCGCCGGGAGAAGGTGTGCCCTTCTAGCGCCCCCATAGAGATAACACAATAGGTTTTTGGACGACATTTTTGTTCTCTCCAGGGCGTAAGTTGGGTGGTCCGCCGGGGCGTGGAACCAGTCATTGATTGGTGTCAAGTGTTCCGCCCAATAATAGGCCTCTAGGTTAGGGAGCGAGATTCCCTCACTGTATTGGTGTCTCTGAAGCGTGGACAGAGCCACCCTAGCATGTTTTCCTAGCCATAGGAAGTATCGCAGATCTGCATGAATCCTGGCGAAGACCGCAGAGGGTATTGGATAATACTCGTTTTGCAGTGCGTAAAGGAATTTGGGTAAGGTGATCATTTTGTACATGGCCGCTCTGCCTAAGAGTGTAAGTGGGAGCTGTCTCCAACGGTCCATATCTGCTACCGCATTCAGCATGATCCGTTCCAGGTTTCTACGGAACGAGAGGGTCGCACTCAAGGTTATATAAATCCCGAGGTATTGGAAGCCTTCGGTGGTCGTCAGTAGTCTCTCCGGTAGTCTCCCCCATTGGTCTCGCCCCTCAGGGTCGTAGAGGATAGACTTGTGCCAGTTTATTTTGTGTCCCGCCTGCCCACCGTACTGCTCTAGCTCCCGGAATAGCTCCGGGATGGTGGTCTCTGGTTTAGTTATGTATAGCAAGACATCATCCGCATATAACGAGATCTTTTCTTGTGTCGGGTCCATGTCGCTGCCTGTAAAGCCAGTGATGTCCCTGTTTTGTTGGATCCTGGCTGCGAGTACCTAAATAGTTAGTGTAAAAAGGAGGGGAGAAAGGGGGCAACCCTGTCGGGTGCCTTTCTGAATCAGGAACTCACGCGACATTGTCCCGTTGACCCTCACCCTGGCCCTCGGGCCGTGTAGAGGAGCCGGACCCATTTGATAAAGTTTGGTCCGAAACCGAACTTGTGTAGCACTGCAAATAGGAATGGCCAGTGTACCGCGTCAAATGCCTTCTCGGCGTCCAAGGAAAGGAACCAATGTGGTTCGCTCCGTCCCCGTACTTCCTGTAGCCAATTCTGGGTTCTCCTAAGGTTCAGTTTAGTCGCCCTATCTGGTAAGAAGCCCGATTGGTCTAAGTGTATAAGGCCTGGAATAAACGCTCTCAATCGGACCGCCAGGATGGTTGCTAATAGTTTGACTTCCGTGTTGAGCAGGGAGATGGGACGGTAAGAAGCACAATTCTCCTGTGGCTTGCCCTCCTTGTATATCGGGACAGTCGTTGCCATAGCAAGATCCGGAGGGAGCTGCCCTTCCTGGAAGGCACCAGTGAAGAGGCCTTTAAGATGGCGAGTCAAGAGGTCCGCCGTTCGCTTAAAGAGCTCGGCCGGGAAACCGTTCGGGCCCGGGGTTTTGCCCGCCCTCAGTTTGGCAATGGCGTCTGTGATGTCATCGGTTGTTATGTCCGCCTCCAGCACCCCCAGGGCCTCGGGGGGCAGGACCGGCAGGACCGTCTGATCCAAATATTGTAGTGCTTCCTCAGAAGCTACAAGGTCTCGCGTTGGCTAGAACTGTTCATAGTGTGCAGCAAATGCTTCTGCTACCTCGGTGTCGGTGTTAACAGTAGTCCCGTCAGTGGTATCAATACTGTCTACCCATCTAGCCGCTCGCTCCTTTTTACTAATCCACGCTAAAAGTTTTCCGGACTTGTCGCCCACATCATACAGACGGTGGAGGGAGGCGAGGGATTGGGTCTTGGCCTCATTAGTTGCTAGTTCTCTATAATGTCTCTGCGCATCGAGTAGCCGCCTGAGAGTCTCGCTGTTTTTTTGGGTCAGATATTCCCTCTCCCATCCTAGGATAGCCTGTTCTAGGGCAGCGACCTCGGCCTGAAGTTTACGTCTTTCCTCACCCAATCTGGATTTTATCCTGTCTCGTAGTACCGGTTTTAGGGCTTCCCAGAGGGTGACGCTCGATTTCACAGTGCCCTCATTTTCTGCAATATATATCTTAATGTCCGTTCGTATACCCCTCAGTACAGTAGCATTTTGAAGATCCCACGCCGCCATGCGCCATGAACCTGTGCCCCTGCCCTGGTTGCGTCCCACCTTCACAAACAGTGGCGAGTGGTCCGATAAGCCTCTGGCCTTATATTCTGCAACATCATCTGCCCTCAGGTATTGTCGGGACATGAAGACATAGTCGAGTCGCGAGAACACCCTGTGTGCCCCGGAGTAGTATGAGTAGGTTCGCTGTGCCGGGTGTAGCCACCTCCAGACATCCGTAAGTCCTATAGTGGACATCTGATTGAACAGTGTGGTCTGGTGCCCTTCCCTCCCTGCGTCGCCGGATCTGTCGAGACCTATGTTCATAACATCATTGAAGTCACCTCCCACCACCTGTATAGTGTCTACCGTATCTAAAAGGGTGTTCGCAAGCGCTGTGAGCGTACGGGTCTGTAATTTGGGTGGTGCATAGACTGAAATTAACGTGTACGTGTGCCTATTCCAGGTGCCCTGTACCCCCGCATACGTCCCTTGTGGGTCAATCCAGGTGCGTGTGGTGCAGAATGGTGTGGACTTTTTTATAATGACTGCTACCCCTCTGGAGTCCGATGTATAGCCCGTGTGTGCCAGAACTCTATATCGGCCTCTAGCGATGAAGGCACATTGTGTACCTTTGAGGTGTGTTTCCTGTAGTAAGGTGACATCCGGGTCCGCCTTTTTGATATAGGCGTTCACAAGGCCCCTTTTAACCTTAGAGCCTAATCCGTTGACATTCCATGTGAGGATGCTCAGCCCCTTACCTCCCCAGTGTGAGTTGTCTAAGGTACTTGCCATTGATAGATGTGATGATTGCATGTGGTTAGACTCTGACATGTGTATGCGGTTTGGAGGTGCGATGTGCGCTGCTGCATTATCTCGACTGTTGTCTCCCTCCCCCAACTGTTCCCACCCGTTCCCCTACCTGAATGAACTTGAAATCCCCCTCTCCCTCCCCACCTCCCTCCCCTTCCAGTCTCATCCTATCACAGGACATAACTTTCCGTAAGAGTAGGCCTGTCGCCCACCCGCAGATCCCTCCCTTCAAAAAACCAAAGAACAGTAAAACGTGTAAAACAGGGAAGCGTGTTAATTTGCGTGCTCTCCTCTGTCGGGCTGCCGTTTCCATTTTCCAAGTGCACCATCGTTCAAAGGTCGTGCCAGCATGAGGGTATCTTCACCTCACGGAGCATGCTCAGTGGCCCGAATCTCCACGGTTCATGATTTGGAGTCTTGAGTCTCTTATTCGGGCGCACTATGTTGTCCAGATAAGTCCTGCTCCAACACTCGGATTTCCTCCACCAACGGATGGACAGATTGACTCCCTTCCTCCTCTTCTTCCCCTCCAGATGTGCGGCTATCGAGGCCTTCCTCATCTTCGCCTTCTGAGCGGGCAGTGGATCGTAGGGCAACAAATCTTGAGCCTGTCCCGGCAGCACCTTTCGGGGAGGCCGAATGTCCTTTCCGCGTATTTCCCGTACCTCGGCCTCGATAGGATGTCGTCGGGATTTGCCTCTTAGACCTCCTTGATTGCAGTCTTTGTGCCTTCGGTATTTCCCATTGGGTTGTACTTCGCAGGGACCTCTCCAGAAGAACTCGGCCAACGGTCTCTCTGCTGTTGAGGATCGGGCGCTCCTCCAGCCACTGCCAGGCATCCTCCGGGTGGGTGAAGAAAAGTGACTGCTCCTTGTACAGCACCTTAAGTTTCGCCGGAAAGAGGAGCATGTATGAGATCTTTAAGTCTATGAGTTTCGCCTTCACCGAGTCGAAGGAGCGGCGCTGTTTCTGGACCTCCTGACTGTAGTCCGGGTAGACCATAATATGTGCATTTTCTAGACGAATCTCACCCAGTTTCCTCGCCTCTCTCAGAATAAGGTCTCTGTCAGCGAAATTAAGAAAACGCGCAATGACTGGTCACGGTCTTGCCCCCTCCGGAGGTTTTGCTAGGAGGGCCCTATGCGCCCTCTCAATAATGAAGCAGGGTGAGAATTCTACCGCTGGGAAAGAGTCCATGAGCCACGTGCTTAGGAAGGACACCATGTCGGCTTTCTCGATTCCTTCCCTAAAGCTAACAAAGCGCAGGTTGTTGCGTTGCGCTCTATTTTCGGCGTCCTCAACCTTCCATAGTAGTTGGCGGTGGGTTGCCTTGAGCTCTGCCATGTCTTTTCGGAGGGTAGTGATTGAATCTTCTGCCTCGCCCATCCGCGTCTCTGCAGAAGTAACCCTGTCGGATAGGTTTCGGAAGTCCTGTCTCAGAAGTGTCACTTCCAAGCACACCTCGCCTATATTTACTTCCAGGGCCGCTCTGGACTCCTGGATATCCATCCGTGAAGCCTGGATGGCCCCCATCAGCAATTCAGTGTCCGAGCGCGCGCCTGACGCGGTATGGAGGCTCTCCGCCACCGGACGCGGGGCGGCAAAATTGTCAATGGGCCCCTGTTTGGGCCCCTTCAGCGGTATATCCTTCTTCCCCATGGCCCGCTGGAGCAGCGCGTCAAGCACGCTGAGCTAATGGTGAGTCACCCTATGTCCCGGGCGCTATTCACAGCCTCTCCTCGTCCTCTCAAGTGTGCCGGTGTAAGAGCCGCACCACTTGGGTCCCACGGGACACCGTCGTCCCCCTTTCCACCTGTCTTGCCGGCCGGGTCGCCGGCGGGAGGTGCCAGTAAGGTCTATCTATCCCCTCTTCTCTGTTGGCCACTTCCAGGAGTTGGGCCCCTAGCCCCCGGGCAATGAGTGGCGAGTCCTGTATCCGGGCCGGGTATCAGTGGAGGAAGGCAGGCGTACGATGGGTAACCGCCTCGCCTGAACGCCCCACCAGGTGGTTGTCCATGTGTGGCAGAGCCGTCACAGAGCGTCCGGGCCACAAGGGGGTCTCAGGCTGGGTCAAGGGTCCCTTCCCCCCGGCTCGCGGCTCCGACTGCCAACTTGGTGTTCTCCCGAGTGCCGCGCAATTTCACAGCAGTGCCCTGTGAGCCTCTCCACACCTCTGGTCGCTGTCCGGAACTACACCTCTCGTGTCACCGCTGCTCACCGCACGGGCCCCCCCGGCGGTGTGTCGATAGCCTCTTTGGACCTCCCTACAGGTCACAGGGCGATCTCCTTCGGTGTTCCCAGGTGGGCCCTCTCATGGATGGTGTCGACCCCCCCGCAGGACGCGCAGCCCTGGATGCCTCTCTCCCCAAGCAATCCCAGCCTCGTCGGGGATAGTGCCGGGCCGGGGGGGGGGCCGAAATTAGGGTCTAGCAGTCGGCAGTGTTTGTGCGCGGAGGGATGGGTGTGCTAGGCACGGGGAGATGGCCGGGATTCAAGTCGCGGTGCACTCAAGCACTATTTCGCTGCAACGGCTGCCATTTTGGTAAAGCCTTCGACGTTCAGGGGGGTGCCAGGCGGCTTTCCCCACAATCTCTACTGCCCCCAGGGCCCTCCAACCGCTCCTCACCGTCTCGCCCTGAGTTCAGCTGGACCCGTGAGGGGGGCGGCTTGTAAGACGTCGTCAGCGCCGCAGTGCCGCATCCGCCGCCATGTTGGTGAAGGGCACTGGACCTGACGGGGCCCCCAAACACTCCTTCAATCAGCCCGAAGTTTCTCAGGGGCACCTGTAACAGGGCCAGACAGCGCCGTCACTCACTCGCGAGCCTCCTGCAGATCGGGAAACCCTAGACCAGCGCCGATCCCGGACCTCCGTCTCGGCAGCCGCCATCTTGCCGTCATCAGGGTTCCCAGTGTCCCGTCTTCAAGTCGGCGCCGCGGTGCAGACCGTTGCTAGCTCCTCAGGAAAGTGGTCACCACAGGGTCCGACTGCTCAGGAGCAGCTCCTGCGTCAATTTGGTGTTTCTTGGGGCAGTATTTAAGACGGATATTGAGGCAGCTTGCCGGAGCTCTGGAGAGTCACGGCCTAGCCAGTCATGCTGCTGGCCACGCCCCCATCGGTAACCTTCTTGACCGGAAAAGAAAAGAGTGTGTGTTGTCAAATTCCTCAGAGGTGAGAAATCAAAGAAAGAAAAACAGTGAAGGGGGACACTGCGATTAATGATGCTAAAGAACAACTAGCTTGTATTCAAAGTGACCTCACAAACTATAAAACATATATGGTGAACCAGAAGATTAAGGGTCTCAAACGCAGTCTAGACCGTTTCTCACATTAGTGGGCATTTCCCTACATTGAGGATCAGTATACTATCCGACGAACACTGAATAGCCACACTTTCAGAACTTCCAGAGGGGGGGGGGGGGCGTAGACAGACAAGGAGGACTCCCTACAATTGGATATTTGACAATACGAGTAGTGAAGAGGTTGAAATGGTAGAACAACCGTCCACATCAAACCAGGTTAGGGTCAGGTTTACACCACAGACTACAACCAACGAGGACTTGGGTGCCCTTCTGAGGTCTTTCTAGGACAGAATCAAAAGGCAACAGAGGCAGGGGACACAACGGGGAAGAGGCAGAGGCAGGCTCAACCAGCAGCCGACATGGCAGGCATACTCACCCTTGATAACCCGCAGCTGAGGCAGAACACCCCTTTAACCAAGCTTCCTAATAAATTTTGATGGATGGGTTACTCCGTCACAACAGTGATGGATATCCTGTCCGCCAAAATATAAATCCCATAGGATATAATGGAATTTATATTTCGGCAGACAGGATATCCATCACCAATGTGACAAAGTAACCCATGCGCCAAGATCTAAATCAGGCACTATGGGGCAGATTTATGAGGCCGTTGCGCCTCTTTTCGCCGCAATTGCGTCACTTTTTTTGATGCATCTGCGGCGCAAACAATGCGCCCTATTTACAACGTGACGCATCTAGGAGATGCTCTAGCAGCAGAGTACAAAGTTCCCCAGAGATGGTGTGTATGTGTGGAGAAGGGGGGTGGGTATGGTCTATACCGTGACCGGAAGACTTCCCTAGTCGGAACTTGGAGAGCCTCATACACCCAGAGTAATTGGTGTGGAACACACCCTTACTGGAGGGTATCCAGTGTCATCATCGGCTCACTGCCCCTCGACAGACCGGCGCTGCAATGTCTGCCGGAGTCCCGGAAGGTACTCTTTTGGTGGGGTTCTTTAGTTCCTTGCCGATGGTGGGTGTGAGTGAGGGGATAGAGGAGTGTAGTCAGTGAAAACGTGAGTGAGGGTAAAAAGGGTAAAACAGTCCACACTGAACTTTATTAACGTGGCTGGTTCCCTGGTTAAAAGGGGTGAGAGGGGAACTAGAGACCGTAAAGGTGTACAGAACTCTAACTCAACCCCCTGGTGTGGTCAACATGTTTCTCGCCTGATGGCGATTCGTCAGGACCTAAATACAGTACTACACAGAAAGAAAAATGTTTGAACACAATGTTCATACAGTAAGTAGAAGGTAAATACAACCTCTCTCATTCGGAGGAAAAGAGGTCCTCGGGGTCCTGCTCTATTTAGGCGACCCTAGGGGGATTGGATAAGGCCTCGCAGCGTTCTCCCGTGAGGCAGGTTATTCTAAACATTACGGAGGATCCGGTCCCCCTTCATAAAAGCCATCACTGGTTGGAGGCATAAATCCAAGCCTATTTCTCGACTTGACAGACGTTCCTACATGCATCCTCCCATGAGAAGTGGTAACTTTTTACTGAAAAAATTATCCTATACAGAATCCATTTCGACTGCCAAATTTAATGGTATACCAATGGCTTTTCACTAGAAATCGTAGTTAATTCAAATGGAATAGTGTGACAGATTGGAGCTTTCCCATATGGTTACAGTTTACGCAGGATCCACCTATCTTATCCACAAACCAGATGATAGTGGCTGAAAACTAACACCTACCGATAAGAAACTTTAGAATAACCTGCCAAGACGCAAACCTGTAGAGGTCAACAGTTTCAAATCACCAGTCGGGACCAAGAGTATCCAATCCTCTTTTGACCATACCCCTCTCGCCCCTTGCGAAAGGAGGTTGCCCACCCACAACTTTCTTTGTCCTGATGAAGACCCTTTCGTAAGGAAAAGATTCCTACTGTTTATTTGGGTCGAAACGTAGACGACTACACAACCAACGGCCAACTCCGGTCCCAATTTAGACATTTACGGCTCTAACGGAGTTAGGCCTGTTTTGCCAGTTATAATTTTTGGACTCTATATGAGCCTCAAACTGTGGCCCTGATTCTAAGGGACCACATGTACATTGTCTTCAAATCATGAATAAGACTTGTCACTGAATGATTCAGACCACGTCTATCCTATCCCCTACACTTCCCTCACGTCACCCCCCTCCCCGTTGTGAATGTGGGCACATACACTGTATATTAACTTGTTGATATCAAATAAATGTATAATGAGTTCAAATCCATTAAATAGGATGTATGCAATTTCGAATTAAACTCCTTTTTGCATTCAATAGCTTTGCTTTTTTTGAATTAATTGAATACAAATGGAATGAATTTGTAACTTCTTTGTTCTAAGTCTCGGGACCCCGTCCTTTCATTCTAATTGCTACCCAGGTCCCTACTGACTTTATTGGGTTTAACCCTGTTTTTCCATAACACATTATAAATGCGGCGCACCATGGGTGGCGTAGCTGTGGCGCACTGTGGCGCAGGTTAACTGGCGCATCCCTCAGGATGCGCCAGTTAACATAAATCTGCCCCGTTATGTCACTTAGAAGATTAATACTGACTGGAAGAAACCTCTGGTTATAGGATCTTGCCTCATCTCCTATGTATATAGGACTTGAGAATCGTTAATGAAAGGCATAATACGTAGACAGGAAAAGCCTCCCAAGCCATATTTCCAACCATCACTTCTGGGATCGGAGGAAATGGAAATATTTCTAGTTACAATGGCAAAGGGCCCATAACGCCTAGAAAAAGCATTGGAGCTCATGACAGTAGCGACCAAAGACCGGGAGTCTTTCCATAAGGCCACTCAGAGTCAGCCCTGTCAAATCGACAAGGTGGCCGAAATCCAACACACAACAACTGGCAAGTTAGCTGATTTGAAGTGTCAACAAAGGGGCCATACAGCATATCTGTAGTTTTTCAGAAGTGTGTGGGAGGAGAGGGTATGGATTTTTTACAACAGTTAACTCAAGCTGCTGCCTGGCTCAGAGATCGTTAGGGACAGAATCTGGGTCCCTTGTTAAACAGGGAGTTGCAGCTCCTTACACATTTTTTAAAAACCTTTTTTAACCTGCTTACGTGGAAGATGCTTGTTTGGGACTCCACACTTCCTGGTTGCCGCTTAGAGCCACCATTTTGGTAGGGTAGCACTCTGTAAATGTAAATGTATAGGCATTTATATAGCGCACTACTTACCCGGAGGGTCCCAAGGCGCTTCGACCGCTGCGAAACCCTTCCTGGCTTCCCTGAGAGATGGTCCCTTAATGGGTATCTCCAGGGTGAGACCAGGCATCCCCGGCGGTCTGGTGGGGCCGTTAGTGAAGATGAGGCAAGCTAATGCCCAGAGTTGCCGAGTGTGATCGCTGATCAGAGTGGGCACCGAGGCGAGAGAATTATCGAGTCCGCTGACCCTGGTCCAGAAACCTGCTGCGCCGGGAATCGAACCCTGGTCCCGGGCCGTCCTCTGCTCTCGGGTCTGCCGCCTCTAACCAGTGAGCCACACTACACTACTCTAGCTGTTCTAACCGGGAATCAGATGCAGACGCTCATGTCGAGAAGCTCTTCCCTTAAAAATATGGCTGCAGCATTGTCACGCTGGCGCTCACCAAAGTGAAGCCTGCCTGCACCTATCCGCACCAGGATTGCACCAGGCACCCAGGAATGCTGTCCGTTTCATTCCAGAGCTACATGCTTCCTTAACAACTACGTATACACATCCCTGTTATTTTTTCTATGTGCTCTAAGTAAGGGAACAAATTGCACTCCGATCTCCCCTGATTGTTAAGCGTCCCCAATTGTTCCAACTGCCACCTATTTACTCAGTACCACAGGCATGATAGCATTTCCTCTCGGAAGGCGGAAGATAGTTTGAACATAGCAAGTGCTCTTACTAGTGCATGCTCGCTAATTTAGCATAGACATGAAGTCTTGGACTCGATTGAAAATCTGGACCTTGACTGCCTTTTTATTATGGAAACAAGGGCTAAAGAGGACTCTGGGCTTTTTCTAGTAGAGGCAGTAGCAAAAGACTACATGATCTCACGACTAGATCGATCTAGCCGAATAGGCGGTGGCCTAGCTATATTTAGTAAAGAACACCTGAACTGCATTTTGGAGCAGATTCCGAACATGCCTAATGAGGAATGCAAAGCAGCGCATTTTAGACTCAAAACTTCATGAAAAGGCCATTAATCTACTAATTGGCATGTTAAGGACATTCTTCCCATTAGTTGGTCTGACCATCAGATGATACTCTTTACATCATCCTTTCCCCATCTGACTGTCAACTTTAAATAGTCACTAACTAGGCCTCAAGCCTACAGGAACTGGGAAAAGATTATCCTAGAAGATCTTCAATTAGCTCTTAGCACCTCTACGGTATAGGTAGAGTCCATCGTAGACCATCCAGTAGAAATGGTTACTAACTGGCTTAAGATCGCCTTGGATCAGGCAGCTCCTATAATGGTGAACTGTCCGAGCAAGAAGAAAGAGTCATCCCCATGGTTTTCCACCAAACTCAGAGATATGAGGCAGCTCTGTTGCAGACACGAAAGAAAGTGACAAATAAAACCTAGACAGCAATGAGAAATTGAAGCATAGATCCGTACTAGCCAATTATAAGGTAGGCATTGTGAAGGCTATATCCCCCTATTATACATCAAAAATCAGGCTGGTTCCAAATTCTACCAAGGAACTTTTTAAAGTAGTTAAGAGCCTATCTAGTCCCCCAGCAAGTAACAGACCAATGCTTCCCAAGCCTTTTGCGACACCCTGACCATGATCTTCAGGGAAACAATTCTTAAAATGTACCCTGTATTTAACCTAGTGGAGACACAAGAAGAGATACACCTAGTTCAGCATACATCCTCAGCAGCCTCTTCGCTGCTGACCTTCCCACTGATCACAGCACACCAGGTCAAAGAGCCCCTGATGACAATTAAATCGGGTTCTCCCACTGATCGATGTCCTCCCAAAACTCTGCAGCTAATCCTTGACCTAGAAGCAGAGGTTTTCGGAAAAGTTTTCAATCACATCCTGTTAACAGGAGTGCTCCCTGAATGCTGGAAGGAAGCCATTATCATCCCGCTTCCAAAAGAAACCAATGTAGATCCTGAAGAACTACTGAAGAACTATTGTCCGATCTCGCTGCTCCCCACCCCAGCGAAAATTCTCGAGAAACATTTGAATAAAGAGTTAGTGCAATTTATTACTTATCATGATCTTCTGGACCCTTCCCCATAAGGTTTCATAAGTAGTCACAGCTACTGACTCCATGAGAAAGCAGATGGATCAGAAGAGGACGGCTGTCATGGTCTTTCTCACTTATCAGCATTCTTCGATACTATCTCCTGCTCACAAATGGTCAAACAGCTGCAACAAATAGGGGTGGACGCAAAGGCGCTAGAACTGCTTCATTCCTTTATTATAGGGAGACGGTAGATTGTAAGCAGTGGTCAGGTTAGATCTAGGCCTTCAGCCTTTCATGTGGTCTGCCACAGGGCTCCTATCTCAGCCCCAGGAGTTTAAACTTATACATCTTTTCTTTGGCAGCCTTAGTGAGATCCTTTGGATTCCAGGTAGTATCTTATGCCGATGACACACAAATTATTGTGTCCTTCAGTGATAACCTACCTGAGATGGCTTAGAAGTTCAAACTCTGCAAGACTGGTGTGAGTAGCTGGGTGAAGGGAAATGTCCTTAAGCTTAATGCTGATAAGACCAAAGTCATGGTCTTTGGAGCCCTGCACTCTCTCTGGTCAGAGGTTTGGTGGCCGGATTTATGTGAGTCAATTTCAGTGCCCACGGAATCAGTAAATAACTTAAGGGTTCTGTTTTATACCTCCCTCAACTTTAATATGCAGGTCAATCGTGCCTCAAGCACTTGCTTTTCTGTTATTCGATCCCTCAGGAAGATTATCCCTTTCATTCCTGAGGAGCATCACAAAATAGTGTCTATCGCGTTAATCACCTCTTGATTAGACTACTGTAATGCTATATATCCTAATATAAACAGATATTCTCTAAACAAACTTCAGTTGGTGCAATATACAGCTGCGTATATGACCTTGAATACCCCAAATTATCTCACTGTGAGAGAAGGTATGCAAGATCATCACTGGCTTACAGTCAGGAAGCAGGTGATTTTCAAAGCTCTCTGCATGGTCCATGTTGCTCTGCATGGCAAGGGCTCACTGGCCATCAGGTCTTCCTTTCATTTGTATGAGTCAACTTGGAACTTAGAATCAGCTTTAAACAAGAAAGTTAGTGTGACAAAATTCCAAAAGGAAAGATGGGGCGCACGCTCCTTCTCAGTTGCAGCTGCCAAATTATGGAATACCTTGCCAAGCGACATTGCAAAAATGTATTCTTTTGCCGCCTTCCGAAAACACCGAAAGACCTGCCTTTTTTTCATCTTAGGTCTGACTCCTCCGTGGGGGTCTGGGAATTTCACAACACAGCGACTTGATGCCTGCGGGTTTAGAGCGCTATATAAGTTTCTTTTTTCATTTTATTTCATTTCAAGCCACAATCTCTAGTGCCTACTCCCTACGCAGATATAAAAAAAAGTATCCTGGAACGGTTGCCGTTAGACGCCAAGACCTACTGGATCTGGTTGAGACAAATTAAAGAAGGACCTAATGAGACTCCTGGAGCCTTATACTATTGGGAAAAGGATATTACAGACAGGTGGGTAATACCTGAAACCACTACTAAAGAAGAAATGTTAGCAAAGATCTATCTAGAGCAGTTTTTAACCTAGTTACATCCTCCTGTTCAGAAATGGGTGAAACAGCACAGTAGGTTGGCATTAGAAAGCACTATTGAAAAAGCTGGAGCTTACAGTAGTGCTTAGGAGAACAGGGAAATCCTAGAGGAAGGGGGTACAAGAGGCAATGGGTCTTGCTCAAGAAAACATTGCCATCTGCTAAGCAGAGAAAACACACAGGAGTCCCCCTGAGCCCAGGAGTAGGCCAGATACAAATCCCACCAGGATTTAAATGCTTTAATTGTGGGGGTATGAGCCACATATCTTGATATTGTCCTCAGAAAGTAGAACGTATGGAGATTGGATTGTCTAAACCTACATTGTATGCCAACCCTGATCCTCAAACCCCCTACCATTTTCTCCTGAAAGTAAATAGAAACCCTGTGCCCACTCTTTTAGATACTAGTTGTGAAAAGTTTGATGAGGCCTCAGCTCCTTCATGGAGACACTAGAGAACAAACTAATGTTATGACTATCCAATGTGTTCATGGAGATAAAAAACATAAATCCCTTACTAGCATAATCCAAGAAATCCACTGGGAGAGTTTGTGGCTGGCCCTGAACTGTTGCCTATACTTTTCAGGGGTCAACCCAAACTTGATGACTAAGATGGTCTTCTTAGCAGTGTAGCATGACTGGTTCTACACCTCTGGGGTAAGGAGTACACCACCTTACCAGAACTCCTATGGGACCTTGTGTACTCTCAGAGCCACTTCATAGACTGGAAACCACTTATCTGTGTCATACCCCACTCCATATCTGGGCCCCAAATCCTTGGGTATACTAACTCTTAAATCACTATTGGAAATTGCAGTTATGCTTCCACTATTACTGCTGCTGGACCACACTCACTTGTAGGGCTCTTGTGTCCAGCTCTCTGAGACTCAGCTCATGGGCCATCTCTTTCTCCTTAATGGCTTATCTCCTCTCTTCTAGAGCCTGCTTTTCTCCCCAAAGTATTTGTCTGTGCCTGCTCCAATTTGAGCTTTCCCTCCTCCCTGCTGTCTGCCAGTTCCTCTGGGGACAGGTTCCTTGATGAGGTGCTGCTCCCTGCTCTGAGAACCACTACTGCTTCCAGCAAGTTGTTGGCCCCCCTTCACAGGCAGTCCCAAATCCACAACAGATCCTAGGGTCAGCTCCTTTTCCGCTTCCTCAGTTTTCTGCTCCTCCTCTTCTGGGACCTCAGTCCCCAGGCTCTCAAAGGTTTCTGCAGCTCCACCTTCCGGTGCAGCCACTCATACAAACATGAAACTCCTTGCAAAATACTTTAAACTGGACTGGGCCACAGTGCAGAATTCTAACTTGGCCAGCTCAAAATCGATGCCTTCAGGTGCAGATGCAGTTGCTCATTCTCCAGACAGGGATATGGTTTTAGGAAATAAATCAAAAGCCAATTTAGGGAGAATTAGTCTTAGTATACAGTTGTAGTGAACAATGAGTTTCTAAATGGTATTGCAGAAACACAAGCCCTATCCACACTGCTGGTCATTAATGTTAGAAATTGGGTCTCTAGTAAGCAGACATATGTATCCTGTCCAAGTAGGGACCACCACTCTTGTCATGGTAAGCTAGATACATACTTAGACATAACCTGTGCTCACCCTCTGGTAGCTTGGCACAGAGCAGTCAGGCTTACCTAAAGAGGCAATGTGTAGAGTATTTGTGCAACACACACACACACACACACACACACACAGAGTAACACAATGGCAACACCACTAAAATACGCCACACATGGATAGAAAAAAAGATAATATTTGTATGAGTAAATCAAGATCATAATGACAAAAATCCAATAAGTAGAACCAGAGTTATGAATTGTTAAAGATTATTTAAAAATGTAGTGCTTAGAGTCATAAAGTGCCAAATGAGAATATTTGGTTGTGATAGACGTAAATCCAAATTTCAGGCCAACTGCGATGGAGCACAGGCCGACTACAGGACTCACACAGGTCCCACTGAAAAAGTACCTTGGATGGAGGAAGCGTTAACGTTGAAGACCTGATGCAAGGTGCAGCGTTGTCATCGATCACGTAGATGGAGGCAATGTGTCAGTTATGATTTGTGCAGCCAACAAGACTTCATCGACCAAACCCTCTGTGATGGAGGCAATGCGTCGTCGTTAAGCCGCACAGTTCGTCATTGTCGAGCCAAGTTAATTGATCATTGGAGACCTACGTTTCCCAGTAGTTTAGATTTCAGTTTCTTCTCAAATGCTCTTTCTGCACACTCACAACTTTATTATTCTTTTCTAGAAATTTGTGTCACATGATGCCTAAGTCTAATGTAGAACCATCACCATATCAGAACTAGTTTTAGTTTATTTTGCTATGAAACAGGTGAATATTCCCAGATACACCCCTGGATGGACAATGAACACTGACATTGTATTATCTAATGAGTATCTAACTAACTTTTTAGCCATATACTCTGCTTAAATGAATAATAATAAATCAGATGACACCTCTGAAATTATCCATTGGGATGATTCTAAAGTATTTATAAGAGGAACCACCATTTGTGTTACGGCATATGAAAATTAATTATTTAATTCCTTGGAGAAATAAATTGGCAAAAAGTAAAAATTATTTATATCATCATCAGATATCAAATTTAAAATACAGTTACAAACCCTCCTCTAAGATTATAACATCCTTCTTAGTAAATGAGCTGGTCTTTCTATCTGTATATAAAAATACATTTTCAATTTAATACTAATACTTCTGGTCTAATGTTTTCTAATTATTTATGGATTTAAAAAAAAGGTACAAATACGAAAAAAGCAATAAGATGTTCAGAAGACCAATTACTTCTTTCTATCACTGATAGCTAAAGAATTTCGAGCTTTATATTCAATTATCTTTAGCAAATCTTTAGGGGCAACATGTACGACCATCAGGTTTTGCGACTCGTTAGTTGCGTTTTTTAACGCCTTGCAATTTGTGAGGCGCAAAACCTGATGTAGAACAGTGTCTCAGACACTGTGATCCCCAAATGGGTCACAAGGGACTGGCCTCATGTATATTCATGAGGCAGGTTGCAATATGCGTTTCCTTTAAGGATAACAAATGCATTTCAAAATTAAAAATAAAAAGTTTATTTTTAAATTTTTAACAGTGGGCAGTGTCAGTGGGACTTCTGCCTTGTCTGAAAACATGTTGGCACCCCATTCACAAAGTAGAAGGGGTACCTAGGGGACCCCTTCTAATTTGCAAATAGCTTACCACTAATGTGAAATTGGTGGTTGTCTGCAAATGTTTTGTGACGGCATGCCTGGTCGCAAAACATTCATGCATACCAATGCCACTCACAATTAGAAAGGGATGCCCTTTACACGGCCCTTCTTAATAGCGACTCACAAATCCTATTTTGTGAGTCGGATAGGTACTGACTCACAAAATATGGTTGGTACATAGGAAAATGCATTTTACTGGTCGCAAACAGCCCAATGGGCCGTTATGTGACTGCTAAAATGCGTCATACATCTGGCCCTAGGTCTTCAGGGAACAAATAATTATACATTTTTACTTAATTACAAATGACTCTTCTATCTCCATTGAATAGAGACAATTTATATGTCCCTATAATATTAGAATACATATATGCAGACATTAAATCTCTGAATTGTAAGAAAACTCTGATGTTATAGTCCCCCATTATCTCTTGTCTTTTTCGCTGCATTTCAGGAGCTTTGCAAACAATGCTTCTATTAAAGGCCTTTTTAAAAAGGCAACAATCACTTTTCTTTCTAAACCTGACATAGATCACCCCTTAGTTTCCAATTATCATCCGATCTTTCTTATCAATCAAGATTATAAGATTTATGTAAGATTTATGCAAACATTTTAGCAAGTAGGTTTTATCCAATTTTGAATTCCATTAAAACATCCGAACCACTTTGGTATTTTGTGATTATATCTTATCTTTCTTAAAACCAGACTACTTTGTATACAAATATATATCTGCAGGGTTATTGGCTATAGATGCTGAGAAAAGCATTTGGTAAGGTTAATTGGAAATATTTATTTAAAACTATGCAAGCATTTCATTTTGTTTCTAACTTTTTGTTGATGGCTAACGAACTAAATTCACCCACCTGTGCAACATTATATGTCAATGGCATTAATTCAGCCTCTTTTAAATTATTTAGGACTTGACAGGGATGTCTCCCGTCTCTTCTGCTATTTTATTAGCCATTGATCCATTGTTATGTCTCGTTCATGATTTGAAAAGCACTCAAGCTATCAATATTAGTGAGATAGTTCTAAAAGTATCAGCATAGGCAGGCAATATTTTATTATATATTAATGGTCCATTTTATACATTCCACTTATTTTAAATATGATTAATAGTATGGATCAGGGTCAGAATATACGTTGAACATTAATAAAATAGAGTTTTACCCCTTAAATGTGTTATGCACTGCTAATGTATTACAAAATACTGGGATTCTTTGGCATCCATCTGGTTTTGAATATCTGGGTATTTATTTTTGTGTGTGGATGTAGTCGTTGTGAAAGGGCAGAATGCCGTCACTCACAGTGCACTTGGCCATTGGCTGAAGTGGCCTGATCCATTGCCCCATGTTGCATGCTCTAGAAGGTGGAAGAACAAAAGTGAATGTCACAATAACAGACCAGTAGATGCCGAGGGCTGCCATAAAGCCCCATTGAGTAAGTATATTATGCATTTAATTTTAGTAAAGTCAAAGGTTCTTGGCAACACCAGACCTAAAAAGATTGAATTGCAAAAAACCATGGCAGGATGCCACATAGGTAGCATTAGGCTGTGCAAAAGCATTTCTGATTCAAACTGCATGTAAGTACCACAGAAGTGTATAATGTAAGGATCCGTCAGATATTAAAATAATTGAGCATGGCGACTATAAACTCTTTAGTAGCAAAGACCAGGGCAACACGGCAGGTGGCACTGAAAATCCAGTAGAAGGTAATTGGGAAGTAGACGTCCTTTACTGGTGACACATTTACAGTTTTTTTTTTTGGGGGGGGGAAATATTTTTATTTGCATTTTTAAAACAGTGCGATACGTTATTCAGCAAAATTACAGAGCAATTCAAGCACAGTAGTTCGTCAACAGAAAACATTATGATTATATCACAAGTACAAGCACATCTCATTCCACAGATCATAACATGGGCAGTCATCAAGTACATGATCTTCGCAGTATCACTCCGTATCAGAGCTGGAACTGTCATTATCTGAGGGTGGCTCACAAATGTTCCCTCTATACTTATTCCATGCCCCCCAAATCCTACTCCATTTTTTGGGGCACCCTCTATTGCCGAACACTGCCCGTTCTGAAATCATCGCAGCGTCAATATCGTGCTTCCAAGCAGTTAGTGTAGGCGACTCTGTCCCGCCCCATTTCTGCGCTATATTTCTCTTTACCATCATCATGCCAAGTGTCATCCAGCTCTGCCCGTTTACAGTTTTATTAAATATTTTGCACTTTTTAGTATTGTAGTGTGTAATATATTCCAAGGGTGACTGAGCTATATTGAGAAGATCAACTGACAGTTATTTCACAGGGAAACCTTCACTCATTGCTGACTTTCAATGAAGCACTCGCTGTAATCAGTCTTCTCCTGGTTTACTATCGAGAATGCATTTAGATGGATTCTGTTCTATTTTTATCAGATATCTGACAGAGAACACCAATGGTGGTTCTCTGTGTATCCTCTCAGGGATTAGTGGATCTGGGTATGTTATGCTCACAGGCGGATCTTCCCGTGGAGATGGGGTGAGAGTGAAATCTTGGAATTAGGATCTATCATTTAAATAGAAGTCTTGACTTATTTATTGGGAATTTCCAAATACAATTTGGCAATCTTGAAAGGCTGCAAGAAAGAGCAGCAAGGCTTTGGTATTGGCTGTGCTTTTTCACATGGAATTTCTCTTTAATGGCTAAGGATGAAATAGGATGTCCACCCAGTTGTGTCAATAAGGAATAGAAACTACTCTTTGGTACTCCTGTCACTGCCTTTGCAATCTCTAGTCTCGGGTGATACTAAGGCAGCCCCAGGAACATATAGTAATCTGGGCTCTAAAGGACCTATTCTTTTCCTGTAGTCGCTGAAGCTTTGCCATTTTTCTAGAGCTGGAGGCAAAATGAAGAGGTTCTTGAAAGGATGAGGGAACTAGTGCTCACACTTGCAACGTAATAGGGGTGGGCAGGACATCAAAGATGGATGCAACTTCCACTACAATTCTCCAAACTAAACCCCACTTACAGCCCAATCATGGAGGGCATTCTCAGGGGCATAACAAAAATGTATCAAAAGTGAATGCAAAAAAGTTTCCTAATGGGCAAGGTCTTCGCTCTGACCACTCTGACCACAAGAGCCCAAGAAGAGGGAAACTGGGACGCATCTGCATGGGTCAAAAACCTAAACTGAACCATTAGGACCAGATGTAGAGTGAGGTGTTAACTGAAAATCCTCCAATCTCTGGCCAAAACACTATGGGCTAGATGTAGGTAATTCTATTTTACCACTTCTAAAATACCGAATTTTACAGAATCGGTATTTAAGAAGTGGTTAAATAGAAGGGGGCACATGTAGGTATTTCAGAATCGGTAAATACCGAATCTGTAAGATTCGGTATTTACCGATTCGGTAAATACAGAATCGGTATCCCCCAGTGATTCCTATGGGCCTTGAAGCCCATAGAATCAATGGTGAATACCGAATCGGTATTTACCGATTCGGTAAATACTGATTCCTGCAAGGGTGCAGGGGGTGTCACTTTGACACCCTCTAGCACCCCAAATACAGGCATGTGTGCCATGTGGCACACATACATGCCCTATGGGCATGTCTGTCTGTCACATGGCACAGGTGTGCATGCACACATGTGCATGCACACCTGGATTCGGTATTTTACCACCCAATTGGATTGGGTGGTAAAATACCGAACCTGAAAGGCCTGCGGCACTCAAAGATGTGCTACCTACATGTGCTTTTACAGAATCGGTATTTTTACCGAGTCTGTATTTACTTATTCGGTAATTTTACCGAATCTGTAAATACAGATTCGGTAAAATACCGATTCTGTAAAGCATGCTCCTACATCAGAAAACCCTAATACCGGTCGGAAACGGCAAAAATCGGCCGTTTCCGACCGGTATTAGGCTCCTACATCGGGCCCCAAGGGCCTTATTTACGAGAAAGTAACGCAATACTGTGCCGCAAGCCATTTTGCTGCGCCATGCTACGTTACTTTCAAAGCACAGGGATGAGTCTTATCTACAACAATGTGACGGATTCCTGCACTCTTCCCTGCGCCGGCACACAACTAGCTGCCATGCCCCTACCCAGGCATCCTTGTTCCATGATGCAAGGGTGCCTGCGTTGCGGGAAGGATTGTTTTAGTGCAGGAAGGGATACCTTCCTGCACAAAAACAATCCCAATAGGTGTTTTCCTCTTTCTAAGTGTGCTACATAATGCAGCATGCATAGAAAGAGGAAAAAACGAGGAGAAATGAAAGCATGACTCCTCATTGCGCCTCCCAACGCCTCCCCTGGGGAGACATTGCATTATGAGACATTCCCAGGTTTACAATGTCTCGTAACGCTGGGACTGTGTCAGGTTCTATGGGTGTTGCGTGGGAACATCCACAGCAACGCCCATGCCATTACGTCACTCTTTCCCATATTAAAAGTGATGTACCCTGTGTGTCACGTTCAAAATGAGAAAAAATGACGTACCGGTGGGGCAAGCGGGGCTTGCAAATAAGCCCCTAAATATACAGCTGAATCCTTCTGCCTAGGTGCCACCACAATCCTTGCATATGATGAGGAACTTCGATCAGTGGATTCTCCTCAGAATTTAACATTTCCTCTAAAAATGTAAATGTTGTAACTGATAGATTGAATTGTAATGTAATTGCTTTTGTATAGCGCTTACTACCCCTGACAAGGTATCGAATCGCTTTTTAGGCGAGTAGCACGCTTCTCCGGAACCCATAAAGAATTAGTGGTGAATTAGTATTGTGAAATATGAAAGTAATTTGAGTGGTGGATATGGTAGTCGGTTATTTGGATTGAGAAGGAAAATAGAGGAATAGAAGAGGGAAAAAAGTTTGCATTTATATAGCGCTTGCTACCCCTGATGGGGTGTTGAAGAGCTTTTTTGGCGAGTAGCATGCTACTCTGGAACTCATAAAGAATTAGTGGTGAATTAGTATAGTGAAATATGAAAGCAATTTGAGTGGTGGATAAGGTAGTCAGTTATTTGGATTGAGAAGGATAGTGGAGGGATAGAAGAGGGTAAACCGTTTGCATTTATATAGCGCCTGCTGCCCCTGATGGGGTGTTGAAGCACTTTTGCGTAGATGTTGAAATCCAAAAGAAAATGGTAGGTTATTTTAAAACAGGAAAGTGATTTGTTCATTTTAAAGAGGGATCGTTTGCAAGAGTTCTTGCACCACGAATATAACAAATCTTTCCCTAAACGGAACAATGAATTCATTGCCTCCTGTTATTTTGCATTGTCGGTGCTTTTACGTTTATTTTTTTAACATGCTTTTCCTTTGTACCAACAGAGAAAAAGAAGAAGACAAAGAAATGGCAGAATTTCTTCGCATCAAGTTAAAACCTATCGATAAAATAGTACGACCTCCATCCAGTACGTTTGCACATTTGTTTGAGTTTTTTTTTAATGAATATTATTCACGTTATGCAATGTTGCAGCACTATCAAAAAGGAATCTCCACTGTCATAAGATCAAAGCAATCTTCACACTTTCTTGAAAATACACCACCGAACCCTTGGTGACTTCCCCTTGGTTTCCTAGCTCCAGGTGGAAATATTGGAATCATGTGTGAACCATTAAGCGCTTAACTGGGCGCTTTGGAAAGATCCGTGCCGACAGGTGCACTCCTGAAATAAGGGAGTGATTACCAAGATCTGTTTCCAGGCGGAACTGATCTTTCCTGCAGGCGCACTAGGAGAATGTTTTATTGATTTAATTATTGGTATACAGGGAGGGTGCATTCAAAACCATTTCATCTTTATTTCACATTTTAAAACTTGTGATCTCCCAACTCCAGCACGTCCTAGACCCTCAACTCACGCTTGGGACCAGTCAGTCACGCTTCTGTCCCAGAATTCAAACAGATTCTACTCTAGAGATGACATTCTCTCCCAGCCTCCCATACATAAAAGGGGGCAAGAAGAGTTTAATTGATACAACCTGATACATCCTCTCAGGGGAATTATTTTTTAAGGTGTATGCATACATGTGCACGTGTAAAATGCAGGCATTCATTGTGAAAGTATGTTCTGGTAAGAGTGGGCTGGTCCAGACTCAGGGCCTCATTTATGTATTTTTGCAGTGGGCTGCCAGCAGGCCTTCCAGCTGCGCTGCCCTACGGCAAAAGAAAAGGGCAGGAATGCGCCGCGACTTCGAGATACAGCACATTCCTGTCCTTTTCCCTCCGCCGGAGCACAATAGGATGCCATGCGCCAACGCTGGCACCTTTGCACCATGGTACAAGGGTTCCTGCATTGAGGGCATGATTGCTTTTGCGCACAAAAACAATCACAAGAGGCTTTTTCCATTTTCTATATGAGCTGTAGAATGCAGCACACATAGAACAAGCATTGAAAATGCAATAGGTCTCACGTTTGATTAAGTTAAAGCCATTTGCTTTGCTAATGGAATTTATAGCAAAGCAAATGGCTTTAACTTAATCAAAGGCGAAACCTATTGCATTTTCAATGCTTGCTTTGCCATGTTGTATAGGACCTGCTATGCAATGTGTCTGAAAGTGATTTTAAAAAGCGCTATGATGCAACAATGCTCCAAGTCACACAAAAAATGTCAACAAACTTTTAGATCAGCCGCTGTGCAACATGGATGAAAATCACATTGACAAAAGCCAATTATTCTTGTCTAGGCAAGAGTAATTTGCTTTGCCAATGCTTGTTACTGACTGGCCTGAAAATATGAGACTGCGAGTTAAACATTAATAAGGTGTGAGAAAGGGGTAGAGATCTTCGGTGTGTCTCAATCACTCCTGTTCTGCCCTTCACACCACTTTCCTTTGCAATCTTCACTCTGTTAGAAACATGCACTCTTTTTCTCCTGACATCTTTCTGAAATTTGCAATCTACATGTCTCACCCGACATGCTTTTTTCACTGTCTTTCACTCTGCCCTTCTACATAAACCTTTTTCCATCCCCTGCGTTTCACCATGTCTTCTCTCCATTACACATAAAGAAACTTTTCATATCTATCACCTGTAAACACAGCATTTTCTTTTCCTTTGGTGCTGTCAATATTTCAGCAGCTGCGTATGCCTCCTTCATACACTTCTGCATAAAATGGTAATTACAATTGTACGTGTGTGTGGCCATTTCTATGCCCACTTTCCAGAGCGGCCAAGGATTGCATGAGCAAGTAATACAAACGCAATTGGGAACCACTGACAGGAACTGTGAGAAACTGGCACTGCCTTCAACCTGGGCACCAGAGCTCTCACTGGTGCCCGGCATGAACCCCCACCCATAGCCTGATCTCACCCAGACATCAAGAGGCATCGCCGTTCACAGAGTACAACACACAAGAGTGAAAATGTTGCATGACAACAGTCTACAGAAATATCTCGTCTAGCAAAACAAATACTCTTAGGAAATTGCAGATGATGTAGAGCAGGTGAAATGTACACAGGACTGCATGAGCGACGTGCATTACCCGAGGGGATTTTACAGACACTCGTAAGAAATCGATCGGGGTTTTTTCCCCAGAAAATTTGAGGACTTGGCTATACAGCCCTTCCACCCTAAAACTCCACCACCATTTTGCCAGAGCGCCCTTTGCACACAAAATATAGAGATGTTTTTAAAACTATATTATATTCTTGAAAACGCCCTGTGCGGTGGCCCCGATCGCACCGCCCAAGGGCTTGCCCTTAATACAGCCTTTTACTTTATCTAAGCGCCCACTGCAGCCCTTTTTGTACTGCGTCCTACAGACCCCTGCTTTCAATAACAATTTCAGTACATATCATACGTCACTGACAGTACTGTCCCAGGCCCCTAAATGGATTGTAAACCGTAAACTGCAGTTCACACACAGATCACGCAGCAACCTCTCAACCTCCGGAGCTATCCACCGGGCTTCCCTAAAACTCTTCCCTTTTTTTGTTACTCTTTATCGCGTACACGATGCAGTTTGTAACTCTGTTGACACTGCACTCTGACACACAGGAACTCCTGAAATAAAACGGTGGGTGCTCCTCGCGAACGAGGGTCCTCTCAGACCCTCTTTTGCACCGGTCTTGTATTCATCTCACAGCCCTGCAGTTCTGGTGTGAAGAGACCACCCCCACCCTCGTGGCGTGTCTCCTCGGCCTACCTCACAGGGTCCTTTGGGTGGGCTCCATGCTTCCTTCTTGGTGCACTTCCTTCTGCGTCTGAGCAGGCCGCGCCTGGCATGCCCCTGGTCTTCAAAGATGGCCTCACACCGCCTCCAGCACCCTGTGCCCTTCATTTTGGGGGGCTTGCCTCCTCTCTACACCCCAGCTGTTGTGTCACGCCACCCTCTGATTTGCCTTAGGTTTGCTCACCCTCTCTTCCATGTATGAGGTCGACCCCAGTCCCCATTGTCGTCGCAAAGAGAGCGATATGTGTCTCACCCTTTCCTGTGTCGCCGACCACAGCAGAGGCGGTGATGCTTCCTCACGCAACTTCTGCTTTCTAGCTGAAGAAGTAACGCAGGAAAGAAAAGCTAAAAAAAACAAGCGTGAGGCAGCCGCATGTTTACTTTTACATCGCGCTTTCACTTTAAGTGAAAGCACAATGCAAAAGTAAACACGCAGCTGTCTGAGGTGCCCCCAGTCCCCATTGTCGTCGCAAAGAGAGCGATACGTGTCTCAGCACTTCCTGTGTCGCCGACCACAGCAGAGGCAGTGATGCTGACTCGCGCAACTCCTGCTTTCTTGCTGAAGAAGTGACTCAGAAAGGAAAAGCTTAAAAAAACAAGCGTGAGGCAGCCACATGTTTACTTTCTCATCGCGCTTTCACTTTAAGTAAAAACGCAATGCGAAAGTAAACATGCAGCTGACTTTGCAAAGCTGAGAGAAAGAAAAAAAGTGCGTAGGGACTAATAAAGGGGAGAGTGTCACGCTGCTGGTAAAAGATCGAATCCCGGTGGGCATGGCCAAAAGGAGACAAGGCGGCAACAAGAAGGGACTAAGGGCCAGATGTAGGTCGGTCGGTAAGGGCAGAAAATCGGTATTTTCGGCTGTTACCGATCGGTAAATAGGTGATCGCTATGTAGGGGGCATTATTTTACCGAATCGGTAAAATTACTGATTCGGTAATTTTACCGATTCGGTAAAATAAAAAATCTGTAAATTTACCGATTGTGAGCCACCCAGATGTATGTGGGACTCTTCAGAGTCCCAAAGGCCTTACCGAATCGGTATTTTACCATCAAATCCAATTTCATGGTAAAATACCGATTCCGGTGTGACAGGCAGACCTGCCCTTAGGGCGTGTTTGCCTGCTGCATGGCACCCAAGCCTGTTTTGGGGGTGCCAGAGGGTGTCAAAGTGACACCCCCTGCACCCTTGTGAAATTCGGTATTTACCGATTCGGTAAATACCGAATCGGTAATGCCCATTCATTCCTATGGGCTTCAAAGCCCATAGGAATGAATGGGCATTACCGATTCGGTATTTACCGAATCGGTAAATACCAAAATCATCCGATTCGGTATTCCAGCACATCTGGAATACCTACATGTCCACCCCATAGATTTACCGATTTTTAATTACCGAATCGGTAAAATTCGGTAATTGAAAATCGGTAAATCTATTTCACCTACATCGGGTTCTAAGAAGCCTCCTTTACAATGAGATGCCTGTTTTTTGCATGCAGGATGACGGGAACCAATCAAAAAGATGGGCGGGACTTCAACTCCGCCTCCGAGATCTTTGGAATCTGAATTGATTTCAAGAAGCTCTCGGATCCGTGAGCAGCGCATTCGCGCTGCTTTCTCCAGCCGAGACCTAAAAAGGAAAAAAGATGGGAAATAAAGGTATTTCTCCTCGTTGTGCCTCCCTTGGGAGGCGTATGTTTTTGGTGCTGCCTCAGATTTTCGATTTCTCGTAAATCGAAGGCACTGTCAACATGCCATGGATGTTGCTGGTAAGCCCCCCAGCAACATCCTTTGCACGCCCCTTTAACACAGAAAAAATTGTTAAAGGGGACTGTAGTGTCGCGCTCTAGTTGTTGCGTTGCGACGTAACTACGTAGAGCGCGGCCGCCATTTTGGACAGAGTGCGGAGAGCTTGCAAACGAGACAGTCGCGATTCTGGTGCTCTCCTTCTATAAATAAATATACTAACCTGCGTAACTCCACACCGGCTTCCTCGAGTATTATTGGGGGGAAAACACTAACATTACAAATGGCGACAAGGATGGAATGCGGAAAAAGGACCACGGAAGCCCCCAGCCACCGAGTCTAACCGGCAACCCACCAGCTAACACAGCCACGTGGAGCGGCAGCAGCAAGCAGGGAACGGGCATGGAGGAGAGCGCAACACTCTCTATCCTGCGCGGCAGGATAGAGAGCCCGTAGTCACCAGCACAGCCCCACCACACAACGGGCTGCTCTAAGGAAGAGCAGGTGGGGTCCGAAGCCGACTACAGGCAGAGAGACTGGCACAACAGAGAAGGTGGAGAAGGAGATCTCCTCAGACAGCCGGTACATAGCATTGAGCACGGACCCTGAGTACACGCCCGAAATCTGGAGAATTACGCCCGCAGTGAGTACAACAGCCCAAATAAGGTAAGAGGGGCAGGGCGGAGAGACACCCTTGGTGCACACTGCACAGGTCATCACACGCACAGTGAACAGCCCGACCGCCTAGGGCCCTGGCGGAGCAAGCAGGACTTAGCGAAGGGGGTGAAGCTGCGTCCCAGCAAAGCCCCACACGTGTACACAGAAGAAGTGCACCAGGCAGTCCAAGGGGGGAGGCAGAACTACAGGAGAGGAGAGTAGAAATGTGCGCCCAACCCTCCTCGCTCACAACGCCAATCCCCTTCCTGCCCAAACCAGGGGATCCCTCAATGAAATGGGAGGACTGGAGAGAATACTTTATGAACTACCTAGAGGCCCTAGAGGTTGAGAATGGAGAAGCATTTCCCAGCAAAAGACGGAAGAGGATATTGCTTCACAACTTAGGCCCAGAAGGCATCAGAGTGTTCCAGAATCTAGTCCTGACGCCAAGACAAGCAGCTGATGACGACGTATTTCAACACACAATAGAAGACCTAAACAACCACTATAGACCAGCAGTGTGCACGTCCATAGACAGGTACAACTTCCAACAGAGGAAGCAAGCGGTGGGGGAATCCATAGATGACTACGTGGCAGCGTTGAAGAAATTGGCTGTCACATGTAAATTCGGCATCTTACACAACGAATTCATTAAAGACCAAATAGTAATGCACACCACGAACTCAGCAATCCAAGACAAACTGTGGGTGGATGGAGACGCGACCCTGAAGGAAGTCATCACCATGGTAAAGAAAGCGGAGCTATCAAAAAGGTGTGCAGAGGCGGCAAAAAGGAGCTTAAGAGCAGACCTAATGCAAGAGGCGAAAGAAGGAAAAGTGGCCACCATCAGCTTCGCGGGCAACGATGGTCAGGAGAGCACAATCCTACAATGTAAATATATATTAGACTAATGCAGTATAAAGTCTAGGCAACAATAAATCCAAGTGATGTCAGTAGTTCCAAATAGGATGCAGGACAAATAGATGAGTAAAGTTCATATTTTGTTTCATCTTTTCCTTTATGGATTTCTTAAAAGTAATTCTCCAATTGATAAAAAGACAGCCGACACGTGTTTCCTCCGTACTATGAATTAGTACAGGGACTTTTTCAAGGCTAATGGGGTAAAATATTACAGCATATGTATTATCAAATCACGTGGAATTACAGTCAACTAGAAGCTCCTGGATGCATAAGTAATCACTGTCCGAGTGGCCCGATTAGATGGATCGAAAATATGTAGCTGGGTGGATATCAAAATGAGGTTTCTTAACCATTAGTTCTACTCTGCACTTGATAATGGCACTCTGTTGCGCTGACGGAGTGCCATTATCAAGTGGTGCCAGACTACACATTACGCCTCATGCAACTTCGAGGTGTTCTCTAGCACGCTGGTGTAATATTACACCTTATAGTTACATTGTAACTCAATATTGGTGCTACCGCCGCTACTTGAAATGTTTTGACCAGGACGTGTGCGGTAGTCTACTTCTGTCCCACTTAATTCTCTTGCCCGACTGTGGACTAAACTTAGCTAACCACTGAGTCTATCTAATTGGTCTCAGTAGCCACTTTCTGTGGCTTCATTCACGTGGGTTTCATCAGGATAAATAAATACCATTTACAGAAATCAATTAAAGAAAAGATTAAACAAAATATGAACTTTACTCATCTATTTGTCCTGCATCCTATTTGGAACTACTGACATCACTTGATTTTATTGTTGTCTAGACTTTATACTGCATTAGTCTAATATATATTTACATATATAGGATTGTGCTCTCCTGACCATCGTTGCCTGTATGTTGTCTTGTCAATCCTCTGGCTTGATAAGTTGTGTTCCTTCCTGGTAGTGGGGGATATTGGTCAATGTAGCACTCCGTCTTTGACATTGAGAAAGATCCTATTGACTGTCCAGTAATGTTTTCTACTTCTACTAATATTAGTGAATGTGCGGTCTCTTCCAACCTTTTGGAAACACCACTACCAATCTGTGTATATACCATCAGCTTCGCATCAAGGTCGTTGTCATCCACGGAGCAAAAGTTCAGCGTAATAGAGAAGGAGATGCTGGCAACAGTGTGGGCCATGGAGAAGTTCCCCCAGTTCATAGGGGGCACGATATTCAGGCTCAGGACAGACCACAAGCCGCTGGTCGAAGTCCTCACATCGTCGACACATGCAAATGTGACTCCACACACCGCCAAGATTGCACTGAAATTGTTGGACTACAGGTATGACGTGGAACACATCCCAGGAGCAAGGAACAAAGTAGCCGATTATCTCAGCCGAGCCTCAGCTATGGAGGAGGCTCCATGCGAGTCTGAAGACGAAGATATCAGAGTAGCGTTCACGGAGGATCACGAAAAAGTGATAAGTGCGCAGGAATGGAAGGATGCATACGAGAATGACTCTGACATCCGGAAGGTCAAGCAATTCATATTACAAGGATGGCCAGCAAAGAGGCATATAAAAGCTGAGCACTGGAAATTCTTCGAAGTAAGGGAGGAATTGTCTGTTGGGGACCGAGGGATCTTCCTACTAAGAGGAGAAAAGGTGGTTCCTCCCAACTCCTTAGTGCCACACTGACTCGCCATTCTACATGAAGGACATCTGGGCATCGTGAAGACGTAGCTTAGGGCGAAACAGATGTACTGGTGGCCAGCAATGGACAGCCAGGTAGAAAGACATGTGCAGGAGTGTGAGCAATGCCAAAAAGCAGACAAGTCACAAAGCTTGATGCGACCACCCTTGGGAAAAATCGACAACCCCTCTAACCCGTGGGAGGATGTGTCAATAGACATCCTAGTTCCGTTGTTGGACACACAAGGAGTCCCGAAGTATGTAGTGGTGCTCATGGACAGGTACTCCAAGTGGCCTGAGATAGACATAAAAGAAGACATGGACACAGATAAGGTATTAAAGTTTTTTACAACCATCTTCCTTAGAGAAGGTATTCCACGCTCCATCCTAAGCGACAATGGGCCCCAGTTTACGTCGGAGAAATGGAATGCCTACATGGAAAGGAATGGCATAAAGGTCAAACACACATCAGTATATCACCCGGCGGGAAACGGCTTAGCCGAGAGGTTTAATAGAGTCATCATGGGCTCGGTACAGTCAGCGATAGGAGCAGGAAAAGGCTGGGAAAAGGAATTGATGTGCACATTGTGGGCCTGCAGGATAACCCGACCAGCACAGGATACAGTCCTTTCCAGATCCTAAGAGGTCGAGATCCCTTCAATAAGGACAACGTTGTGTGGAAAGAGCACACCATCATGAGCAAGTGGTCCCCTGCAGTTGTCCACCACAACTTAGAAAAGGCACAAGTATATATACAGAACATTATAACAGGAGACGCAACATAAAGGAGAAGGAGTTAGAGAGAGGAGAGTGGGTCCGAGTAAAACTAGCCCGGATGAGAAGGAAAGGTGACAGTAAGTTCAGTGCACCTCTGCAAGTGGAAGAGGTTTATAGCAGACCCGCTCGGCTGAGCGATGGGAAAGTTTGGCCTCTGGATCAGATGTCCAAATGCAACAAGATACTGCAGTAGGGTAGAGGAGATGAAAGGCAGACAGGAAATCCCCAGGCTCCCTGCACGGAAGTCATCCTGGCGGGTGAAGAAACGGGAAATCCCAAAGAGAGAGAGAGAAGAAAAGGGGGAGATAGCGGACTATCCAGACATCCAGGAACTCCTGGGAAGCACTAGCGGAACACCTCAAGGGAGAATCCCCATAAATACAGAACAAGCTGGGATAAAAAGCCCCCGAGAAGAAACAGTTAACTCTTTCAGAACTCCAGTAAGACGCACTCGTGCTGGTAGAGCCGTGGTAAGGCCGGCCAAGTACCGAAACTTTGAGGTGAGTGACGGGAATGAAGCAACCAGCAGGTAGACTGGAAGACATTATTTTTTCTTGTGCATTGCATATCTGTAAAGGAGGGAGATATGCAGTGTTGCGCTCTAGTCGTTGCGTTGCGATGTAACGACGTAGAGCGCGGCCGCCATTTTGGACAGAGTGCGGAGAGCTCGCGAACGAGACAGTCGCGATTCTGGCGCTCTCCTTCTATAAATAAATATACTAACCTGCGTACCTGCACAATGGCTTCCTCGAGTATTATTGGAGGGAAAACACTAACATTACAGGGACAATATTTATGAGGCGGCATTAAGCCAAAAAAAGTGACTTAGTGCCACCTCCTAAATATGGAGCAGGCTCCTGCTCCACGGAATGTCACAAAAAGTGAAGTTCTGATGGCACAAGGAGCCTCATAAATGAGGCCCTTGTTTGTATAGTATCCTCTCCTGGCCTGCCACAGGGACCCCTTCTATGCAAATTCTACTTCACCTCACCACTGCTTCCAAGACACCCAACCAGCCTTAAACTGAAGGAGCTTCTTTAACCCCTTCGATGCTGATGACGAGCTCAGCTTGTCATCTAGCGCGGCTTTTAGAAAAAATCAGCGTAGCGGAAAAATAACCGCCGCAGCGATGCGGTTAACTGCTCCTCAAAACAGCAGGACTGGATCTATTGTGCTCTGATCTGGTTACTCTCAAGTAGAGGATCTTCCCCCCAATCCGGTTCATCCCTAATCCTTCTATTCTTTAACATCTGAGAGTCATCACGGCATTAACACAACGAAAATGTAGCAGGTGTACATTCACACTTATGCAAAAGTGCCACAGAAGTAAAATTGCACATGCTAACCATTGGGGAATGTTTTCTCCAGTGATTATTTTTCCCTTTGAAAGAACCCAACCTTCGGCAGCCCACTAGTTTAGGGACTATTTTCAACACATTCCTGGCATGCAGAGGAATACATCTTACACCATACCCATGGGAATGTGCATGTTGAAGGTTCTCTCCTACTGTACCTAAACAGACATCTCCGCCATGGGACGCCCATAGCCTTGGAGCAAATTTGCTCATGAGTAACATAAAAGCATGCTGGTCTGATATCATTTGAGAGCAATTCATTTTTTGAGCATACATTTTTACATCTTTTAATATGAAGGGTGAATTTACCAATATAAATGGAGGTATTTGCAGACTTAAAATCAACTTGCAGTGGCGGACAGTCCCTTCTGGAAACAGAAAGTGTCTGTTCGGCTGAGCAATGGTCAGTCCAACAGACACTTCACCTTCAGGTCAGCCAGTCAGGGGCTACTTACACTAAATGTGCAGGTGCCTGGCTGCCTGAGCTGAAGTTTGCCGGGCTGAAGTTTGTCACAGCCCTCTGAGCGGGACCTCAGCTTAGCAAAGCGATTTATGATTCCCCCCACCCCACCGTGATGACAAGGGGTAGCTTCACTGTGGGCCCATCGCTTCCGTTTTGTAGCCCTTAAGTGCCCAGGGTCGAGTGTCCATCAGTGACACTCGTCACAGACTAGGGTGGGGCCAGCAGTCTCGCTGACCCCCATCCCACTCTGTGACAAGTAAGGAACTGCTGCCTTCCCTCATTCCCTCATAACAAAGTCAGCCAATGAGAGGGGGCGGCAGTCCCAACCCTCCAGAAACCTTGGAGGCTTACCTGCCTTCATCCGAGATCACCGATGCACTCCAGTAAGTGTCTTTCTTTTATGTTTAGTGACTGCGTGCATGCCTGTGTGTATGTATGAATGTTTCCAAGAGTACTCCTGAAAAGGTTTTGTAAATTCCCAATTACAACGAAGGCGTTTGCTCTCTTGAACGTAATTGTACATAATGTACAAGCACCTGCACATTTATATTTTTACTAGTACAAATGCACGTTTCATTTATTACATTTGTCTCACTGTAGAAACCCCTTCACCTATAGCTTTTCCATTTCATTTCAGCTCTGGTAATTGATTTAATAATACTATTGACAGGAGAAATATCCATTTGTTTTGAGAAGGTAGTAGGCAGAGTCACTGGAAATATGCATTTCTGCTGCCAATGCATTTTCCGCTTAATTCTGTATAGATGGCATACAAAGTGCACTCTCCCCCCCAATGCATGCATTAAAGAGAGGCCCCCTTCAACAATTAAACTCGGGAGTCTTGCTTGATTTTCTGCAGTGTGCATGTTTATTAAAATAAGTTCACAGGTCAATTACTTAATTGACCCCCATTTCTTTATTTATAGTCCAAATTATTTTTACATCACAGCATTAAGAAACTCACACTTATATACATATACACTCTTTTACCGCCCATTCTCCAATGGGCATTTAGTTTAACTTCGGGTTGCACCAGCAGGCCACAACCCAGATAGCCTGCTCTCTTTACGTTAACCCCCTTCCGGTCAACAGAGCCGCAGGTGAATAATGTGCCACCACTTGGGCAACCAGCGGCTTCCGGGGTAGGGCTGGAGAAGCCAAGGCCACCAGCAGGTCGGCCCCAACTCTCCCGCCAGCCCGGAGTCCATGATGATTTAGAAAACCTGTTCAGAGGTAAAAAACTGTCACTGGACAAGAAGTTCCCGTGGTATTCTTGTCCGGAACCCCGCTACTGCCCTGCCTGAAGTCCTAATTTTAGGGATGGGTGGGTGGGTGCCTTCTTCACGCGACGTCCGACTCCTGGGCGGTCAGCAAACAAAAGAGGGAGCCCCTAAGATGGGCGCAGGCTTTTAAGCCTCGCGCCCTATGACTACTTCCGGGGCGTCAATAAGCCCCGATTCCATTGGCCTTCGCCCACTTTTCACTTCCGGGTCGGCTGACCCGGAAGTGAACCTCTGCTGGGTCGGCCCTTTGGCTGCCACTAACGACGCCACTCCCCGAAGGGGGGTGGCGCCTTGCATAGATGGCATACAAAGTGCACTCTCCCCCCCAATGCATGCATTAAAGAGAGGCCCCCTTCAACAATTAAACTCAGGAGTCTTGCTTGATTTTCTGCAGTGTGCATGTTTATTAAAATAAGTTCACAGGTCAATTACTTCATTGACCCCCATTTCTTTATTTATAGTCCAAATTATTTTTACATCACAGCATTAAGAAACTCACACTTATATACATATACACTCTTTTACCGCCCATTCTCCAATGGGCATTTGGTTTAACTTCGAGTTGCGCCAGCAGGCCACAACCCAGATAGCCTGCTCTCTTTACGTTAACCCCCTTCCGGTCAACAGAGCCGCAGGTGAATAATGTGCCACCACTTGGGCAACCAGCGGCTTCCGGGGTAGGGCTGGAGAAGCCAAGGCCACCAGCAGGTCAGCCCCAACTCTCCCGCCAGCCCGGAGTCCATGATGATTTAGAAAACCTGTTCAGAGGTAAAAAACTGTCACTGGACAAGAAGTTCCCGTGGTATTCTTGTCCGGAACCCCGCCACAGGGCGAGGCGCTTACTGGCGGACTCGACCTCCCCCCCCGCGCTCGAGAGCTTCGGAGATGGCTCCTAAGACTGTTTCTATAAATATCTCAGTGCCCGCCTCTGAAAGGTGCACTCCATCCTCCGCATATAAGTCCGGCCTGGACGTTTGTATCAACTTGACGAATAGTTCTAATGCTGGATTTCTGCAGGATTTCTGCCACCGACTGATTTAACTTCTTTATCGATTTATTCACTGCTTTCATGGGTGCGCCCCGCGACCATACCAACCTCGGGATGACTTCAGACCATATTAATATAGCCTCAGGCAAAATATTTTTGACAGCTGCTAGAGTAGAAAACAAGAACTCCTTCACTCCTCTCCTTCCGGCCGGAATCATATCGTTTCCTCCACAGTGCAACACGAATACATCTGGATAAGGCATGCCCTGGCCAAAGCCGCCTTTAAATCCTTCGGGACGTCAGCTAGGAGTTGCCCGCCTATCCCCACCCAATGATGATCACATCCTTGCACCATGTGCACCCTTTTTTCGAGCGTCTCTTTGAAGATCACCCCCGCCCTGCGAATGAAGGAGTGGCCGCACCAACATATTTGGATTCTCTTAGGGGAGGTACCTATAGTAAACATTAAGAGACACGGTAAGAACGGTCTTAGGCAGAAGGGGCGGAAAAGAAATGATAAAGACTGTTAAACTAATTTCGGGCGGACATAACGTTCGTAACATGCGGATTTCCAACGACCCAATCTCTTAATCGCCTGTTCGGGCAGCCCCAGGCCAGCAGCTGTTGTTGCTGCACCAATCCGAAAAGAATGGGATGTAAAGTCGGTCGGGTTAACCCCGATCTTTGCCAAGGTCATTTTTACTACCCTTGTAAACTGGAACCTGGTGAGGGGCAGACCATTCCTGTGAACCAGTACTCTATCATCAGCCCCTTGAGGCCTGGCTTGCATGAACTCTCTCATCAAGTTAACTGGACAGAAAGACTCCCCCTCTACTCTACCCAATTGTAACCAAGCCCCTCTACCTAAAGGGTCCGTTTTCGACCTTCGAACTCTGAGTCTCAGGACATCTACTGACTCTATTATGTCTGAACACCTTAGGCCTCCCTCCCTATCTGTTTTAGATGCCGGGAGTAATTCAGAGATTCGTAGTGCTCCACAAAAGGCTAAAACGTTGGCCACCCTAAATAATTGGGTCTCATATGGGGAAAAACAAACGAGCGGCAACGTGTCCAAGATTTTTACCAACTTCCCTACATCTATAGGCCTTCTGCAGTCCTTTGCCCCAGGCATCAAGCGCTCCCAACCCCTCACCGCTCTTCTTACCCTCTGGTCCTTCGTTGGGTCTGTAACTCCCTGCAACCCTGCATAGAATGCCAGTGCTGATAATTGCCTCTTCATAAATGCCACTGATTTCCCCTTCTCTTTCTGCTGTACTATGAATCCTAACACGCTCTGAGGCACAAAAGCATCCACTTGGCCCGCTCCCTTTAAGTATGTCATATAACATTCCCAAGACTTTTGATACATACACTTAGTCTTGGGGGCCAAGGATGCTGCTATCAACTCGGAGGCAGTGGGGCACCAAACTTCCATAGCTCCGCTGGGAAAGCTGTCATTGTCGTCTCTGCTTGCGGCCAAAGTGCACGGAATTCTGTCAACTTAAAACGAGATAACGCATCAGCCGCTTTATTCTCAACACCAGTAACATGCCTAGCAGTGAAATGGACATTGTGGCTCAGGCATTGCAATATTAAATCTTTTAAAAGACGGAGCACCCATGTGCAGGTTGCTCTCTGGTTATTGATCACCATCACTACTGACATGCTGTCTGACCAAAATACAATGTGCCTGTTTGAGAGCATATCCCCCCACAAGTGCAACGCCACCACTATGGGGAACAACTCTAGGAAAGAAACGTTACGGATCAGACCTCGTTCTACCCATTCATCTGGCCAGTGCTGCATGCACCACTTAGGGCCCAAAATCGCTCCAAAACCAATACTTCCTGCAGCATCAGTGAACAGCTCAAAATCGGCATTTGAGGTGCTGGCTGACCGCCACAACACCGTGCCATTGAATTCCTGCAAGAAACACTTCCAAATCAATAAGTCCTTTCTCACATCAGCTGATAACCTCACTCTGTGGTGCTTTGCACGCAGCCCAGACATTGCCCTTGCTATACTCCTGGAGAAAGCCCTGCCCATTGGTATGACCCGCAAGGCAAAGTTCAGTTGGCCCAAGAGGACTTGTAACTGGTGTAACGTTACTTTCTTTGCTCCTAGGCAGCTATCAATTGCGGCCTTGAAGGCATCTACTTTTGTCTTTGGCAACCTGCACACACCTGTTCTGGTATCGATTTCAATGCCCAAAAATGTCAGACATGTAGTTGGGCCTTCTGTTTTTTCCGCCGCCAATGGCACCCCCAGAGCTCCAGCCAGGTGCTGGAAGCCCAGCAGGGCCTTCCTGCATGACTGGGAACACTTAGGGCCCATGAATAAAAAATCATCCAAGTAGTGTACCACTGCATGGGATTTGTCTGAGGTCAGGAATTGCTCCACCGCCCATTCTAAGAACCTGGCAAAAGTCTCGAAAACTGCACAAGCAATAGAACATCCCATGGGCATGCACAAGTCTATGAAGTAGTTATCATCAAAAGTGAAACCCAACAACCTGGTATCTTCTGGGTGAACAGGAAGTAACCTAAACGCTGACTCAATATCGGCTTTGGCCATTAAGGCTCCCTCACCCAGCGCTTGCAATTTTTCAATGGCTGTGTCGAACGTTGTAGCGCACCGTGCACAGTTCTGGGTCTAACTTATCATTGACAGATAACCCTGGGGGGCTTGATAGATTATGTATCAGGCGGAATTTACCCACCTCTTTTTTAGGAACTAATCCTAACGGTGAGCAGACCAGATCAGGGTTAGGTAGATTTTTTAAAGGACCCACGACCCGCCCCAAGGAGACTTCTTTCATGATCTTGTTTCGCGCTGCCTCCATGTTCTGAAGCACTGAGCTTTGATTGCGAGGCGGGACATTAGTGGGGGATGCTGAAGACGGGATACGGAAACCAAATGTAAAGCCGTGAAGCAGGAATTGAGCCTCCTCAAGTTTGTCATACTTACTAAGGAGGTGTGTCAGGACATGACGTTTAATGGGAGTTGGGAGCCTTGTCGGATGTTTTAGGTGGCTTTCCTTTTGGGGTGGTATGGGTGGACTGTTCTTTGGGATTTCCAGTTTTCTTGAAACATCTGATTTCTGGATGGGATGTTCCCCCGCAGTACGAACAGCAATGTTTGAACCTGCACGAGGTCCCCCTAGTACACTCATTTCTGTTAAACTGCCAGCAGGCCTGTTTTTTATCACCGACTCCTTTGTCACTCCGAAAGGACTGGGGAACTAGTCTTAGACGTTGAGGGCGAAGAATAAAAGACTGTGTGCCATAGATTGATCTCCCGTTGGTCCCATGATATACCTGGGTGGACTGCTTTCATTTGTCTGAACATTTTATCATATTTTAACCACCCCAGGCCTGGAAACTCAGCTGCAGCACCATGTATCAGGGATATATAACTCATCATTTGAGGACCCAACACGGGATATTTTTCCAGTATAACTGCGGCATAAATGGCAAATCCCGTGATCCAATTTTTCATGGACCACTCTACCCATGACTTCTTTTGATTATATTCGCCCTCTTTCCCACCTCTGGACTTCCCTGACGCCACCCCTGCATTAATGAGGTCAAACACGTCCACATATTCACCTCTGAGTATCTTTTCTTTTATATCTGCTGGAACGTGCCAGGTGATCCCCGTAGATGGCGATAGGGTCATTGAGGATGAACCAAACATTAACGGGCTGAATGCCAGCATTGGGTGACCTGTCGGTTGCCCCCCAGCCCCCCCTTGTATCTGGCTATTAGGAGACACAGACAAATCAACAGCGGTGTTAGCTATTGGGGCCTGTGGTGGACACCCTAAATTCGAGTAAGCATTCATCATTACAGGCCCCCCACTTGTCGGGTATGTCATGGTGTGGATCATCGAGCTTATAGGGCCATTACCAATTGCTTGCCCATGAGAACCATAAAATTGCATCCCTGGTAACTGTGCGACCCCTCCGGGTTGTACCCACACTTGCGACACTCCGCTACCTGGTTGCGCCACTACTGGCGGTAACGTACCCTGTGAACAGGGCACCCCCACATGAGTGACAGGGATCCCTCCTATTTGTGTAGACTTAGCAGTAACATGCTGTCCCTCCACTCCGTCCTTGTCCTTATCTGCGACTGAATTCAAATCAATTGTCTCTAGCACCTCCTCCTCACCTGGTGATGCTGGTTGGGGCTCTGCCGCCCTGGGCCGCTTGCCTTTTGTTGCATCTTTAAACCTTTCTGGCGTACGCCTCACTCTCTTGCCTCTCCCTCTTTCTTCCTGAGAATTCGCGTCTGCTCTAGCCCCTTCTCGCATGTTCTTTAGCACCCAATACACGCCTTTTTCTCTCGTGAACTCCAGCAGCTCCGTAAAAGCGAGGTACTCATCATTTTTGGCTGAGGGCTCTTTGCCCTTCCGTGACCTTTTTGGCGGCATCCTGCACTTAAAGAAAACAAGCGTTAAAATTCTTTAACTGACATTACATGCATTTGGATAAACCGTGCTCTCCTTTACCCGGACCCTATTTTCTCAGGCGTAGGCCACTGTGGCTTGAGCTCGCTCCAAATGAATAAGGTTGTGTTTCATGCGCATGCGCTTGCCCCCCTGGGTGTGATGACAAAAGAAACCTGACTGCTCGTTTACTGCCCTTCTCTCCATAGCCCCATATGCTAAATGCAATCCTTCTTATAGATTCATTCCCCCAGCCTTACAATAAATAAAATGGGTTTGTGCCTGATATTTGATAACAGCCCTTGCATAAACATAATGCCGTTATCCCCTACGAAAAGCCCCCATGTATTAATTAAATAACATTATTATAAACATGACCTTCTCCAAAAAGATTGTCCCAATACCTCATCAAGGAGCCTCAACCTTTAAAGCCCATAAATATCTTGCTGGCCCTCATGCGATCGCCATCCCTGTAATTCTTTGAAGGTGGAGGGGGGGATGCATCTCATCCACTTCGTGCAGAAAAACGCTTTACCCAGGGACCCCCGCTGTCCGCATGATACTGATTACTAAGGCGGGTATTACCGGAGTCCTCATTGTACTTTTACAAATTACCGCGCTGGACCCCAGATCACAGCGCTCTGTCATTGTTCCATTCAATTCGAAAATAACGTAGTTCAGTAGGGAGCTGAGAGCGCTAAGGGAATCCTAATCGCTGCGTCAGCCACACACCCGTTCCGCTGCCTTCCCGTGTGCGCGCAACTCACGATGCTTGCAACCCGTTCCTCTCATCAGATTTCAACGCGCCCCGAGCGATACGCTTCCCCGCCTCCGTTCGCTCTCTCAAATTAAATCACTCGCACGCTTTAAAGATATGCATGCATGTCACTTCCAACAACCACGCAACACACTGCACGGCCCACTAACCTGGATCACGAGTCGGATTGACCCTCGCTGCTCACTTCCATGCGACGGTCCCGCGATGCCTTCTTCACGCGACGTCCGACTCCTGGGCGGTCAGCGAACAAAAGAGGGAGCCCCTAAGATGGACGCAGGCTTTTAAGCCTCGCACCCTATGACTACTCCCGGGGCGTCAATAAGCCCCGATTCAATTGGCCTTCGCCCACTTTTCACTTCCGGGTCGGCTGACCCGGAAGTGAACCTCTGCTGGGTCGGCCCTTTGGCTGCCACTAACGACGCCACTCCCCGAAGGGGGGTGGCGCCTTGCATTTGCTGCATTTGTAGCATAATCCATGCTGCTGCATAATCTACAGATTTTAACAAACAAAATTATTTCTATCTCTAACGGATCAAAAGTTACTAAAAATGTGGCAACGTGTTTCGACGCAGTGGAAGGTCCTTTGCAAAAGTTGACAGCTCATCTTTCAGTTGCTTATTGCTGTGTTTGGATGTTACATTGGTACTAATAAGGTGAAATGTATGCATAGACAGTGTTACTGTGAAGAAAAATGACAAACTAATACTATGACAAACTGTGCCGTATTCCACTGCCTTGTTTGCCTTTTCTTGCAGCCTAATTAAGTCAACCATGCTGCATAATTCCAGTGGCCATGGCAATAGGTAATGACAATGCTTGTGAATAACTACAGGCATGTGCATTTGTGGATGTGCACAATCTTTGCAGAGCACCCCTGCTCTGGAGCGCCCACTCCCGTGCCCCTGAAAAAGATTTACTTGTGCAAAATTACACCACATTGGATATTATGCACCACTAAACCTTTTAAATTGTGTAAATTCATGTTTTGTGGATTTCAAAAGTGAATTTGCGCTTAGAAATCAAGGAATTTTTAAGTTCTGATAGGATCTTACACTTTGTAGCAGACTTTCGTTGATCATGTGACAGCATTTTTGGCAGATATTGGTTCTTTAATTCAAATAAATCTGTATTTCTGTATTTTCACTGTCACAGGTGCTGCAACAGAGAAGAAGGGAGATCTGCCGCCAGTCAAACCATCCGTGGCCAAAGCCGGCATCGCCATCATCAAAGACTGCTGCGGAGCCACACAGTGCAGCATTATGTAGCGCCTGCCGCGTCACCAGTCACATCGGTCCGCTTAAGTGCAACGAGTTCATTGGATACAGCTATAAAATTAAAGGATTTAAACCACCTGAAAGAAAATCTTCTATTTCCACATTAGTAGCAGTGAATGTTACAGTGACCTCCTTACAATGTACCCATAGAGGACCCTTCACTGTTGCATGGGACACTTGTGTGTGCATGCTAGTAAAGGAGTATGTATACAGATATGCTCATATTTGTATATTGATATCAGCTCTCCAATGACCAGAGCTTCTTTGTATATAAAAAAAAGTGTGAGGGGCCACATTTCGATCAGAATGCAAAATTTGTTTTACCATATATACATCAAATATTAATGTTAGGCATCTACAAATCCTTGCCTTTGTCATGGGTTTTCTTTAAAGCGTTGTTATATGTTGAATGGTGTGGGAAGGGCCTGGATATTTCTCATAAAGTGATAAGGGATCTACTATACCGTACAGTACAACGAGTAGGTAGAGGTCTACCTGTAATTTGAAATCCAGCTTACGACAGTGTACCCGTGACAAGTCTTTGGCCCCTTTTATAGTTTGTAGTCAAGAAAAGTGGTTGGATGTCTTCAGTGCAATGGTACCAGAGCCCAGAGTGTGAGGGGCACATCACATCCCAATTGCAGTGGCTAGAAAGAGGGCCCATTTAGCTTGGTTGCATTAGGATTAGGATCCACAGCATCCTTGCTAGGCTGCTGAGCCAAGGAATGGTTACGTGGCTACTACAAATAGTTTTACCTTTTGGATTGGGTGGAAAATGTATATTATGGTCACTAATCAGCTGATCCAAATTTTCATGGCATGTCAACCCAAGGCATGCTTCTAAATAAGCACTTTCACACCAAAGGTTTGTTTGCCCATAAAAGAGCGGTATTGTCAAAAGACGACGTGCACAGACTTGCTCCATGCAAACAGAGACCAGTTGATTAATTAAATAGAGTTGGCTTTATTACTCGTGTTTTGTAAATCTTCACCTGCAGCCCAGGGGACACCTCGGAGTAACGACCTTGAAGTACTCCTTAGAGTTCCTGTCTCATTGTTGTGTGGATCAGAGGTGTAGAGAAGGCGGCAACCTCTCCCGCGGAGTAGGCCCTGTTGAGTGCATTCCATGAGCCCTTCAAGCTGGTAGTTTGTTGTAGTTACACAAGCTTGGTAGACAAAGGATGCAGTTCAGATTATTTCTTCCTTTTGTAAGAGCCTGAGTGAGTGCCAAGTGGCCTTGAAGAGAAAGAGGAGTCTCACTTTTCATATATTGTGAGGAAATTGGCACATTTCCATCAGTCACTCTCGCCCTGCCAAATACTTTCAAAGTTAATGGTTCGTAATGATCGGCCTGAGGTCATCATCTGCCGTGTTATGGAACGACTGGGATCTATGTATTGCCAGGAGAGAGCTTTTTGTAGGAGAGGCTAATGTTTGTGTAGAGAAAGGTTGAGTAAAATTCATATGAATCTTGTGCGTGCTTTAAAGACTTTAGGCCTAACTTTGTGTAGGGGTGTAGAGGTACATTCTATTTTTTGAGAAAATGCTAAGCCTGGTGGAAGTCCACTGGAGGAGTTTTCTCCACCGTAAGTATTTTATGGTGGAAGAAAATTCACCCATGAATTTACCCCACACTTTCTCTCCTCTGAGGATCATGATATTCCACTACTAACCACATCCAGAAATCAGGCCATGTGTTCCCACTGTTTCTTTAATCAATGTTTTATCTTGCTGTTTGTAATTCATGGTTTTGCCTCTCGAACACCATTTTCACAATGTATCTTTTTAATTAAAAAAAAGTGTGTATTACTTTTGATTTATGTGTGCTTCTTGCGTTGCTCTTTGTGCCTCTAGAGGCAGACTTCTCCCCTCTGCATAATCAATTATATAGTTCTTACTTTGCTTTCCCTTTAAATTCAGTCCCTTTACTTTGCCTTGAAGAGACAGTCTCTTGAACTATTTTTTTGTACCACAAGAATGGTCAACAAAACCAGAAGAATCCTATTTTAAAAACAAATGTGGGTCCTGTCGGCAAACTGTTTCTGATCGCCACCTTCATGAGTTCCTGCAGTCTCTTCCTCCCGGAAGCTGCTGGGGAAGACACCTAGGGCCAGATGTAGTAAAGGATTTGACCCATTCTGTGTCTATGGGAAAATGCTTTAGTACATATGGCCCTAAGAACACTGTGGTGAGAAGAGGCAGGCCAGGCACATGTCACAAACCTGGCCTCCCTGCCCTAGCCCCTCACCCATACTTTTAATGTAAGGCGTAAAGCTGTCTAATGGTGCCATGGTCGAGGTCTTCATATAGCCCCTAGAAGGAAGGGCACAGTATTGGTAAGGATACCTGGATGGCAGTGGTAACTTAAACCACTATTTAACCTCTGTGTGATGCAGGGAAGTTGCACAAGTGGGTGTTACAGTTACATGGCACAAATAAAATGTGCCATGACTCTTCCTTTCAGTTGTTCATGTTGGGGCGCTGCCTTTAAGAGATCTACCAGACTGTGTAGCTGGGCCTGGACATGGGGAGCTGTGTGGAATGCTGGCTCAGATCAGAGTGCTATAATCAAATGCACTTTTCACAACTTTTCTTTTTCCATAATGTTGTTTATGCACCAACATTCTCTGAATGGACACTATGTAAGAATAAAGAGGTATAGAATAATCATATGATGAGATCATTTGAAGATCTTCACAAACATCTGCATCCAGCTTGTTCCGTCAGACAGGGCTCTTCCCATCCTTGAAAAATAAATCAGAAATGTTGGGTATGCAGATTATTGATTTTGGTTTTGTTACAAAGGTCACTCTCTGGTGATCTTCCCTCAAACATTTTGCCCTCACCCCTCTTATTTTTGCTGATCTCGTTGATTGCCTTAGGAATCTATCACTAGTTAGGAGTGTTAAAGTGCACAAAGTGCTTGAGCTCTCTTATCTAAACATAGTAGAATTGGTTTATACTCAATTGGTACGTTTAATTTACTTGTAGTAAGTCCCTAGAAAAGTTGTACCCATGTACCCAGGGCCTGTAAATTAAATGTACTAGTAGGCCTGCTGTATTGATTGGGCCACCCACTTAAGTAGTCCTGTAAAACATGTCCCAGGACTGCAATTGCAGCCTGGGTGTGCATTTTTAAACCTTTTGCCAGTCCCAAACCTTCCATTTTCATACATGTATGTCACCTCTAGGGTAGGCCCTGGCCAGCACGGAGGGCAGGGTGCTATTTATTAAAAAAGTTGGACATGTACTTTAAAGTTTTACGAGTCCTGGCAGAGAAAAGCTCCTAAATTCCATTCTCACTACTGCAAAGCCTATCTCTTCTATCGGAAAACAATGAGTTACCTTATTACATTTAATAAGGGATAACCTGAATTGGGAGTAGGTAGCCAGGTTGAGTTTAGTGTCTAACAAATTGTAATTTAAAGTCCTCTTTATTGGTAAAGTCGGATTTATGTCACAATTCTTAAAATGTCACTTTTATGTATAATACAAGATACCACACACTTCCCTCCTTTACATCAACAAAAAATACAGCAAAGCTACATAACATCATAATACAGAATGAACAAATAATATATAAAACAAATCTTGATTAATATATACCAATGTTATCACATAACAGAACCCTCAAACAAGTTATACATAACCTTGTAAATAAGAGGGTTTCTTTGAGACCCTTGTACTCTTCCTCTTCTCATTTTGAGGAAATGTGTGTGAAACACCACCCAACTCATCATACCATACTGCATTCTCAACACACTTCCACACAGCAACACAACTCAAATTCCATATGCGATGGTCACTAGTTTTCACCGCATTCTTGAACACCTTTATCACCTCAATAGGTTGATTAAACTTGTTGGTCACTCTCCTAATTCTAGGATTCTTCATGCATACCCAATCTCCAACACACTCCTTGGTTTTCTTTACAGCCTTTCTTCTATCAAAATCCACTTTCCTTCTTTCAACAATCTCTGATTCTTTCTCTTTACTCGTGTGCAATGCTTCAATACCTTCATCTTCTGTCAAACCCTTCAATTTATTCACCCACATGGCCCCATCTGATGATTTGGTATTCTTTTCTTGAACATAAAGAAGGGGCTAACCACAGTGGAAGAACGACGTGTCATTCTGTACACATTACATTTGGTTTTTAGTTCTGTCACCCAATTCAGTTTGTTAGCCAAAGAGTGTTGAATGCTTTCTTTTAGTACTTTCTTGAAGTGCTCAATTATGCTATTGGCCTCAGGATGATAAAGTTATGTTTTCCTGAATCTTATGCCTTTTTCCTGCAAATATTTCTCCCTGAGTTTGGATGTGAATTGCACACCGTTATCCGATAGTAAAGATTAAATAAAAACGTCCTCGCCAAACAACTCATCAAAAAATTCAAAAACAAGACTCGTCTCCACCGAATTTGCAATCTTGACCTCCAACCAGTGAGAATACAATTATATGCAGGAAATGATAAACTTGTCATTGCCTGAAATCCTGATTGGCCCCACAATATCTACTGTTACTTCTGTCCATGGACCAGTAGGCCTGTCTCTGATCACCATGGGCTGCACTTCAAGATTATATTACTTTGTCTACATTCCACACACTCTCTAACCACTCTTTTTATGAGAATGTTCATGTCCAGCCACCAATAACTTCCACGTAACCTCTCCTTTGTCTTCAGATGCTAGGGTGTCCCTCATGGGCATTTCTCATGTAACCTTGACCTGACTTTTTTCGGGGTTAAAACCTATGACCTCTCATGATCAATCCATTTTCTACAGATAGTTCTTCCTTTACGTTCCAAAACCCCACAAAGATGCCATTGCGCTTGTCACTTGCGAACCAACCTTTCAACACCTTGGATTTTAAAGCCATCGTCTCATCTAATTCCTTCTCATTTTTCCACTCTCTTTCCTGTATAATACCCCCAGTCACCATACAAACAGTCAATAAACACGTCATCACCTTCAGACCAGACTGCACTGCTCCCACACTCCACATACAGTCTCGAAAAACAGTCAGCAAATGTGTTTATTACGGCTGGTAAATATACAACAGATTCAAACTCCTGTAATGCTACAACTCACCTTATTATCCTTTTTGAAATAACATTTATCCCATTTTTTCATAAAACATTTGTGATCTGCTCTACTACAAACTGACTGCCCCAGAGAAACTTGCATAGCTTTCTCATTGCCCAATATACCACCATCTGTTTCCCTATCACAGAGTAATTGACCTCAGCACCTTCTAGTCCTCTCTAAACAAACAGTATAGTGCTTCAATCCCATTTACAACTTGCTCTGAAACTTCTCCAATTCCCAAAGAGCTAGCATTTGTCCTTAATATGGTCTACAAACCCGGTTCAAAACTTTCAAGTTTTGATGCACTAGTTAAGTTCACTTCCACAAAATTGTCCACACACTTACTTGACCCTCTCAATTATGGCCCTTTCTTTAACAACTTCCTCATATTTCCATACCTTTCTGAAAATTTGGAAATACATTTACTATAATATTCCGCAGTACCTAAAAACTTAAGCAATTGCTCTTTGTTGGAAGAGCATGTCATTTCAGTTCAGCACTAACTAGATCTTCCTTGGGTTTGATACCATCACCCGTCACAAGATGTCCTAATTATTCAATTTTCCCCAAACTAAACCTGCATTTTCCACGAATCAATCTCAAATCCCTAATGCTGAGCTTGGACAAAGTCTCATGTAAAAACAGATCATGTTCTTCCTGTGTCTTACCATACACTAAGAGGTCGTCCTGGTATATTTTTACACTTTCTAAGACACGTTGCATAGCCCTTCGAAAAACAGCACCGGCAGAGATTAGCCCAAAGGGCATGCAAATGTATTTAAACGTTCCAAAAAGTGTTATAAAAGTCATGAGATCTTGCGAAGAAGGATGAATGGCAATTTGATGATATGCGGAAATCAAATCTAGTGAGGAGAAAAATGTTGCCCCCTCCAAACTGCACAGCATTTCTTTTATATTTGGGAGACGGTAATGGTCCACTATTACCACTTTATTAAGTTCTTTCAAGTCAACACAAAGGGGTTCATTAGGATGTCCGGCGGTGGCACCACCGTGGTGTTGGCGACGCGGAAAAATGCCTTTTTCCGCCTGCGAGTCGCGGTACTCACGTCCGCCATATTAGTATAGCAAAACATAGGTGATTTCCCGTCAGGGGCAGAGCGACGCGCACCGCCATCAAAGTGCACCCGCCACCGCGGCGGTGGGAGCTAATGGAGACTCACCGCCGTGCGAAACGAGGTCCGCCCCGCTCCACAAATTAGGATGGGCCGAACAGGCAGACGCACCACATCAGAGACACCGCCCAACCAGAGACGGCAGAAACTCGACAGCGGAGCGCTATAGCAGAGACCCGGTTCTCTCCACCCGGTCATGAACGCCATGGACCCAGCTCTACATATGCATCTGGTGATGTACCTGCTACAGCACTACCATCAAATGGGCTGCCGTGGACGCCGCCGCAGGTTCGCAACTACACAAATACAACACACAACACACAGGCTGACACAGGGTCCAATTCCACCACAGACACCCTGCTGGGGGGTCACATCACATCCACATTACCCACCTACCACCAAGTCACCCCTCTGCATCCGGGACACACATCGACCGCGAACTAGCAGCAACGTCCCATGCGCACAATGCAGAAGGCATGGCAACTCCAAGATATGGGCAGGGTACAGAGACCACAGGGACACACCACCCCAACCATACATCAACACACCCCTTCAAGTCACAGGCCAGGTGCCTATCCTGTGCACCCCCATGCACAGCAACAAGCAACAAGCACAGCAACAAGCAAGCACAATACACACTCTGCACCACACAACAAACAACCAGGGAGAAAGCCACAGCAGGAGTGGCTGACAAGGAACACACAACACCAGTGCCTCACACACTGAAGGCTGCCAATACTTCCCAGCACATACACACACAAACAAACTCACACCCTGGGTGTATCCACAAACAGAACACACACACAGGGAAGCCTGAGCAGATGCCTGCCCAAAAACTACACACAAACACGACAGAAACACACACAGAACCCCAACAGAAACAGACATACCCTGTCAGCCAAACTGTGGGAAGGCAATGGGAGCACAGACACAACATGACTGCACACCATCATCACTCAAGAACAAAACACACACAACATACCACAAATCACACAAGAAGTGCACCTGCACAGAACTACACTGCCACATCAAACAAACCACAGATGCACATGAAAGCACAAATCAACAAACACCACAGGACATCAGGGGATGCACATCCTGCAATGCCAAGCCCACATACACACATCACTGTATGCACAACAAGCAGTGTGTGTACAACAAGCATAACAGCTACACACAGACATGACTGACACAACCTCAACACACACACCACAAATCAGCACAGCACAAATACAACAGCACACCCATGAAGTGAAGCAAAACTACAGCCAACACACATACATCCAAAACAACAACAACAGGATATACCACTCTGGGATACGAGAGCAGAACCATCTACACCAGAGCACTGAGCAGCACACACAGCTCAAGTGCACATGGGCAATCCTCACTGATAAATAGCTCAAGAACATCACACATAAACCATTGGGGCAATGTTCAGAGTGGAACATCACTCTTGGCCCAAGAACTGCACCACAAGGCGCAGTCTCACAAATGAAGTCATGGGGATGAACATACACATGTAAACAAAGGGGACAGCTGACCTCAAAGTCAACCGACTTGCATGTCAGTAGTAGACATGTAAGGGGTGTACTATACACAAATAGAGGGAGTGCAGACCCATAATGGCTAGACACAAGTGGCACACATAGGTGATGGCATTACACCACACACACCTTGCCATACAGGAGGCGAAAAGGCACCATGTGCCTGCAATGCATGAGAAACACAAACACAATGCCAGTGAGGAGCAGCAGGGCCACACAGTCTACACAAATACACTCAAGACACATTGATGATCAAACAAACACAACACTGATGTGCAAGTCACACACTTTGTGACCAAAACAACAAGGAGTAGTCACACAGAACTGCATGGACACACCAACACACTGCACTGTGCACAACAGACAACTCACACAAGTGCATAAAATCATTTACAAAGGGCAGGACAATCCAAACAACAGGCACACAACTCCTGGGTGACACATGTGTGGCTATCACAATCCAGGGGCACACACACATCCACACCCACTACAAAGTCACACCCTACACACTGCACACCTCCTCACCACCCAAGAGCACACATCTCATGTAGGCCAGGGGACCAGGACTAAGGGCCAACACAAAATGACCATACACATACACAACTGGGAACATATACCGGAATAACACACATACATCATGACATTGCCCAGCCTGCATGCAAACCTGTGCACCGCATTACATCCTGTGCTGGCAGTGTACCCCAACCTGACATTGCAACAACGTAGCCAACAATAGCAGACCACTAAAAAGAGAAATGCATAACAGGCAAAAGAGCCAACATAGATAACACAAGTATCAGTGTCTGAATGGACTTAAGACCCTGTCACCCCTGTTTAAATATGTGATGCGGGCAAAGAGCTTGTCAATGTTGAATTGACACGTCGAGCATGGGGCACAAGTAACCAAATGCACACTCCAAAAGAACTTTAATCAGCAAGGACACTGACAAAACACACAACAGGCATAACTGTCTTTATTCACATATTGCACAGATGTGTCAGTAGAACAAAAGTAGACAAGAGCAAGGCACAAAATGCTGATCATATGCAAGGTAATCTGCACAGGCAAACTACAAACAGGAAGGCCAGTGGGCATGGCACAGGGGAAGAGTCCAACACAGCAGAGCAACAGGGTCAGTGTCCATGGCACAGGGGAGAGTCCAACAGAGCAGAGGAACAGTGCCAGTGTCCATGGCAGGTGGCACAACAAGTACATGAGAGGCTGCACAGGGGAGAGTCCAACACAACAGAGCAACATGGCCAGTGTCCATGGCAGGTGGCACAGCAAGTACATGAGAGGCTGCACAGGGGAGAGTCCAACACAACAGAGCAACATGGCCAGTGTCCATAGCAGGTGGCACAGCAAGTACATGAGAGGCTGCACAGGGGGGGAGTACAACACAGCAGAGCAACAGGGCCAGTGTCCATGGTAGGTGGCACAGGAAGTACATGAGAGGCTGCACAGGGGAGAGTCCAACACAGCAGAGCAACAGGGCCAGTGTCCATGGCAGGTGGCACATCAAGTACATGAGCGGCTGCACAGGGGAGAGTCAAACACAGCAGAGCAACAGGGCCAGTGTCTATGGCAGGTGGCACAGCAAGTACATGAGAGGCTGCACAGGGGAGAGTCAAACACAGCAGAGCAACAGGGCCAGTGCCCACAGCAGGTGGCACAGCAAGTACATGAGAGGCTGCACAGGGGAGAGTACAACACAGCAGAGAATGATAATTTCAGTGGCCATGGAGAAATGCGGAGTCAGGACATGAGAAGCTGCACAGGGAATGTGTTTGACTGTACCCTTCCATGACCAACAACACACCCAGGTTGCAAACAATGGGCAGGACTAGCACACCTGTATGAGAGACAGGTGTATTAGGGGGACTGCCACTCACATTTGGCTGTCAGGCGGACTTGGAGCTGGCTGTGTGTCGGGGACAGCAGGAACACTCGAGTGGGGAGACAGGGGCGCAGGTGATGTTGGGCTATCAGTCATTTGGCAAGCTGGAGGGCGGTTTGGACCAGGTGATATAGTGGCACGTGGAGGTGGAGTCATGCAGACCTGTGACACAGTGTGGGTGGGAGAGGTTGGAGGGGTGCCCTTCCACTTTTTGGTAATACGAAATGGCTTTCCTGTCTTGGGGTTAATGGGAACTGGCGATGACACAACAGGCACACACACCAACTGTCCCGCATCAGGTGCAGACACTATCACTACCTCTGGTGATGCGCTGGATCCTGCGGAGCGCTTTGTCTGGCGACGCATCTGGCCCACCTCCCCTGTTTGCCAGGTGTCCCACCTACAGTGCCCTCCTTTGCCTCTTTGCCAGGGGAAGTCCCTACAGTGCCCTCCTTTGCCTCTTTGCCAGGTGTCCCACCTACAGTGCCCTCCTTTGCCTCTTTGCCAGGGGTGGCCCCTACAGTGCCCTCCTCCACATGCTTCGCTGGGCTTGGAATTGGAGTTGATGCCGTGGGGGGATGTGGCCCTGTGCCCTTCCTAGGTGTACCCTTGCTATAGACCCCCTCCTCAGTGGGCACAGACACTGCACGCCTAGCTCTGCGTGAAGTTTTAGGGACAGGAGAGTCCTTTGCTGGTGATGCCTCTGAGGCATGTGAGCCTGATGTCAGCCTCATTGCTTTTTCTGCCTTGCTCTTCCCTGACGGTCTCTTGTCCTTGCATTCTGGGGTGGCTCTGCTCTTCTGTGGGGATGGTTTCTGTGGGCGGGACCGCTTGGCTTGTGTCTGCTGTGTGCTCCTTGTGCTGTATCGTGTCTGTGACGCATGCAAACCATGGTCACTGTCATCTGATGTGGCCACTGACTGGGGGGTGGACAAAGGCACCTGATCAGGAATGTGAGCATGTGCCTGTTGAAGGGCAGACGTCACTGCGGATGACAAAGCCTGGACTGTACCGTGTAGCCCATCCACGTCAGAGTGTATGCCCTCCATGTAGGCAACCACCTGGCCTAATTTCTTGTCATGGTCACTGACGGCATTGAGCAGGGCGGTCTGGCCCACACACAGCTGGCACAGGAGCTCTACAGACTCTGCACTGAGGGCAGCAGGGGGGACAGGTGCAGGTTTAGCGGTGCCAGGTGTGAATGTAACTCATCCCCTCTTACTGACACAGACACGGGCAGCAGCAGAGGAAGTGGATGGGAGGGTGGGCACTGGCCGCTGTGTGGTAGATGATGTTGCAGACTCTCCATCCCCTGTGCCCGCCAACATGGTTGCATCACTGCTGGCATCAGATGATGTAGTACTCTGTGTCTCAGCCACGGGTTCATCCTGCATACTACGGTCCCCCTCAGATGCGCTGGTGAGCTCTGTGTCACTGGCCTCCGGTGCAGATGTGGTGCTACTCTCGCCACCACTGGTTTCCAGCTCCCGTTCCTCCGTGTCCTCTGGTGAGTCTGCATGAGAGAGAGATGCAGGGTTGTGTTACTGTCATCATCAGGACAAAGCAATCCAATCAATGCAGTACAGGGGATGCCCAAATCAACATGGTGACCACCACACCCTGCAATCACATTGCAGCAACACACTACTTAGACCACAACAGTGCCTGTAACACTGAATATCTGCCATGTTGAGGCCACACAGCACAACACCCTGCCCGTGGATGAAGTGTACCAGACACACAACTTGCCCTGCCCACACCTATCAAGTCCCAACACTCATTGCCACTGACAGACCTTCAGGGAACAGGAGGGGACAACACACACACCTATTAGGACATGACAGTCCACAATGCCAAGTAGACCATACCAAGCACCATGTGGTACTCTGGGGCACCTTGTTGTCAGATGTGTGGGCCTCACCGATCATGGTGCATGCAAAGTAGGCATACTTGAAGTCACACTCAGATAGTGGACCCTGCTGTTCAGCCCCTAATAGATTCCCCACCCTATCCCAATGCTGAATGACCATGTGGATCCTTACACATCTGGATATGAGAAAGCACAGCAGGGAGGATCAGCTTTGTAAGGGCAGTTTGGCCCAATGCCTGACACTAGCACACATCCCAACAGCCACTCACATGACACGGCATAGCACCACCACACAAACATCACATGGGCCACCGCTGCCACAGGCCCTGTACACATGCATCCGCTCCCAGCCAAAGTCACCTTCCCCAAATACTCACCCCTGCCTTGCTAGTGATGCTCCTTCAGACGTGCATCCAGCTCCGGATTAGTCACTGCTAATATGCAGACCATCAGTGGTGTTAAGTTGCGCCGTGCCAAACGCCCAGTGCGCGGTTGCAGCCCCAATGTCATCTCTGCCACATTCTTTGCTAGCCGGCTGATGTCGTCCCACCTCTTGTGGCAGTGGGTGCGTCGTCGGTTGGATACCCCCAGGGCTCTGAACTTTGCTGCAAAGGCCCTCCACACGCTGGTGTACCTTGAGCTGCAGGTATGGGAGAAAAGAAGGGTAAATGACCAGTTACACAGTGTCATGTACCAACATCTATCAGTACAGTAGCAAGACACAGACTCATGACCTATTGTAATCTCTCTCCATCCCAAACTGGGGGACACCTCACAAGGGCACTCTGCATGGGTTAAACAGATGTGATTGCATGCATACATGAGGGCGTAGAGGGTCCCTGACAATCTCACACACATGCAGGATGACTGCACTGAACCCCCTCAGTGGCTTGCAGACATCACCAGTCCCATGCATGTCTGCCCACTACATACATCACATATCTATCTGTGTCTGGAAGCACTGTATGTATGACTGGGCAGCATTCAATGAGCATGTCTTGTGAACATATGTGTTTGTAATGTATATAGTCTCGGGGCACATGGACTCACCAACAAAATAGCCATCTACAGAAGTGTGTTCGTGTGCAATTATACAGAGCTGAGATGGTGCATATCTACTATTCAGTGTGAATGAACAGGAGCAAGGACCATGTAACTTTGGTGATGTGTTCTCGTTTGGGTGGGCAGGCACTGGGCCTAGTCTCTGGATTCACACTGAGTCGGACAACAGGGGCACACAGAAACATTCACCCGAGCAATTACTGTCCTGGAACCAACATGTCCAACATCCTGTGGCTCTGTTTGGCTGACAATGTAACACACCCCACTCACGCATACAACTGCAAGCAGGGAAAACAGTGACTTTGGGACACACACACTCCCTCGCGACAGCTTGTTTATCAGTGTATGATACAACCCCACACCCTCAGGCATATACTGCAGCAGCACAACTACATGTTTGACACCTCCCCTGCCCTACAGCTCCCTTCATGATGACTTACCACTACATTGGGGCCACCATACAGCCTTGGGTACTGTGCCAGCACCTCGTCCACTAGGACCTCCTGCTCCTCGCTTGTGAATGGACTGGCACGGATCTTCTCTATCCTTGCCATCCCTGTGGACATGGAACACCTGTGGTGGAAATGAGTGGTGAGGGGTCCCAGGCAGCAGGCACTTAAGGCAGCAGCGGGAGAGGGTCCCAGGCAGCAGGCACTTGAGGCAGCAGCAGGAGAGGGTCCCAGGAAGCAGGCACTTGAGGCAGCAGCAGGAGAGGGTCCCAGGCAGCAGGCACTTGAGGCAGTAGCAGGAGAGGGTCACAGGCAGCAGGCTCTGTGAGCAGTGGAAATGTGAGGCTCACTCCCTGGGGTAGTTTGTAAGGTGCAAAGCTGCAACAATTGGTTGCCCAGGTCTGCCTCATTCAAAAGCATCCAATGACCGCCTCTGCAGTGGCAGAGCACGCCTTCCGTGATTTTCAAAACTGCATCATGCCACCACAATCATCACTCCCATTGGCTGTAGGCAATGCTCCATGGCGGTGATGCACCGCAGGGGCCGCGGGTGCCCTACCGCAATGGTGCATCGTTCAAAAGCATCCAATGACCGACTCCGCGGTGGCGGAGCATGCCTTCCGCGATTTTCAAAACTGCATCATGCCACAGCAATCATCGCTCCCATTGGCTGAAGGCAATGCTCTATGGCGGTGTCACACCGCCGTTGCCATGTGGTAGCTACAGCGATTTGGGTGGCGGAGCATGCCCACCGCCATCTACCCATGTCTCCATGACAATGGCTACTGCCCTTGTGAAGGGGGTGGTGCTGGTGTCACAACGCCATTGCCAGGCGGTAGCTACCGCGACTTGGGTGGCGGAGCATGCCCACCGCCATCTACCCATGTCTCCATGCCAATGGCTACCGCACTTGTGAAGGGGGTGGTGCTGGTATCACACCGCCGTTGCCAGGCGGTATCTACCACGATTTTGGGCACATGCAATGGCAATGTCCATCGTGAACACTGCATCAGTACACAGCAGCAACATGGTTAAGGGCACATCATTGTGCACACAATGCCATTATACAATATAATTCACAGGTGGTCGCACGTTATGTGTGATCCACATTGGTCTGTAGTCCCTGCCATGTCACTTATGCATTTGATGTTTTATAATGCTTCACAGTGTTAAGCTGATGTCAATAATGTGTGACAAATCAATGTGTTGTGGGTCAGTGCTGACCTTGGAAAGGCTTGTCTCACTGTATGGTGTTGTTACTTACTTGTGCTACCATATCAGCTCAAAGCGGTACAAAAGCGGGTGGTGATGGACGGAGCATCTGAGCCAATCAAACACTCACACCCAGTCAACAGATCTGGGTTTAATCCATCGCCGTTCTTTAGCCCACTCTGCCACCCCAGTTCAGCCATGGCCATATGCAAATCAGTCTGACCCTGTGCCTCATGGGAACAGTCCAGCCCGAACTGCCAAGCCATGCCTTCCCTGGACCGGAAACAAGCTTCCGAGGACCGGTTTCTGGCATTTCAACCGTCTTCAGCCCAGCGTGCTTGAATCCAGTGGCAAAGTGAGCAAGGGACTCACATCTGAGCATACCCTGCCAACTTATGGCGAACAAAGCGGTACAAAAGGGGGTGGTGATGGATGGAGCATCTGAGCCAATCAAACACTCACACCCAGCCAACAGATCTGGGTTTAATCCATCAGCGTTCTTTAGCCCACTCTGCCACCCCAGTTCAGACATGGCCATATCAGCTCATGCACACAAGTGACAGTTTTCCAGCTACTGTGATCGTTGGGCTGTTGATGTGTACCATGTTCACATGATGCATTGAGCTATGACAGGTACAGCAGATGGGTATGAGACAGTCATGGTCATTTTACACACTTTTGTGGATGGTACAGTACGAGGCATGCACATGTGGAATGGGGTTCTGTATGTGTGCATTCCCATTTACCTATGTGTTGTTAGCGGCACTTATGTATTGTAAATGGAGAGGTGTGCCCTCTGTGTGTCTCAAATGTCCACCCATGTAACCTGGTGTGCCACACATCTCTCAGGGCAGTCTTAGGTTTTCCATGACATCCTTAACGGTATGTGCTGTGGCCATCTCAGGATGGTTGTCATTGACATTTGTCCATTTACATCTGAACTAGGAGGAGGCCTAATCTCATACGCCACCTGACACTGCTGGAGAACATGGAGGATAAATCGATCATTCGCAAATTCCGCCTCGACAGACCGACACTGGAGACCCTTTGTGATCTGTTGGAGCCCCACCTGCAGCCTCGTCACCACTACCCATGAGCATTCACACTCACATACAAAGTGATGGCAGCCCTCCACTTTTTTGCAACTGGTTCCTTCCAAGAGACCGTGGCCAGTGCTGCAGGGATGTCGCAACCCATGTTCAGCCTGGTGCTCAGGGATGCTCTTGCAGCCATGATGATATATAAGGATCGATACATTCATTTCCCCAGGGGAGCATAATTGGCTGCTGTGAAGGGTGACTTGGGCACATCCTCCATGTTGTTGGTGCCATCGATTGCACCATGTAGGTCTGGTGCCACCACAGGCGACTGAGCACATTTTTAGAAATCGTAAACATCATTTGATGAATGGGCAGGTGGTGTGCCTTGCGGACATGACAATATCACATGTGTGTGCAAGATTCCCCAGCTCAGCCCATGACTCATACACCCTGAGGAACAGCATGGTGCCCCGGATGATGATAAATCTGCTTCCCGAGCGTGCTTGGATTTTGGGTGAGTATGTCTAGTGATGTGGCGTGCTGTGTGTGTGACCTGCTGCCCTCTGCCTGTGCAACATTTCAATGTGTGTTTGTCATTCACTGGTGACTCTGAATATCCCAGCCGGCCATGGCTGCAGAGCCCACTACGGAATCCCAGGACTCCGGCTGATGTCAGGTACCAGACGGCCCATGGAAGGACCCGACGTGTCATTGAGCGGACTTTTGGCCTGCTCAAGTCAAGATTCCGCTGCCTTGACAGGACTGGAGGTGGACTGTCATACTCGCCTGGGAAGGTCTGCAAGATCATTGTGGCATGCTGTATGCTGCACAACATGGCCATTCACAAGGGGATTCCCCTGCTCCTGGATGATGGTAAGGACCCAAGGCCCCCGCCTGCCCAAGGTCCTGAGTCCAGTGATGAGGACAGTGGAGAGGAGGAAGGAGTTGACATGCGTCAACAGCACATCACCTGCTACTTCACTTGAAGGTGGCTGACGAGGTACAACGAACATTGTCTGGTGTGATTGCTGTTGTTGTTAAGGGCTATGCGCGGATGGTACAGACAGGCACATGTTGAGTCACCTGTGTGTGGAAATGTGGAAGTGACATTTCACATGTGAACGTATACAGAACTCTGTTTGTTCACACTTGCTGCATATTGTGTTGTCTGCCTGTAGACTTATGTGGATGTTTTGTGTAGTGTTATGTCTCTGATGGCACACTAACGCCAGTGACTGTTGTTCTGTTGTGTCTCCCTAGGTGCTTCAAAATTATCCAGCCCTACATACTGTACATCTTTTGGATACATCATGGACATTTGCAACACTGTAAATATTGCCCTAAAAACAAAATTGCACAAATTCAAGTGCGTAAGGTATTTTATTTACAAAGGTGACACGTGAGGGGTGCGAGCATATTTACATGAAGGTGGTGATAAATCAGTGAGTTGACAGTCAAGGTAGATGAGATGCAAGAGTAGACACCACATGGATGTAGTGATCCAGTCCAACAGACAGGTGCCATTCACAAGGTAGTGTGGGGAAGGACAGTCCAAACAGTCAATGCAGTGGGGAAGAGGGTTGCCATCAGGGCTGGCTCTGTGACTGGCGTGTGGCTGGTGCTTTGCCTCCAGAGACTCCGAGGCTCTTCTTTGGATGCCCCTTGATCGCTTTGGTGGGGGGGGGGCCTGCTGCATGGCCAGCGGCGTCTGAGGACTCACCCCTCTCTGTGGCCACAGGGAAGGATGGTGCACTGTCATCCTGCAGCACAACGGAGGGGGGCGGAGGTGTTGTTTGGGACACAGGCCTGGCCCTCAGTAACGCTACTTGCTGGGCCATAAGGTCCACCATTTGTCCAATGCGTGCGTCGATGGACCTCATCAGCAGGATGAGCTCACGTAATAGTTCGTCAGACTGGCCACTTTGTCCTTGGACCTGTTTATATGCCCGATGACTCTGGTGAAGTGGTCAAGGGATGGTGTGCCAACCTCCTGAGGTCTGGGGGTGACCCTGGCCCTCCCACCTGCCCTGCAGACACAAACCTGTTGTCGCACCATGGTGGGTCCACACACACTCTCCCTGACCTCCACAGTTGTTGGTGTGTCCTGGTCATCACAAACACAAAACGATTAGAAAAGGGTCCAAGGGTAGGTTTAACGACCTAAACTAGATACATACCCCAATATTCGACATTTTAACAACAACAGTATCTAGAGGTCACATGAAAAGCTCACCTATGGACACGAGCCCCAACAGAATACAAATAGAAGAACCCAAAACAATATACCATATGGTGAAAAACTCAAACAATGGGCAATTGTTCCCATCAGTAACCATGCGATACCGCCCCTTTTAACATCATTTGGGTTCTCCTTGCCCAGGAGACAAGACAAAACAACATAGCCTAATGATGTTTTTCTAAGACTATGTGTGTTGTTAAATAAATGTGTTAATAAGCAATAAGGGTGGTATATTCGAAAAGATATAAAGTGTTTGTGGTTACTGAATAAGCAGTGTGAGAAGTGAATCAAACAATAAGTGTAAGTATATAGATAAAATTGGATCAGATGAGTAGATTATACATTTTAATGATATCTCTAAAAAGTCCAAATGTTAAAATAATAGTGAAAATACAGATTTAACAAAATATGTCAGCAATATCGGTCGACATGTTTCAGCATTTGGATGGAATATTTCCAATGCTTTCTTTAGGACCTGTTATAAACTACTGCTTATAAAGTGAGATTAAAAGCAATTACCCGTAATCTTCAGGTTTCGTGATCAACCACATACTATTACCGTATTGTGTTGTAGATACGACATCCACAGGAGAGACATGTAAATAAAACAGATTGACAACATTATGTCACATATAATAAATATTTATATGTCCATCAGTTGCACTCTTTTTGTTCCACTTTTAGCATCTGTTTGAAAATGTTCTTAATGTTGTGCGACTCCCTCTAGAAGTGTTTTGTCTCGGAACACTGTCCAGTAATTCAACATAGATGAGGGCAGGAGTACTACTCTCGGTTTTGAGGTGTGCACACTTTTACTTGGACCAGAGACGGTCCTATTCTTCAGTTCATCATTACTCAATGAAAAAATCCATGAAAAACTTTTTTCTGAAGCATCTTACAATGCAATGTTTTTTATTTTAATGATTTTTTCTCATTAGACTCATATTTTTCAAATATTTGCAGATTTCATTATTTAACGCATTTCAGATCAACCCAATGCATTTCGGGTACAGATGGACCCTTCGTCGGGGGTCACTATGGAAAGAACAAAAAAACAGTTTTGAGCCCAAAGCTGTGTTCACAAATGTATATAAACCAATTACATGATCCAATTCACTACACAAGTGATTACAAAAGATTCCTATAACTTACTTAAAACAAAGTGATTACCCGTCAATGATTCAAAAACTCTCGGTTATGGATAACTACATATTTCGTGCGTTCAATGCAAAATTATTCATGATGTAACAATAGCACTCAAAGGTCACACTCCCAGCCTGACTCGAAAATCCTTAACAACAAAATCTCTTTCAAGAATTTAAAAAACTATCTGTCATGAATTTACAAGTTAATCAAACATTTTCAAGTCGGAACGATTCGTGTTCCGTGTCAGTTACTTACGGAAATGCTCACTGGCGTACCGCTTCTCTTTTCCACCAATGTCTGTCTAGCTAAGATAGCGTACATGATTCTAGCTTTTATGTACATGCTCATTGGTCGGCTATGTGGTCACATGACCGCCGAAGTTCAAAAAATAAGAAACTATTGCGAGCAGCATACTGACATTTTCGTATCATGTAAACAAACAAACGTTGAACCAATGTAAAAGATGGCTTTAAGTTTCTTAAAGAAAACTAGTGTATATCAACATAATATGACAAGTAACTCAAATCACGAACATAATGTGTCGGCCATGTTGGAATGGGATGTAACCAAGGTACACAATGCATATTCTTATGATCGATGACATGTTGATCATATCGTAATTTAGATGTAGCCACAGGTCAACACTGTTAACCGAGGTTAATACAGGACAAACAAAATGTCTTTCTGATGATTTATAAAAAACATGCTAATTCCAGTCTGTCATTGAGCTCGTACGGCAGAAGGCTCCCCATCTTTTTTATCCAAAAATATTCTGCTCTAAGTCTCATTTTATGTGTGTCCAAATCTGGGCGTGCTTCCACCACTTCCAGTATTGTGAAGCGTAACTGAGAAATGGTATGTCCCGTTTCTGCCCAGTGTGCTGCCACTGTAGATTTCAAATTTTTTTGCCGAATGTTACTCTTATGTTCTGTTATTCTTACCTTGATCTTTCGTTCTGTTTGCCCAACGTATAGTTGGCCACAAGGGCATTTAATGCCATAGATCACACCTTTGGTGTCGCAAGTGCTTGAATGTTTTAATGGAATTATTTGCCCAGTTCTAGGATGTGTGAAGGACGACCCTGTTATTACATTGTTGCAGTGCGTACAGTTCTCACATTTACGCATTCCTTTGTGAATTGTCTTGCTTTGATTCTTTTCTTTTTTCTTTAGCAGTTCTTTTAAATTCTTAGATCTGTTGTAGGCAAATGTTATCCGTTCTGCGAACAAAGGTTGAAGATCAGGTTCTTGAGTAATGATAGGCCAATGTTTTCTCATGATATTGGTAATTTGAGATGACTGTATAGAATGTTTTAGAACACACACTGTGAGTTTTTTGTTCGATTTGTCTTTTTTTGTTAGTAGAGACTCTCTCATCATGACCATGACTTTGGTTTTTGACTCTTGTAATAATTTATTTGCTCGCAATAGTTTCTTATATTTTGAACTTCGGCGGTCATGTGACCACATAGCCGACCAATGAGCATGTAAATAAAAGCTAGAATCATGTACGTTATCTTAGCTAGACAGACATTGGTGGAAAAGAGAAGCGGTACGCGAGTGAGCATTTCCGTAAGTAACGCGAATCGTTCCGACTTGAAAATGTTTGATTAACTTGTAAATGCATGACAGATAGTTTTTTAAATTCTTGAAAGAGATTTTGTTGGTAAGGATTTTCGAGTCAGGCTGGGAGTGTGACCTTTGAGTGCTATTGTTACATCATGAATAATTTTGCATTGAACGCACGAAATATGTAGTTATCCATAACCGAGAGTTTTTGAATCATTGACGGGTAATCACGTTTGTTTTATGTAAGTTATAGGAATCTTTTGTAATCACTTGTGTAGTGAATTGGATCATGTAATTGGTTTATATACATTTGTGAACACAGCTTTGGGCTCAAAACTGTTTTTTTGTTCTTTCCATAGTGACCCCCGACGAAGGGTCCATCCGTACCCGAAATGCATTGGGTTGATGTGAAATGCGTTAAATAATGAAATCTGCAAATATTTGAAAAATATGAGTCTAATGAGAAAAAATCATTAAATTAAAAAACATTGCATTGTAATATTCTTCAGAAAAAAGTTTTTCATGGATTTTTTCATTGAGTAATGATGAACTGAAGAATAGGACCGGCTCTGGTCCAAGTAAAAGTGTGCACACCTCAAAACCGAGAGTAGTACTCCTGCCCTCATCTACATATAATAAATAACCATACAAACAGTGTATTATTATAAACATCACTGTGCTTCAAAAATAAGGTGCATGTTAAGCATTAATTTTTAATGCCACTCACCCATTTGTAGTGGTGATGGCGCTTTACCCCACCTGGCAGCAGCTCAGGTTGATAGGAGCACCGCTCTAAATTCAGGATTAGACACAGAAAGACAATTCATTGATCTCACAGTCCAAAAAACCTTGACGCTAAAATCGTCGCATCTATTGTCGCTTCTAAATTGGAAGCGATACATAGATGATATCTTGGTAGTGTGGAGAGGTACTGAAGAGGAACTACTAGTCTTTCACCAGTGGTTGAACTCACGTAATCCGTATCTGAAGTTTACTGTTGAATACAGTAGGACTGAATTGGCGTTCCTTGATCTTAAAATTCTAGTTACCCCTAACGGTCTAGAATCCGAACTCTATCGCAAACCTTCGGCCAAGAATGCTCTCCTTAGTTATGAAAGTTGCCATCCCAAAGTGGAGGAGTGTGGCTCACTGATTAGAGCGGCAGACCCTGATGCAGAGGTCTGGACCGGGACCAGGGTTCAATTCCCGACGCAGCAGGGTCCTGAGCCCAAAAATGTCCACAGACTCGATAATTCTCGCCTCGGTGCCTACTCTAATCAAGGGGTCCCACGCTGCAACTCTGGACAATAGCTTGCTTAATCTCCACTACGGCGGCCCACCCGCTGCGGGATGCCTGGCTTTCACCTTGGGGATGCCCAGTAGGGGTTATCTCACAGGGAAAAGCCAGGACAGGTTCCCAAGGCAAGCGCCTTGATGCCTTCGGGTGATACGTGCGCTATATAAGTCGCAATACATTTACATTTACATCCCAGGGCCCTGAGGAATAATTTACCCTTTGGCCAATTCCTCAGGGTCCAAAGAAATTGTTCCAACAAAGAGGCATTCAGCCTACACGAAAAGAATTTAAAAGACCAGTTATGCGAAAAGGGAACAATTGCCCATTGTTTGAGTTCTTCACCATATTGTTTTGGGTTCTTCTATTTGTATTCTGTTGGGGCTCGTGTCCACAGGTGAGCTTTTCATGTGACCTTTAGATACTGTTGTTGTTAAAGTGTCCTGGTCATCCCCTGGTACAGGGAGGGTGCTGCAGGTGGTACTGGTGGTGGTGGTGGTGGTAGAGGTTGCAGCGGTGGAGGCACAGGCCGTGACTGCAGGGATCTGCTGTGCTGTTGTTGTTTCAGCAGACGTGGTGGTGGGGAGGATGGGGGCATGGGACCTGTTGGTCCCTGGCACACCAGATGGGCCGGCCTGGAGCTCATCATCCAAACTATCCTGGGAGTCAACATCCGAGAGTCCATGTGCCATAGGTGGAGACTGGCTCTGCTGGTCATTGTTGTCCTCAGCAGCGAGTTCTTCATCACCCATGGATTAGATGGGGAATGGTCAGTGTTGGACACTGTGCAAGTATTCTGTTAGCTGTGTGTCATCCACTGTCTGTACACTACACAAATGAGACAACTTCACTATTAATATTAAGTGCAATACTGGGTGTTATTACATGGTGCAGAGGTACATCAATTACTCGTACATGTCAGTATCGATGCATTGCATGCAATTGGTGCTGTGTGTAGTGATGCAGGTCTCCCACCCCAAACAGCCAGACCAAGCAAGATGGCTACCTACCTGTAAGTTTTTTTGTCAAACAATGCAGTGGCTTCCAGGTGCTCCTGGGTGGGGGAGGCCTTTATCCTGCTGGAATGTGGGACAGGGGGCATGGTAGGAGTCATGGTACAGCCCTCCAACCTCCAAACAAGCCTCCAAAGCAAGATGGCCACCTACCTGTAAGTTTGTTTGGTGAACAATGCAATGACTTCAAGGTGCTCCTGGGTAGGGGAGGCCTCTATCCTGCTGGGGTGTGGGACAGGGGGCATGATGGGAGTGGAAGTGCAGGTCTCCCACCCCCAAACAGCCAGTACTGGGAAGATGGCTACCTACCTGTTAGGTGAGGCTGAACAGTGCAATGGCTGACACATGCTTCTGGGTGGTGTTGGGGGAGGGCTCCATCTTGGTAGGCTGTGGGACAGGGGGCATGGTGGGAGTCGTGGTACAGCCCTCCAAACAAGCCTCCCAAGCAAGATGGCTACCTACCTGTAAGCTTGTTTGGTGAACAATAAATTGACTTCCAGGTGCTCCTGGGGGGGAGGCCTCTCTCCTGCTCAGGTGTGGGACAGGGGGAATGGTGGGAGTGGTAGTGCGGGTCTCCCACCCCCAAACAGCCAGTACAGGGAAGATGGCTACCTACCTGTTAGGTGAGGCTTAACAGTGCAGTGGCTGACACATGCTTCTGGGTGGTGTTGGGGGAGGGCTCCATCTTGGCAGGCTGTGGGATAGGGGTCATGGTGGGAGTCATGGTACAGCCCTCCCACCCCCAAACAGCCAGTACAGGGAAGAAGGCTACCTACCAGTTAGGTGAGGCTGAACAGTGCAATGGCTGACACATGCTCTTGGGTGGGGGAGGCCTCTATCCTGCTCAGGTGTGGGACAGGGGGAATGGTGGGAGTGGTAGTGCAGGCCTCCCACCCCTAAACAAGCCTCCCAAGCAAGATGTCTGGCTACCAGTTAGGTGAGGCTGAACAGTGCAATGGCTGACATGTGTTCCTGGTTGGGGGAGGCCTCTATCCTGCTCAGGTGTGGGACAGGGGGCATGGTGGGAGTGGTAGTGCAGGCCTCCCACCCCCAAACAAGCCTCCCAAGCAAGATGGCTGCCTACCAGTTAGGTGAGGCTGAACAGTGCAATGGCTGACACGTGTTCCTGGGTGGGAGAGGCCTCTATCCTGCTCAGGTATGGGCCAGGCGGCATGGTGGGAGTGGTAGTGCAGGCATCCCACCCCCAAACAAGCCCCCCAGAAAGATGGCTACCTACCAGTTAGGTGAGGCTGAACAGTGCAATGGCCGACACATGCTCCTGGGTGGGGAGTCCTCTATCCTGCTCAGGTGTGGGACAGGGGGCATGGTGGGAGTCGTGGTACAGGCCTCCCACACCCAAACAGGGTCTCCCAAGCAAGATGGCTAGCTACCTGTTAGCTGAGGGTGAAAAATGCAATGGTGTTTGGGTTGTGCAAAGACGTACATATCAGTGTGTTGGTTAACATTTGTTTGTACTTACCAGCCTCCACTCCCCCGGATACTCCTGTGAGACTCTCAGGATGCAGTATTGCAAGCACCTTCTCCTCCCATGGTGTGAATGGTTTTGGTGGAATGGGAGGGCCACCGCCAGTACTGTCAGCCAGCTCACGGTTCTTGCTTTTCCTCTCTTTGACAACCCTCTTGAGATCATGCCCCCTCTTCATGATCTCCTTCTTGGATCGCGGGGTGGTCCCTACTCCATTGACCCTTTGAACTATCCTTTCCCACATTTGTGTCTGTGTGGCTAATGGTGTCTGTTGGACCAGGCTACTAAACAGTTGTGGTTCCACTCTCACTATCTCATTGACCATGACTGTCAACTCACTCTCAGTGAATTTGGGCATTTTATGTGCTGCCATGGTGTGTGGTGTTTAAAGTGTTTGTGGGTGCAGGGGTGTGTATGGTGTTGATGTGTGAGGTGTGTTGTGTGCTGGGGATTTTTGGTGCTGGTGTGATGATGGTAATGATGGTGGTAGTGGTGGTGGTGGTGATGTGTGTGCTGTGTTGTTGTGCCTCTCCGGTCAGATGTGGTGTATGCCCTTCTCTTCTGGAGTGTTGCAAAGGATTGTGGTCAGTAAAGGGGCTGGTTTTATACTCAGCTGTGTGGGCATGTCCAAATGGGATTTTGCTGTCAGGTGTGTTGTGGGTGTTGTCCTGGGAATTGTATGTTTTTTTCTGGCATTTGTTTACTCATTGGAATGTGTTTTGTTTATTTGGAGAGCATGGCTACTTTGATTTGTGCTAAGTTTGGCATTGTTGCTGTGTTTTGGCATCGTCCGCCATGTTTTTCATGTTCCGTCCGCTGCGGTGGCTATGCTGCTGCTCTTCCGCTGTCTCTCTCATTCACTCCTGTGTTTGACTGCGGCGGTCGGAAACATCGAATCGTACCGCGGGACCATCGGGGATATCCTAATTTCCCGTGCGGTGTCTCTGCTTTGCTTGCGGCAGGGTGTAGCTTTTCAGCTGCGTTTCTGACCGCTGCAGTCGGTTTTTGGATGTCACCGCCTGCGTCGGCAGGCACGGCCCGTGCAGGGCGTTATACTGGGGCGGTGATGTCAGGCAGTGGAGGGTCAGGGTGGGGGGTTGTAAAATGCGGGATTTGGACCATTAGAGGTAAGTACCGGATAAAAAAAATACGAATTTCGTTGCCCACGCTGCATCACATTTGGTGATGCAGCTTGGGCAACGAAATTCGTTTTATTCATTTTTTTCGGTACTTACCTCTAATGGTTATGGCAAGAAAAGCCAATGGGGATGTGAGACTTTGGGCACCATTAGGATAGCGGGCGGAAAACCACCCGACCGCCATGGAGTTGGGAAACAACTGCCCGCCGGGACTGCGGATAATCCGGCGGTCAAATTAGGATCCACCGCCAAAAAAGACAGAACGCGGCAGTAGCAGCTAACAAAAACCGCCGATGCGGAGGCACGGCCCGTGCAGGGCGTTATACTGGGGCGGTGACGTCAGGCAGGGGAGGGTCAGGGTGGGGGGTTGTAAAATGCGGGATATGGACCATTAGAGGTAAGTACCGAAAAAAATGAATAAAACGAATTTCGTTGCCCAAGCTGCATCACCAAATGTGATGCAGCGTGGGCAACGAAATTCGTATTTTTTTTATCCGGTACTTACCTCTAATGGTCCAAATCCCGCATTTTACAACCCCCCACCATGACCCTCCTCTGCCTGACGTCACCGCCCCAGTCTAACGCCCTGCACGGGCCGTGCCTGCGCATCGGCGGTTTTTGTTAGCTGCTACTGCCGCGTTCTGTCTTTTTTGGCGGTGGATCCTAATTTGACCGCCGGATTATCCGCAGTCCCGGCGGGCAGTTGTTTCCCAACTCCATGGCGGTCGGGTGGTTTTCCGCCCGCTATCCTAATGGTGCCCAAAGTCTCACATCCCCATTGGCTTTTCTTGCCATAACCACTGGAGACAACCACTCTGTATTCTCAACTTCATGAATTATGCCCTCACTCAACAACCTTTCCACCTCTATCTTAATGGCATCTCTCACTGCAATGGGAACACCCCACACTTTACATATCCTAGGCGCAGCATTCGGTTTAAGTTTAATCTGGTGAACATAATGCTTTGAACAACCCAATTCCTGTTTTAACACTTCAGGAAAAGAAAGCTCTATCTTTTGTTCTATTTTCCGTTTTTCACTCACCTCTACTACCGTTGGCTTTTCACATATAGAGGTACCTCCAACTCTTTCTGATGTTTTCAACTAATAAGAGAGTCGCCTCTACAATATGCATAAATCTTTCAGCTCAATAGTTACTACAAAATAACCCAGCAACTTTATGAGTCCCCCCCCCCCCACCCTTTTGGTCTGATGTCAGGTTTATTCAATATTACACTTGATTTGAGATAATTTTCATAAAAGATTTTGGGTGCAAGAGTTATTTGTGCCCCCCAGTCAAAAAGCATATTGACTAAAGAGCCATTGATTTTCAATGTTTTTCATGGACCTTCATTTGAATCTCTTGCACCTGCAAAACAAACTCATCACTATCAACATCCGAGTCATAACCCACCTCCCTGACTTTCTTCATTACTCTTGGTTCTCCTGCAACAGAATGAAAAGGGACCCTTCCTTGCACAGCTTTTACAAGTTACTTTCCACCCTGGACAGTCTTTACTGTTGGCTAAGAGGCCCACATAGCCACTCCTGAAGCAATTGCCTTGAAATCCCTCTGACACCAACTTACTATCAAACTCACTCTTTTTTAATCTTCGCGCAATACCCAACCCTTTTTTTGCCTTATTAACTACTTGTACATTATCCTTATTTTCTTCTGCGTGACTGTTCTTATGAACAACTGTGAATGTTCTGTGGTCTTTGCATTGGTTGAAACCTCCTTCAATGAGGGATTATTACTCGGCTACATTTCCTCTCTAGCTTTATCTAACCTGCAACCCAACTTAAACTGATCATGCAATCTCTCTTCTCCATTGGCTCTGAAATTGTATGTTGCTGCTAACTTTCTTTATACAGAGACCGACTCTCCTTGTTTCATGTGCCTACCAAAGTGGTACCTCTGCATCACTGTGCACAATTTTGGTGAGTAGTGTAAATCCAATTTTTTAAATACATTTCATACTCATTTTAAATGAACATTTACCTAATCTGGCCCATGAAGAATCGGACAAACACTTCCTGACCCTCCAAACCTAGACAATGCACTAATAGTGAAGTTTTCCTTTCAGCACCTAAAGTGCCACACACCTTAGCATAATGGCTAAATACCTTCTTTCACTTTTGCCCTGACAAAGTCGGCTCACCAGGCAAAGAAAAGAAGAATGGTGGAGCTGGAACACTCTGCATTTTCTTTTCACTATAAACAATACTATACTTTATAATAGAAAATAAAAGAGCGAAGAAAACAAAGAAAGGAAAAATAACTAAGGATAATTCCCCCACAATAGAATGTTACAACCAAACTCTGTCACACTCACTGGTATCCAACCTGATACCCGAGAAGCTGAGAAGAAACAACTTAAGTTCACACCACTGTTCTTACAGAGGATAATAGACTGTAAAAAAAATATCTGTCACTTAGTCATTCAAGATGAGTATATGTAGCGGGTTAGAGTACTTGACAGAAGATGCGTTCTGACTCTTACTTATTAATTTTTTTTTCACTGAAGCCAAACACCTAGGGGTAGATTTACAAGCCCCTTGCGCCACTTTTGTGTTACTTTTCCCATGTTAAAAATTATGCAAAAGTGGCACAAGGGGCTTGTAAATCTGCCCCCTAGAGTGCACAATTTTCAGCGATATCCAGCTAATATAATGTGCTGCGTAGATTAAGTGCCCAAGTAAACTCATATGCCGTTTATCGAGGAAAGAGAAAAAATACAACATCCAATATGGCTGCCCAGGGTCATTTAGTGAACTGATGTGGAGAGAGTACACAAGTCACAGGCAGCAGGGACTGACTGAAGGATGAGACAGAGCAACACCGCTCCAGAAAGCTCCGAGCTGCAGGGCACGCGCTGGTGAGCTTCCAGTAGCTCAAACAACCACGTGAGTCTCATACTTTTTAAAAAACAAAGCAAATCCGCTCTAGGTAATTTGTTTAGCTTTCAAAACAAAGCCGCTTTTGCTCAAGAATGTCCTCCTTCAAACAACAACACAATTTTAGCTGGCTGCCAGGCCTGACAAAGTGTGTGTCAGGGATTCTTGTTTTAAAAAAAGAACTAATTAAGCAGATAAGCCATTCAAACACGGGGCAATAGGTGCAGAATGGGTAACAAAGTCAGCCAAGCACAAATATTCACAGAATTTAGCCGTACCCACCACAACTTGCTCCAGCACAAACCATGTTAACTCTAGGGAACTACTGTCCTTGATGTATGGAAAAACACCCAGTTCCGTTCCAACAGTACAAGGATAGCAAAAATAAATGTTGCTTTGGGGTTGAGGCTTGTCAAGGCAATCAGAGGAAAACAAAGAGCAATCTCAGATCATTGCCAATTTAGAAAAGCCCATCCACTCAAAGAGATGAAATTCAAACATGGTTTATTAGATATTCTCGATACAAGCCTCAACCACCAAGGAATGCTGCTTGCTATTCCGCTCCTCAAGTCCCGCAATCACTCAAGCATAAGCATTCCAGGCCCATAGTAACAACACAGTGTTTCTAGTGCTGACAGTGTTGATGATGTAAGCTGATCAGTCTCTCTGGTATCACCCATGTATTATACAAGATGCCACTGGTGTCTTATAGCAGACGGACTAAGTACAATATCCCTTGAGGATCCTGATTCACTAACAGTTGTCTCCGAAGCACCATCATCATCAAAGTCCAACTGAAACACATCTTCCAAATTGCTGTCAAGCTGGTGCACACCTACTTAACCTCATTTGCTTATAAAAACTAGTTGAATGGTACACCCAGCAAAGTCAGAGCCTGGGCCTGATTTAGATCTCGGTGGACGGGTTACTCGGTAAACGGTACCAGATATCCGGACCACTGAAATATAAATCCCATAGGACATAATGGGATTCATATTTCGGTGGATGCGATATCCTTCACCGTTGTGACAGAAAAACTCGTCTGCAGAGATCTAAATCAGGTTTCCTTTTCCGCTTCTTAGGACACCTCTCTTCTGCATGGACATCCTCACAACGTTTTGCACTCCAACTGCTTAGTTTTCTTCACAAGATTCCAAACTTTTTCCTCCTCTTTCATGATACACCTTCTTCGTCTCCTGACGGACTCTTCCTCTAAAATTGTATTTCTTCTTCTGCACTTGATTTAAGTTACTTCAACTGTCTCTTTTCAGGAGGCTTCATACTAGAGAAATTTCCTGAACCATTTTCACTCTGCCCTTCCTCAGCAATTGCCTTGTGTACTACTGTACCGCACTAATTACCTGGATTGCCTGACAGTATGAAGATCCATAATACACTAACACAAAAATGACACAAATAAACTATAGAATCTCCAGAGGACACTGTGACAAAACTATTATAAATCTCTGAAAAAGTCTCAACTGATCCCTTAAACCTACTCCTTCCCAAAGCAGCACTGTGACTATAGTGGCGTGGAATGGTTAACTACCAGCCTTTCACTGCAGACTGCCCATAGAAACCCTTTGGAAACCTCAATCCAGGATGGGTATCACTGTCTGGTGATCCTTTCTGCGGGACGAGACCCTGAACAGCCATACCTCAGTCATGACAGATGCACTAGCCTAGTATGCCCATCTGAGTGAACTAAAAAACTAAACTGCTTCCACTAATGCCCAACTGCTTCTACCAGGTGTTGTGAATACAAAACAGCTCAGCATTCACCCCTCCTTCCTGGTGGAATCAAGCATCGTGATTAGGATTGTGCTTACCTATAATAGTAGGCAAATGCCACTGTTAATTTAAATTGTGCAGAAAGGCTGGATTTGCAGGTAATGAGATCTCTTTTTACAGAAGCATCATTGAACACTCTGCTCACATGAGTGCCACATAAGAAAGACATAAAAACACCTGAGTGTGATAGACCCAAAAACATGCATGTGAATAAAGTTAGCTTCAAAGAAAATTCAAAACACAGCTACATAACAGTTGATTTCACCCAACATTTATTTACACAACCTCACATTAATAAACCTCACCCAAAATAATCACTATTTATCTGTTTGAGAAGCAGTAATGAAAAGAGGAAGTTCCTAGAATGTAACTAGTGGATGTACTGTTGGGTACATTCTTTATTATTACAATTCTCTATGGATGTGTAAGGGTGCTGCTGAGAATGTGGCATTGGAAAGTCAATGCATAATACTAGCCTATGGTCTTGACGGAAAATCAGCCACCGAACCCAGATGTTGAAATAGTATTCCCTGGTTGGGTAAAAGACGCACCGAGGCTGGGAGGCTTATGTTTGTAGCACAACTTCTCTGTGGGCATTCCACATCTGTTGTAATGGACAAGGTTTGTAGCTCTCTAGTACGAATAATATGAAATGGTTGCATCACCTCTGGTAAGGACTTAGGATGCACGAATTCAGCAAGGCTGTGCACACGTCTGTGTAAGCCACTCACTAGCCCTGTGTGGTGAAAAAATAGAGACTAGTAAATCAATTTACATTTAATCCCTAAAATCATTTATAGGTGGCTCAAATAATAGGCACATTAGTATATATTTGAAACAACACTTCAATCCATCGAAGGCTTTGGAGTGGTACTTGGTGATTTCAATAGCCTGAGATCTTTCATGAGCCCTTGAATGACAGGGGACTCAAAAAACCTAAAGGTTTCTTCCTAGCATGCAAGATCCAATGGGTAATAAAAATACCATTTGTAAGTATGTACACCAAACCAGCTAGTTTCAAGCTTAGTAAAAGATGTACTATACCAGAAGCAGAGGTTTTCAAAGGTGTTAGTTTACAAACTTCAGGTGAGGATACAAGTTGCGAACCAAACACCTCTGCTGAGCCACAAAACAAGCATGCACAGTGGGACAGCATCACTCTCAGCCAAAATGTGAAAGCATAATTGAAGCAGATTCAAACATCCAAAAATTAGGTTGGAGTACAGATGCATCATCTCCTACCATACTTGCATGAGCAGGTAAGGTGAATCAGACGGCTGGTGCAAGGTACTAACTAAGGACATTGCTGAGCATGAAAACAATGGCTACCAGGACCATGAGTGAGCAATAAGGATTATGGCAACTGATGCTGGACTGTGGTATTAATGAGAAGGAATAGAGTGTGTAAGCAAATATTATTGGCCAGCTTATGCAAAAAGCATTACAAATGGACTGGGATTGATAATTTAGCAATTGTTAGGTCTCATATAGACAGCTCAAGCACTTTCTCGAAGAGACTGTTGCATTCGATATGTGGGTTCATCCTGCTCATCAGCTTCCAATTTGCTGGCCCCATCGTCTCTCTCATATTCCTTCTCCCCTTTTGTCCATGGAATGCATGCATCATGCCTTTTCTTATGTTTGGCCTTTCCCGATAGCATGGGCCAAGTACTAGTATCCTAATACTGCTCCCATTTTCGGACCATTTTCGGACCTACTTTAGGGCATATTACCAAGCAATAGCGATAATTATCGCTATTGCTTGGTTAGAGACGAAAATTTACTGCAGCGCTGCGGCGATTTTTACCGCAAATAAACCTTGGTATTACCAAGGTTTAACGCAAATGCGGTAAAAATCGCCGCAAAGCATGAATATCGCTGAAAAGTCAGCGATATTCATGCATTAGCGAGCTAATGCTCTTAGCCATGTTATCCACCTCCCATTGGATAACATGGCTAAGAACTGCTCAGGGCAGGTGTTAGCTTTTGGAGATATTCCCGCTTAGCGCGAATATCTCCAAAAGTTGGTAATAGGAGATAGCGATGTTACCGACTGTTTTCAGTCTCTAACATCTTGGCACGCCCACTTTGCATCTCATTAGTGATAAATATCACTGACATGCAAAGTGGGGCCCAAGATGGTCGCTATCTCCTACTAGCTGTCGCTAACTGGTGTTAGCGGCAGCTAGGTAATAGGGAGATAATTTTATCTCCGCTTTCTTGGCTTTTAAAGCCAAAAAAGAGGAGATAAACCCCCTTGATAATATGCCCCCTTGTTCTTTGCTTTTGAGCACTCCATATGAGCGCTTGTGTTTTCACTTCCCCCATTCTCCATTTGTTATTGCCTCTGAGTGTCCTTTATGAGTTGCCCACCCCTCGCACGGCATCCTGCAGCCCCTCTCTGACCCAGCCTGCACTGCTTGCTCTGCTCCTCCCCCGCCACTCGCGCACGTCTCAGCCATGCCCTCTCTATCCCCCTCTGTGTTCTGCTGAGGGCAGTCTGATTAGCCCAGACTCTCGTGCCCACCACACATAGGTTCATCTCAGGGCATGTCTGACCTCCTCCATGACATGCCGCACATAATGTACTGTATAGATCTCCTGCAATCTGGGTACACGTGTAGGCATCAAGCCTTTGTGCTATGACTAAGCATTCTTACTGCCGACGGGTGATAGGCACGCTCTTCTTATCCATCCAACCTAAAGGGAGCCATTACATATATCTGCACTTAGAATGGTTTAATATACCGCTCCTTTGTTCTAACTATTGTAATATTCTTTATATCAACCTTTTCACACAAATTAGTACAAGTGTTTCTTTGCATGAGCTGTTTGTTTCCTGGCTTTGTTGCTCCACAAAACCCCCTCCTCCGAGATAGCATCCCATACCACAACCCCCATTTATCTGGACACTAATTCCAGTTTGGAAAGCAGCCATCTATGGGTGCTTCTACTAACTGGTGTATTTCCTCTCGATTATTTTCCCTGTGTGAAACCCCTCCTGGTTCTTCCAGGTGACAATGCTTGATGCGTCTGGCGATGAGCTGTCTGCACACAAAGGGGATCCTTCGCACAATCTGAACCGCGTAATAAAAGATTCACGAAGAAGTCGTTGCATTTAAACAGTGCTCGCATTCCTTTAGGTTTTATGCCTAGCTATTGTCATTGTCCAGCACCATTAAAAACTTAATTGGCAGTGATGTCATATCTAATAATTATTTTCAATTATTTATAGGGATGACATTTCCATAAATTACTGATTTAACCAGTGCAAAAGCTGGGAATGAAAGTCTGTCTGGATGCTTAATATGGAAAATACTTAAGGGTTGTGCATTATAGCTAGACCATTCTACCTTGTATCCCTGGTGACATTTGTGACCTGTCTTTATGTTGCACTATAACACACGGGGACCCCTTTTAACATTAGACAATCATAGCAGTACGAATACATGTTTTGTTTCATTTGTGATATCTAAACATGGAGGGTTAACCTCTGTGCACACAGGGTGCAAGTCTAGCCTCTTTATTTTATATGTAGCAAGCAGTCATGGAATGGCAAGACATGGTGAACTAGCTTATTTTGAAATTTCAATTGTGCTACTATAAATGGATAAATTGTAAATTTAAAATTTCCGCATGTTGCCTTTGTGTATGTCACGAATGCTAATAGTCTTTCTGTTGGAAGAAATCTGGTCTGCACAAATGCTCTTTATTTCATACTTGCAAAACGTGCAGTAGAGTGTGACATATATTCCACTTCAGAGGGGGCTACTGCCACAAATCCCCTTGAAATTGTTATAACTAGGTAGAGCACAGTGGATTACATTTAGCCTGGTGTGGGCTCATCATGTCTTATCCTTGTCGATGGAGGAAATATGATTTTTTTTTTCATGCTGCAGTATGTGACATCACAAGTGCCCTGGCCCAGTCAAATGTGCAGAAGTGGTTATGAAGGGAAAATTGAACAAGCTGTTTGTAGAATCAAGTGGCTGCTTTCAGTCCAATCAAAAGGACAGACAGTGGCTCTGTTTTACCTGTTACATCCCTCAGTATTGTTCCGAGAGCTCCCTTTCTGTAAACAGGCCTGTAAATCTTGTTCTTGTCTCGTCACATTTGCTGTGCATTCAAAGACCGAGATCAAATGTCAGATGATCTTTACTTTTCTTTCTGTGACTTCAAAGTGAGAGGATTTATTTTTTTGTTAATGTGCTGGTGCTGCTTGGATCAGAAGATGACACTGTGGCATAAATGTATATTACCCAGCAGACAATAGTTAGCCTGTTAAACAAGTAGCAATCTAATCTACAGGGCTACCTTGTCTAAAATATGTTGTCTCATTCGTGTATTCATTTAATACAGCACAGACCTTTTTCTTGAGATGTCGAGCGCAAAAAGCCTGATGTTTAAGGGTGTGTTCTTTTTGGCAAAATGATGTCGTTCTTGTGCATTGTTTTGTAATCTTTTGGAAGTCAGAACTGCATGTGAGAAGCTATACCCTTCAAGCTGTTGGTAGAAACAAGCAGCTGCTATCAATACCATTAAGGGGACAGACAGCAGCTTTGTTTGAACTATCAGCATAAAGAAAGGGAAGCCAAACAGTTGTTTGAATGTCAGGGCTATGTGTTTGATGTATCAGGGATGCATAAGAGTGAGGGATTACAAAAGAAACCTGGGAACCAGTCCGCACATAATAGCAGTCTAAAAAACTATTTGATTAAATGAATTAACATGCCAATTGGCAGGCTGTGGAGGGTGCACAGACATATTCCGTTTACTCAGGCGAAGCCTCCTTCAATGATAAATAAAAGTGTGGCAAAGAGCTCAGAGTGTGTGATTTCCGGTCATGATGTCATAGTACAAGTGGTGGTCATTTTCACAAACAGTGCTCCTCCTCTATGGCTTTAATGTGGAATCGTGGGCCTTTACGTGTATTAAGGGCGATAGCTGGTGTTTGTAGGTCTCGGCTAGAGCGAGCATGTGCGGTTAGATCCAATATGTGTTGTGTTTCTTGTCCCACCCCTCCTGCCGGACCAAAAAGCTCAATGGCTTGGCCAATGCTGGTCGCTTCATAAAGCTATTTCCACAACTTTCAGCCATGCTGAACAGCAGCCCTGCTGCTATACCACATTACTAAAAGACATTGACAATGCCAATAGCTCTTGCATTGGTGAGACCTATTGTCTTAAGAGTGTGTGTCCGTTTCTGTAAATATACGATTGTGAGATGGTCTATCAGGCAAAGATCTCTTTGCATTGTAGATTTGTGAGGAAGAATTTGAGGACCAGTCGGACACTTTGAGTTCCAGAACATTGATCTGTTGTAAGGCATCCGTTCCACACCACTGTCCCTCGGCAGCCCTGTCTCATAAAAGAGATGCCCACCCTATTAGCAATGCATCAAAGGTGAGGGTCTATCATCACAGTTGGCTGTATTTTTACAATCTTGTGACAACTGACTGTTGGGCTTGTTATTTCATAAACCTAATTTACAACCGAATTGGAATTAAAGGAAAGTGTGATGCCATGATTTTCAACAGATCCATGGTTTTTACCACTGCTAAAATGACATGCCTGGAAAAAGTGAATGATATTTAAAAATGATATTACTCCTATTGCGGGTATGCCTTTGGTAATTGTTGTATGAAGACGAATTTCCAGATCAGAATGGGGCGGTCCTCTTAACAGAAACGAAAGCTATTCACGCCCTGAGTGAACAAGCTCAATACAAATTAGTGAGTAATACAAATTTCATCTTTATACACTGTATCTAGAAATAACTTATAGGAGCTGTAAAAGTATCTCCTTTTGAAAATAGGGACACTGCAGGTTCACTAAAGGAATACCCCAGTCGACCCTACTTCCGAAAATCAATGCATATACCCAAAGGCCTGAGGCAATTTTATCACACTAAGAAAGAGTTTAAAACTGTTGAGAACTATTGTTTGCTCTTCCTCCGTTGAGCTCTCACCTTAAAATGTCTCAGATTGTGAGGAGAATTGCTATTCCACATCACAAGAATTTAACAACAATAGCATGGCCAGACAGAGACCATCCACATAACTTCACATAGGGTTAGTCTATCTATGTTCTAGCTCCAGTGCCTAGGCCGAGCTCCCATACATGTTTCCCATTCAGTAGCTTGCAACATTTAAGAGGTCTGGAGTGGATACAAGGATACAGTTCCAGAATCAGCCTCTGAAGGTAAAGAGGGGTCACCTTCCCTCAGATTCTTTGGTTCTGGAACCTCTGCAAACACCTAGGAAAGTTAGTTAGGCAAATCTATTCACCTAATTATTTCCAAGTGCAAAAAAGGGCCCAATGGCACTCTCCCTACTTCACTGTGAAAAGTCTCACAGGAATTCGAATGTACAGAAGGTTCATTGCCTCCTCCTTCTTACCCTCCACTACCCCAAGACGTAGTTTAGAAAAGCAGGCTCTTGAAACATATTTTTAAGATTCACTGGGTAATCTTCAATTTAATCTTGAAGTTAGCAGTCTTGGCTGAGAAAGTGATTGGATGCTGATGAAGAAAAGGGTGAAGGCATCCAGGAATTTATCAGAATCTTGGAGTCTGACATGCCTCAGGCCTCCCTGGTCTCCCTGGGGCATGTCTGGGTACGATATATGCTTTGTGGGCCGTCAAGCTTGAAAAAAAGATCTTGCCTTGGCTCTAAAAAGTGGGGGGTATTGGAGCTGCATGGAGTCCTCTGGCTTGATTTCAATATGCTCCTTCATCCTCTCAAAAGCGAGCACGCCAAACAGAGTTTCAACATGCAGAAACAGAAAGCACCAAATGAGTCCTGGATCTTTCCGTCAATAGAGCAGTCATAAGATACCAACGTTACCCACCAGGACTGTTAGCAGGATCTCGACACAAAGCCCATGGGTTCGAATAAGATCCATATGATCAACAACAGTGGTGAGCAAGCAGATTAGAAGAGCTACTGCAGAAGTGCTCAGCAGCTGGGCCAGTAGGCCACAATTGTATAAAAACCCAAATAATAATTAGGTTGTTGGTTGAATGGGGTGTGAGGCCTGGTCAAGCAGCAACCATAGCTCTTCTCAGGGTGAAGTCAAAGTAACCCTCAATTAACCTATGCTCATCCCTTAGGCAGCTTAGCACAGAGCAGGCAGGCTTAACCTATTTGAGCATCACTTCAAACAGTAACATAGTGAAAAAACACCACAAAAGGATCCCACACGATTCTAGAAAAATAGAGGAACTTTTAATAAATAAAATAAGACCAGAATGACAAAAATCCAATGGTAGAACCAGAGATTTTCAATTTTTTAAGATTTTAGTAAACATAGCATGTTAGAAATGGGGATCTCTAGTTATCAGGTTTGTATCTTGTCCAAGTAGGGACCCTTCCTTCTAGTCAGGGTAAGAGAGTTACACTTCTAAAATTACCCCTTGGTAGCTTAGCAAGAGAACTCATGTTTATCTCAGGGGCAATGTATAAAAGCGTTTGCACATAATATACAGTATTACAGTGAAAACACGACAAAATGACCACACCAGTTTTAGAAAAATAGCCAATATTTATCTGTGCAAAACAAGAGCAACACGATACAAATCCAACATACAGTAATAAAGCTATGAATATTGCAAGAATCAAGTTGAAATGAAGTTCCTTGAAGGTGATTGCTCCGTCCCGGGCTATCACGGCATTGTGAACAACAAATCCAACAGTTCAGGCTGACCGCTAGGTTGCAGGCCATCCACAGTGTCGGTAAGACCCACAAACAGTACATTGGAAATGCAAGGTGTCAGGGACCTTGCGATAAGCTAGGAAAGCAGCGTCAGCAGACATCAATCCAGAAGTCGTCGGGCCTTTGAAGTCACACGCTTTGCAGATAAAACTCCATGAGGTTGAGGTCAGGACCGCTGGCATCAATGGTGTGGGAGCTGTGATGCGAAGCAGGACAATACGACGTGCAGGGCCCATAGGTCACGGTGCAAGCAGCTGCTCGGTGGCAGCATCCAGTGGCGTCAGTGAGACTAGAGTTGCAGTGTGAAGTGGGACAATGCGACATGTGGTGTCCAGAAGTTATGGTGCAAGCAGCAGGTTTGACTGACGAGGCTGGAGTCGATGGCACTGACATCGGTGGACCAGAATTGCGGTGTGGGATGGGGCAATGCTTTGAGGACCTCTCAAGCGGTGTCTCAAGGCCACAAACTAGGCAGCAGCAGCAATGTCAGCATGGTGCGGCAGCATTGGTGATTCCAGGGTGGCGATGTAAAGCAAGGCGATGAGAAGTGCGGTGCCCAGAGGTCACAGTGTAAGCAGCGTCCCAGTTACGACATCAGGCAGTGACGTCAGGAGACCGCGGTTACGGTGTGAAGTGGGGAGCTGCGGTCTGTGGTGCTTTCAGATCATGGAGCCGGCAGCATCGTCATTGATGGCACCATAGAAGTTTTTCTTCTGTTGCAGCACAAAACCCACGGTTCTCAGTGCAGTTGGTGGATGAACCTGAGGTCTTTGATGTTTCTGAGACTTCCACTGGAGGCAAGTTCTATTGCAAGCCCTTGGTGAAACTCAGGCAATACGTTGGAGAAAGTTCAGTCCAGTCCTTTCACTGCTCAAGACAGAAGCAGCAAGCCAGTACAGGAAAGTGGAAGTCCCTTCTAACAGCTTCTCCAGGTCTTCTGCTTGGCAGGGTCCCCTAGTACAAATGAGTTCTGAAGATGTGGGGTCTGTGCCCCAATACTTATACCAGTTCTGGCCTTTGAAGTTGGCAAACTTAAAAAAAAGGCATTCTGTGCACAAAATCCAGTTTTGTACTGCTCTTCCCTACTCTTCCCCAGACACTCTCCAGGGTGTGGAGACTCCTTTGCAAGAGGACAGGCACAGTCCTATCCATGTGTGAATGACAACCGCTCTCACTACTCTTAGCCCAGGAGGGCCTATCAGCCTGGTGATGGGTCATCCGGATATGCAAGATACACCTAATCTACCTTAGTGTGGATGTCTAAAGTGTATGCAGGAGGCCCCAGCTGTCAGCTACACAGACGTGGTTTCCACAGGCAAGCACAGAATTGTTAAGCAGGAAAAGGCCCACTTGCTAAAAGTGTCATTTTTAAACATGCAATTTAAAAACCATCTTCAGTAAAAGATGTATTTTTAAATTATGCATTCAGAGATCCCAAACTCCAACTTTTCTATCATCTTCCAATGGGAATCTGCACTTGAAAGGTGTTTCAAGACAGACCCCATGTTAACCTATGGAAGAGATAACCTTTCAATAGTGCACAGTATTTCACTATTTGGACATGTAAAAACACACAAGTACATGTACTACCTTTGAAATGCACTGCACCCTGCCCGTGGGGCTGCCTTGAGCCTACATTACGGGTGACGTATATTTAACAAAAGAGAGGGGTAGGCCTGGCAAGTGGGTGCACTTGCCAGGTCGATATGGCAGTTAAAATCTGCATGCAGGCACTACAGTAGCAAGAGCAAGTCTAAGACACGCTTGAAAGGCTACTTGTGCGGGTGGCACAATCAGTGCTACAGACCCACCAGTAGCATATAATTTACAAGCCCTGGGCACACGTAGTGCAATTTACTAGGGACTTACCAGTAAATCAAATATAGCAATCATGGAGAACCAATCATAACACAATTTACAGTATAAACACAAGCTCTTTAACACTGAATAGCAGTAAAAAAAAATGCACAGAAACACTAAACCAGTAAAAACGAAGTCTAGCATACCATCAAAAACAGGAGGTCAGAAAGCAAAACGACTAGGGAAACATGCTAGAAGATGCACTTCTAACAATTGTGGATATGTGGCTGTGCCCAACCAGGACAAAGTCACAAGTCCAGGCCATCCACAATGAAGGGCAGGTTGGATACAGTCCCAGATTAGTCCTGTAAAAGTTTTACCTTCTCAAGTTTTGTTCCAAGATTCCCATTCGCATTGGAGAGGGTCACCGGAAGCATAAAGAGCATCACAGGTGGAAAACAGCATGGCATGAAGAGCATTTCAGGCGCCATGGACGGGCGGGCTAGAGCTTTGCATCGGTGGTCCACTGCTGACTGATGAGGCTGGTTTGCGAAGAGACAGGCTTGTGGCAGCTCGTGCTGATTTTACATGTTAGCGGCATGGTTCCGGTGCAAACGAAATGTTACTTACCATCAGTAATGCTTTTTCTGCCTGTGGATACCACATCTTTTGTCTTACCCCTTGCGCAGCATTCCACAGAAACTTTTCTCCCTAGCTCTCCCATGTCAACGAGAACATCACAAGGGAAGGGCTCTGCATGCGACTCTGTGTGACGTCCTTGGAGCCAGAGGAAGACCTCGTTGGCATTCTGATGTTAGTTCCATCCATTTTTTCCATGCCTTCAAGGTGAAGGGTGAACTGACAACATTTCCACAAGTATACAAAGTATGCAAAACCAATTAAAACTGGAAATTTTAAACTATAGACATTTCATAGTGACCAGTATCACAATATTCCAATAAACCTAAAAATAAAATACATAAATTACATGTTAATCTTTTTTCGGTACAAACAGGCAGGCAACGGGGTGGGTCAGTGTGGAATCCACAGGCAGATACTGTATCCACCAGAAAAAAGGCATTACTGAAGGTAAATAACTTGTTTGTCTGATGAATACATCTGCCTGTGGATTCCTCACCTTTTGAACTGAATCCCCAAACAGCCCACTGCTGGTGGAGGGTGCCTGTCTACCTATACCCAAAATTCCTGCAGCACAGAACATACAAACTGGCTGTCCTTCCTCACCTCCGAGTCTATGCAATAGTGCTTTGCAAAAGTGTGGAGGGAAGCCCAAGTTGCCACCTTGCAGATGTCTACAACAGGGACACCTCTAGCTAAAGCCGAAGAAGACTTAGCTCTGATGCAATGAGCTTGAATACCTTCAGGAGGCTCCTTCTTGGCCAAGACGTAGTACATCTTGATACAGAGGATGGTCCACCTGGACAGCTTTCTTTTGTGGACAGCCTTGCCCTTCATCTTGCCCACATATCCAACAAAAAGCTGGTATCCAACCTGAAGTCCTTCGTCCTGTCCAGGTAGAAGCTGACCACCCTCTTAGGGTCCAGGCAGTAAAGTTTTTCCTCCTTAGAAGGGTGAGGGGGGGATAAAAAGGGGACAATGTGATAGATTGCCCAAGGTGGAAGGGAGTCACCACCCTAGGCAGGAAAGCAACTGTGGTCCTAAGAACCATCTTCTCCACATGAAATGAGGTGCTTCCGCAAGAACCTAAAAACACACCTGTTCGCCAGATAACGGATCACTGGTCTCCACCTCGGTCAGAGTTCTTCAGTTGCAGCGCGGGGACACGCTTTGGCGTAACCATGCGCTTTATAAGCTACCCTTAATAAAGGTGAATGGAGGCTTGGAGCTAAGAGCTGGTGACTCACTCACCCTCCTAGAAGAAGTGATTGCAATCAGAAATCTTAAATGCTAAGAGACATAAGGGACAACTATGCAATGGTTCAAAGAGCGACCCATCAAGAAAGTGAAAACCAAATTCAAATCCCACTGAGGCATGATGAAGGGAGTGGGTGGAAACCTATTAATGTATCTCATAACTATGGGAGATTTAAATAAAGAGGGTTGGAATGGTAAACAGAGAAAAGTCAATAAGGTGGACAAGTAGCCTTTAACAGTAGCTACTGCACAATCCTGATGAGCCAGGGAAAGAGAGAAACTCAGAATATCTGACAAATGGGCCTGAAAAGGATCAATTGATCTCTCTCCACACCACTTAACAAACGTGGCCTACTACCAGGATAGACATATTTGGTGGAGTGTCTTCTGGCTGATAAAATAACATCCAGTGCATCCGGCGGGAGAGAAAAAGAACTCAGGTTGCCCCCATTCAATCTCCAGGCATGAAGGTGCAGGCTCTGGAGGTGTAGAGCCTACCCCTGTGACTGTGAGAGGTGGTCTACCCTGAGAGGGAGACAGAGGAGGGTGCGATTAGAGGTAAAGGAGATCTGTGTACCACACACTTCTTGGCCAATCTGGGGCGATCAAGATGACTTGAGCCTGGTCTTGGCGAATCTTCCTCAGAACTTGAGGAATTAAGGGTATGGAAGGAAACACGTAAAGAAGCTGTGAGCCCCAATCTAACTGAAACATGTCCCCCAATGCTCCCTGCATTGGATACTGCAGAAAGCCGGGCAGTACACATTCTCGTGAGTGGCAAACAGGTCCAATCCAGGAAACGCCCACATCCTGAAAATGTGATGGACCACCTCGGGATGGAGACACCACTTGTGATCGGCCGAGTATTGCTGACTGAGACTGGCCCCAAACACATTCAGCACTCTAGCCAGAAGATTCTCAATCACGCAAATCTGATGGTCCTAAGCTCAGGACCAGAGTTGTAGAGCCTCTCTGCTGGGACGATACAACCCCATTCCTCCCTGTTTGTTTATGTAACAAATCGCTGGAGTGTTGTCCGTCAGGACCTGAATTAACTGATCGTGAAAAAAGGGAAGAAAGGCCTGGAGAGCCAGACGTATAGCCTGCAAATCTAGAAGATTGGTGTGAAACAATCTTTCCCCTGGAGACCAAAGGCCTTTGACCTCCAGATTCCCCAGATGAGCATAGCCTGGATGTCTTGAATCCTCTGCAGAGGCAGGAAGCCATGACTCACTGTAGTGTCCAGTACTGCCCCTATGAACAGGTTGAGCTGAGAGGGCACCAGGTGGGATTTGGGTATGTTTACCAAAAAACCCAAACCGAACAATAGATGCAGTTACTTGCACATGATTCAGCACCATCTCTGGTGACTTTGCTTTGAGCAGCCAGATAGGGAAACACAGGAATCCCCGATCTTCTGAGATGTGCTGCTACCACTGCCATCACCTTTGTGAAGACCCAAGTTGCTGAAGTAATAATGAACGGAAGTACCGCAAACTGGTAGTGTTGAGACCTCACCATAAAATGGAGATACTTTCGATGCGACTTCAGGATTTGAATGCTAAAATACGAATCCTGTAAATCGACCCTATCCAGTATTCCTGCTGCAACGCCAGAAGAACCTGAGCTAGGGTCAACATCTTGAACTTCTGCTGCTTGAGGTAAAAATTCAAGACCCTGAGGTCTAGGATCAGCTTTAATCGACTGCCCTTTTTATCATTCAGGAAGTACCAGGAGTAGAATCCCTGACCCCTTTCCTGCTCCAGAACCACCTCTATTGCACCATTCGTTTGGATTCCCTATCTGCAGGCATAGATGGGAATACACCTGGAGACTGTTTAGAGGAGTACAATGCCTGAACTACCAAACTCTCAGGTGACGGGTGGGTAGAAAGGAAAGCAGGATCTCCCGGAGCCACCTTATACCTCCTCGCCAGAGACCTGACATCGCAGGAGCAATCATTGGCTTCTGCCGCATCTATAAAATAGGCTCAGTCAAAGCCTCACTAAAAGGAAGCAAGGGTTCCAAAGCAGAAGAAGGGGAATGAAGCACCTCCGTTAAGATGTTGGATTTAGCGCCTGCTACTAGGTGTATTTGATGGCCTGGACTGCTCTCGGGCCAACAAAGGTTTCCTCGGGACAGCGGTGGCGATGGCAAAGATATAGCGGCACTATGGTCCCAGGCAAAGCCCCCATCTGTGAAGAAGTGGAGGCGGAGGGTGGACTGGTGTGGGGTGCAGGAGGAGCCTCTCTTTGAAACCCGGTGCTGCCCCGAACTCTTTGGAAAGGTATGGGGCAAGTGGTTCAACTTGTTGTCGTGAGGGGTGGGTCCATATCTTCCACGATTCTGGATTATCCTATGAATGATGTTACCCTACAAAATGTTTCGGAAATCTTGTTGCTGCATAGGTGGATATACAATGATATTATGCTTGATTCTGATGCCAATATGAATTTGTGGTTTGATCAAATTTTAAATAAAGTTAAAAAAAAATGTTGGATTTAAGTTCTGCAGTAGGCAATGGCAGATCCGGCAGATCCGCTGCCTTCCTAATTACAGAATGATATGAGATCACCTCCTGCGATGGAAGGCCTTTTGGTGAGGAGAGCTCCCATTCAGGAGATGTGTCCAGACCACTAGCCTCCTGTAAGCCCTCAAACTCTTGTACAGGGTCAACAATCTCACCCTCTTCAGCCTCCTCCTGCTGCTATTGATATTCCTCCTCTTCCATCAGCTTTTGTGCTTCCTTTCTAGATCTCATCCTTGGGACAGCATCGGTGGTGCGAGACATGGCACCGGTGACTTCAGGACTGGCATCAATGGAAGTTCCACTTGGATAATAGAAGACCCCGGACGAGGTTGTGTCAGTACCGGACTTGAGCCAGACGGCGTCGTAGATGATCCGACTAATGACACTCTTCCCTCCAAGGACTCCACCAGCGCAGAGAGCCTCGGCATTGGGAGAGGCCACCTCCCGGGAGCCATTGGCATAAAAGGCATGAGAGGTGCCTGAGAGAAGTGGGTTGGCAAGCCTTCAAGGGAGTAAGCAAGTGGAAACACCAAATGGTCCCCTGGGTCTGATATAAAAAGAGTGCTGAGTTATCCCTTTTACAGGACGGTTTCCCTCACCCACCCGAAGGTGGCGTGCTTCATCATAAGGCAACCTCCTTGCATCACAAACTAGTCATCATGCTGGCTACAACGCCCTCTCTGAGACGGAGGAACTCAGGAGTGGTTTTTTTTGTGTCAAAAGAGAGGTATCCTAAAACCTATAGGAGAGCAAGATGTTGTGAAGGGAAGAGATGAGACATATATTTGAGCTAAAACTAATGCTGTGAAATGCAAAAGTAGACTTTAATGGGAGTTCGGAGGTCAGGATTAAAATCAAGAACTGTCTAGCGGTTATTCAACCAGTCATAGAACAGTAGGGGTTGACATGTTTTAGCCCTTTATCCTCCGTAGAGATGTAGTGGCTTTCTCCAGGGCAAAATAAATAGTGATTATACAGCACCAGTGGATAAACTGGTGCTGTATAATACTATTTACTTTATAGGAGGGGAGAATTACTCCACCTTGTTACTCTTTCTGTTGGTCCTGAAGAAAGCTGCAACACCTCTTTTGAGGGTAAAAGGCTGAAACAATTACATATTATAATATATAATACATTCTTATTACAAGAGACTGCTGCAAACATTTAAACAATAAAATGGGACAGAGACTATTTAGCCTAAGACATGGGATATTTTGTGTTCAGGTTTGGGTAAGCATTGAAATCTGAGATTAGCATGATGATTCTACAGCATTTTATTTGTTGGCAGAATAAGTTGACTGATGAAATCTTGAGTTATGTGAAATATTGCATTGATGATTTGGAGCTGAAGCCGAAGAAACTGAAGGAGACATTAATGGTGGTACAGATGAAAGGTGAACAAAGAGGTCAGAATCAGCAGTTTGTTGGAAATGCTAGTCCTATGCAAGGAGTGTATCAACAAGGTGTTCCTGTGATGCAAGGTGGAAATAGATTTCAACTACAAGGTAAAGGTTGTGGTGTTTCAATTGATCCGAGGACACTGATTGATGTGGCAACTTTGAAGAAGTCGAGTCCATGCCACGTTTGCGGCAAGTTGGGCAATGGAAGCAGGGATGTTGTCTCAATGCTGGTAACATGGCGAACAGGAATCAGGTTCAGAATGGTGGTCTTGTCCAATCTCAAAGTAGTAATATGGTTCAGATACAGCAAGTACAGAGGGAGAGAGTACAACATGTCAACATGCCCAAAGCTCAGGTAATGCAAGCCCAACAAGCTCCTTTGCCACATTTGAATTCAGATGCGCCAAGATTTGTCCCAAAATAGGCTCCCAATGTAAAGAACAATTCTTTCGTGAATCGTGGCACATCTCAGCAGTACCCAATAATACAAGCAGATGAGGATTACAGTTCAGCCGGTCACAATGAGGGGCCTGAGAGGGAAGGGGGATTGTGTGCTTGGTGCAACCTTAGAGGTAGACCAGACTAATGTGTTCATGGATGGTGAGGTGAATGGCCATCTCGTATCATTCTTTATCAATACTGGTGCTTCCCACTCTCCTTTGAGAACAGCAGAGGTTCCCAACCTATCCCTCTCAGGAAAAAGAATCCAACTTGCAGTAGTTGCAAATAAACATTTGACTAGCCCTGTAACTGAAGCATTACCTGTGAAAATAGGGTACTCTGAGGTGGATGCCCAATTTGTGGTGTGCAATCAGAGTCCTGTAAGTTTACTTGGGCGCAGTCTTTTGTGCATATTGAATTGTCTATTTACTGTACCTCAAATGACATTGAGTTTCAGACTCATCAGTGAATGTCGACAGAAGAATGACAGCAAGTTTGCAGCTGCACCTCGAAATGTATTGAAATTAAGCCCATCAGATTCATGGAGGAAACATATTGAAAGGATATGGGAAATAATTCTAAGTAAAACTCTGCTGGGGTTGATGATAATCCTTCAGGGAATTTGATTGTGTGTTCGTTGTTTGAAATGCATCACTAGAAGGATGCCCCCCGTTTTAGCATTCTTGTCCTGAGGCAGACCCGCTGTGATGTGCAGTTAATTACACATAACCATAGGGTTAAAATGTCAACAGCATTGTTTAATGTCCTGCATCGGTTATCCTAAATCAGAAAATTAGGACAAAGAATATTCAGAGCTTTGTAGTTAGGACATTTGGCGCTATATGTTTTCATTGTTTCATGTATTGTATATCTGTACACTGGGATTTATACATCGTCACCATGTATATGTGGTTTTATTATATGTGAGATATGTTATAGGCAGCATATTGAAAAAACAAAAAAAGTAAAGAAAATTGCATTATTAGATGTAATGTTTGTTATATGACAATGTGTGTGATTTTTCAGATTTTCCTGTTTTTGACTCACTTTTGCAAAACAGTTTAGCAAACTAGTGGTTGTATTTGGTGCCAGGGGAAGAAAATGACAAGTCTAATACTAAAGCACACCCCTGCTGTAAAGGGATCATTTTGTGACCCTTCTGTTCTGGTGTCGATCGTTCAACATTATTTACAATTTTCATTCAGGAATTGTGGCAACCAACAATGATTCAATAAGGCATTCTGAAGGAGATTATGGGGAGTCCATGTAACTCACCCATTATGAGTTTGCAGAAACCCAATGGTGTGTATATATTGCATAATGCAGGATTTGAGAAAGATCAACACTATTGTTGTCCCTTACTGTCCTGTGGTATAATCCAGCTCTGATTTTATTTCAGATTCCATGAGAGATCAAGTGGCTCACTGTCACGGATTTGTGCCAAGCCTTCTTTTACATACCATTGCACGATGACAGTCAGTTATTCTTTGCATTTCAGTTCAGCGGCTGTGTTTTGGCATGGTGCCAAGTTCCACAAAGGTATACAGAGAGTCCGTCTATCTTTAACCGGATCTTCAAAAAGAATCTGGAGTCCCTGGTAATGCCCTATCACTCCGTCCTGATTCAATAAATTGCTGACCTATTGCCTGCATCAAATACACAGGTGGCTTGCAGATGAGATACCATTGCTCTGTTGAACCATTTAGCTGAGAACGGACATAAGGTGCCCCTGACCAAACTGTAGGAAAGAGGTCTCATACCTAGGACATCACATTGAGAAAGGAGCGAGGAAGGTGGCGATTCTGAAAATGAATCCACCAACTACTGAGAAAGAAGTCAGTATTTTCTTGGAAATGGTGGGATACTGTCGACAGTGGATTCCCAACTTTTCCCTAGTGTCAATGCCTTAACAGAAGCCAACACACAGATGTGCCAGATCCAATACCATGGGATGACATCTGCACGTGTGCCTACTCAGAACTGAGAAAAAAGTCTCTGTCATGCCCTATCACTAGGAATGCCGGATTAGAACAAATGTTTCACTTTGAGAGGGAAGGCTGTTCTCTCTCAGTACTAACCCAGATGCACGAGAATGCTCGCAGACCCATTGCATATTTTTCAGCTATACTTGACCCTCTAGCTGCTGCTTTGCCCAGCTGTCTTAAAGCTGTTTCCACAGGTGTGAGCATCGAGCAGTGTGAAAGGATTCTTATGGGTCATCCCCTGACTGTTCTTGTTCCCCATTCTGTAGAAGTACTCTTAACTTGTACCCGAACATGGTACCTCACCAACAGTCCCCTGACGATGAATGAACAAGTCACACTTGCAGCCCAGAATATTACAACGAAAATATGCACTTTCCTTAATCTTGCTACTCTTTCACCTGTACCTGGAAATGATGTGGTTGAAGGTGAAATTGAGCAGGACTGTCTTGTTACTGAACTATGCACCAAACTGAGATCTGACATACAAGACGTGCCACTGCCTGAACCAGATAATGCAATGTTTGTTGATGGTTCTTGTTTATGAGACCATAAAGGAAGCCTGAGAGCTGCCTATGCAGTATGTACTGTCTCAGGTGTGGTCGAAGCCTCCTGGCTTTAAGGAGTATTTTCTACACAAGTTGCCAAACTGATTGTTCTTACTAGAGAATGTTGTGCTTCAGACTAGCTGCGAGCAACCATTTTCACGGACAGTCAGTATGACTTTGGACAGTTGTGGTCACAACTTGGATTTATGACCTCTTCAAGATCTTTCATAATGGGGAGAGTGTGCATAACTTGTTGAAAGCATTACAGCTACCTGCCCAGATTGCAGTCATAAAGTACTCTGCACACCACAATGGAACAGAATATGTAACTGTGTGCGACTGGTATGCATATAAAACAGGCAGATATTGTGCCCCAAATGCTTGTATCTTGAATGGGGAGTACCAAACTAAAAGAATAGATGAGAGAAATTACAATCTGTTGTTGACCGCAGTTGATAGATGAGAGGAAGTTAAAAGGCTATAGGAGGGCATGTCAGAAGCAGAACACCAAATCTGAGTTAGAGCTGGTTGGGTCAAAAGAGATGAGGATGACACTTGGGTTTCAAGAGACAGAAGATCTGTGTTGCCAGATAGTTTTTTTGCCTCCAATGGGGAGACATTATCATGGATCTGCTATGTTGGTAGACGCTATGATGCACTTGTTCAGGCAAACCTGGTTTAACCCCATGTTCAGGCTGATAGCTGCAGGGTTGTGTCACAGATGTGTTGTGTAGCAGCAGCAGAATGTAAGCAAGAGAACAGCAGTAACACTATGTCGCATAGGGAGATCAGGTGGTCCCTTCAACAGGATACAACTAGACTTTCTTGAGATGCCGGTGTGTAATGGGCTGAGATATGACCTAGTGATTGTGTGCATCTTCTAGCATTGGGTTGAAGCTTACCCGACTAGAAGTGATAGTCTCATAGAGACTAAGTTGTTGTTAATGGACTTAATAGTTAATACCATGTTTTGAGTTCCCGACTTCTCTGGAGTCAGACCGAGTAACTCATTTTAATAATGAGGTCTTGAAGATGTGTGCAGCATTAAAAGGCAAACTGAGGATACATTACAGTTATCGTCCGGATGCTTTTGGCATTGTGAAACAGGTCAATGGGACTTTAAAATCCAGGTTGACTAAAGTGTGTGCCTCAACATCCTGATGCTTTGCCTCTTGTGGTAATGAACCTATGCAGTGCTCCAGAAGGGAGGACAGGATTGACCCCCTGTGAGATAACCAAGGGCAGAACCATGAGACTGCAGCTGTGCCTGCAAATGCATTTTTAGACATTAAAGATGACATGATTCTTGATTACTGCAAAGGACTGGCTGATATGGTGTGTTCTGTGTCTCATCAGGTTAGAGAGGCTACAGCCCTACCTTAACAGGAGCAGTACCTTTTAACTCAGTCCCGGCGACTAGGTTATGGTGAAGAAGCACATGCGCAAGTCCTGTTTAGAACCTCAGTGGCACGGTCCCTACCAGGTTATCTTGGTCACTACAACAGCTGTGAAGTGTGGAGGTCTCCCGAATTGGATGCATCCCACTCATACTCGCAGATTCCCATGTTCCCTTGATGATATAACACCTGTCCCAGAAGGGCTGTGGTTACAGTGAGACATAGGGAGAAGGTAAGTCAAACTGTTCGTGACCAGCAAGTAGTTGGAACAACACTTGTTCGGACTGAGGAGCGTCTGATAGAGTCAACAATTGTAGACTGTATCAGAGGGTTTCATCCTGTAGTTTTGATCCATACCCAGGTGAAGAGCCTAGTGCCTGGAGACCAGTGGCCAAAAGGGTAAGTGAGAAGAGGACACAGTTTCCTGAAGTTCGTGTGCCATACACTATCCCATAAGATACTGAAGGATCTGGCCTACGTGACAACGATGAGGAAGGGCCAAATGTAACGAGATAAAACATAGCAAGATACCCCCGATGAAGATACTCCTCATATGAATGGACATATTTAGCTGCCAATGACCGAGAGAGAATTTTGTCTATTTTGCTATAAAAATTTGCATTCAAATGAGCCTCCTTGAATTGAAGTTTGTGGCGGAACTGAGCTTTGAAATTGCACTGCCAATAAACACACTGAGTATATTTATCCTGGATTTGATTATTAGTAAATTTCCACTGCACATTTATTATACAGAACTTAATAGATTTTGCCCAATTTACTAAGAAGAGTTGCAAGGCCCAAGTCTGCTGAAGGAGCCTTTAGGGTGTAATTTAGAAGAACATGGCTAAGAAAGCCTCATGAAGATCCTTTGTACATAATTGACTTGCTGTTCGCCCAGGTTGAAACCGACTGAGAGAACTGTACGGCTATCTTCCACCCAACCGGTCTGACCTCAGAGGAATCATGGAGCCCAATGCTAATACTTGCAGCCGTATATGCTTATGTGCGGAGTATTTGTTGTTGTGAAATCAATATTAATTGGTTTGCTTGTAATGTTGAGCTTACCAACTCCTTCTCATTTAGAAGACTTAAAGTCTATAGGTGACCCTCAAACACCACTTCCTACTGACCTTTCTCACCTTACCTTCAATAGATGATAAAGACTTACATGCAGATGCATCTAGACAGAATACCGACTGACACCACAGCATTGCGATTTGTTCACCTTAACTTGACTGCTATCTTGTAATAAACCATCTTAACTATAGTGACAGATTCCGAGTCCTTACTGTGTATCCAAATGGGTCGCACTGTTAATTAAATTGATTGATTAAATGCCAACGCCCTTAACCTCTCAGACATTGAAAAAGGTCAAGCGGATAAAAATAGTAAGAGGGTTGGCCCAGCACTGGATCAGTTTCCTGCTTTGAATCTTTCCTGTAAAACATAAAGCCCACAGTTACTATTCCCTTGTGCCATGTCTGCATCGTACAAACCGGTATAGTCGCCAGAATAAAAAGCTTTATATGGAGCTAAGGTTGGATTTAATTGTTTTTGACTAATGCGTTGTGTATGAAAAGTGCCTTACACCTTGTTGCATCACAGTTTTTTAATATATGAAAGCTGGGTAAGTTGAAACAGATCCATCACAAAACATATATATAACCCATGCACAACAACTTACAATTTTATGCAAAGCCATACAAAGTAGTGAAAAGATCTGCTGCACTAAAAACTAGTACACGGTCATTTCAATATAAAATGTGCTATCATCATCAGCACAAGGACAAAAACCAGAACACAACACTCCTCAAACCAAGAAGCAGCCATGTAGATTGCAGACCTGTAATACAGTAAATTCCTAGGACAGCATCCCAAAAAAATAATATAGAGACAGGGTCAACTCTCCTTGATCTGACAGACAAGGACTACAAGTTTTAAAAACACAACAAATACATGATCAAAGCTTTGTTGGACCACATTGCAACCAGTTTGAAGCCCACCATAGGCAGGTCACATGCCATATCACCTCTTTTCAAGCTGTTGTCAGTACTCCATGTATTAGACTCTGGACCACTTTAGAGCACATACCGAAAGTGGCATGCATGTTGCTGGGTGCACCTACTGCATTCATATCATGTGTTCTCGTTTCCATTATGCAACAGCACCTGCACTTCCCAAAACCTGGGCATATACAGGTGAAGCAAGGCTTAAAATCCATAGCTGAATTTCCCAATGCACTGGGTACAGACTGTACCAAAGTGACTGTAGTCCCACCAACAGCTACTATACCCAGTACTTAATTTGAGCTAGTGGTTTCCCGTGCTGGGAACTGGCATTTAACCAGGCACTTTTGACAGTATGCAGCAAGGTGGTGCTGTCTAGGTAATTTAGAGATGACCACATCTACAGTTAATAATTAATTCAATATACATTCAAAATGACTATCATATGCCAGCCAAGTCATTCTTATAGCATTGGACACCTGAAATAGCCCAAATTGTCACACTTGTAAGAGTGTGATGGTTAGGTAGTTGTGTTGTTACTTTCATTGGCAGCATGGCATGGGTAATGTGTGGTGCAAACTGCAGTGGCCCCTGAAGAGAGCCCTGGCACATTTTTTTTGTTTTACAAATTAAGCACTGCCTATACCAGAAGTACAAACAGATGTATTTCATTAATGTGCAGGTTACATGCAGTGGCTGGTTCTGCTTCACCAATGTTGTGATCTTCTTTCTGGACATACTTGGATCCATTTGCGGACTTCTCTTATCAAAGATACCGGGCGGTACACTTTTCACCCCTATTGTGGGGCGTCTTCACTAAACGACGATACGTGCAGAACAGATACTTCTCGTGCCTGTTATTTCAGGAATTGAACACATTTTATTAACTTCAATTGAGAGAGTATTGGTATTTGAGCGCAGATATACTCCTCTTCTCGTTACTATTTGAGCCCTGATGAAGTTCCCTCGGAGGAACGAAACGCATTGGCTGATGTCCACCTTTTACCATCTACTATAATAAAGAAAGATTTTGGATTAACTTGGAGAAAACTGGCTTTACTCTTGGTGCACCATCCTTTTCCTACTAAAAATTTTGTGATCAAGTACTCGGGGAGAACATATAATTTTGACATATTCCACTGCGTATCCATCAATCATCGTTTTGTTAACAGGATTTACTACTTGGTAAACTAATATTGAATGTTAACCCCTAACCATTCTTTTATTAAGTCAGTTTTTCTCTGTCAATTGCTGGGTCAAGAGAAGTTGATATTTTCAAATCTCATCTTTTATAATGCATTACTTAATATACAGCATTATCACATAAGGGACATTAATGCTCAACTAAAATGATTCTAAAAAAAACCTATGCCAACAGCATTAATTCAATGTGCAGAAAACAGCAATGAGACATAAAAGTTGCTATCGTGCCATATACAAAACACATTCATGTATGAGGAATGTAGATGTATTGAAAAAATGTAAACTGTGACAGTAGATACAATCTAACAACTTAGACAAGAGAATGCCCAGGCAGATTAGGTGAAAACGAGAAATATTAACAGGGCTTCATGTAATCATGTAAATATGTTGCATAGTGGGCATGGGATGGTGACTCTGATGTCCTCACAAATAATTTGGTACTAAATATTAAGTATGGGACAAAATTTCGTTCCGCTTGCCGAATTTGCAGATTTTCTGCAATTTCGGGATCCGCAAATCTCGTGAAATCGCGGCAAAATCCGCGAATCCGCGAGCGGGACAAATTTTGTTCAGGAAGCACTTACAGGGTTACAGCAGGTGCCCAAGTTGTAGCTAATTTCTTTGCAACCATATACCAAATGGTTACAAAGAAATTAACTTTAACTTGGGCACCTGCTGTAACCCTGTAAGTGCTTCCTGAGCGGCGCCTCGTTGCCTACTTGCAAGTATTCTCTGACCCTGCTCTGACCCTCGAAGCAGGGTCAGAGAATAGTTACAAGTAGACAACGAGGCTCCTGTCACAAAAATTAAACGTGAACAGGAAGCACTTACAGATATAGATAAAGAAGGTGCCCGAGTTTAAGGTCAAATTCAGTAACTCCTTAATCAGCCCCAATAAATCGTGAGCTTTGTCAAGGCTGGGCAGGTGTGCTTTTACCCCATATCTACAGTCGAAAATTAGCTATGATGCTTGATGGAGGCCTTTGCATCCTTGACTTTCACAGGCGCAATCCCTGTGCAGTTTCTGTGACCAGGAGCTTCTTTCTCCCCATCTGCTGCTCTGATCAGTGCCTGACCTTTTATACACACAAGAGGCATGTGAACTCGCAAAGAAGCACCCCCGTTTGCCCCCCCCACACACACTAGCGGTGTGCACCGTCTTCCCGCCCTTTACCCACTATGATGGACAGCTCACTCGAGGGACCCCGGCGCCCTTCGGCGCGATGGCAAATTTAATCAGCCCAAAACAAATGTGCGTTTTGTCGAGGCTGGGCAGGTGTGCTTTCTCCCCATATCTACCGTTAAAAATTAGCTATGATGCTTGATGGAGGCCTTTGCATCCTTGACTTTCACGAGTGCATCCCCGTGCAGTTCCTGTAACCAGTAGCTTCTTTCTCCTCATCTGCTGCTCTGATCTGTGCCTGACCTTTTATACACACGAGGCATGTGAACTCGCAAAGAAGCCCCCCCCCCGTTTCCCCCCCACACACTAGCAGTGTGCACCGTCTTCCCGCCCTTTACACACTATGATGGACAGCTCACTCGAGGGACCCCGGCGCCCTTCGGTGCGATGGCAAAGTTACAAACACATGGTCACTGGAGGCAACTCTTCTGGCCCTACGCAGCTGTAGTGCAGGAAAAGCACTATACATTTACCCAACGAGGTAGCACTTACTGATTAGCCAGTAGAAAGTACTCCAGATAAGTATGGTGCAAATCGCAAAATAATATGCGATTTCGCGGGGAAATCCGCAAATTTGCGGATTTTCTTTGCGATTTCGCAGACTGCTGATTCGCAAAATTCGCCCATACTTAATAAATATTAGAAAGGAAAGTTTTATTCATTGAAACAGCTGGTGCCATAAATAGGTATTGGTTTCAGGCACATTTGTGTGATCTTATGATTAAACACAACTAGCACATGGATAGAGAATCCACCCACTTAGAGCAAGGTGCTTCATAACTCATCCTTTAAGTCACCTTCCATCAAGGGCAATCGCGGGCCATGTGCTTTGACCATGGTTCATTATGCCAATTGGTAAGCCCAGACTCTATGAGAGTTAACTCTAATTCTGTACATCCAAAAACTCACCATCATAGAAAGAGCATTTGGGAGCCTCAGGTCACAATTTCGTGGTCTGGGTCTTTGTAGTGGAAGGTTACTTTACAGTCCCAAAAATGTTGGCAAAATTATACTTGTCTATGCAGAACTGCCCAACATTACCATGATTGGGGCCATATCTTTTTATGAAGATACTCAAATATACAAAGATGGAAGAATCATCTCAATTCTCCTTAGGTTAACTGACACACAAGAGTGCCAAAGGATTAGAGTTGACATAGTAAAACATTTTTTATAGAAAAACAATTTTCAATCTGAGCACCAATTTCTTTCCATTTATACAAAATGTATATGTATTTGTAAAGTTAAAAAAAAAATCTGTTCAAAAACATTTGTGTGTCAGAAGGTCGCTGAAAGGTTGGATCATTTTGATGGATGTTGTGTACTTGCAACCCCCAACAGTGGGTGTGTGAACTCGGTTGTAACTCTGAATAATAGATTCCTTTTTGGCTACATGAAGAAATTGATTTAAGTGTGCATGCTTATGAGCAATAGCAGTATATTGATGCAGCAGAAAGCTTAACACATTTTCATCTCACTACAAGTATATCTAATCACCATCATCACCATGCCTATCAACATATCACTTTTCTTACTTTCATAAAATATCCAACTTGGTCCTCCAATGGATCTTTTTGTTCAGCTAACAGGGACTTGGATATTTAGAGAATGTGAAGAAATTTCCTTGTGAGGACCTGGAATAAAGAAATGCAAAATACATGCCTATTTCATCACCATTGCATCAATGCACATACCTTAAGATAAAAATTCTATAACACCAATAATGATACACATACAATAATGATTGTTCATGGAAAACATTTATCTAAGGCCTCAATTTGAATGCTCAGAACATGAAATAGCATTTCATAATCAGATTTAATAGCAATTAATTAGTACAAGTAGCCACACAATGCAATACAGATTCAATAAAAACATGTGCTGGTTGCCTAGAGAGAGACACATGAGAAAAATCGAGACTACCCTTCAGCCTAAAGGTTATTCCCTGCTCAACTTTACCAGCCGGCAAAGTGCAGGTTATAGAATAGTGAAGAAAGTTCAGTGTGAAGGTTTGACATTAAGGAAAAATTAGATGTCAGTCCAATAGCATGTCAGGCAGAAAAATTGGAAAATGCCAGTCAGCCCCGACTGCTCCTCCAAGGGGCAATTATACTTCCAAAAGCTTACGGTTTATGCCCACAAAGTATCTTTTCCGTCAGCCCATATAATTTCCATTGGTTGTTCATGGTGGGCTGCTCATGGTGTGATTAATACCTCAATGAGAAATCCATAAACATTAAGTAATCCTTTGCAAATTCAGTAAGATCCAATTGTATTCTATTTCCATCCTTTCCTCGGAAGTAAGAAATTTCACATTGCTCACAGTCTGTCCGTCCCCAGGCGCTCTCTCTGGGTTTGCAATAGTATTAATACATTTCTATTGAATGTGTTGCTAAATCAAAAGTGAGTTCATTGTTGTAAAATACAGAAAAGAAACTTCACGAAAAGTTCTCACAGTGTCTAAAGTGACTTGTTCAGCTAGATTCTGACTTTTGAGCAAGAAAAAGAGAAAAGCATCCGAGGCCTACATGAAATTTTGTTGAATCATTACCATGTTATGATTAATATAAAACACACATTAATATAAGTATTTCGATTTTTTCGATTAATTCAATTCTTCTTTAAAGATTTTATGTCATTATTAGGCACTACCACAAAAATCATTTGCATGTTTAGCATTTTCAAAGCAATTATTAACGTGTCATTCTGAAGCTTACGTTTTAATCACATAACATTAGAATAAGCTGCAGGTTTACATACTATACAATATTTCTGAATTAGGCATTTTAATAATTTCAGGTGCTTTATTATGCAGACATTTTTTTATTCTGACACATTCTAGAAGTTATCGTCACTACACTTTCTATGTTCATTAGGTTTAATTTCTCAAACATGTGATTTCATGCATAGGTAAATAGTCATTGTTTCTCTTTATGTTTTCACATTTCCATGTTTCAAACACTTCTGCATGCTTTTACGCTGCAGTATGAAATCTCACGTTTTTCCGTGTTGTCATCAAAAAATATTATCGTAAATCGCTTTTGATAGTGAGAATTGATATAGGCAACTGTCATTCAACATTCACACTCCATCAATATAAATGAGACATTCAGTGACACATATAGTAGTCATGAACTTTCTCGTTATCACATTATCTTGTTCATAACAGTGTATTTTTCCATAATATAGATGTAATATGTCAATCCACACATTCACCTGCCTTGGGAATTTTAAGCGTATCATGTGAAGTGAAATTTTAGTGAGCTTTGTCATGAATGTCCAAATTATGAAAACACAGTGCCGCACTTAGTGATCAATATTTGCTTGGGTGTACTTTAGTAAGTTATGACAGCATGGAGAAATTTCATTTTTATTTATACCGAATTTAAATTATAACTTCTGCTTATATGCTGTACATTTGAATTCACATACATTTAACAATTATTAAAGTTTCTATCATGCAAGTTGCATTTAGTGTTCGATTAGAAGGTATATGTTACCTCACGCATATTGAAACAATTTTAATATTTTTAGATTTTAAAGTTACTCCATAACATCTTGTAGGTCAGAGGGTAAAGGCAAATGACACACACACGCACACACAATAATTACTTACTAACATGACCTTGTTGAAAAAAGTCTAACATTATCTAGGATATTAACATTTCAACTCTGTAGAATCTCACATCCTCTGCATGTACTATGGACGGACATAGCTACTTGTTCAACATGGGTACATGACCGCCAACATAGATTCCTAAATATAACATTTTGAGTTTAAAAAAAAAAAGAAATTATACACTGACAATTATTTTTATGCAAAACCTTCTAATTCATTGTTCAAAGGGGCGAGGTTCTGAATTTGGCCAGCTACATCAGGGCACACAACAGGGCAATATGAACAATCTGATTCCTGTCAGACAGGACATTTTACAGAAGTTGACATGGTGGTTAGATCAGTATCATTTTATCAAAGGAATTCCCCTATTTTCTGACTTTAGTTGTGCTTGCAATAGACATCGGTCATGTGGGATGGGAAGCTGTGATATTACATCAAGAAGTACAGACCTGGATGCACTGAGATGCTACAGGCGTGCACTGCGATTGACCAAGGAAACTGCCCCCTACGCACCGGCCCTGCCACTAGAGGGGCTACCGAGGCCTGGGGGAGTGGTGACTGCAGCGCGCCTACGGGACTGGGCGCAGGTGGGGCTTGAGACACTGGCGGACTTATATGACGACGGGGCTATGGTACGGTTCGAGGGGCTTGTGGAGAATCCAGGACTGCCAGCGGGACAGTTCCTTCTGCATGCATCAATGATGCGGGTCCTAACGGAACACTGGGGCGATATGTCCGTGGAACCCGAGACACACCTCTTAATTCAATACCTGCATGTAATGGGGGCAGGGTCGCACATTGTGCACTGGCTAACGCAGGCGCTGAGATCCCACACAACGGCCCCCCTTCAGTCACTCAGGGACAAGTGGACCGCAGACAGGGGGAGGGACTGGTCGGATAAGGAGTGGGAGAGGATCCTAGAAGGACCGCAACGAGTCCCCCGTAACGCGAGATTCAGGATCATACAGTTCTATATCATGCATAGGGCGTACCTGTCTCCGGACAAGATTAACCGATACTTTGGTCTGAATACCTCCAAATGCCCGCGTTGCGCGCTCCTAGATGCGGATCTCCTGCATATGCTGTGGGCATGCCCCAAGCTACGGACGTACTGGCATGATGTCAACACGCTGTTGACAAAAGGAACTGCGCTGGGCCAACGTCACGACTGGGACACCAGTGTACTGGGCCTCCTCACCAGGACAAAACATAACAAGGCACACAGGAGGTTCTGGGATCTGGGGCTGATAACTGCCAAAAGACTCATAACCCGCCACTGGAAGGCCGCAGAACCGCCCCAGACGAAACATTGGAGTGCCTCCCTCATCTATTGGGCGACCGCAGAGGGCACGGTGCTACGAAGGGAAGAGACGGCGGGGCGAAGGGCCATACCGATAGCCCAGACATGGGAGGGATTCCTGAGAACATTCACCAGGGCCTGCCACGATAAAGGGATATTGTAGAGGAATGACCTCAGCGGAGCCCACACACACACAGTTGACCCCACCGACGCGCCCCCACCCGAGACCTAGAGCTACCACACACCGCTGCTTCCCCCTCCCCGAAAGCACACAAAGCCAGCACCCTGCAAGACTACTACACCCGAAACTGTCTAGACAGGACCCGTACTGCAGCAACCCCCCCCTATACTCCGAGATCGGATCCTTTACACCCACACTTACTCTTCTGTTTCCCCAGTTTGAATAGGTGGCGTTTACGGCAAGGACGCCCCCCAGTTGTCCACGCCGGATCTGCCTTTCCTGCTCACACCTTTCATTTTTTGATACACGGCGACGGAACACAGGAGAGCAGCACACATGCAAGACACCGCCGCGGCCCTCTACCCCACGGAGGAGTACCACCGAACCTCCTGGCCGATCACAGCGCATACGCAGGTTGCCTGGAACTGGGCCCGGTAGGTTACACACACCACTGAGGGACATCTAGCTACATCACTGACCAGTAGGTCGCGAACACCGGGGGTGCGGCTGGCCATCAGGCTGCCCGCCCTAACGGGTGAGGCCCGACACCACCATGAGGCTGCAGAGCGCATCGCACTGTACAGTAGCAGTGAAGCGAATGATTTGGTGAATGCAGTGACTGCCCCAAGACAATGGAGGGAGCTCTTTAACAGTGAGTGCACTTATTGACTTTCCACCATCGCCAACACTCGCACTGATGATGTACGGGCTACTACAAATGTTGTTTCCCCTTTGAACTATGAACGTGAGAAATGTAACTGTATGCCAAGTGTATCAATAAAACAGATTTAAAAAAAAAAAAAGAAGTACAGACCTGGAGCCTCCAGGAAGCAATACAACATTGATATTTGAGAGAATAGTAAGCCATTCACAAGACATGTTTTCACTTTGATCACTTTCTGGGAAATGTTTGATTAATTAGCATCATCAATCAGGTGGTGAAGAGTCATGTAAACAGGCATGGGGAAACTTAATGCTCCTCTGATAACAATGTCGACCACAACATTAGTCTGTTATGGGTTGGGGAGGGAGCACAGCTAAAGGCTCTGAGAGTAGCCTAGTTCCCAGAGAGGGAAAATATGCATTTCAATAAATAGAGACCATTTGTTCTATCATCAGTCGTTTTTTGTCTTCATCCAAACATTTTTCATCAGTTTATATTGGATGGAGTTATTTTGCAATTACCAACAGGTAAGACAAAATTGTGGAAGATAGCTGCAACGTCATTCCCCCTTGACACACGGTCGGATTTATGCTTTTATCCGGTTTCCCATTCTTTCAAGAAACCTAGTAAAAAAGATACCAAACTATGTAGATGTCCTGCATCTCTCCAAGTATATAAAACACATTAGGAACAATGTGTTCTTCTTAAGGACTACATGTTACATCATGTAATCCTTTTAAGAACCTTCATTGCTTTTTTAGGCGGGTACTCGACATCTTCATTAGAGGTCAAAGGGCAAATATAATGGCATTTACAGAGTTGTGGAGTGTACATCCAAGATAGATTCCCCAGCAAATAGGCTCTTAAAAGAGTTTTAAAAATATGAGTCTTTACATGATGGCGGACTGACGGACGCCGCCAATACGGAGAGCGGTTACTGCGAAGGTCTGGCTCTGTCTGGCTGGCTGTCTTTGACCATGAACGGCTACGTGAAACGGCTACGGCTAAAAAAGCTCCCTTTCTGAAGCGAACAATCAGCCTGAGACAGACTTGAAAGGATTCTAACAGGAATGATTTAACTTGACTTAAATGTCCGGCTAAACAAAAGAACAAAAGCGAGCTCGGCCCGTATCAACTGTTTGTGCCGGTTGATTGCGTGGGCGGTCCCGCCTATGGCTGCGGCTCTGGCAGTGGCGTGTGTGAACGGAGAATGGTGGCAGCTGAATATTCACGGGAGATTGAACTAAGGTACTGAGACAGGCCGAGGAATCCTGGGGCAAGTGGCTGTGGCGGCGGCACATTAAAACACCAAAAATACTAAAAAATAAAAAATACTGGAACCAGTTGAAGTGCAGCAGGGGCAGCCTACCTGTTCTCTGAGACGAAGGCGGAGGCGGAGGCTCCAAGGGAAACGAGCAGAACGAGGCAGAGAGGAGGCTCTGAGCAGAGAGCAGAGAGGCTGATTGAGAGCCGAGTGAGCCATATGAGACAGGATACGAGGGAGAATTGGTTAAAACTATCCTCTAGGGAGAAAGTGAGAACTGCGAGAGGGGCCGAGGCACTGATCTGGGGACACCTAAAACGGATTTCTAAATAGTGAGGGCTGGATGTGGCGCCTGCGGCGGATTGAAAGCCGAGTAAAGGCAATACTTAGAACCATCCGACTACGACATATCTCCCCTATAACTTCAAAGGGCTGGACGGCGTTTGGTCAATTTAATCGACAGACTCACTGGGGGCTAAGCCTGGGCTCAGGCTTCGGATCTGTAACTACCTCAGAGAGACTCGCTATGGCACCAAAGCCCCCGACGACTACCAGGATTACACGTACCACAAAACAGACGGGGGTGACTACAGGATTGGAGAGCAATCCTGTACCTGTACCTGCAATAGCAGGAACTGTCATGGAGACGTTCGAGGCAAAAATCCCCGATGGTGGAAAGAAACCAGGTAAACTTGAGAAACCTGCGCCAAACGCCGGTAGCCACCTAACTGTTTACCAGCTTTACAAACTTTGCCAATTCCTGTTAAACCTATTGCAGTACTTATTAAGAATGCATCAAAGGCACTTTCTAATGATTCTATAACGACACCGAACATCTCTCTTGGGACACAGGGCAAAACCCTAGTGAATCAAACAAAGGGGGAGAATAATGCTGTAATTATTGTCTCAGATACTGTCTTAGAGAGTGCACTCAACACTTTGAACGGTGCAAATACAGCATTACTAAAAAGTTCTGTACTGGCTCAGTCAGCGGTCCAACTAGAGGCCCTTGTGGACATTAACATTAACGCTAACGCTACTGCCAAAGCCAACGCTGAATCTTTTCCATCTATGTCGGCTCCTATATCAGCGGTAGTGATATCGGAAGACTCTGGCGGTAAAGAAACAGCTGATGGAGAAGAGATGATAAGGCCGGTAGGGCAGTTATCAGCTGTAGGAGAGGAAATAATAATACAAGATGTGAAGAGAGTAGCTGAGACTGAACAACTTACACCGGCTGAGCCTCTGTTTGAGCATCTGACGGGACACTTGGAAGATACTGAGACGGATGAGGATTATATTGATTACCCTGAACTTGGTAATAGCACACCCCCGTGCTCAGCTAAGGAATTTCTGAGCGGCATAAGGAAAGGAAGAGGTAAAAATAAGAATAAGACGAAGAAGATTACATGCAAAACTAAAACTACTACAATAAAAGCAATAGCAGAGAGTAGCCCTGTAAGGAAATGGGCACAGGCTAAATCTTTTGCATTAAAGCCTTCTGAGGACAGTCTCTCCAGTGCAGCTGCTATTCCAGGGGAGACAAACTGCCCCGCGGATGAGATTACTTCTGTGATGGCATTGGTGAAAGGAACTGATAGTGTGATTGCTATGGCGAAAACAATGGGTGCTCTGTCTTCTCCTCCTACCTCCAAAATGTTAATACCAGGGGTGATCTCCACCCCCAGCTTTGTATCTGGAATATCCGGAATACCTGCGCCAGCTTTAGCTACAACCGCTAGTCATGGCTTTGATGGAGCCCAGAAACTATAATTCTTTATAAATGATGACACAATCCACTATCACACTTACCAATCAATACCAGGCCCATAAACATAGAGAGTGAGGTGAATGGATACTATATGTTTGTTTAAGACATTCATAATAAACAAGACCAGCTTGTCATTTTAAAAAGTTTATTAAAACATATTTAAGAAAACTTAGGTTTGGAACTTTATTAAACAAGCATTAGAAAAAGTCATATAAGTTTTATTCAGCATTTTATAAAGAGAGCTTATTTTTAGATAATATTATTCATTAGCAGAAATAAGTGAAAAGGAAGAGCATTTCCAAAACCTAACTACCTCTCTGTCGCTACCCTCATCGCCTGAAAACAAAGTCTTAAAAGTTACATTTCCTACGTGTAATCATCGGACAGCAGAACACGTCCTTCTGGAATCAAGAGCGTAAGCCAAAAGTTTGCAGCGAACGCCTATCCTTATACTCTAAAATAAGCTGAGCTAACTATTTTTCACATTCCAACAGCTGAATTCTGGCTCTCCATTGGCTGAATCACCTCACGCCACAGTAAACTGACATCTTCCACCACGAGACCAGGCTTTACACAAAGTCATTGTCCATGCACAGAATCCTGGCAACAGTTCCTTAGTCCGCTACAATTTGTAGCAAAAATGTTCAAGCAGTATGAAATCTTGTCACGTCTCTTCCTTTTAGCCTTGAGCCAGACCGTTCTGAGCTTTGTGGCACATCCAAACCCACTCCACAGAGTTGACTTTAGCAGTTCATTTTCTAGTGTTTTCAAAATAGAAGTTTATCAACCACTTCAAAATATGGGTTTCTCATGTGGCTTTCAACAACAGCAGGAGGCCTTTTCTGCGCCACTTCTGATTGCATCACTGTGCCACTTTCAGCTTGCGTCACTTTTTCAGAAAACTATTATTTAAACAAACACAAAAGAATAATGAATTCAGGTAAAACAAACCCTTCTGTACCACCCAGCCCTTGCTAATTATTAATTAACCCACTAATAAAAAGACATTTAGCAAAAGCAAACATTTAAAGAAACACATATAATAACTACCATTCTTCATGTAATCCAGCTTTATGTTTCTGAAAGAGTAAAAAGATGATTAAATAATACACAGACAGACAAACACAACATAGGACATACATGTAAGCACATATAAAGGCACATGCCATGAATGATCAGCTGCAAATTAATAATGACAAAGACAATAGGACAGACATAACAAACAGGACAATATTAATAATGTGTTACAAAAACAGACTTGCAAGTGCAACAAGAGCACATTTAATTAGTTTCCCGCGTGTTCATGTGTGGTGCAAACTTAATCTAGGTTGGATTAATAAAACAAATCATGCAAACACTCATTAATATATTAATTCAAATTATGAGAGTATGACATCACAAGCTTGAATAAAATATTTCTAAAGCTCGCTCTATCAACTCCCTCATCTGGTGATTTCAAAATCACCAAACAACACCCAAAAAATTTTAATTAAAAATTTTATCTATTGAACATGTTTCAGGCTTACTCAGGATTAGTATTTAAGCTCTAATTTCATCTATATTTCTGCAACTCTCATAATGAGTATTGAGTCCTACATTCTACTAATTCTATATCCTATACCCTTTCTTTATTCAGCTAAGTTGAATCCTTTCCACCTTTGAATCCCCAACCCCCAATGAATTTAGGGAACTAAGTTTTAAATTGCATAACTACATTTTGAATTGCACCAACAAAACAAATATCAATCTGAGTATTATAAAACAAAACAAAAAACAAAAGTACATTTTTGATAATTTTTGAAAAATTAATACATAGTATATTATACCCCCTCTTTTTTTTAATTTAAAAAAAAACAAAAAAACTAAAACATGTTTTCTTCGACCTAGTGTCTTACATAGAAGTGTTTCCAGCTAACACAATTTCTTCGACCTTGTGTCACCCTAACACAATTTCTTCAGCCTTATGCCAAAAATAAACCTCAACTTAAAGAAAACTAACACAATTTTTTCAGCCTTATGCCAAAAATAAACCTTAACTTAAAGAAAACTAAACTTAGTCATTGTCACCATTTTCTTTCAAGACCACCTGACTGCTACTGAGCTCCTCAACTATTGGAGAGATAGTTATGTAGGCCCATTCTGGAGACTTGTATTTTACATTTGGTCTCAATGGTCTTTTACTTTTCCTGGTAATCATTTCAATCTTCTCCTCAGCTTGCTCTTTTTTGTCTGAATCACTCTTCTGACTTGACACTTCATATTTGAACTTTAAATCTTTCGGCCAGACATCACCTTTTCTCAAGAGTTTCTTCTTAGGCTTGCTTTCTTTACATTCAGCTTTCCAAGCCCTTTTTCTGAATTTTCTTATCTCAGACTCTTTATTACTCCCATCTGTATTTGTTTCTGAGACTTCAAATCTGTACCTAGGAACTTCTTTACTCGGCAGCTTCACTCCATTAGGAACATCATCCTTACAGCTGGTACTTGGTAATTCTTCCTCTTCTTCAGGGATCACCTTTAGCTTCCCAGTTTCAGGATTCTTGTTCCCGCATTCAGAGCTACTCTTCTGCTTTTCAATACTCTCCTGGACTTGATTAACTTCTTGCTCAGAATTTTCTGCTTCTGAATCTTCTCTTTGTGCTTGATATTCTTTTTCTAGCAGATTTTCTTCATTTTCTGAATCTAGAATCACAATCTCTAGATCTTCTTCATTCAATGTTTCATTCACATTGACATCATCATCCAGATGTCGACCACCTTGTCGATCTTCAATATCTGGATTTTTGACATCATCATCCAGATGTCGACCACCTTGTCGATCTTCAAGATCTGGATCTTCTTCAGGAATTTCTTTTTCAGAGTCTGAATCAGTTGTAGTCTCTTCACTGTCTTCATCAGTGTTATCAGGTGCAGGTGCACAAAGGGTATGACTGGTATTCATCCATCTAGTATCTGTTGTGACTATGTTCACCTGTCTTGCCTTCTGCCTCCTGGGCACTAGATAGTTTCTCCTCCGATGAACCTTTGTTCTGAGCAAATCTCTTGGCAATAGATCATGAGCCTGCTCATTTTCCACATCTGTTCCCAACTGATGGAATACAAAAACTGTATCATTCTTTCTTGTTGGAAAAGCTTCTAACCATTTTGAAAATAAACAAATGATGACTAGGACATATCTCAGTTTGTTATGTTGGGGAATTTCAAAATGATCTGTTTGAATTATTGCAAACGGACCACCCTCCCGGCCTATGGTTCCCAAATTCTCAAATGTCTTTTGATCTGGATTGTTTTTCTGGCATGTCAGACATATTTCCCTGAACAGTTGAATCATTGTGTCTCTTGCTAAATGACTTGGACCATGGTACATCTTTGCCATGTCAGCAATCATACAATTGGACATAACTGGTCCGCCATCTTTGTAAACCCTTTCATCTTCTTCTTGCTGTCTGCAACCTTCTTTGAGCCATGTGTTTTTCTCCTCAACATGTGCCTCATCTTGTAATTGTTTTAACTCTTGCCATGTCTAAATTGCAAATATTAGTATGAGGATGCTTGAAACATGTTCATTGAATTTTTCCCCTTTTATTGCAACCCTCTTCTGAGCACAAAATTTAACAATGGTACCTGCGTGCTCATTACCTTTTGAGACATGATCATTTTTCTCTCCAGCACATTTTATCTCTACTGTTTTGTTAAAAAGCTCAACTTTTCTATTGAAGTCTGGCATGGCCAGAACAGAAGCTTCACTCAAACTCTTTTTAAATTGCTCAATGGTGGCTTCGAGCTTTATTTTTGTCAGGACAATTGGGTCTTTTATATCTTCTTTTGTCGGTCTCTGCAATGGTTTTGCAAATACTGAGAAAGCACAAATCCATTGGCAGTAACCAACCATGCCTAGGAGCATTCTTACCTGTTTTTGTGACTTTGGGGATTCCATTGCCTGAATCATTTTAATTCTCTCAATAGTTACCTGTCTGGAATTTCTCTCTTGGAACCTGAAAGCAAAAATTATTTGACTCTCTGGGTGCATTGGGACCCAATACCACTCAGTATCATGTGGTATCTGATAAAGGATCTCTACTGGTTTAGGCACAATCTCTTTTAGGACACCCTGCCTAACCAATTTTTCAATAACAGGAATAACTCCTTCAATTGTTTCTGACTTCATCTTGCTCTGTGGAACATTAGGAAATGAGTTTCCCTGCTTGTTTGCAAATTTAACTGGATCTGGTCTGTTTTCCTGGACTCCACTGAATCCTGTATCTGTATTGTATTTCTGCTCATTAACATAATTTAGAAATAGCGGCGGAGATATCTCATTCTGCTCAATCACCACCTGTCGCTGAATTTGTAGCTGTTCATTCAGTAACTGTTGCTGCTTATTTATCTCACTCTGCATCTGTGAATTTTTACACTCTCCTACAAAAGCTAAAGTCACTTTTTCCTTCTCCTTTTTCTTCGTCCGTTTTGTCTTCCATTTTTTTAGACTACCCCTTTTTCTCAAAACCCAAATTAAATCTTTTATATGGGCAGAGGCAAACCTACCTGTATTGTTCACGTCTTCCATGTCCTCATCATCCTGTAATCTTTATAATCTGTCTGTACTGATTATATTATCAAGTAATTTGTACTCACCAGGCTGTGTCAGGTCAACCAGGTCAACGTCAAAGTTTTCACTAGGTAAAGCTAGAGTCATCACTCTCTCTTGCTTAGTTGGAATCATTACTAACTTATTTTCAGGTACATTAGAATAAAGTTTTTCAGCAAACTTTTGAATTTCACAATTCAATGTGACCATTAAAGCTGTGGGACTAGTACCATCTTTTCTAAGCACTGGGGGAACAGGTTCATTAGTCACAGGAACTGTCACTACTTCCATGACTGACGTAACTGCTCAATTAAATCATTTGTAGAACTTACATGATCAGGAATATTAATTCCAGAAGTACTAGGCATCTCATCATACCTACCTGTTGTGACACCTTGAGAAAGGGTCTGGACTGGGACTCCATTAATCTGGACTGGGACTCTAGGCTTTACATTAATCTGCTTTCTTGGCGTCACATTAATCTGTTCTGGGGATCTGCTTTTATTTCTGTCCTTATCTGTATTTACAACATAATTGTTATAATGATCAATTTATTCTTCTCTGTCAGGTTTATTATTTACATTCGCTAATTTGGGAATCGAATTTTCATTAAAAATGATTTCTTTTGGGGGAGGTGGTATTCTTTCAGAATATGTGTCATTTAAAACTGCATCTTTAGCATCTGTATTTTTATTATGCTTACTAGTTACTTCATTACTCACCTGTTTATTCATTCATTTGCTCTCACATGTAGCAACAACCCTTTTAACCTTTTTAAATACATTTTTCATTTTCTGATGGCAGAAAAACATTTTCTTCTTCTTTGAATAATTTTGATCCATGTTTTAATATACTTACCTTTATTAAAAATTAATCTCAATTAGTAAATGCGTTCACTTAATTTACCTAATAGCGTTTGCTGATCAATTAAATAATTAATTTGACAAGGTCAGGTGAAATAAAACTTTATAACCTGATCAATTTAATATAATTCCTAATTTACCTACATCACTAATTTTAATAAACCTGGAAAGAAAAACATAAATTTGCAAAAATAATAACAACGCAAAATATTTATTTATTTACAACAATAAAAACCAACATATATTCACATGTGTTTTAAATGTACTTATTTTTCACTTACACACCTTCTGCAACATATACCTGTAAAAAAAATAATCCTAAACACTTTTTCTAATGATGCTGTTTAATACTATATTTTATTTGTAACTTTAAACAACTATTTTTATCTAATTTGTATTAATTAAATAATTAATATCCTTATTTAAATCACTATTTATTTACTGCTATTATTTTAATTATATCTCCTGCATTTATTCACTAATTAATTGCAAATATTAAATATCAAAAATAATTATTAGGCATTAATTACAAACAATGTGCATTAATACAAGTGTTCCAGCCAACTAGCGTGTGACTGTAATTGGCTAATGATCTACAATGCCCAACATCAACAATGCTTATCTAATTATAATACTATAATTAAAAACGTGTGTAAAAAAAAAAAATGAATCTAAATTAGGCTTTTATTTAAGAAATATCGGCAAAAACCAAATGTAAACAAACAATCCTAAGGCTCACGAAGCCTTAGCCAATGAGGTCGCGACACAGGGGGGTGTGCGCGTCACCAACCAATGGGTGCGCGACTTTCCGATGACACTGCCAAAGACGCCGCCCACTCAGACCACTCTGACACGACGCGATGACACCATCCAATGGGTGCGCGCGAGTCTATGATGACGCGTGTCGGGTGGGTGTAAACAAATGAAACAATGGACGCTTTCCCTTCACAGGCGCTCGCATTAACAAGTGCCCACGCGCTCGTTTAATGCGCGCGTTACACAAGGAGCTTCACTTCACCCCTGTCAGAGCGCGCTGCACGGGAGCTTCGCTCAATCAGAGCGCGGCTCCTCCGTGGGCCCGACAGCCTCGCCCAATCAGAGCGCGGCCCTTCAAAGACGCGACGGCGCGTCTCCTCCAATGGCAGCGCGGCGGCTGAAGTAATCAGCCGCTGCAGCTGTTAGCTCCCTCACACTACTCTTTCACCACTCCCAGGCCTCCCCCTCCTTCACAAAATACAGAGAACGCTCGGTGAGATACGGAAGAAAACAAATTAGAGGGAAACGAGCAAAAACATTAGATAGGCTCGAGGCGAGCGCATATAGTTAGGCGGGTTGTCAAGAGACTTAGAAAAAATATTAAATAAGAGAACGAACGCGCAATAATAATAACCAAGATGATAAAGTTAAGTCTACACAATTAAAAAAAAGTAGTCTACACAATTAAAAAAATAAGAAATATGTAAAAAAAAATACTTATAACAGTATTTTAAACAAAGATCGTATTTCAACCAATAGGAGCGCTTGTTCTAACATTCCAACCAATCAGAGCGCGGCAGGCTCTGACGTATGCAGCAGGCTGCAGCTGCAAAGTCTCCTCACACGCTTTCACTCCTAAAACAGCCCCTCCCTTACAATTTTCGATCGGGGCACTTTTAAATGAATTTAAACAGTGCACAATGTTTCTAAATGTATTTAAGTGGCGCAAATCACTATATATCACCCTAAACAGCGTTTTCCTTACTCTAAGGCTCAAAAAACGTTTCCAATCAATTTATAAAAACGTAATCAATAACAACATTTAAAACAACCCATTTGTCTGCTTCTCTAACAAAGAGATAGTTTTACACATTCATACAAGTATTCTCAGAGTGGAATAGACGACGCTATTCTCACAGAATAGTTTCTATTGCTAATAGAGTAATTCTTACCCTACCCTTCAGTTTTACAAGCCTTTCACACACTTTCAAACAAAGAAAACCCTGTTCATACACACACAAATTCTTGGCAGGACTTGAACCAACCACAGAAAACATCAGGCGTTGATAAGAATAGACGACGCTTATTTCCTTCCTCAGGACTCTAACCTTGGAAGAGAAATCAACGCTTATTTTTTTTTCTTCCTAGGACTCTAACCTTGGAAGAGAAAACAACCCTTACCCTTCACACAAGCTTGGATATATCTACTACTCTTTTCACAGAAAGCTTTAAAACAGGCTCACCAGGTCCCTCTGCTTAATGCTACAATTTCATAGACAATCCTCACTAAACATTTAACCATGCAATCTAAGGTCCCTAAACTTGTGTTGTACGCCCACAACACGTGATATATGCTATACCACAATTTTGAAACAGACAAATGCACTGTGTAACTCTTCTAGTCACACTACCTTGCCGGCAATTAACCAGGAATCTTTCACACTGCTGGAAAAATTCCTTAAGACTACATATAACAATTTGACAAAATCAAAAACTTAACATATGTTAAACATCAATCCTATGTCTATACCAACATATATGTAACATGCATGTCAAAAACAACATATAAACCGTCTGATGCTACCAAATTGATGGAGCCCAGAAACTATAATTCTTTATAAATGATGACACAATCCACTATCACACTTACCAATCAATACCAGGCCCATAAACATAGAGAGTGAGGTGAATGGATACTATATGTTTGTTTAAGACATTCATAATAAACAAGACCAGCTTGTCATTTTAAAAAGTTTATTAACACATATTTAAGAAAACTTAGGTTTGGAACTTTATTAAACAAGCATTAGAAAAAGTCATATAAGTTTTATTCAGCATTTTATAAAGAGAGCTTATTTTTAGATAATATTATTCATTAGCAGAAATAAGTGAAAAGGAAGAGCATTTCCAAAACCTAACTACCTCTCTGTCGCTACCCTCATCGCCTGAAAACAAAGTCTTAAAAGTTACATTTCTTACGTGTAATCATCGGACAGCAGAACACGTCCTTCTGGAATCAAGAGCGTAAGCCAAAAGTTTGCAGCGAACGCCTATTCTTATACTCTAAAATAAGCTGAGCTAACTATTTTTCACATTCCAACAGCTGAATTCTGGCTCTCCATTGGCTGAATCACCTCACGCCACAGTAAACTGTGACATCTTCCACCACGAGACCAGGCTTTACACAAAGTCATTGTCCATGCACAGAATCCTGGCAACAGTTCCTTAGTCCGCTACAATTTGTAGCAAAAATGTTCAAGCAGTATGAAATCTTGTCACGTCTCTTCCTTTTAGCCTTGAGCCAGACCGTTCTGAGCTTTGTGGCACATCCAAACCCACTCCACAGAGTTGACTTTAGCAGTTCATTTTCTAGTGTTTTCAAAATAGAAGTTTATCAACCACTTCAAAATATGGGTTTCTCATGTGGCTTTCAACAACAGCAGGAGGCCTTTTCTGCGCCACTTCTGATTGCATCACTGTGCCACTTTCAGCTTGCGTCACTTTTTCAGAAAACTATTATTTAAACAAACACAAATAATAATTAATTCAGGTAAAACAAACCCTTCTGTACCACCCAGCCCTTGCTAATTATTAATTAACCCACTAATAAAAAGACATTTAGCAAAAGCAAACATTTAAAGAAACACATATAATAACTACCATTCTTCATGTAATCCAGCTTTATGTTTCTGAAAGAGTAAAAAGATGATTAAATAATACACAGACAGACAAACACAACATAGGACATACATGTAAGCACATATAAAGGCACATGCCATGAATGATCAGCTGCAAATTAATAATGACAAAGACAATAGGACAGACATAACAAACAGGACAATATTAATAATGTGTTACAAAAACAGACTTGCAAGTGCAACAAGAGCACATTTAATTAGTTTCCCGCGTGTTCATGTGTGGTGCAAACTTAATCTAGGTTGGATTAATAAAACAATTCATGCAAACACTCATTAATATATTAATTCAAATTATGAGAGTATGACATCACAAGCTTGAATAAAATATTTCTAAAGCTCGCTCTATCAACTTCACTGGGGTAGACTGTACTAATGACATACCCCCCCTAAATATATCTCGAAATGAAGCACCCACTGATTGTAATCTTTATAGGGATGTTTCCTCGTCTTTTCAAATGATCCTGCAACTGCTCAGCGAGCAGAAACATGAAGCGCAATTCCACTACCAGCAGACGCGGGATGACAGTAATAAGACTCAATCAACGCTACATGAAATGTCTCAGAAATTAGGGGCTATATGTTGACCCCTGGCACGATAGACATTTGTTTGCGACGGCCCCCACAGTGCTTAAAACCTCTCATTTGTTTGAAGGGCAGGGACATTCCTTCGTACACTGAATTTGGCAGAAATGTCTGAGATAAAAGATCTCTAGATTAGCATCAGGTGGCGTGGAAAGAAAGGAACATATCTGTACGCTGTAATACCACCTATAGTAGCCCTGCACGTCTTTTCTAGTGCGGAAAGACATCATTGCGAAGCCAGGCTGTGCCACCTATCGGCACAGAGAGGTACTGCTGGAAAGTTTCCAGATCCAGTCTGACGTCTGGGTAATGTACAAAAAGTGAGAAATATTGAAAAAGCAAGGGATCTGGAGCTAGGGGTCTATCAGAAACTACAACAGAGGAATTAATCACCAAATATAAAAAGACTTACAGGCATGCCACACCAATAGAAATGCATTCCTAGAGACGCATGCTAAGCAATCAACTGACAGAATTGTATGTGTTATAACACTGTCACCATTATGTAATAAATTACGATACTTAATGTAATAAAGTATGCAAATTATTCTACTGTACGTGGGATGGCCTTACAAAAAAACCTATTTTCATACTAACGATGGGTCTCATGTGGATGACCTACTCATCTACATGAGACCCCACAAACCAACAGGGCCCCAAATACAAGGTATCCACTGGTCTTTATTAAAATTGGCTTGAAATTTTCCATGCAGGTGCTGTAGTATATGCAAATATGCCTGTGTAAAATGCGATACTTATAAGTGACTAACAGAAAAGTAAAACAAGCATTTGCAATGAAATGTCTGGCATTTGTGATAATTAGAGCCATTGAAGTTGTAAATGACAATGGCTTTTACCTGTGTGTTTTGGTTGGTGTGGACATATAAACAAGCATTTGCAATACAATCAGTTTCGCATTTGTGAAAGTTAGAGCTCTTGGCGTTGAAAATGACAATGTTTTGTTACTTTTTTTTGGCCCTATTGCTATTCGTATGACCTTGTGGCGCTGGAAAACCAGAAAATGGGAAATAGGTTATCAGAAAGGGGTGACAAAAATTGCATGCTGGCTGAAAAAAAGTAACATCCTGGAAATAGCAAACACTCATAGGGAATGCAAGATTAAGCAAAGCATGTGAAATGTAAGCAGGAACAACATAGTTACCTTAACGCTTTTACAAGTATTATTCAGTTAAAAGTTAAAAACATGACTACAAGGCCGAAAGGGACCCGTTTCAATATTCTTGCTTCTATCCTTACAAAACATAAGCAGTATGGTTCAAAAAGACCACATCCCTGAACACTGAGCAGCGGCACACATTTTATAAACTAAAATAAGCAAAATCGCCGAGACCAACCGACCGCCCCCGGCTTCGGCAGGCGTGACGTTGGGCGTGTTTCCACCTATATCTGCGCCCGCCTCTTTAGCACTTATGGGCAACTTGAAATCAGGCTCGCCCTTGGACCCGTGCCCTGCTAGAATTCTGGCGAAATTGGCCGAGGTGATTAATCCACTGGCTAACCCGCTACTGAATCTCTCGCTGAGCCAGGGAGTGGTTCCGCAGGCTTGGAAGCAGGCAATGGTCATCCCGCTGCTTAAGAAGCCTGGTCTGGATCCAAAGGCCCCAGTCAACTATCGGCCTATCTCCCTGCTACCAGCTCTCACGAAAATTGTAGAAAAGCACGTGCAGACGGTGCTGTCCAATTTTCTAGAGACGAATGAGATTCTGCATGCCACCCAGTCGGGCTTTCGCCCAAATCTCAGCACGGAGACTGCGCTCCTTGAGGTCTAAGAAACCATCAAAGGGGTGCTGGATGCTGGGGGAAAAGCCATGCTGGTGATGCTGGATTTGTCGGCGGCCTTCGACACCGTCCCCCATGATGGCCTGCTCACCAGACTCAGTGAGATTGGACTACGGGGGACGGTGCTCAGCTTGTTTTCGTCCTTCCTAGCTGGCCGCCGGCAAACGGTCTGGGCCTCGCCAGATTCCGCTGTGATGCCGCCTTTGGGAGTTGGGGTCCCCCAGGGCTCTATCTTGAGCCCGACCCTCTTTAATATCTTCATGACCCCTTTGGTGGCGTTGGCGGAGTCGTTTGGGGCCCGGATCGTATCCTATGCAGACGACACCCAGCTCCTCTTCTCGTGCAAGAGAGGAGGAGACTTTGATGGGGAGAGTATCCGGGATTGCCTTGGGGCCGTGTTCCAATGTTTCCAACTGAACAGCCTCAAGTGCATTTCCGATAAGTCCGAGGTACTCTTCTTTGGGTGTGACATGGAGCCAGACTGGCAGGCATGGTGGCCGACTGGTATGTTCCCCCCCACTTGTTCATCCCAAGTGGCTAAGAACCTGGGGGTCAAGATGGACAAGGGTTTGACTATGAAGCCCCAGATCCTGGGGTTGTCGGGCACCTGCTTCGGCTTCCTTAGGATGCTGCAGAGGTTTCTTCCCCTTTTGTCGGAGGAGCACAGGAAGCTGACGGTGCAGGCCCTGATAGGCTCTAGGCTAGATTATTCAAACGTTCTGTACCCGGGCCTGCCAGAGTACCTGCTACAGCGGCTCCAAGTTGTGCAGAATGCGGCGGCGAGAGCGATCTTTGGCCTGAACAGACGTGCCAGTGCTGCGGGCTTACTGCAGACCCTGCATTGGCTCCCAATCCGCAAACGGATTGCCTTCAAGGCTTTGACCTTGCCATACAAGGCCCTCCATGCGACGGGAGCGAAGTACCTCCAAAAGAGACTTGCCTTCTATCGGCCGGCTCGCTCTCTGAGGTCAGAATCCCTGTTTTTAGCGACTGTCCCACGAGTGAAGAGAGCGCGCCTGGGAGGTCGCTCCTTTGGACTACTGGCGCCACAGCTGTGGAACTCTCTGCCTCTTACTCTCCGGCGAGCTACCAGCTTATTAGTTTTTAGAAAAGGCCTCAAAACCTGGTTGTTCACCCAGTAGGCTTTTTTTCTTGTTCTGTTTTGTATTTCTGTGATAGTCTCTCTTCAATGTGTTATGTTAGCAGTCTGCAGCCCTCCTTTTTAAAGCGCCGGGACACTCTTTTTGAGTAGCCGCGCGCTCTACAAAAGCCATTATAACATAACATAAGATCACATTAAACGTTTTCCACTTTAAGCATCAATCGGGTTTTACAGACCCTCCAGGAATGGTGCACATCCCCACCCAGGGAAAACAATGTTGTTCGAAGAAAGAGGAGACAACGAAAGTAGCGCTTCACTGGCAAACTCTGTAAATTGGAGCTCCTGTGTGTGGTTAAGAAGAAAACAAATCTGGCCATTTTGCAACCACTCTGCAATTTTTTAAAATACTTTTTTGGGTTTGTATTTTGAACTTTTTTTTTTCTTTGTCCCGAGGATGCTTTTTGGAATAGAAAAATGTCAGAAAAAGATGCCATTTGCAGCAAAAGTGTTTCTTTCTTTTTTTAATCCATTTCACCAGGGAACAAATAAAGGAGAGAGGAAAGGAAGGGTAAAAGTGGTTTGTTGAAGTCATGGTTTTTAGCAAGGGAGGACTGAGACAAAGAGGGGAAAAAGAGCAGAAGTGAACACTGTAGGGGGTGGGCGGTGTGAGATGTGTAGTGAGGGGGATGGAGTTTATCATATTTAGAAGGGAGTCCCTGCACCGTGGTGGCAGATAAATCCATGCGATCGGTTGATTTTATTGAGGTTGGACCAGAGACGAACTAGGAGCAAACTTAAACATGTTCCACTGTATGCATCAACAGTATTGCAGTACCTGCAGGAATTGTGTACTTTCCCACCCGGGAAAAACAATGTTATTCAATGAAAGACAAGAAAACGCAAGTAGCATTTCACTGGCAAACTCTGCAAAGTGGTGCCAATGTATGTGGTTGTGAATAAAACCAATCTGGCCACTTTGCAACCACTAAGTCTTGCTTTATTTAGTGTTTTTCTTCAGTATTTGGAACCTTTTTTTTGTCTCTCTGTCCCAAGGCTGCACTTTGGAAATGAAAAATGTCAGATAAAGACGACATTTGCAGCCACAGTGTTTATCTTTTTGGATCCATTTCACAGAGTGACAAATAAAGGAAAGGAGAGTAAGAGCTGTTTGTTGAAGTCATGGTTTTCAGCAAGTAAGCAGAGGAGCAAAACTAATGCTGTCAGATGTTCTCAATGGAAAATGTTACCACGGTGAGCTGCCACTTTGGAACTGGAGAACTGGTGCTCTGACGCTCATGTGAAGCGCTTCAAAACCTTCCAATCAGATTTGCACTACTACAACTGCAAAAAAATAACAGGAAAGAGTTGCCTCCGTTGGTGAGCTTAGACACCGAAGCACCCCCAACTGTGAACTCGAGCCTAATTGCAAAGTGAAATTAAACATAGATTCATATTAGTGCACAGTACAGTTGCGCTGATTATAATTCAAGTGTTCTTGTTGGAAAGTATTAGTGGGGCAAGCTGCCACTTTGGAACTGGAGAATTGGCCCTTGCGTAAATCGCCCAAAAACCTTCTGGTCAGGTTCGCGCACAACTGCAAAAAAGAAAACAAGCAGTTCTGTGAGGGTGCAGTACCACAGTAGGTCACTAGATGCCCCTTGGAACCTCTTTTGGCCACATATGGTACTGCACCCTGCAACATGGCTAGGCTAAGGATATGGCATAGTGGTGAGAGCTGCTGACTGGTGAGCTGGGGATTCGAGTTGAAGTCAGCTGTCTGCTCAACACCCTGTGATAATGGGCTGATTATTTAATGTACCGGAGCCCATGGCTAGGTGTGCTATATAAATAAAAATGTTTAATGTAAAAACGTAAGAATTCAATGCAGCGATCTCGTTGGCGGGCAAGCAGTGTCGTGCAGGGTGGGGTAGATGGCAAAGGGATATTAAACTAGTGCAGTGCATTGCAAACTGTGTGTCTGGTACCAAACAACAAAAAAACTTGCAAAACAGCAGTGGCCTCCAAGGGGTGGTGGGGACCAAGAGCAGTGTTGTGGGAGTGGTGAGGGGGAGGTCCGGGAGATTAAGGGACATGAGCAACTGAAACAGTGCTGTGGGAGGGGCGAGAGGGAGGCACAGCAAAATAAAGCGACAGCAAGCAAATGATGCAAACATTTCATCTCTCTAAGCATAAATAACCTGACCAGTAAGAACATATGGGGGGATCCAAAATGCCTAAAGGAAAGACCACTAAGAACATTCACCAATGAAAAGTCCGCATTTCTAAAGGAAAGCAACAGGAAGAAATGGAAAAAATCTGTTTTTTCAAGCCCATATCCTAGATACAGCATGCCTTGAAGAGACAGTAGAAGCACTGCCTAGGCGAGACCTAAGCATAGATGATAGAACATCAGAGCATAAAAGCTAAAAAACTGACAAAACTAATTTTTTGAAGAAATGGTTCACATCCACGATAATAAGTACTCCCTGTGTAAAGGTTTGAACAACGGTGGGTGGATAAACTTGGGTCTTTCAAAATTGGCCTTGAAATAACAGATTGAACCTAATATAACATGGTTCCCTTGTAGACCCTAGGTGGGATTACGCTTTTATGAACTACTAAAAGATGGTCTTCACACTAAGGATCTCTATTCACTTTAGTATCATGCCCAACAGACTCTTCGTACATATCTAAGGTAACAGATGACACGTAATCTACAAGAAGTTTATTGAATTGTTCACTTATATTCTCAGTAATATACAAGTAACCTCTGAATTGGTTCATAAAGGTAAAACAAAAACTATTAAAAGATGACTGCCAGATTAGCCTCATTAAGATGGATTGGCTTGGATTTGTGCAAACACTACTATGCAAACCTCGCTGGTGTTGGGCTGCATGTTCAAAAAGGCAGTTGCTACTGTGGTGGACATTGTTTAGCCATATCGACTCAACAACCCAGCTGTACATGTCACAGAGATGAGCAACTTAGAATGTAAGCAAAGGGAGATTTGTAAATACCTTCTTGCGCACCTAAGGCAAATAGAACCATATAGTTAGCTAGTTAGCCTAGCCAGAAGGCGTGCCCATTCTGTATCTGTGAAAAAAAGGACTTATAAGGACCAATGGTATACTCTGGCTTGAACATAATGTGTGCTATGCTTTGTGTGTTATTTTAATAGAGGTTGGGATATTCCCTTCAGACGTCATGGCTATAGTTTAAAAATTATCTATGGCGTAAATTCTCTCTAGGTATTGACTCAGTTTGAAAGTTGGGACAAGCACCTTTAATAACTTCTAAATGACTGATGAATGACCCAAGGGATGCCTGGAACAGCGTACAGCATCAACATCCTAATAAAAGGAAGCTGGAGAGAATGTGGCCTAACGGCTACCTTGGAACTGTGTTCGAGCCTTCGCAGGGATGCTCAACATTCTTCGATTCTGGGCAAATCACTTATCTCCCCATGCCTAACAAAAATGAATGTGTCGGTCTGTAACGTAACTGGTGCTCATGTAAAGCGCTCTGATACCTTTGGGTCTAGTTCGCGCTATATAAAACTCCGCAAAAAATAAAAAAAAGCTCCATCCTGATGAAGGCTCAGGACACATTTGGGATATATTACATGAGTAGACATGTCAGCCATATAGTTCACCAGGGATCTGCAATACACAAGACCATTGTGTTTTCCTCATAGTATTGATGTGACTGAGATGTGCCAATGAACAAGTTACTTACTTTCGGTAACAATGTATCTGTAAGATACAAACATAAGTTATAGATTCCTTACCTTAGAATTGCCCCAGGCGTCCAACTGGATCCGGAAAAATATTCTCTAACAGTACTTCTGAATGTCAGTAGGTGGCATCAGTTGACTCTGCGTCCGTCGTCGTGGTCGCCGGGACGAAGTCCTGGTGTCTACTTAGACGCTGCCCTCTGCGTGCAGACATCAGTTCTGACAGGACTTTCCACACCAGAAGTGCAGAGCCATGCAAGACACTGACCACTGGTGCACAAAACTAGGGACCTGGAAGGGAGTTTCTATCCCTAAAAGTCAGTTTGCAGAACAGGGAGGATGGGTGGGGCGGTGTGAGAAGCTGGCCTGGTTTATGATGTCCACTATTGTAAGTGGGCACTTTGCACCAGTCCACACAACCCGTATGGTGATTTAAGAGGTCTCAGGCAACCTTATAAAGCTGTCCAAGTGGTGGCTGTGGAGAGCAGCCTTCAGGCTTAGTCTTGAGGGAGTGTAAAGCAGCTTGTTTTACCAGAATGCAATCTTATAGTATAGATTAAATGAAAAAGAACCACACAAAGTATTTATAAAAATATGTATTTATTATATAACACTATCGTACAAATTACTTACGTTTGGTAATGATGTATCTGGTAGAGACGATTCTAGTTGCAGATTCCTTCACATAGAATTATCCCCAGGCGTGAGACTGAACCCGTAAACTTTTTTTGCCACAGCATCCCTGCGCGCCGGGAGGACGGCACCACATGACTCCGCCCGACGTCCTCCTCGTCCGTGACGTCAGCGAGGACTCATAAGTCCCACCCCGGAGCGCCTATGTCAGTTTTCTTCGGAGAATTTTTCTGCGCCGCAACGGGGAGCCATCATCAGCAAAAACTGTGAAAATACTGGAACAGCGTGCGAAAAGTGCACTAAACAGAAGGGAAAGAAACCATGGTGAGGAACAGAACTATTATTAATAGAGCCCAGCACTGAGACATCAAGACCTGGACTGAAAGAACAGGGCACGGCTACTAGAAAGCAATCCTGCAAACAAATACAACAGCCTCCCCAGGGCAGAAGCAGGTGAAAGTACACATCAGACAAAGAAGGCTGCAGCTACTGCTCGGAACCTAAAGGGACACCAAGGTCAGAGTGTAGAGCAATGACCAATCAATCACATACAACGCTAGTAGGGAGAAGGGGTCCCGAACAGGGCCGGACTGAGAACCAAAACCGGCCCTGGCAAAGTGCTCGGCCGGCCCCCTGGGGGTGCGACCGAGCTCTTTGGCAGGGCCGGTTTTCGGCCGATTTTGTTTCAGGGCCGCTTTTGCAGCTATGCTGCAAAAAAGTCCCTGTAACAAAAACGGCCCCCTGGGCCTAAAACCGGCCCCCATCCTTGCGGCGCACCGGGGGATTGCCCGGTGTCCGCAACTGCCAGACCGGGCCTGGTCCCGAACACCTAAGTCGAGACCAACCAAGGCACCTTGGCCCAAAGACTGCCGCAGGCAGAAACACCATCAACAGAAGAAGAAGAATGAGCGAACCACACACTGGAGGCCAGAGTGCAGGGGCGCATAAGTCCCTACAAAGTCCAGAATGGAACAACAACAACCACAACAAGGCGAGCATCCCCTGAAGGAGGGGGTACAAGAGACATGCACAAAAGCCAGCCAGCCGGAGGCAGGTGAATGCCGAAGACCCAGAGGGCCCTCGCATGACAGGGAGGAAGGGCGGGCATTGAAGGAATCTGTGGCTAGAATCGTCTCTACCAGATACATCTTTACCGAAGGAAAGTAACTCGTACATCTGATAGAGACTACCTTCCGCAGATTCCTTCACATAGAATAGATACCCTAGCCATACCCAAGGGGAAGGAGGGTCTGCGAGAGGCCCTCCCAGCTCAGGTGAACCCAAGACCCCGACAGGGGGCAAAAAAGTCAGGACAGGGATTAACCCAGTCCTCCCCAACAGGAGATGAGACACAGGGACAGGGGAAAAAAACCCAGTCCCCTCCCCCCCCCCCAAGCAGACTAGGACTGCGACGCCATGAAGAACACCACTCCACAAGGAGTGTGTCCCCACGACAAGCGGCGGCCCCGCCGTCACCAAGCAGGAGAAGGAAGGCCATACGGAAAAAGGGCATCAGCCAATGCACCATGGGCCTCCACCAGAAGCCCCAAGCACAGGCAAGACGAGAGGAGACTAGCAGCTGTTGTACCAGGGACCTCCATCGGAAGCCCCAGGTACAGGCAATACAAAAAGAGAACAGCAGTCCATGTACTAGGGACCTCCACCGGAGCCTCGGGTACAGATAACGCTAAAAGGAAGCCAAGGAGGAAGAGCAACCCAGAGACTCAAAGGAGAAGAGCCGAAATGAAGGCACGAGCCCCCCCATACTGGGAATGGTGAAGAGGGCGGTCGGACTCGTCCAACTGGACGTCAACAGCCAAACCGAACAGCGCCTCGATAATAAGGCGCATGAATAGAGGAAACAGTCTCATAAGCTCCCGAAAGCCAGAAGCAGGGGCCCCAGGCCTCAATCCAAGGCCCTTGGCCGGACCAGCAGAACCGGCGGACGCCGCCGGGTACTTAACCAGTCACCGTACAAGTAGGATGAAGGAAGTCGTCAACACAGGGAATAACCTTTCTGGACACCTGACAAGGGACCAGGCCAACAGCAAACAGAGGCAAAACAACGCCAGACAAAGGACCAGGCCAGGAGCAAACCAGAGGCAGAATGCCGCCAGACAGAGGACCAGACCAAGAACATACCAGAGGCAGAACACCGCCCCATGCCGCAGACGTCCAAGAAACGCACCAACGGCATACAGCAATACCAAATAAGGGAAGGAACCCGCAAGGGGAAGACCACCCTTTCCAGCATAAGACAGGCTATCCAATAGTCACAAATACCCCACGAAGGGTAGGACTCGGCCCAGGGTAGGACACGGCCCAGGAAGTATTGGAACCACTCACTTCAGAGAACAAAGTAGAAACCCTGCGGTAAAACCCACAGAAGGCTTAGCAAGCAGCCAAAAAGAACACTCTTGCCAATCAGGGCTGAATCTCAAATAAAGAGGTAGGCTAGCTCAGGGCCAGGAGTGCACAGAATCTCTCACAGAAAGTGTAACGTTCACCCCATGCCAGGTTCCATGAGCAGTGGGATAACACCTCCCACTAAGAAGACCCGGAGGATCAAGAAATCACCCACTGAGGAGGAGGAGGACAAAGCCCACCAGATGACGCTGGATGGCTGATTTCGCCAGAGTATTAAAACAGCAGGGTCCCGTCAAAGGGGAGGTCGACCAGACGCTCCCTAAGAGATTCAGGAAAAACAGCCTCGCATAGCCAAGCATGGCAACGGAGAGCCACAGAAGTAGCCATAGCCGGACAGTAGCATCAGTGATGTCCAAAGCCGCACAAAGAATATATGCAGCCAACTCTTTACCACCCAACACAAGGGCTCGCAGCTCAGCACGGACACCATCATGAGGGAGACAAGAAAGGGCTCCACAGACTAGAAGTAGCCCTGGTCAACACACAAAGGGTGTTAAGCGCTCTCAAGGCAGCACTGGAAGAAGCGAAGACATTATGCCCCCATGAATCTAAAGACCAGGCCTCCTGAGACAGAGGGAACAACACTACAGGCATGCACAGAAAGGCAGTATGCAGCAAAGTGCCTTGAGTAGAAGGGTGGAAAGAAAAAAATACGGGTCATGCGGAGCAGGCCGATGGCGGTGCAGAAGCGCCTGAGGCACTGGATCGCCTGTGGCAGGGCACCCCCAGTCCACCCTAAGAGAATCATGGAGTGACGCCTCAAAAAGAAGAAACCACTCCTGGCTGCCAGAGCCCCGGTGGGGAACCCCCAAGAGGTGGTCTGTAGATAATGGGGTGACAGGCTCACCCATCCTCAAAATACCAGCAGCCGTTGAAATAGCCCGAACAAAGGCAGTACTGGCCTCAGAAAGGCGCCACGGAGGGGAAAGCAATTCCTCCATGGGAGACAGTCGCAGACTGAGCCGGCCTTCGCCAGTTCCAGGTGGGGGGGCGGCCAGCCCCGACATAGTGGAAGAGAAAATGCTGGTGTTGAAGCCAGCCGTGAGCTCAGGAAAGAAGGGTTAGAGGATATCGGCCACGAGGACAGTGAAGAGCCTCCTCTAGAAGATGCCGGTGAAAAGGCAACTACATGGCACCCTTCCTCTGGGGAGGAACACATCAACAGATGACAGACCTCCGGAGATGAAGGGACTGCAAGAGATGAACCAGAACCCGGCACTGGCACGACTCCGTGGAGGTCGTCAGCGGCACCTGAGCTTCGGCATGTGGCACGGAAGGGACCACTTGCGGCATCAGTACGGCCTCGGACGGAGCACCCGCCCGCGCAGAGGATCGAGGGGGACTCGGGGAAGTATCCCAAGACCCCGCCTCTACCCGTGACTCCACCGGAGCCAAGGAGGGAGGCTCCTGGCACCGAACCGGCGCCAACTTGACCTCTGGTGAGGCAGGTGCCTGCAAGGAGGGCCAAGAAAGACCCGGTGGCAAACCCGGGGTACCGGCGATCACCCGTGACACCACAGGGAGCCCCGTAGGGATTTGCGGCGAGGCAGGGATGATAGGCGCCGAAGAGGGGAGCCCCGAAGGACCACACCCAGACGGCACCAATATCCTACGACCTGGAGCCAAGATCTTCGGTGCCGGGTATGGAGCCGCCAGCGACTCAGTGGAAGTCCCCACACAAGGCAAGGGATCCGCGGACGTCTCAGGAGGTGGAGAAAGGGCCAAAAAAGTCTGCAGAGCTGCAGCATAGGTTGTCATTTGGGCCCTAGTTGCCTCCGGGCCAGGGAACGGCGGATAGGGAGGCGACCGGCAGGGGCGCATGTCCCGGAGGGAGCAGGTCCCCACTGTGAAAGGAGGACAAGGCCTCGGAGATAAACGGAAGGACCTACGAGCCAGTGAGCCACGCGCTTGGGGCCGTGGCGAAAGATTTCACAGACTAAACTGGGGGTTCCTTGCTTACGAGGCAGTGGACGGACGCTGAGAGGACACCAACCTGAGTTGCAGACAGCAACTTCATCTGGAGCCTCCGCCGCGTCTTAGGCTGGAGGTGCCGGCCTGCGTCGCAGCTCCCTGAGTCCCGGTGCCCACCCAGACACCACACGCAAACTGACATGGGACGCGCACAAGAGGGACACGTCTGAAAGCCCAAAGGCATTCGCACACTGTTCCGAACGTGAAAAAAGAAAGGGATAGAAGGCCTGAAAACAGGCCAGAGCTCAACCGGATCCGTGTTGCACGCTGAAAGAGAAAAAACTGACTTGGGCGTGCCGGGGTGGGGCTTGTGTCCTCGCTGACTTCACGGACGCGGAGGACGTCGGGCGGAGTCACGCAGTGCCAGTCCCCCGGCGTGCAGGGATGCTGTGGCAAAAAAAGTTTCCGGGTCCATTCTCACGCCTGGGGAAAATTCTATGTGAAGGAATCAGCGGCTAGTAGTCTCTATTAGATTAGTATGTTATAGCAACTCCTACACAAAGCACACAATACTATAGCAAATAAATCACAGTAAATACCACAAATACACAGTGGGCCCCAGGGGGGACCATACTATATACTAAAAAAGTGGTATATGAACCAAGACTCGAGTCAGGAACATGTCGAGAGGATGTAGAATTGCTGAGGCTCCAAGGAACCACGCAAGGTGGGTAGATAGGGACCCCATGGAGAGTATGTGCAGTGTGTGAACACGACTGCTTGCTCCATAGAAGTCTATGTGCAAGTTGCAGTTGGTATTTTAAAGATTATGATTATGGACCCTTCCCAGTGGACCCTGAAGAAACTCTGTGGAAGACAGAAAGGTAGAGAGCCACCTGACCCGTGGATAAAGTAGTACCAAAGTTACCTATCCCAGGGGAGCCAGGTGCATAGGTGTAAAGTGGCGTCAGAAACCCCATTCAAACCCAATGGAGGACTACAGAAAAGTGACGCTGCTGGAAGAGACGGAAGTGTCCATTGGAATCCAAACTTGGATTCTTGTTGAAGAGTACCTGAAAGCAGAGGGGACAGAGTGTCACTCTGGAGTGACCAGGAGACTTGGAAGACGAATGCCCTCCGATGTCAGGTGCTTCAGGGATGAGGACGGGGACCTTGACTCTGCAGCAGCAGGGACCAGTAGAGCAGAGGGGGACCAGAAGCTGGAAACGAGCTGTCCCACGAAAGATGTCGAGGTCTTGGGTGGGGGGGGGGGGGCGGGGTGTCCGGCGGGAGCACCAACAAGCCTTAGGAAAGGCAACCCACGTAGAAAGTCAAGAAGGTGCAAGGTTGGGCCCAGCAAGGTCCAGGAGACTCACCACAAGCAGGGGTCAGGGCAGGTCCCAAGCAATCAGGGGAGCCCAAGGAAATCAAAGGCGACCCTCAATTGGACCAACAGGCCGGAGGCACAGGAGTCGCGAGAGGGCCTCGAGCAGCTCACCAATAGGAGCAGGCCACGGTGCCCATGAGGATATGTGGCTAAAGATCTTGGTGCAAAAAGTTGTCGGAGGCTGGGGCTACTTGGAGCTCAATGCACTTGTCGCAAAGTTGCAAAAAGCATATGCACTTGCAAAAGTATATAGTGTACAGGGGTTCGGTTAATGTAGCCCCAACAAGGGATTCTGTCCTCAAAGTTGGTGAGAACAGCTCGGGCCTCAGGAGCCTTAGATAACCACCACCTGTGTTGTTGAACCCTTCGGAGTTCGCAGGAGCGCAGGATTAGCAGACCGATAAGCAATGTTGAAGTGCATGCGGATGCAGCGGAGTTACTCCTTCATTCCAAGGGAGATTATCTTCTAGTGTCTTGGATGCTCCACATGTCCTGCACAGATCCTGTATGGTGCACAGGCACAGACGAGGCAGCAGAATGAAAGGGAGACGAAGTCAGGCCCAATCGAATTCCCACGAAGTCCAGAGCGCCCAGACGGTAGAAGTGCAGTGGTTTCAGTTCTGAATCTTTTTCACGACAAATCTATTGACCTACACCCAGGTAAGCCCTTAAGTATCCTAAGGATAGATTCAGGAGACCCTCTCAGGGGAGGGTCTGGACAGGGGGAGGTTACTCCCATGTTCTTTGTCCAGTTTCTCACCAGAGGGGGAACCAACGACTCCCAAGACTGGTTTGAACTGCACTAGGCACAGGGACACCAAATGTGCCCCTCGTGCAGACTTTCAGGCGCTGGCAAGCGCACTCACCCAGCCCTAATACACTAAATCCTGCCTGGAAGGTGGTCACACCTCCCTGACAGGATGCCTCTTGTCCTGCCTTCCCCTGCTCAAGGTTGGCTCAGCAGGAGGGCAGAAACGAGTCTGGTCGGCAGCAACCATTATGTGCTGTCCGGGTCAGGAAGGCTGGTACAGGGAACACAGAGCCTAATGGAGGACTCTCGTGGTGGGTGGAATCATACGGGGTATGATTCCAACATGTTTGACACCAAACACGATGGGGTTTGTTGCATCCGTTTAAGATGGCCATTGTGTGGCCACGTAATGCCCCTCTATATTAGTGTCTGGCTGCTTCGCTGACAACCTGGGAGAATGGACTCCGGAGGCTGCAAGGGTGTCCTGCCAATGGAGGGATCCCTCTCACTTAGAACCAATTACCCTGCCTTCGGGATTGTCAAGGCCTGCTATAAGGGTGATGTCACACAACAAGAACGACAAGGAGGCTCTAGGTAATTCTGAGACATCAGATTTATTAAGTACATCCACTATGGAGGGGTGATTGGCTGGGCAGGCGGTCTGGTTTCTTCTCTAGGGTTCCAGCCCAGGTCTTCGGTCTTTCTCTCCCACAGGTCTTCCCCTCAGGAAACAGAATGAGAGGCTATTAAAAATATTCCTGTTATTAATCTTTAACTTGTGAATTAGGGTTGATACTCTCACCCTTTATTGTGCAGCAGGGTTAGCTTCTTTTAGTCATTTGTGTTGCTTCACTTGATATAGGGGATGTGAGGGGGACCCACCCACGTGAGGAAAGGGAGAAGAATGGAGAGATAACTCCTCTCTTCGTTTCTGTGTGCTCTTTTTTCTTCTAATCCCGACTTGCCTCGCACTCTGCTCAGTTAGCCCTTCAAAAATATAACTTATGCAAACGTGCCCTGTTACAGCCTCACAGGACACCAAGTAGGATGCTCTCTAGTTGCAGCACCCTAGTACCCCAAAAACACCACTTGTGTGAACACCCAACCCCTCATCAACCCTTTGACCGTACAAATGACTTGCCTGAAACCGTGACCCTGCAAAGGGGTCACGGCTGTCTCGTCCCCAGCGCCTTCCAGCAGGTTACCCTCTCTCTCTCTCTCTCCAGGCGGGTCTCGTCCTTTCCTTCCTCCTGGGGCTGGCGTCCTCTCGGTCGGCGGCGTCCGCTTCTCCTCCCATCTCCGCGACCATCACCTTCGATTCTCCGGTCTCTCATAACTCGACGCAGACTTCTCCGTGCACCCTCTTTTCTATATCCAAGTTCTCTTTCAGGTTCCTGGTCCTCCTCCCGACAGCGTATTCTCTGTGGTGCCCCTGGGGCCTCCAGGGACCGCCCCCGCTCCGTCACACTGCCTTCCCACCAAGAATGGCTGATCGGGCCATGAGGCAGCAGCTGACTGGGAGAGGGAGACAACATCGGCCGATGAGACACCTGGACGAGAAAGGTTGTGGACCCAAAAAACAACGTAGTACCCAGTTGATGATCGAGTGTGGGTACGGATGGCGAACAGGGTGAGGGGATTGGTCTGTTCCAGTCCCTACCAGATACAAACACAGTCTTCTTCAGGATGTTCTTGATGCTGCTATTGTAGCGCTCCACCAAACCGTTAGTCTGTGGGTGGTATACAGAAGTCCGTATCTATCGTACACCCAAAAGCTTGCAGATCTGGGCCATGAGTCTGGACATGACGGGGGTTCCCTGGTTCATTGGGAGCTCCTTTGGGAAGCCCACCAGGCTGAAAACCCCCAATATTGCCTGGGCTACATTGCTGGTCGTCATACTAGAGAGCAGTATGGCCTCAGGATATCTGGCTGCGTAGTCCACCAATACCAGTATGTATTGATATCCCCGTGCGGAGGTGACCAAAGGCCCCATGAGGTCCATACCAACCTTGGAGAACAGGGTATCAATGATAGGGAGAGGGTGTAGGGGTGCTTGAGGTACACAAGAGGGATTAACCTGCTGACATAAGGTGCATGCAGCATAGTAGAGCCGATCAGAAAAAACTCCCGGCCAATAAAACCAGCGTAAGAGGTTTTCTTTGGTCTTTTCCAGTCCATAGTGACCCCCCCTTCCTGGTTGTGCACTAAGTGGAGGACCTGTTGCCAAAAGGAGACGGGCACCAATAACTGTCTCACTGTTTCGGTGTCCTTCCTCACTCGTCTATACAGTAACCCCTTCGACTGGTAAAAACAGGGGCACCCTGGTTGTCATCCTCTGGTACTGTCCAGGCATTCCCCATAGCGGGATCTTCAGTCTGAACTACTCTTAAGCTATGTGGAGTCTCCATTGCACTGTCTGTAACAGAGGAGGTAGAAGGGTTGTTAGTCAGCCCGTTTAGGACTACCACCCGATTGTGTTTCCTCTTTTCGTTCCCTGTACCTACCGCCTGTTATGTCCTCTGAATAGAAGGCGGTTTCCCTTAGTCAGTCACGTTCTTCCACTTCCTTTATGGCCCTGGATAGGAGTGTGGGAAAGCCAACATAGTCCGTTCCTATAATCAGTTCTTGAACTAACTTGGGTATGACTCCTACCCTTATTCCCTTCTCGTATCCCTTCTCCCCAAAAAACACCTCAGCCACTGGGTATACTTTTTGGTCTCCATGGACATACATGAAGGACGCTTTCTCCCCTTCTTTCCACTGATGTGCTAAGACACGTTCCTGTATAAGTACAACATGATGACATCCGGAGTCAATAAGGGCATTAATGGGGACGCCGTTTATAGCGAGGCTCAAGTGGCAAGCCCTATTCTTGTCACCAACCAGTAGCACCCTCCCTTTTGTGTACTCTATCTCCATAGGTTCTGTTGGGTTGTGCCTCTGGGGACAGGTATGTGCTATATGACAGCACTCTGCACAATGGAGGAACTGAGGCCCTGGTCCTTCTTCCTTCGGAGCAGGACGGGGAAGGAAACGGAGATCAATAAGGGGTTGAGGAGTAGAGGGTCCAGGGGCGGGGTGTCTCCACCTTGGTGTAACGGGCATGGGTGGTCTGGGCATACGTGGCCTTACTTCGGGGTCTCTTTGGTGGGCGCAGGCCAGATCCATAGCACTAGTAAAAGTTACGTTGGGGTGGTGTTTTACCCATGCACGGGTAGAGCTGGGTAGTCCCTCCAGGTATTGCTTCAATAGGATCTTGTCCATCACTTCCTCCATACTGGAGGTGTTAGTCTGTAGCAATCAGGTACCTAGGTCTTGTACTCTGTAGAATATAGCTCTAGGGTTGTCTTGGGGAAGCCACTTTTCCTTTCTGAACTTTATTCTATAATATTCCTGGTCTCATCTGAGCCTCTCCAACATTGCCTTCATGATGACCCCGTATGGGGTTGTTCCTGCAGGGTTGGCAGCCGGATACGCTGTTTGCAGTTCTCCTGACAGAAGGGGGGCAATGTACTGTCCCCATCCTTCGGCAGGCAACTGTGTGGTGCCTGAAACACGCTCAAAGTTAGTAAAGAAAAAGTCAGGGTCTTTGCCAGGTTGATATTTCTGAAGGACACAGCTGGGTACATTGGGATGGACTTTACTGCTGGCTATAGTGTCTGTCAATCGCTGTATGGCGGTGTCCTGCACCACCTGGTTCTACGCGATCAGGCCTGGAGGGCCTCTTGTAAGTGCTCCCGATCGGTCTTGGCCTCGGAGGCTTGATCTTCCACCACTAGCTGAAGATTGTGTTGACCCTCTGCTAGCTGTTTTAGCATATCACCCAAGCTGATAGATTGAGACATGGTCTTGTGGTAGGAAAGGTATGGAGGAGATCCCACTTCTGACACCACTTGCCATGCAACAAGAATGACAAGGAGGTTCAGGGTATGTCTGAGATATCAGATTTATTAAGTACATCCACTATGGAGGGGTGATTGGTTGGGGTGATTGGTTGGGCTGGCGGTCCGGTTTCTTCTCTAGGGTTCCAGCCCGGGTCTGCGGTCTGTCTCTCCTACAGGTCTTCCCCCTCAGGAAACAGAATGGAGAGGTTATTAATAATAGCCCTGTTATTAATCTTTAACTGGTAAATTAGGGTTGTTACTCCCACCCTTTATTGTGCAGTAGGGTTAGCTTCTTTTAGTAATTTATGTTGCTTCACATGATATAGGGGATGTGAGGGGGACCCGCCCACATGAGGAAAGGGAGAAGAACAGAGATAACTCCTCGCTGTTTCTGTGGGCCCTTTTTTCTTCTAATACTGACTCGCCTCGCACTCTGCTCAGTTGGCCCTTCAAAATATGGCTTACGCCAACGTTCCCTGTTACAGCCTCACAGGACACCAAGTCAGGTGCCCTCTAGTTGCTGCACCCTAGTACCCCAAAAACACCACTTGGGTGAACACCAACCCTTCATCAACCTTTTGACCGTACAAGTCACTTGCCTGAAACCGTGACCCTGCAAAGCGGTAACGGCTGCCTCGTCCCCAGCGCCTTTTCGCAGGTCGACCTCTCTCTCTCTCCTGGCTGGTCTCGTCCTTTCCTTTCTTCTGGGGCTGGCGTCCTCTCCTCTCGGTCGGCGGCGTCCGCTGCTCCTCCCGTCTCCGTGTACCGCCTCTTCTATATCCGCGTCCTCTTACGGGTTCCTCATCCGCCTCCCGACAGCATGTTCTCTGTGGTGCCCCCTGGGCCTCCAGGGACCGCCCCGCTCCGTCACAGGTGACATAGGTTTTAAGAGCAGTGACCCTTAGATATCAAAACCCTATATCTTTAGTAAGTGGTGTATACATCAACTTACACAGGCTGCAATTGCAGGCCTGTAGTTTCATTTTGAATGGTCTCTCATGGGTGGTATAATACATGTTGCAGCTCATGGGAGACCTCTGGGGTACCTGTACCCTGGGTACCATATACTAGGGAAAGATACGTGTACCCCAGTATCCAATCTGTGATTGTACCTGGGTACTAACAGCAGTTTATTGAGAAAGCAGTTAGACTGGCGTCGTGATTAGCAGGATCTCAGTCAGACTAGTGAAAAACAGGATCACATAAAGCAAACAGTGGGGGCAACCACAAGAAGCCTGATCCTACTTTCATACAGGCGGTAAAGAATCTATAACTAATGTATGTCTCTTAAAGATATATCGTTAGCGAATGTAAATAACTTGGTTATCTGAAAGAGACCATTAGTTATAGATTCTTTACGTTAGAATAGATACCCCAGCAATGCCAACCCCGGAGATGGGTCTGCGAACTATGTTCACACCAGACAGTCCTGGAGCATAGAACATCCAAAAAAGCCATCTCTCCGGACTTGGCTATCCAGGCAGTAATGTTTTGTGAACATGTGCAGGGATGCCCATATAACATGTCAAGCAACGGAACTTCACGTCCCGCAGTAGAGTCTGCAGTCGCCCTGGTAGAGTGGGCGCGCAGTCCTGCTGGATGTTCCTTTTTTGCCAAAGAATAGCAGATTTTGATGCATAGGACAACCCATCGAGAGATTGTACGTTTGTGCACGGCCCAACCTTACTTGGCGCCCACATAACCCACGAAGAGTTGATCTTCCACCTGGAAATCTTTAGTGCAGTCAAGGTAGGACAGCACACGTTTTGGGTCCAGACGGTGAAATCTCTTCTCCTCTTTGGAAGGTTGCGAAGGCGGAAAGAAAGTGGGCAATGTGATGGTCTGACCTGTGTGGAAAGAGGTAACCACTTTGGACAGAAAAAAGGACCACTTTGTCCGGATGAACTGCAAAATAATAAGGATTGGAGGAAAGAGGCTGAAGTTCACTCACCCTGTGAGCAGATGTGATGGCAAGCAGGAAGCAGTCTTCAAGGTAATGCCACCGGGGCGTTACGAAAGAAGAGGAAGGAAAGAGATGAGTAATGCCCTTTAGAAATCTATTTACAATCGAGACTTTAAAAGAGAAGGCTGATCAGGAAGGAGCAGAAAGGCAGAGATGGACGAAAGATAGCCTTTAAGAGTGCCCAGAGCCTGCTGGGCCAAAAATAGAATAAAGAGGAGAACCTCTGAAAGAGGGGCAGAAAGGAGATCCAAAGCCTTTGCTGTGCACCATGCCACAAATGTGTTCCATCTAGAGGTGTATACCATTTTAGGGGAGGGACGCCTGGCTGCCATGATTACATTACAGACTTCTGGAGGATGGTTGAAATCTATCAACTGTCGCTGCTCAGTCTCCAAGCAAGGAGGTGGAGGCTGGACAGGTTTGGGTGGAGGACCGTCCCCTGCTGTTGCGACAGAAGATCTTCCCAAAACTGCAGTCTGATTGGAGGATTGATGGCCATGCTCAAGAGCTCGGGGTACCAGACTCTTCGTGCCCAATACCGAGCCACAAGAATGACTTGGGCCCGGTCACGCTTGATCTTCAGCACTCTGGGCAGAAGTGGTACAGGCGGAAAGGCATACAGGAAGCCACAATTCCACTTGTGACAAAAAGCGTTACAGAGCGAGTGCCGCCTTGGAAACTTCAACGCGCAGAACTGCTGACATTGCATGTTCTCTTCGGTGGCAAACAGATCTAACCAAGGCTCTCCCCACTGCAGAAAGAGACCTTGCACCACCTCTGAGTGAAGACGCCATTTGTGATCCATCATGCACCGGTGGCAGAGTTCGTCTGCCCTGATGTTCGGGGAACCTGCCAGGTGTTAAACCACCAGGGATATGCCCTGATGTTCCGGCCATGTACAAAATCGAAGGGCCTCTTGAAATTAGGTCCACGACCCCACCCGCCCAGTTGGTTGCAATACCACATGGCAGTGGTGTTGTCAGTGAAAACCTGCACTACTCTTCCAGAAGGAAGGAATGCCTTCAGTGACAGACCGATCGCCCGGAGATCCAAAAGGTTGATGTGGAGACAAGACACCGCCGAAGACCAGAGGCCCCTCATCTCCGCCTCTCCGAGGTGGCCGCCCCATCCCAGGAGTGACACATCCATCACTACTGTGAACTCTGGTTGGGGAAGGGAGAGGGATCTGCAGCTGACACAATTCTGGTTCGTGAGCCACAACTGCAATTGACAAGCAGTGCCTTCCAAGATCTTGACATCAGAAAGATTCCCCTGCTTGTGCACCCACTGGAACTTCAAAGCCAGCATATGCCCCCCTGGCATGATCCACCAGCAGGATGCAGGAGGCCATGAGGCCCAGCAGCCTCAGGGTAATTCTCACCGAAATCCGGGCTGGAGGCTGAAACATCAGTATTATAGGCCGAATGTCCCAGACTCGCTGCTCTGGAGTACAAGCCCAAAACTGCGCTGTATCCAGAACAGCTCTAATGAAAAGGAGCTTTTGAGACGGAATCAATTGAGACTTCGGCTCATTGATAGTGAGCCTCAGCGAGTACAGGAGGTCCGCCGTAGTCTGGAGGGGGGGAGACGATAGCCTAGTGCAAGCATGCCTTTAACAGCCAGTCATCGAGATAGGAGAAGACTGGAACCCCTGATCTGCGCAGATGAGCTGCAACCACCGCCAACACTTTCGTGAACACCTGAGGGGCACTGGTAAGGCCAAAGGGGAGCACTGTAAACTAAAAATATTTGTGGCCTACCGTGAACCGGAGTTAACTTCTGTGGGCTGGCCGTACGGGGAAGTGGAAATAGGTGCTATGCAAGTCCAACGCTACCATCCAGTCTCCTGGATTGAGGGCAGACAGGACCAGAGATAATGTGAGCATTTTGAAAATCTTCTTCCGGAGGAAGCGGTTGAGGGCCCTGAGGTCTAAGATAGGACGCAGGCCTTTGTCCTTCTTGGGTACTAGAAAGTAGTAGGAGTAACAACCACAACCTTCTTCTGGCACAGGGACCCTTTAGATAGCTCCCTTGGCAAAGAGAGCTGCAACTTCCTGGCAGAGAAGAGCCAAGTGATCCTCCGACATGCGATGGGGTGCCGATGGCATGGAGGGAGGGGTTGTCTTGAAGGTAAGGGAGTAGCCCCTTCGGACTGTCTGCTAAACCCACCTATCCGACGTGGTTTTTCCAGTGAGGGAGGTGATGGCAAATCCTGCTGCCCACTGGCCTCTGGTGGCCGTGAAAGGTCGGCCTAGGAGGCTTTGGAGGCTGCTGCAGGGGGTTCGTGGGTGGACTGGATCGCCCGCTGGCCCCCGTCGCTGAGTATCACGTCCGCAGAGGCTGGAAAGCTTGTGTGGCCCTATGGGCAGATTGTGTGTAACGTGGTGGGGCACCCCTTCTGTAGCTATGAACGGGGCGAAAGGCGGACTGCGTAGGGTGAGAGATTGCTGCGAGGCCCAAGGGATCTGGTCGTAGCTTAGAATCTTTGAAACGCTTGAGCGCGGAGTCCGCCTTGTCACCGAACAGGCGTCGGCCATCAAAGGGCATGTCCAAACGGGTGGATTGGATATACCCAGAGAAACCAGGCATCCTCAACCAGGCGTAGTGCCTGAATGCAACTGACGTGGAAACTGTTCTACCAGAGTCGGCAGCATACGGCCCACACCAAATGGTGAACTTAGCTGCGCCTCGACCCTTTGCCCCTGCGAGGGTGAGAACTGCCTGGGACTCCTCCGGGCACTGTGGCAGCACTTGCACAACCCTATCCCCCACTGTATGTGTATAAAGGCCCAAGAGGCATGCAGTGTTGACTGACCACAGCGCTAAACTGGCGGAAGAAAACATCTTCTTCCCAAGGTGGTCCAGCTTCTTGGATTCCCTATCTGGGAAGACGAGGCTGGGACAACCAAACTCTCAGGGGTAGGGCTTTGGGAGAGGAAAAGTGGGTCACCAGGGGCCAGGAGGTGGCGTTGAGCGACCTTTGACCCTGCTCGCAGGCAGGTTGCCCCCACGCCGCTGCTCGTCACTTGATTCCTGCCTCTTTTCTGCCCTGTGCGCCGGTTACCCCAGCTGCCGATCCGGCCCTTCCTGCCGCTGCTTCCCTGCAGCCCCGACCCCTGCACAACCATTCGCCTCCCACCTCATATGCTTGCCGCGAAGCAGTAGCAGGAGCGAACTTTGACCCTGCTCGCAGGCAGGCAGCCCCGACGCCGCTGCTCGTCACCCGATTCCTGCCTCCTTGCTGCCCTGTGCTCCTGTTTCCCCCCACCTTCCCGCCTCTGCCTATCCGGCCCTTCCCGCCGCTGCTTCCCTGCGGCCCGCCCCCTTGCACACCCATTCGCCTACCCGTTCCCGCCTCCCAACTGCTCCTCCCTCCCTAGCCACCTCATATGCAGGCCGCGAAGCGGCCGCGTAGCGGGAGCGCCGAAGGCGCGCCTAAGGCAAGCACGTCTGCGCTCATCCGCGCCTGGACCGCGCCCAGTGCCAGAACCACCAGAATCCACTACGACGCCAACACCCTCCACGCACTCAACGCCGGCTGAAACCACACCTGCTTCCAGGCCACCCCGAAACGGACCCTTCTCCTGCCGCACCTGCAGCTTCACCTGTGACAGTACCACCAAACCTCCAACACCTGCTCCGCACGCAAACACACCGACAAGCTCTGGGATCTGCTAGACACCTCCACCTCAGACGTGGCCTTCCTCACAGAGACCTGGTAGAATGACTCGTCGGCACAAGACATCGCCATAGCCATCCCGGACGGCTACAAGATCACCGCAGGGATCAGGCCAACGGAATCAGAGGAGGAATAGCCATCGTCCACAAGTCGACCCTCAAGGTCGCCACCCACGCAGACGACACCCTCAACACCGCTGAGCACCTGCATTTTCGTATCCACACCGACCCCAACACCACCCTCAGAGGAACACTCATCTATAGACCCCCCGGACCCCAGGCTCAGTTCAGCGACTCCATCGCCGATGCAGAAGTTATTTACCTTCGGTAACGATATATCTGTAAGAAACAGTAGTTAGTGTTAGATTCCTTACCTTAGATTATCCCCAGGCGTCAGACCGGATCCGGAAAGTTTTGCGTAGCAGTACCCCTGCTCGTCGGTCGGCGTCATCTGCGGCTCTGCGTCCGTCGTCGGTGTCGACGTTGCCGGGATGACGTCTGAGTCCTTAGACGCTGCCCTCGCGCGCTGACGTCAGTTCTTGTACATAGATTTCCGCGCCAGGAACGCAGAGCCATGCCAGAGACCGACACTGGTGCCATAAAACTAGGGCCCTCCAAGGGAAACACCTTAACCCTAGATATCGGTCCGCAGAACGTGGTGGATGGGTGGGGCAGTAAGGAATCTAACACTATCTACTGTTTCTTACAGATATATTGTTACCGAAGCTAAGTAACTTGTGTATCTGAAAGAAACAGGTTAGTGTTAGATTCCTTACCTTAGAATAGATACCCCAGCAATACCAACCCCAGTGGTGAGTGCGGACCAAGATCACACCAGAAAGTCCTGAAGAACAGAACGGCCGGAAAAGCCATCTCTCCGGACTTGGCTGTCCAGGCAGTAGTGTCTAGCAAACGTGTGCAGCGAGGCCCACGTAGCTGCCTGACCGATGTCCTGCAAGGGCACTCCCCGACCCAGGGCAGTAGTAGCCGCCGTGGAGTGGAATGGGCCCTCAGCCCAACAGGGGGCTCCTTTTTAGCCAAAGAGTAACAGACCTTGATGCACAACACAATCCGAGAGATGGTCCGTTTGTGCACCGCCCGTCCCTTCTTCACGCCCACGTAACCAACAAAGAGCTGGTCGTCCACTCAGAACTGGCGAGTGCGATCAAAGCAGGAAGAGTGCGCACCTTTTGGGTCAAGACGGTGGAGCCTCTCTTCCTCCTTGGAAGGATGCGGAATGGGCCTGAAAACTCGGACTAGGAGGATTTTGAGGCAGATGCTGCGTGGGCGGGTGTGGACTGTCCTTGCCTGTGTCCCCCGACACCGCCACCGTCACCGCCTCCAGGTGGGTTCTGCGGCCTGTGGCTAGCTGGACGTGAGGGGGCACCCCTTCCTTGGCCACGAAAGGGACGAAAGGCAGAAGTCTGCTGGCGTTGGCCGAGGCCCAAGGACTTGGCCGTAGCCCTGGAGTTCTTAAAACGATCCCGCGCGCTGTCCGCCTTGTCGCCAAAAAGGCGACTGCCATCAAAGGGCATGTCCATAAGGGATGCTTGGACATCGCCCGAAAAGTTGGCAGACCTCAGCCGCCACCGTTGTTGCAATCGCCCTGCCTAGCGAGTCCGTGGTATCCAGTACACACCGAATGGAATATCGTGCTGCGTCCCTTCCCTCCGCGAGGGTCTGGGTTAGCTTTGCCTTGACCTCCTCCGGGCACTGCTGCAGCACTTCCACAACCGTATCCCACAAAGAGTGAGAGTAACGGCCCAAAAGGCAGATGGTGTTGACCGACCGCAACTCCAACTCAGTGAGGAGAACAGCTTCTTACCGAACTTGTCGTACCTTTTGGATTCCCAATCCGGAGGGGCGGTCGGGAATGGGATCTGGGAAGTTGAGGCCTGGATCACCAGGCTCTCAGGGGTGGGGTGAACGGACAGGAAACTGGGGTCGCCCGGAGCCGGGCGGTGGTGTCGGGCCACGCTCCCTGTGGAGGGCTTGGACCAGGTGCCCAACAGAAAGTCAGTGAGGGCCTCGTTGCACGGCAGGAGAGGCTCCGAGGAGCTTGCCTGCGGTTTGAGTAGCTCAGTGAGGAGGTTAGTCCTCACGGCCGCGACTGGGAGCTCAAGAGCCAAGGCCTTGGCTGCCCAAGCCAACACCACACTGTACGCAGCCCCCCTCCTCCGTAGCCACGGTAGGAGGGGAGACAAAACCAGTGTCTGGCGAAGTGTCCAGACCACTGGCTTCCCCAAGTTAGTCCATACAGTCCTGACTCAACTTGCATTGCAGTGCCAGAGGGTCCTCAGACCCCTCCCAATCCCCCTCGTCCTCCATCTCCTGAAAGTCAGGAAGAAATGATGGAGCCGGATCGTCAGTGAAGGGCTCACCTATCGGCGTCGAAGACGGCGCCAGGCAACGCCGGTCCAACGCCCGATCCGGACCGGGGTGAGGATCGGGGACAACACCGCCCGAGGACGGCGCCGATGGCGACACCCTTAGTGATGCCGCCGCCGGAGGGGTCGTACGGTCGACTGGCGTCGACACGAATCCAGGCCTGGATCTTGAGGAGTCCTGCGGCATTGGGACCAAAGTCGCCAACGGCCGAAGCCGGTCCGCTTGGGCTCCCAGACAGGTCCGCGGGACCCGAAGGCACCTCGAGTGGACCAGACGGAGGGAAGCGAGACCTCATGGCCGTGAGGAAGGCGCTGATCTCCTCCCGAGTTGCGTTCAGCCCAGGGACCGGCGGGTGTGGAGCTGGATGCGGCGCTTGCGGCTCCGGCAGAGCCGCGTGGGCGGTGTCGGCCGAATCCCCGGCCGCGTCGCGGGGAGTCAGAAGAGCGATGTCGCTTCTTTGACTGCTTGTGCCTCGACTTACCTGAGGACTTTGAACAAGACGAGTGGTGTCGACTCGCTGAGCTGTGATGACTGTGGCCCCGCGACCGGTCCCTCGACCTTCTCCTGGACCTCGAGTGGCGCGGGCCGACTGCCGGATCTTGATTCCCTTACAGGACCGAACCCGCCTAGCTTTCGACGTCAAGGCCCGGCAGTTGGGGCATGACTTATCATGGTAGGCCCCGAGGCAATGAAGGCACGGACGGTGGGGGTCTGTAACCATCAGTCGGCTACAGTCATCGGAGCTTGAACCCGGGCATCCCTACCGGCAACGGAGTAGCGATAAACGACTGGAGAAGATCCAAAACAGATCAAAAAAAGTTAGTAAAAAAATGACTAAGGAGTACTGCTCTTCCCGGATCTGCGCTTGCTGGTGCAGAAAAAAGAACTCACATCAGCGCGCGAGGTGGTGTCTAAGTACTCCAGCGAAGTCATCCCGGCGACCACGACGCAGACGATGGACGCGGAGCCACAGACGACGCCTACCAACGCGCAGGGGTACTGCTATGCAAAACTTTCCGGATCCAGTCTGACGCCTGGGGATATTCTATGGTAAGGAATCTAACACTAACCTGTTTCTTTCAGATCTCGCCAACACCCACGCACTCTCCTCCACAGACTACATCCTCCTCGGGGACCTGAACTTCCACCTCGAGAAAAACAACGCCAACTCCGCCACCCTGATCAACAACCTCTCCAACCTCGGCCTCAGACAACTTGTCACCGCACCCACCCAAGCCGCCGGCCACACGCTGGACCCAGTCTTCTCCACAGGACCCCACTCACCTACCACACAACCAAACTCCACTGGACCAACCACCGCTACATCCATTTCACCTTCAAGAAACCAACCACGCACCACCGCACCAAACAGCTGCCTCGCCGCTGCTGGAACAAAGTCACCGAAGACCAGCTGATCACCACCCTCAACCAGAACCCACCCACCGACCTCACCAACCCAGACACCGCAGCCTGCCACCTCAGAGAGTGGATCGATGACTGCGCCAACACCCTCGCCCGCTCAAGAAACCCTCAAACAGCCATGCCAACAAGAGAGCCACCTGGTTCACCGACGAGCTCCGGACCTCCAAACGAGCATGCCAGAAACTGGAAAAAATATGGCTCCACAAACGCACACCGGACAACCACGCAGGCCGCAAGGAGGCCACCCGCAGATATCACCACTTCATCAGATTAGCCAAGAGATCCTCCTCAAGGACGCCTTGGATAACAACGCACACAACAGCAAAGAGCTCTTCAGCATTGTAAAGGAACTCTCCAACCCCAGCACCAACGACATCCCACCCTCACAAGAACTGTGTGACTCACTAGCCATCTTATTCCACCGCAAGATCGCTGACATCCACGACAGCTTCAACACCACGACCGCCCGACTACCAGATTCCACCTCCCCTGTGAACACCACCAGCGCCAACCGTCTGACCTCCTGGTCCAACGTCAATTACGACGACGAGACACGCAAGGTCATGAAATCCATCCACTCAAGATTTCTGTCAGACCTGTGCCACACCACGTATTAAACAAAGCAGACACAGCCATCGCACCCCAACTACGGAAGGTCATCAACATCTCCTTCGAGACAACAGCATTCCCGGAAAGCTGGAAGCACGCCAAAATTAACGCCCTCCTCAAGAAGCCCAAATTGGACCCCAAGGACCTCAAGAACTTCCGGCCCATCTCCCTGCTCCTGTTCCCGGCAAAGGTCATCGAGAAAATCTTCAACATGCAATTAGCCCGCCACCGGGAAGACATCTTGGACCCGTCCCAGTACGGATTCAGACGAAACCACAGCACCGAGACAGCCCTAATCGCCGCCACAGACGACATCAGGCGCCAACTAGACAATGGCGGAACATCAGCCCTCATCCTCCTGGACCGGTCAGCCGTCTTCGACACGGTCTGCCATCGCACTCTAAAGACACGCCTCCTAGAAGCCGGAATCCAAGAGAAGGCCCTTGACTGGACCACATTCTTCCTCTCCGGCAGAACACAGAGCGTCTGCCTCCCAGCCTTCTGATCCGAAGCTACCGACATCATTTGCGGCATCGCCAGGGCTCATTCCTCAGCCCGACGCTCTTCAACGTCTACATGGCCCCTCTCGCACAAGTGGCCTGCCATCACAACCTCAACATCATCTCCTACGCCGACGACACCCAGCTCATCCTATCCCTCACCAAGGACCCACACACCGCTAAAAACAACCTCCACAAGGGAATGAAGGCCGTCGCCGACTGTATGAGGAGCAGCCGTCTGAAGCTGAACTTGGACAAGACAGAGGTCCTCATCCTCTGACCCACCCCCTCAGCCTGGGAAAACTCCTGGTGGCTGACCACACTGGGAACAGCACCAACACCCACCGACCATGCACGCAACCTAGGATTCATCCTAGACTCCTCCCTCTCCATGTCTAAACAGGTCAACGCAGTCTCCTCCTCCTGCTACAACACCCTTCGCATGCTCCGCAGGATCTATAAGTGGATCCCCACCGAAACAAGAAGAACGTTGACAAAGGCCCTCATCAGCAGCCGACTGGAATACAGCAATGCACTCTACGCAGGAATTCCAGCCAAACACCTACGACGACTACAATGCATCCAAAACGCCTCCGCCCGACTGATCGTCAACATCCCTTGCCACAGCCACATCACCCCCCACCTGAGAGACCTACACTGGCATCCCGTCGACAAGAGGATCACCTTCAAGCTCCTCACCCATGCACACAAAGCACTCCACAACACCGGACCAGCCTACTGGACCAGCAGACTCAGCTTCCACACCCCCACCCGCCAGCTCCGCCAGACTCGCCCTCGCCACTGTCCCCCCGCATCCAACAAACAACCTCCGGTGGCAGATTCTTCTCCTACCTCGCCGCCAAGACCTGGAACACCCTCCCTACCCACATACGGCAGACCCAAGTCCTACTCGCCTTCAGAAGACTCCTCAAGACCTGGCTCTTCGAGCAGTAGCAACACCCCCCCCCCCCTTCCCTCAGCGCCTCGAGACCCTCACGGGCAAGTAGCGCGCTTTACAAGTACTCTGATTGATTGATTGGGCGAACATCCTGTTCACAGGGGCCTCTGTGCTGAACTTGGACCAAGTGCCCAGAAGGATGTCAGTGAGGGGTTCATTAAAAGGCAGCAGGGGCTCCAAAGAGGCTGCTTCCGGTTGAAGTACCTCCGTCAGGAGGCTAGTCCTGACTGCCACCGTAGGAAGATCCAGGCCCACGGCCTCAGCCGCCCTACGCAATACCATTGTGTACGAAGCTCCCTTCTCCGTAGCTGCGGGGGGGGGGGAAGGTGAGGGGAGAGCATGCCAAGGTCTGGGGAGGTATCCAAACAACTGGCATTACCCAGTTCCTCTTGCCAGTCCGGCTCATCAAGCTGGTCAACTACAGGGTCTACAGACCCCTTCCAGTCCTTCCCCCTCCTCTGGAACGCCTGGGATGAACAATGGTACAAAAGTATCTTCCGGTGCCTAGCGACATCAGTTGAGCTGTGTCCAAGATAGGGTGGTGAGGCTGTGGTAGACGCTGGTTGGGGGCACTACCGATGTAGGGGCGTCGTCACTGAAATTGGCGCCGGGGACGGTACCGTGAGGTCGACCGGCGTCTATCCGTATCCAGGCCTGGATCCTCTGGTGCCCTCTGGCGCCGGAGCCGCCGGTATCAAAAGTCCAGGGCCTCCAGCCAAGACCAGGGTCTGAAGGCGTGCTGCCCAAAATGCTATGAAGCGCTTCATAAAAAGCTCGAACTTGGACAGGGGAGGCTCCGGTAAAAGGAGGGAAGCGCAGAGCCGTCCCAGAAGCGGGCTCCGAAGACGGAGCCGGACAGTGATGATGCTCCGGGTCCTGCATCGTGTCAGCTGACGGACGGAGAAAAGGCGAAGAGGAACAATGCTTCTTCACCGTCTTCTTGTGCTTTGACTTAACCGAGGTGCTTCCGCAAAGGCTTCGGATTCATGGCCCAGCAGTCTGAGCACGACTTCAGGTCGTGGTCGCGCTCCATGCACCAAAGGCACACAAGGTGTAGATTTGTGATGGACATCAGCTTGTGACAGGAGGCTGAAACATGGGGTGAAGCTGGTATCATATGCTGATGGCACTCAGCTGATCATCACGTTAGAACAGAAGGATGTAAAGGCTGTGCCTAAATTCAAAGCTTGCTTAATCAATCTGGCTAACTGGATGAATCTCAGCTGCCTTCAATTAAATGCAGGCAAGACTGACATATTGTAGCTGGGAAACAGCCTTCCATCTGCTCTCATATCTGGTGGCCAGAAGAATTAGGGCCGACCCTGATTCCCAAACTTAAGATAAAAAATTTAGGAATATGGTTTGATAACACCCTAAATTTTACGGAACAGATATCAGCGTTGGCTGGTACTTGTTTGGCCTTTTAAGCATGCTACCGAAAATTTAGATCTATCTCTAGATGCAAAAAATACCAATACTCAAGCTCTGATTACATCTCGATAGGATTACTGCAAGATTCTTTACCTAGGGGTCACTAAAAGCAATACGAGAATGCTGCAGCCCAGATGTTATTGAACACCCCAAGTCGAACTCTGGTGGGAGCGGCCCGGAGGGAACTACATTGGTTACCATGCAGGACAGTCCAACTTTCGTAACTTTGTGCTTCTGCCATAGGATTCTGAACGAGAAACGGCCTAGTTATCTACAGCCCTTACTCACCCCCAATAGACCTATTCGGAATCTTAGGTCTGTGGGCACTGCAAAGCTGACAGTGCCAAAAATGTAAAAGGAACGTTTAGGAGACAAATCCTTTAGCTTTTTAGCAGCTAAAGCCTGGATTACGAATGCAATATGAGAATGCAGCAGGTAGTCCAGAATGCTGAAGCCCGGATGTTATTGAACATCCAAGGCGAACCCTGATGGGAGCGGCCCTGAGGGAACTACATTGGTTACCGTGCAGGACAGAGTAACTTTCAAAGCTCTGTGCTTCTGCCATAGGATTTTCAACGAGAAACAACTAAGTTATCTAAAGCCCTCACTCACCCCCTAAAGACCTATCAGAATTCTTAAATCTGCAGGCACTGCAAAGCTGACATTGCAAAAAATTCAAAAAGGCACATTTAGGAGGCAGATCCTTTAGCTTTTTAGCAGCTAAAGCCAGGAAACAACTGCTGTTGTAGCCGAGGATGCAGCCCTCATTAGTGCTGTTCCGTAGAAAACTCAAAACATGTTTTTTTCGGTCATCTCGGGTGGATTGGTGCAAATTTTTATTTTCGGATATGGTCCCTCTTTACAGAGAGGAAGAGTTCTTAGAGCGGGGACACTCCGTTGGCGTTACCAGGTGCTTTTATAAGCCTTTAATCTAATCAGACTATGGGACCTTCCTCGTGCTACCAGGAGTAAAAGACTCAAAAAGACATCGACAAAACTCGAAATAGGTTTAGTCAAAAAATTACTAAGGGGCGAGTTTCTCTCCGGATCGGTGTTGGCTGGCGCATGGAAAAGGAAGCACTGACATCAGTGTGTAGGGGCGGCGTCTAAGTAGACATTGCACGGTCATCCCGGCGACCGCAAAGCCGGACGCAGAGTCGACCGCCACCTACCCACATGCAGGGGTACTGCTACAGAAAGATTCTCTGGATCCAGACTGATGCCTGGGGCTAATTCTAAGGTAGGGAAACTATAACTGTCTCTTTCAGATAAAACATTTCGCTTCCTGGGACGCCTTCATTATTTTATTTAGGGTCTGTCGTCTTGACCAGTAGGAAGGTACCAAAGTAGATAGGTGGAGCCCAGCGCATTCTTGAAATATGGGCTTGTGGTGACAAGAAGCCCAAAAGAGTACGCATCCCACTTCGGTGGGTGAGGGTATGTGTTCCTTTTAGGAGAAATGCCAGAGTGCTCTCAGGAAGACCAAAGAAACCCCTACTTTAGAACAGTTTTTACTATTTAACCAAAGGATAACATTATTTTTTGTGAACACAGACTACAACGGGGTATATCTTGGTCCCATTGACCTCCTATTGCCCTTTTGTAGTATATCAGATAGAGCAGGACCTCAAGAATTCAGCTGTCAAAATTGGGTCACTATTGCGGTGGTAAACAGATCAAGGAGTCACTAAAGGGCTTGCAACTTAAAAGCCTTGCAAAGTGTACTGCTCGTAGGCTTAAGAGTAGTACTGTGGGACAGCCAACACTGTAGCATGCTTTTGAGGGCAGCGGGTGTCTCCTCCAACTCCTGCAGAATCCTTCAAAGCTGTGATGGAGAACTTGCTGTGTGATCTACTTTATTTACAGGAGGGGCGGAAAATCAGCTTATACCTAAGCTGTACCGCTTACTTTCAAATGCCGGGACTTCAACAGCCAAACAATCACAGGTACTTTAGGTTCTATTGTAGGGTTAAAGAACGTACTTCAAGCATCTCTTCAAGACAAAAAGGTGCTTTGGGCAGGCAATCGCCAAGTGCTGTTTTCAAATACAAAGCAAACACAAGGAGATGATGGACAGGGCAACAGTGCGCTGAAACTTTTCAGACACTCACCCCCAGTCACAGATCTGGGTTGAACTGGGGTGGCAAAGTGAGCTAAAGAACGATGATGGATTCAACTCAGATCTGTGACTGGGAGTGAGCGTCTGAAAAGATTCAGCGCTCCGTCCATCATCTCCTTGTGTTTGCCTTTTTCAAATATAAGTCCAGACACATTTGTTGGTAAAAAAAAAAATTGGCAAAAATACGTTTTCCCTCAAAAGGATGCTGCTTGTAACTTGGTGAATAGACTTTGTGAGGTGTAATTGTCATTACTGTTGGCCTGGGTGCTAGGTCGCTGATGGGTTTTACGAAGTTGTGTTCCAAAGACGTTACTGGTTCTCCTAGGACAGTATGAAAGGCACAGCGTGACTGGCTGGGTTTTGTGTACTTTTACCTCTTTCTACTTTCTTTAGCTGTTTGTTCTGCGCCCTTCTCACTACAAAATGCTGGTTGGTTACTGTGCATTTCTAGTAGTTAAGATTTCTACGCACTACTGCTTCAAAAATAGGTCACCATTCTTGTTGCTTTGTGTGGGTGTCTGGCGGTGTTCGGTGTAGGATGCTGGCTCTTTATATACTGGACCAAAACGAGGTACACTGCTTAAAGAGCTGAGGCAACCCGTACTGATTTACAGAGGCAAAAAATGATAACACTAAATGCTCTCTTCTGGTAATGTGGGCGAGCCAGAGGGTAGTGCTAAGCATTTGTTGTATTCACAGAGGCAATAAATGAGACACAAGAATAAATCAGCGACCAATTAGGAAAAATAACTTGTTTTGTATCAATTTTGATCCATGAAGTTAGTTATAAAGTACTTTTTTAAAAAAATATTGATTTTCACAGGCAAGTAAGCATTTCATTTAAATGCATCTTTACGTAGCAATGCTTCCCTATGGGAGAAAAGGCATTGGTTGCATACAGCTATTTACATTCGGTTTCTGGGAGTCTCCTTCAGGACTTTATATTATAGGGAGCCAAGGACCAAAGAACCACTAGCAGTAACTTGTTACCTGCCCTGGGGCATCCAGGTGCAGAGGTGCTAATCAGGTTGGTAGATTTGCACGCTATGCTGGTGGAAAGATGCGTGGGGTGGGGCACCTAGAAGGCAGCTGCAGAGGTGGACTTAGGGACAAGTCTGGGCGCTCCCTGGGAGAGTTCGAGACAAAAGGGTCCTGGAAACAACAGGAGTGTATTAATAAATCCATTGCAGGAATCAATGTGAGTTTATTAATACAAGATGTTTGCTACCAAACGCCTCTAGTTTCAGTGAAGCCACCATGAAGTTGGGAAACTTGTAATTACCAGTGTAAAGCACATGTACTTAGAAATGGCTTCCTTACTCACTTGTAATATCTGAGAATCGACTTGGACATCAAAGGTGCATATCTCCTCTTGCAGATATGACCACACTTTTAGTATAGTAAACCGCTTAGGTCTGTAAGGCCGGCTGTATGGGTGAATTACCTATACTGCATGCAGTGTCCCTCAAGCATGGCATGCAAATGGTGTGCCATATTGGGTCTTTACTTTTCTCTGCACCAAATCAATCAGCCTATGTGCTAAGGGTTCCCTGAGGGTGGCACAACACAAGCGGCAGGCCTCAGGAACCCTCTTTAGCCTCCTTGACCTCAGTACCATTTACTAGTGACTTACAGAGGGGTGCTAAATGTATTGCCAGTTGGGGGAACAACTGTACAGTTTTAGGGAACTGGATCTGGCACTGGGAGCCTGGACATCAGGAACCCAGTGCACTGTCAAAATTTAATTATATACCAGGTAAAAAGGGGGAGGATTGACCGTGTCAAAGGAGCACTTTCCTAAATTCGGCAACTACGCTCGCTCTGTTGCATCATAAACAGTTTTCAAAGAAACGACAAACAACCATATGCTTGCTTGTGAATTTTAATGACAACTTATTTGGTCCCAACACCTAAAACATCAATTGAGACAAAAGAAGTGTTCAAACAAAGGAAGACCGTTTCAAAAACGTTTTAACAAGAAAAAAAATACAGTGCATAATTTTGATGCTCCAATCATTTCCATAGCCTCCTCCCAATAACAAACAACTGAGATGAATGAATGGCTCTTTTAAGCTGTTACTTAAACTTGATACTTTCTGCAGTTTGTAAATCCACATCACACTTGCTTAACGAGACTGAGGTTACAAAATGCTACAACAAAATGGGAACTTTTTGCAGATGTATATTTCTGAAGAATTCCTTTTCAAAACTTATCACATTTAACTTGTACAGAAGAAATCAGAATCTGCGCGGACTTCTACAAAAGGATGACACTTTCACAATCACATTACCAGTGCAAAATTTATGTTCAAGACAAAATCTTTCAATAATGTATTTCAGGTGGCTTGACACTGCAAAGCAGGATATTTAAGTTCAACTGTGTTGCACATATCGCATACAGATCGTTGTTTCAGTAGCTATCACCCTGACAAATCTAACAAGGTCACAAAGAGATTTTTCCTTAATCAAACCTACATTAAATCTTTAAAAGCACTCTAAAACAAATACACGCCATTGTTTCACATTCTATGTCACGTCTGTAGAGGAAATGCTTTTGGTTCAGACTCCATTGCTGTGCTTTAATATTCAGAAAAAACGCTCCAATGTCTTTCTACATTCATTGCTAGAAATTCTTTAAAGATCACAACCTAGTCACATTTTAAAATGTCTCTGTGCAAAACCAAAGTAGTAAAAGGCCTTCTTTTTAGCCATTATGCTGTGGCATGTTTCCACTGGTGGACATGGAATCTGAGCCCATCGTCTTCTGTGAGCAACTAAAAAAATATGTATATAATCCATCAATAGAAATATGCAACCAGTGGAAAAAACCTAATAGCAGGCTTTCAAATGTACCAGCAATTGCCACTCCCCCTAGCAAATACAATCCATTGTAAAGGCCAGGTTTACCCAAAAGGGGTAGGTGCCTTCAGTTGCTGGATAGGACTACCATCAATAAAGTTATTCCACTGTTTCAGCATTATTTCCAATGTTGACCTTTTTTAAAGGCCAATAAGAAATTGCTCTAATGGACAAAGGTTCCAAATCCCAACGCAAGTAGTAACCAAACTGGAATAAAAACACATTTAAAAGACAATATGCAATCATGCCAAAAATAAGCTTCCCATCTACTAAACATGCTTAAAACTTCAAAAAACAAGGTTAAGCAGAACAACCTTGGCATTTCCAAAGACCACCTCCAATTCCAGTGGAAACGGCTTCACAATATCTACTGAATCAGAATGATTGTTTCTTCATGGGCAAAATCCATGAATTATGCATTAAATGCATACCGTATAAACTCTGAATCTTTCTACTTTTAAATTCTGATCTCCAGTTCCATAGACACACACTAAAATGTGTGCCAGAACATACATTGCTTTAAACTCACTCCACCAAAACGTTCTCTTGCCATTACTCCAGCCCTTTTCCAAGAAATATTTACCAAATGGAGAATCACATACGGCTCCTCGCTGTAGCTCAAAGTTACAGCGAACAATTAAAATAAATTAGATATTCAATTTGCACAATTTTCTTAAGTCATCCATAAACTAGACGTTGTGCAGTTGCAAGACACCTGAAAACAGCTACAGTGCCATAACTTGTACGGCCCAAAAATGGCACAAAATGATTTTTGATCCTGTGAAGGAACATTTAAAAACTACTAGACCGGTTTAAGACAGACAAGTAATACATTTTTCGATAATGTCCAAAACAATACTAATTGGCCAAAGTTATCAGGAAACATGTTCCACGCAGGGCTACACTGCTGAAGTTCACGTGGAAAATAAAATCCAATTCATTCTTTTATAACCTCATTACATTTGTGAATGAACAAATAGTAAAACATTTTCATTGATCATGTCATTCAATGACTAAAGGATTTCAAAATAAAAGCCTAATGCTTTTCCCACTGTCAAAGGCTCTACATAGATTCCACTTAAAAGGTCTGCAATGATTTGTTGGGGTACTTCCATCACAATTAACCATCCTTTGATGCTCTTCGTCCTTTGCAGGTGTGCGTCTCAGTTGAAAAACGTCATGCTGAAGACATCTACTTGTTTTCACATAAGCACAATGAAAATACATTTCCGTGTAGTTGGAAAACAAACTGCTAATTCTTTTAGTTTAAGAAGCATCAAAGGGAAACATCAGGGTGATCAGTTCCAATAAACAATTAAATATCCGACCATATGTGCGACTTTGGAAAATAAAATGGTTTGGAGACCTCTTTCCAATAAAAGTGATTGCATTAACTTTTCATTTCATTTCTATGCCAGCAATAATTCCAATTCAACTGTGCTGCAAAGGAAGATTATAGTTTGGTTACAGGTGCAAAAGAAAATTTTGCTGCCAATTTCACTTTGTTCCGTCCTTTTCTAGCAGGGCTTTCGGTTGCTTCCTTGCAATGCTCTTGTGCTTCTAAGAACCCACATATAGAGCTATCATTTAGTCTTTGATTGGATTGCTTCAGACCACCGCCCCTTTCTGTAGCTGCAGAGATGGGCTTTTCTTCCGAGTAAAATTTTAATTCTGTATATAAAAAAAAAGACATGTATATAGGCATTTTTGCAGTTATAAGCATGATGAAATGCAGGTCATTGCAGATGAGCATACAGACATTTGTTTTTTTAAAACTTTTTCAGCTAACACCCTGACCAGTGGCAACTTGTCCGAAACACACACTGTGATACCAGATGTAGTCCACTCTGAAGCCTCATGTCCAGCAGCAGGCAACACTACATTTCTAGGTTTGGTTAAGGCATTCTTAATGTGTAAAAACAGGTTTTGCACTTTTATTTAGACACTACTGCAACAAAAAACTAACGTGTCACTGTAGGAAGCTGGCTCTATATATTGTATACCTAAAAGAGTTATACCGTGCAGAGTCCAGGTATCCCTTATAAGTGGGCAGGGGCATGCCCTAGCAATTCCAAAGTGCTCATCAGCTGCTTGCACGCAGTCAAATTATACACCAGACTAAATAAGGGGATCCACATCAATTTATAAAAATAACGTATCTTTATATAAGTTTTGGCAAAAAGATCATACTCAGGTAAATACGTTTCAAAATAGAAATGTCGACACTTAGTTACATTTTCAGAAGCAGCAATTTTATCCTACGGAGGAAAAACAAATCCTGAACGCAGGTACTTCACAGCGACTTATGAGAAGACCAATCATCTGCATTTAAGGTGAATATGGGGCAGGGTCCAAGTCAGCAACAACAGGTCACCTTGAGCACCACTGGAGCCGCTGGGTGCAGAGGTGCTATACAGCATCAGATGCCCTGTGTTAGTAAATTGGGATCGGACCTGTCGAAAAGAGACTGAGCTGGGACTGGGGGACCATTCAGGCTGAACCAACAAGGGGGCTCAGGTCTCTTGATGCTCGGGACACCTTTGGTCCTATACAGCATCGGATGCCCCGTGTTAGTCAATTTGAATTAGTCCTGTCGAAAAGAGACTGGACTGGGGGACCAGTCAGGCTGAACCAACAAGGGGGCTCAGGTCTCACGATGCTCGGGGGACACCTTTGGTCCTCATGTCCTCGGTCCGGGCGCAGAGTCGTTCTGATTCATCAGGTTTTTGTCACCGGAAACACTTGCTCTAGAGGGGGCCTGGGCGTAGAGGCTTCAGGTGGCATTGATGAGTCCACTGTCGGTAAACCAAGATAAGCTTCTTCTCTGGAGGGTCTGTAATCCACGCTGGCACAATAGGACCACTTCAGCTTAGGTGCAGTTACGCTCTCTGGTGTAAGGTTTGCAGCAGTCCACAGTCCTCACAGGAGCCTGCAGGATGCAGGGAAGCAACTCCGCTACTCTATGTGAGTTCCTGGGTCTGGGGCAAAGGCTGGAAGTTCTCACAGGCTTTTGGAGGCATAAGGAGCTGCAGGACGAGTCGTCTTTGGCCCAACTGTCAAGGACTAGACAGGCCAGCAAGGTTGGCGGCAAGTCCATTTCTGGTCTTCTGTTCTTACATTTGTGACTCTTCATCAGTTTTCTTTGAGGTCAGCAGGATCTGATTTTCTGGCGCTCCCCAATATACTAAATTTAGGGGTTTTAGGAGAGTACAGTAGCAGCCAGTGGGCTACTTACACCTGGGGCGCCGTATATGACCACTTCCTGTGGGAAGTGGGCAGAGCCCTGTCACAGAGTTCCTCACTCTGTCCTCACAAAGATTGCAGGCCATGAACTTTTGTGTTCACTTCAGTTAGCCCAACTTAGGAGTGGAACTAGCCTGAAGGTAAACACGCCTCTGCGAGTGTGGGCCCTCACCCCTGGGGGTCAGAAACTGATCTGTGGTGGCAGGCTAGCCAGAAACAGTCAGTACACTAGTAGTCTGTAGGTGTTCAGGGGGCACCTCTAAGGTGCAATCTGGGTCCAGGTATTAATAAATCCATCACTGGAATCAGAGTGAGCTTAGTAATACAAGATGTTTGATACCGAACATCTTTGGTTTCAGTGACACCATCATTTATCTGGGAAACTCATTATACACCAGTGTCTAGCACATGCATTTAAAATGCCTTCCCTGGACACTTGTACTGGCTGTAACTGAACTGGCCAGCACAGGGGCATATCTGATCATGCAGATATGTCCACACATGGGTATTAAGTGACCAGTTGTCTTGTCTTTTGGGGGGGCCGCGCAAGAACACTGGCTGTGGAAACCTGTCAGCAGTAACCCAGTGCACTCCAGTCAAAGTTGCATCATATACCTCGACAAAAGTTTGAAGACTACTGCAACAAAGAGCCAGTTCCCTACAGCTATTAATCACCATTAGCTGGCACGTAATAACACTCAATTAATGATTACCAAGTCTGTGCTTTTCTTTTGAAAATGGAAAAGTACATTTATAATACACCCAACTCAATACTATGCACACATTTACAAATATATACATTTGATGACATTCTGTATGCACCTTTGACCCCCAGTGGGTCATAACCCCAAGAAATCACACTACCCCTGTAGGAAGCTGGCTCTGTATACACTATACCAAAATGAGGTATAGTTTGCACAGAGTCCAGTGGAACCCCAAAGGTAGGCAGAGGTAAAGTTAGATAGAACCCTACTCTCTATTTGTGGTGGTGTGGTAGCAGTAAAGCAGTATCAGAGGACACTTAAGCATTTGTTGTACACACAGTCAGCAAATGAATTCACACACTCAAAGACTGAACTCCAGACCAATTGTTTTTGTATAAAAGGAAAATGCTACTTACCAGTATGCATCTGTTCTTGGTGTGTCGAGCTGCAGAGTTGCACACTGTGCATAGATCGCCACCTAGTGTTGGGCCTTGATATTTGCAGTTTGGTGTTGTCCTGAAAAGTTATTTGGATGTCACGACATAGGTGACTCCTCCTTTGGACCACATTGCGCATGGGCATCGGCTCCATCCCCAGATTGTTTTTCGCCATTAGGGAAATGATGGAGCTTTGCAAGAAAAGGAAGGATGCCCATTTAATTTGTATCTAATTATGATAATACTGGAACAGACCAGGGTAGCGAGTAGGGAGGCGGGTGGGCGTGTGCAACTCTGCAGCTTTACATGCCAGAACAGATGCATACTGGTAAGTAGCATTTTCCGTTCGAGGCATATGAGCTGCAGATTGCACACTGTGCATAGATTGTATAGCAGTACCCACTCTTAGCAGCGACCACCCCCATCTGTTGCAGTAGTTTGGAATATTGTTTTGAGAACAGCCTGGCCCACAATAGCTTGTTGCTTGGTGTGCACATCTACACAATAGTGTTTTGTGAATGCGTGCGGTGTAGACCATGTAGCTGCTCTGCAGATGTCATCTAGGGGAATGTTCCCTAAAAATGCCATTGATGCCCCTATTTTTCTTGTGGAGTGTGCTTTAGGAGGAACAGATAACGTACGTTTAGCATTGTGGTAAAAAATCTGTATGCATTTGACAATCCATCTAGCTATCCCAGATTTTGAAATGGGATTACCTTTGTGTTGTGGTGAGAAAGACACAAAAAGTTGTTTTGTCTTACGAAAGGGTTGTGTCCTCTCTATGTAGTATAGCAATGCTCTTTTGACATCTAATGTGTGAAGAGCTCTTTCTGGTACTGTCTGTGGTTGAGAGAAGAAAACAGGCAGTTCCACAGATTGATTGAGATGGAAGGGAGAAATGACTTGGGGTAAGAATTTGGGATTAGTACGCAGAACTACCTTATTGTGATGCATTTGCAAGAAGGGTTCTTGAATGGTTAGTGCGTGTAGTTCACTAGCTCAACGTAGAAAAGTAATAGCTACTAGGAACGCAACCTTCCACGTTAAAAATTGTAGTTCACATTTGGTTAAGGGTTCGAAGGGAGGTCCCATTAACCGTGTGAGAACAACGTTTAAATTCCACACAGGTGAAGGTGGTACTCTGGGAGGAATTATTCTTTTAAGGCCTTCCATAAAGGCTTTAATGGCAGGCACTCTGACTAGAGATAAATGTTGTCTGTTTTGCAGATATGCTGCTATTGCAGCAAGATGTAGTCTAATAGACGTATAGGCTAAGTTACATCTTTGGAGATGCAGTAAGTATCCTATGATGTGTTGAATAGGCACATCTAGAGGATTAATATTGTTGTTGTGACAATATATTACTAATCGTTTCCACTTGGCTGCATAACATGCCCTAGTGGTTGGAAGTCTAGCTTCTTTTATGACATTCATGCAGTCTGGAGGAAGGTTCAGATATTCAAATTCTAGGATTTCAGGAGCCAGATCGCAAGGTTGAGCTGAGCTGGGGACCGGGTGTCTAATCTCTCTACGGTTCTTTGTTAAGAGGTGTGGGTGGAAAGAGATGCAATTTTTGGTGCGGTACTACAGACAGTTGTAGCAGTGTGGTGTACCGCAGCTGTCTGGCCCACATTGGAGCAACTAGGATGAGGGTCAGAGAATGCTGCTGTAGTTTGCATACTACTAGTGACATGAGTGGAAGAGGTGGAAAAGCGTACGCAAATCTGTTTGACCAGTTCATCCATATAGCATTGCCTTTGGACAGTTGGTGTGGATATCTGGCGGCAAAGCTTAGGCATTTGTCATTTTCGTGGATGGCAAATAGGTCTCTCTGAGGTTGTCCCCACATCTGAAAGAATGGCTGAATAACTTGCATATGAAGTTCCCACTCGTGGATCTGTTGTGTTTGACGACTTAACAGATCTGCTTTGGTATTTTGTACTCCTGGAAGATGCTGGGCTAGAAGGAATATGTTTTTAGATATAGCCCACCACCATATGTCCTGTGCTAGTTGAGAGAGAGCTGCAGGGAGTGTGTGCCTCCCTGCTTCTGAAAGTAATACATGGCTGTCATGTTGTCTGTGCGGACTAACACAGCTTGGTTTGATACTTGCTTTTGGAAAGCTTTTAGTGCTAGGAATATTGCTAGTAACTCCAGATGATTGATGTGGAGTAACTTTTGTTGCAGTGTCCACCTGCCTTGCATGGTGCGTTGCATTAGGTGGGTCCCCAGCCGGAGAGCGATGCGTCCGCAGTCAAGATTTCCTGAGGAACAGGCTCTAGGAACGGTCGTCCCTTGGAAAGGTTTTTGGTGTTCCACCACTGCAGAGAGCGAGGAGTCCGACCGTCTACCAACACTAGGTCTGTTAATTGACCTTGAGCCTGGTTCCATTGACGTGATCAGCAGTCTTGCAGCGGACGCATTTGAAGTCTTGCATGGGGTACTATGAAAATGCAAGAGGCCATCATCCCTATGAGTTGTATGAACACTTGTGCTGGAAGGGAGTGTTGTAGCTGAAACTTTGTTAGAAGAGTTTGCATGCTGGCTATCCTTGCTGGAGTGGGATAAGCTAGCGCTTTTGAGGTGTTTATTGTGGCACCGAGGTACTGTTGTACTTTGGATGGTTGTAGATGGGATTTGGCATGGTTTATTGTGAACCCCAAGTCGTGAAGCAGTTGTATTGTGGCATGAGTGTGTTCCACACATTGGGTGTATGAGCTGACTTATGAGCCAGTCGTCGAGGTACAGGAAGACATGGATGTGTTGTCTTCGTAAATGCGCTGCCACTACTGCTAAGCACTTGGTGAATACTCCTGGTGCTGTTGTGACTCCGAATGGGAGTACTTTGAATTGATAGTGCTGCCCGTCTATTATAAATCTGAGATGCTTCCTGTGAGCCTTGTGAATGGGAATGTGGAAGTATGTGTCCTTGAGATCTAAAGTAGCAAGGAAGTCGTTTTGTGACAGAAGCAGAAGGACTTGTTGGAGTGTGACCATGTGAAAATGGTCTGACTGTATGTATATGCTTAGCAGTCTGAGGTCTAGAATAGCCTTAGAGAGCCGTCCTTTTTTGGAATTAGAAAATATAGAGAGTAAAACCCTTTGTTTTGTTGGTGCAGAGGAATTGGTTCTATTGCACTTTTTTGTAGCAGGGATACTACTTCTTGCTTTAAAAGTGATAGATGTTCTTGTGACATTGGGTGCTGTTTGGGTGGTATGTTTGGGGGTAGATGTTAGTTCTAGACAGTAACCTGATTGAACAATTTGTTGCACCCACCGGTCTGATGTGATGTTGGTCCAGGCAGGAAGGAATTGTTGCAGTCTTCCCATACAGGGGTGGAATGTTGGGGGAAGGGGAGAAAAGTCATTGGGTAGGGGTAGAGTTGTTGCCTCTGCCTTTTTGTGGTTACCCCTGTAACACCCTCTTTGGTAGCCCTTAGTGAATGTGGATTGGCTAGGGGTTTTGTAAGAGGTGGAGGGACTTTCAGAGGAGTAGCCTCTAGTGTTGCCTCTGTATAATGAGTGATGAAAAGAACGTCTGGGAGCTTGCTGCTGCAAGGCTCCCATAGATTTTGCTGTATCGGTGTCTTTCTTCATCTTTTCTAAAGACACGTCAACATTTGGGCCAAATAAATGTGTCTCATCAAATGGCTGATTAAGGATGGAGTTTTGTACCTCAGGTTTAAAACCTGAGATACGTAGCCAAGCATGTCTACGTAGAAGGGTGCTCGTATTGATTGCCCTTGAGGCGGTATCTGCAGCATCTAGGGCACAACGAATGGAAGTATTAGTAATTTGTTTACCTTCCTGTATAAGTTCATTGGCCCTATTTTTGTATTTTTCAGGTAGATGCTGCATTATGGACTCTAGCTCATCATAATGAGCCCTGTTATATCTGGCCAGCAACGCTTGGGTGTTGGCGATGCGCCAGATATTAGCTGCTTGTTTCGCTGTTCTTTTGCCGGAGGCGTCAAGTAGCTTGGATTCTTTGTCTGGTGGTGAGGCCTCACCTGATGTCTGAAAATTAGCCAGTTTACGTGCATTAGACACTACTAAAGAGTCTAATGGAGCTGGACCTTTATTATAGACTCGATCCGTAGGGGCAGCTTTATAGTTTTTCTCAATGTGAGGTGGTTTTTTTAGTCAGCTTCGAATGCGGTTTCGGCATTGATGAGCCGCTGCCAGTCTTCGGCGCTGTGTGCTTAGGTGTCAGAGCAATGGTCAGCGTGGTTGAAGAAGATGGCTTTTTCTTCGGTGTCGGTATAGGATCGACACCAGGGATAGGCTGGCTCGAGCCCCATGAAGGCTTAATGGGCTTCTTTGCCAGGCCCGAAGGCGGGGCGTTGGAAGCAGTCTCTCGTGTGCACCCAGACCCGAAGGTGAGGGTGTCGAGGAAGGGTTGGGGTCGACGATCTTACTTACGACCCGTTGAGCTGGAGTGACTTCCTCGACATCGGCGTCTGAGGAGCTGGTACTCTTCGGCGTGCTGGTGTTCTGGCACGTCGACGCCCTCTTTGAAGATGTTGTCGGGTATCGATGCTGACGAGCGAGCCATTGTTCATCGAGCTCGTTGGTCCCGGATCGTCGTCTTGGAGCGAAAGGACGCACAAGCGGAACAGTCTTTGGCCTCCTGCTCCGGTGAGAGGCAGAGGTTGCACACCTCATGTGGGTCGGTGTGGGGAAACTTCGACCCTGTGAACGAGTAGGTGCATTGACGGAGGGTTGCTGAGCACAGTAAGATTTTCTTTCTCCCTACATGAAATCCAGAAACTCTTTTTTCCCGTATTTTAACCTAATTTCTTACAATTTTTTAGGATCAGTGCAAGGGATGCTTAAAAGAGAGGAATGGTTTGAAACAAAAACCCTATAATTGCACTTCTTTGTGTATTCTTCTCATTACAATATAGGGTTCTACAGGCCCCTCCAGCCAGACAGACCATGAGGAGCAATTTGGCCATAAAATAAGTACGTTGCAAAAATAAATTGTTATTACGTTTCATGTAATTTTTTTTATGCTGTGTGCGTCCTGTTTTGTCCATGATCACAAGTGCTTTTAACATAATTTTTAACCTTGCTTTCTCACAATAGTGATGTCAAGTGTTGTGTAATAATACACATATGATTTAAGCACTAATTACTGTTACTTTCAAGGGCACTTACACTATTTAATGAAGTACCTTCATTTATGCACAGCGGAATGCCATAACCTGCCTACAGGAGTGGTGGGCAGGCAGTATATATTAACTTGCATTTTGCTTTTTCTTCTCCATGACAGATACTACGTGTTCAGAATCAACTGTATGTATTTTTTCGAAATGCTCACACAATACGTGTGCATTCATTATCTTTATTTTCACTTAACTATAGTTCCTGCACGGAGTGGTACACAAGGGGCTGGTCCCTTTGTTGTCCGGAAGAAGAGGTTAAGGGATAGCTCAAAACATGTTGACACAATACTAGGGATTATAAGTACATAACAGTTATTTTTTCCTTTTATTAACCCCTTTTTATCCTTGCCAACTGGGAGCAGGAAAACAACTTTGGCTCACTAGTTAGGTACATTTTTAAATATCACTACACCACTCCCCTTACACTGAACTACACATATCCTCACAAAATGAGTGCTCCTACGTAACTCCGCAAGTGGCAGCCCACCCCAAGCAGTAGATGCTTGGGATGGCCCCAATGATGAAGCATGTCACCTAGGGGCAACCCTGGGTGAGTGAGGGGACTCAAGAAAATAAATTCTTCTTTTCAGCTAAAAGAGGTTGGTTTCCACCCAATTGGTAAACCACCCATATGTCCGTGGCTAGGTTCTTAAGAATGGACTTAGACACTGTATGGGGTACAGGGCTCAGGCCCCTGTACTCTCACCACTAGTGTAGTGCACTCAGCTAGTGGGGTGGCTGATGTATGCCAGGTGGCTGATGTATGCCAGGGCAGTGGGTGTTAGGCATGGCACACAGAGATGTGTGCCATGTCGACTCTTCACTTTGTTCTGCATCAGAACATGCAGCCTGCAAAGGCAGTGTGTGAGTGTAATGGTATAGGGCCTCTAAGGGTGCCACAATAAGTGCTGCAGTCCTTAGAGGCCTTCTCTGGTCACAGTGCCCTGGTTACCTGTGGTACCATTTACCAGGGGCTGACCTGTGGCCAGAGATGCCAATTGGGGCTCAGGCTTCAATGCAATTTTATTGAAGGAACATAGGCCCTGGGTACCTGATTATCAGGAGCCCAGGGCACACTCAGTCAAAGCACATCAGCAATTCAGCAAATTCTGGGGGCAACCATGCAGAAAGAGGGCACTCCCCCCTCCCCCCCATTCCAGATGAAACATTCCACTAAAAGGAGGTGTCAATTTAAATAGCACAGACCCATTGACTTTGCCAGTGAGTCAGAGCATCAGTATACCAGGCAAGTCTGTTGACTTTATCAGGTCACCCATTAAAAGAATAACCACATGTTTAAAATCATATCTTGCCACTAAATTCAGCAACCATGTTTAAATGAATTCTTTGTTGTTAATAAAAAGCACTGCAATGTTAATTAAAATCACAGTCGGCAATAAATTTTTAAATAAAGCCTTTAAAATCAATATAACATGCCTATATCTTTCTAAATTCACTTTAGGCCTCATTGAATGCAGCCTTGGGAACAACCACTAGAGGTAACCACACGACAAAACTGCTGAGCAAAAGCTCCAGCCCGAAGTGGTTAGAAATACAGCTAAACAGCCTGGGAGGAATTGATTTTTTTGACCTAAGGTCGCTAGCCAAAGTCACTTCTTGAGGGCTACTGCAACTCCTGCACCCCCCTCCCTGCCCAGTTCACTGGTGGTGCCACCGTCACCTTTGGGGCACCACAGAGACAAGAAACTTGGGCCACTGGCCCGCGGGGCATAATGGGGTGCTCCCCGTGGAACTTTTTTTTTCAAGCAGCAGCTCTGGCTGCTTTATTTGCATGCTCATTGCATTGCAACCTGCACCAGGGACCCCGCCCAACTCTGCTCCACGTGTAACTCTCCAAGACCAATACCGCGAGGGAATCCCCAAGGAACTAGCGACCCCAGCCGGCTCTCGAGACACACACCACCTTGGGTGCAGGAATCAGGTGCATACCCATTTGCTCCAATGGACAAGAGGAGCCTTGGTTCCTTGCTTCCACCCACGGCAGGAGAATCAGTGTCACTCTGCCCGTGATAAGTGGCGGAATGGCGGCTGGGGGCCAGAGCGACCCGGCCCTCCTCAGACACAGGCGGGGAAGGCATCCAGCCTTCACAGTCCAGGGGATGGAGTCTCTGGACCACAAACAAATATTGGGCCTGCCATCCTCAGGGTCCGATCCCCATTAGTGAATATGCCAGGTGAAGGGAACGGGGTCCACAGGCCTAGTACAACTATGAGGAGGGGATGACACACATGCCCTTCTCTGGTTATCTTTAGGGCTCTGGCCTAGTCTACACTGCGTCAGCAGTGAGCGTGGCCCAGAGTCCTTTTCTCAGGGCTCTTCAAAATGTACCTAGGAATTCCACGCATTTTTTGCGTGTTATTTCCTGGGTGCATTCCTATTGGCCTTCGCGTGTGTGTGCTTTAGAAACAGAACACACATAGGCCATAGGCGGTCGCGTAGCTCCGCCTATGGCCTATTGGTGTCTGTTACACGCACCAGAAGGCCATATATCTTTAGTTATCTCGGCCGTCACTGCAGAGATAATTGAAGACCTATGCTGGGAGTGGCGCACGCGCATGCACCACTCACCAGCTGTCACTCCCTCAAGCTCTATCAATAGTTGACATTGACCAGAAAGACTTTGACTACTTGAATTTTAATCAGGGCAAGACGGCATGCATCTATGGCTTGCCTAAAATTCATAAATATCCAGAATATCCCCCCTATAGACCGATTGTGTCCATTATCGGTACTGTGACTGAGCCACTATCTAAATTCCCTGATTTCTACCTTCACTCACATATTTCCAAGATCACTTCCTACATCAAGGATACGGGAGACAGGATAAGAAAAGTTGAACATTTTAATTTCTGTCCCTCAAATAACATCTTAGTGACGATGGACATTGAAACGCTTTACAGCAATATTCCCTTACAGGAAGCTGTATTAGCTACCAAATGGTTCATTGAAGAATACAGGATTGCATGTCCCAAAGAATTTATTTTGGATCTTTTAAATATCGTGTTCACTGAGAACATCTTTGAGTTTGGCAATACCCTTTACCGTCAGGTCAAAGGTGTTCGCATGGGCGCATCTGTGGCACCATCCATTGCTAACATATACATGGCAGCTTTTGAAACTAAGATTATTTACAACAAAGTGGCTCCATTTTTCGAATCAATCTCCCACTGGTCCAGGTATATTGATATTTTTTTCATCTGGACCAGTGGGGAGAAGACACCTTAAAGGAGTGTTTAGCCTGGATTAATATGGCTGATGTCAATTTGCGTTTCACAGCTCAATTCAACACTGAACAAGTTGAATTTCTCGACCTGTTAATTAAACATCAGAATAACAAATTGATAGCAGATCTTTTCGTGAAGCCCACTGTGCACAACACGTTGCTCCATTTCAAGAGCTTCCACCCTAGGAGTCAACGTCAGAGCATCACCTTTTCACAATTTCTCAGAGTACGGAGGAATTGTTCCAATCTGACCTTCAAGCAGCTGTAATGAGACAAAAATTCCTGAATAGAGGATACCCTCACAGATTAGTATGTGACTCATAAGAGAGCGAGATTCTTTGATCGCGACCACTTGTTGAGATCCAGACCATGTAAAGAAAATACATGTCTAGTATGTATCACAAAACATTCTACTTTAGACAATACAGTAAGGCAGATTATTAATGCCAATTGGCATATCCTAAATTCGAACCCGACTGCCACCGTCAAACTAGCTAAACCTCTCTTTGCACATAAAAGAAATAAAAATCTGAAGGATCTGATTGTTCATTCACGATTCACTAATATTCAGGTACAGTCTGAATTTGTGCATCGATCTATAGTAGACAATCTTCCTGTTAATGGCACAGTAAAATGTTCAGCTTGTAAGTCGTGCAACAACATTCTAAATGGTGAGTCATTTGAACATAACTGATTCCTCGTGAATGCTACAGGGTTGTGGAATTGTAAGACTGCTAACTGTATCTATATTTTTTCCAATGCCCTTGCCAGCTGGGCTATGTGGGTGAAACATCAAGGTCCATACAGGTCAGACTTACGGAACACCGTTCAGCCATACGTACAAACAAGACTGTAGCACCATTGGTCAAACACTTTCATGAAAAGAACCACAATCCTGAAAACTTTAAATGGCAGATCTTAGAAAAGATCAGGCTAGCAGACAGTAAAGGAGGAAACAAAGTACGTAAAAAGAGAGAAGTGTTTTGGATTTTTAGCTTGGGAACATTTAAAAACGGGCTTAACACCAAGATCCCGTGGGAGAATGCTATAAATTAAGCTTTCTCCTATTTATTTTTCCCCTTTCTGCATCTTTGATCAATGACCGGGCCTACCTTGCAGTTTTTTATTACACAGAGTTGCCCCTTTTAGATTGTGCATCTATTCTAAGTTGTACCCTTTCGATTTCCGATCTGTATTTTCCTTTTAAGTAACACTAGGGATTCTCTGCGTGTTCGTATAAACCACAATGAATATATAGATATTCACCCCCTTTTCCACTAAACTGCAGAGTCTAGCTGGAAATATGTGTCGGTTGATGTTCTATGTATACATTTTCATGGCCAGGTCATAATAGCTCTAGAATTCTTTTGTCTCTGGGACACTGTGTCCATTAGACCCTCCATTAGCTTAGCTTGGTTAGAATTATGGTCCTACATTAATTGACTCGAGCGACCACCGTTTTTTATTTTAATTTTAATTTTATTCATTTGGCTATAATTATAATTTCTAGTGGAATTATTTGATAGTTAGCGCTAATTTAGTTTGTCGCTAAATCCTTGGGTTAGCTATTCCAAAAGCTTGAGATATATGAGGATTACGTGATCGAATCACTCGTTAAATAAATAAGGTGATATTGATAAACCCTTTTCACCCTCGAGACATATTTCTATCCCTTCAATCATATTCTATCGTGATTCCCTCATAGTCATTTAAATACAATATATTAGCAGTGCCTCAGTCATTTAAATACAATATATTATCAGTGCCTCGCACATTTCCTTGAATGCTTTCGATTATCCCATTTTTCAGTCCCTTGTCATTTTCTATCCCACCCGGAATAAACCCGCTTTCTATGTCTATACGAACTGACAACGTAGTCCGTGTTTGAGTCCATCCTTCTTTTCTAGCTATTCTTTTGATGTGTCCGCTTTCTATATCGTTGACCACGATAAACTATGACGGACTAATTAATAATGGCGGGCTATTTAAATGGCGCCGTGGGCTTGGTACTTTCGTCTATGTATTCGGGAACGCAGATGGCAGCCAGGTCGTAGCGAACCTTACGCCTACATTATACACTGTAAGCGCGGCCCAGCCGTCCCTGCCGCCAACTCCACATAGAGGTCGTAGACCCTGTGATTACGCTAGCGAGTCTTAGCTATCCTTATCTACTCATTAAATGTATTGAGTATTTCTTCAGTTTGAATTAGTCTTTTAAACCCACGCAGCCTTTCCAATTCATAGGCGTAGAGTTCTATTCTCATTAAGTAGGTAGCCGATGTATTTTGCGTACTAAGATAAGAGGACTATATTTATTTTTCTACAGACTCCGGATTATCAACAGGAAGCTGTATGCAACCAGTGTAACTTCACAAGTATCCCAATATCGACTGTATTGATTTTTAGTTTGAAACAAGACAGTCCAACTGTGAAGGTAATGATCTCCCTCCCATTAATGGTTGTTGTTCATCTTCTTTGTGCCCTTGAGTATTAGAAATATGCTGCTAATTAGTATTTAATTTTCCACAGCGTCCTTTTGAATTAATATCAACCGTTTACAGAATTGACCATCTTGATACATCAGGCACTAATTTCCTTTTAAGGTGGGTTGTAATTGAACATTGATACCCCTGTTTGCGTTTGCCTTCCTTTTCTGTCTTGCCAGAGGACGATACCATGGGATACCTTTAATACATATTTGGTTATTACTACTGTCCGATCCTTGTTTCTCATAATTATTATTCGTAGGGTAGTATTTTTCTGTCCCATCCTTTACATTTCTCTGAGCAATTGCCATAGAGGACCACAGTATGGTTGTACCAGACAGGTGCATTCCTCATTACTAGATATATTTGATTCCATCGTGGAGTTGACAATTTTCTCCTAGATAGTAATCCCATAAATCAATGAGGAATCAATATCGGAGTTAATAACACGGATGCCATATTTTGGTTATATCACTAGAATGCAGTATTCTCTACATCTGAATAACTAGCCGCCTGTGCCTGTTTTTATGAACTATAGCATCCATGAGGCATCTGATAAATTATACATTCTATTGATGGACTCACTAGAAATAGTTGTGATGGATAAGGAATAATTTGTTGTAATTTTATATTTGTTACAGAGCTAGGACCCTATCGCTTGCTAGTCCAGCCTAATCATCAGATTTTAAATTGAGGTTATCGTTATATGCAGTGTATTTTGACTTAACAGTAAGTCTCTTTTTTGTCACATATGAATTTGCTATCAACTGTCATGTGAGACTAATGTTGAAATATGAACTCTAATTGAAACCCAGTATAAATGTTACCATCATTTTGTTATATTGAGAGCGCTCATTTTAATATGTGTACCATTTTATCAATTGAGTTATCTTTCCCCTTGTATCTAATCTCCCCCCTTTTCTTTTCCACCCGCCCCTCCCACTCTACCCTCTGTAGTCTATAGATTGCTGATATCTGTGGGTACTCATTGTTCCAATATCAATATGTTATTTCTAAATATGTTTTGGAAAACAAAACGAACTAGATTGGAAATGAAATGACAGTTATTAGCTTTGGATTACTTAATACTATAGGACAATTTTTATATTTAGAAAGTTTTAATGCACATGTATATGTAGTAATGTGAGTGTCTAATCTGTGAATTCTGTTTATACATGTTTCAGATTATTGTTTGTACAAAAATTGTGGCTCCTGAAGAAGGCGTGTCCTACGCCGAAACGCGCGTCAAATCTATTCACCACTTACTGTTTGGTTTCTATGGTTAGAAACTATTAAAATGTGTACAAGCTTATGATACGGTTTGCAAATCTGTATAGTGATTACGTTTTTAATTTTTCATTGTGATAAAGTATATATTGTACTATTATTTGTATGATTTTTAAATGCGTTTATTAAACAGACTTTTTAACCTTAGTTCGCTCTTGCTGTCATTTCATGCTGGTTGTTTTCCATATTGTTACTGCCTAGGAATTTTTTCACACATACTCCCTCGATGTAAACACCTGGAAAACGTCTGATGTGCTGAAAGGCCTTCTGATCTCCCTAAGCTGCAGCGCTATGATGACCCCGGGCTACCCCAACGCCCAGCGCGCTTCTCATGTGAAAAAAACCTGTAACTATTAAATGCGTCTCTCTTATTCATGAGGAGCACCCGTGTGTTATCCTTGCAATCCAATCCACTTTATTTTGGCAAAACTCGTTCCCTGGCCTTAGCAGAATTTCGAACAGGGGTACTCATAGTACTGCCCGCGGGCCAGTGGCGGCCCGGCAAGCCTTCCCTGGCGGCCCGCGGACCCCCGAGACATCATACCTGTGTTTCCCGAGTTTTTTTTTAAGTGTCTGCAGCAGCGAGAGAGACTCTTGCTGCTTTGTGGGGGCTGCCGGCGGGCGATCCTAGGAATGGCCAGAGTAAAGCTGCAGGGGCCCAAGGAGAGGTGAAATACAAAGGCATCATTAACATGCAAATGGTCTTTTAATGACCTGTGAAGTGCTCGGGTGTGGCTGTGAGTGTGTGTGTGCCCCGCCTGGCGCACAGGCAGGGTGAGGTGACAGAGGGAGTGGGAGGGAAAGGGAGGGGGCGGAGAGAGAGAGTGAGTGAGAGTGAGAGTGAGAGTGAGAGTGAGAGGGAGTGAGGGAGAGGGAGTGAGAGTGAGAGGGAGTGAGGGAGAGGGAGTGGGGGAGAGGGAGTGAGTGAGAGGGAGTGAGTGAGAGGGAGTGAGTGAGAGGGAGTGAGTGAGAGGGAGTGAGTGAGAGGGAGTGAGTGAGAGGGAGTGAGTGAGAGGGAGTGAGTGAGAGGGAGTGAGTGAGAGGGAGTGAGTGAGAGGGAGTGAGAGAGAGGGAGTGAGAGAGAATGAGTAAATGAGTGGGAGTGAGTGAGTGGGAGTGAGTGAGTGGGAGTGAGTGGGAGTGAGTGGGAGTGAGTGGGAGTGAGTGAGTGGGAGTGAGTGAGTGGGAGTGAGTGAGTGGGAGTGAGTGAGTGAGTGGGAGTGAGAGGGAGAGTGTGAGAGGGAGAGAGAGAGAGGGAGAGAGGGAGTAAGTGAGGGAGAGGGACTGAGTGAGGGAGAGGGACTGAGTGAGGGAGAGGGAGTGAGTGAGGGAGAGGGAGTGAGTGAGGGAGAGGGAGTGAGTGGGAGTGAGTGAGTAAATGAGTTGAGTGAGTGAGTGAGAGGGAGTGAGTGAGAGGGAGTGAGTGAGAGGGAGTGAGTGAGAGGGAGTGAGTGAGTGAGAGTGAGTGAGAGAGATGAAGTGAGTGAGAGGGATGGAGTGAGTGGGAGGGAGGGAGTGGGAGGGAGTGGGAGGGAGGGAGTGAGTGGGAGTGAGTGGGAGGGAGTGAGTGGGAGGGAGTGAGTGAGTGAGGGAGGGAGTGAATGAGAGAGAGTGAGAGGGAGTGAGTGAGTGAGAGGGAGTGAGTGAGTGAGAGGGAGGGAGGGAGTGAGTGAGAGGGAGGGAGGGAGTGAGAGGGAGGGAGTGAGTGAGAGGGAGTGAGTGAGAGGGAGTGAGTGAGAGGGAGTGAGTGAGAGGGAGGGAGTGAGAGGGAGAGAGTGACTGAGAGAGTGAGAGTGAGTGAGAATGAGTGAGAGGGAGTGAGTGAGGGAGGGAGTGAGTGAGTGAGAGGGAGGGAGTGAGTGAGAGGGAGGGAGAGAGTGAGAGGGAGGGAGTGAGTGAGTGGGAGTGAGTGAGGGGGAGGGAGTGAGTGAGAGGGTGAGTGAGTGAGAGGGGAGGGAGTGAGTGAGAGGGAGGGAGAGAGTGAGAGGGAGGGAGTGAGTGAGTGGGAGTGAGTGAGGGGGAGGGAGTGAGTGAGAGGGAGTGAGTGAGTGAGAGGGAGTGAGTGAGAGGGAGGGAGTGAGTGAGTGAGAGGGAGGGAGTGAGAGGGAGGGAGTGAGAGGGAGAGAGTGACTGAGAGAGTGAGAGTGAGTGAGAATGAGTGAGAGGGAGTGAGTGAGAGGGAGGGAGTGAGTGAGAGGGAGGGAGTGAGTGAGAGGGAGGGAGAGAGTGAGAGGGAGGGAGTGAGTGAGTGGGAGTGAGTGAGGGGGAGGGAGTGAATGAGAGAGTGAGTGAGTAAGAGGGAGGAAGTGAATGAGAGGGAGTGAGTGAGTGGGAGTGAGTGAGTGAGAGGGAGTGGGAGGAAGGGAGTGAGAGGGAGGGAGTGGGAGGGAGGGAGAGGGAGGGAGGGAGTGGGAGGGAGGGAGTGGGAGGGAGGGATGGAGTGAGTGGGAGGGAGTGAGTGGGAGTGAGTGAGAGGGAGGGAGTGAGAGGGAGGGAGTGAATGAGAGGGAGTGAATGAGAGGGAGTGAGTGAGAGGGAGGGAGTGAGCGAGTGAGAGAGAGGGAGAGAGTGAGATTGAATGAGTGAGTGGGAGTGAGAGTGAGAGGGAGTGAGGGAGAGGGAGTGAGGGAGACGGAGTGAGGGAGTGAGTGAGAGGGAGTGAGTGAGAGGGAGGGAGTGAGTGAGAGGGAGTGAGTGAGAGGGAGTGAGTGAGAGGGAGTGAGTGAGAGGGAGTGAGTGAGAGGGAGTGAGTGAGAGGGAGTGAGAGAGAATGAGTAAATGAGTGGGAGTGAGTGAGTGGGAGTGAGTGAGTGGGAGTGAGTGAGTGGGAGTGAGTGAGTGTGAGTGAGTGAGTGGGAGTGAGTGAGTGGGAGTGAGTGAGTGGGAGTGAGTGAGTGGGAGTGAGTGAGTGGGAGTGAGAGGGAGAGTGTGAGAGGGAGAGAGAGGGAGTGAGTGAGGGAGAGGGAGTGAGTGAGGGAGAGGGAGTGAGTGAGGGAGAGGGAGTGAGTGAGTGAGGGAGAGGGACTGAGTGAGGGAGAGGGACTGAGTGAGGGAGAGGGAGTGAGGGAGAGGGACTGAGTGAGGGAGAGGGAGTGAGGGAGAGGGAGTGAGTGAGGGAGAGGGAGAGGGAGTGAGTGGGAGTGAGTGAGTAAATGAGTTGAGTGAGTGAGTGAGAGGGAGTGAGTGAGAGAGGGAGTGAGTGAGAGGGAGTGAGTGAGTGAGAGGGAGTGAGTGAGCGGGAGTGAGTGAGAGAGATGAAGTGAGTGAGAGGGATGGAGTGAGTGGGAGGGAGGGGGAGGGAGGGAGTGGGAGGGAGGGAGTGAATGGGAGTGGGAGGGGGAGTGAGTGGGAGGGGGAGTGGGAGGGAGTGAGTGAGAGGGAGTGAGTGAGAGGGAGGGAGTGAGAGGGAGTGAGTGAGAGGGAGTGAGTGAGAGGGAGTGAGTGAGTGAGAGGGAGTGAGTGAGAGGGAGGGAGTGAGTGAGTGAGAGGGAGGGAGTGAGAGGGAGGGAGTGAGAGGGAGAGAGTGACAGAGAGTGAGAGTGAGTGAGAATGAGTGAGAGGGAGTGAGTGAGAGGAGGGAGTGAGTGAGAGGGAGGGAGTGAGTGAGAGGGAGGGAGAGAGTGAGAGGGAGGGAGTGAGTGAGTGGGAGTGAGTGAGGGAGAGGGAGGGAGTGAATGAGAGAGTGAGTGAGTAAGAGGGAGGAAGTGAATGAGAGGGAGTGAGTGAGTGGGAGTGAGTGAGTGAGAGGGAGTGGGAGGAAGGGAGTGAGAGGGAGTGGGAGGAAGGGAGTGAGAGGGAGGGAGTGAGAGGGAGGGAGGGAGTGAGAGGGAGGAGAGGGGGAGGGAGTGGGAGGGAGGGGTGAGTGGGAGGGAGGGAGTGAGTGGGAGGGAGGGAGTGAATGAGAGAGTGAGTGAGTAAGAGGGAGGAAGTGAATGAGAGGGAGTGAGTGAGTGGGAGTGAGTGAGTGAGAGGGAGTGGGAGGAAGGGAGTGAGAGGGAGGGAGTGAGAGGGAGGGAGGAGAGGGAGGGAGGGAGGGGGAGGGAGGGAGGGAGTGGGAGGGAGGGAGTGAGTGGGAGGGATGGAGTGAGTGGGAGGAGTGAGTGGGAGTGAGTGAGAGGGAGGGAGTGATAGGGAGGGAGGGAGTGAGAGTGAGAGGGAGGGAGTGAATGAGAGGGAGTGAGTGAGAGGGAGGGATGTGAGCGAGTGAGAGAGAGGGAGAGAGTGAGATTGAATGAGTGAGTGGGAGTGAGAGTGAGAGGGAGTGAGGGAGAGGGAGTGAGGGAGAGGGAGTGAGGGAGTGAGTGAGAGGAGTGAGTGAGAGGGAGTGAGTGAGAGGGAGGGAGTGAGTGAGAGGGAGTGAGTGAGAGGGAGTGAGTGAGAGGGAGTGAGTGAGAGGGAGTGAGAGGGAGTGAGAGAGAATGAGTAAATGAGTGGGAGTGAGTAAGTGGGAGTGAGTAAGTGGGAGTGAGTAAGTGGGAGTGAGTGAGTGGGAGTGAGTGAGTGGGAGTGAGTGAGTGGGAGTGAGTGAGTGGGAGTGAGTGAGTGGGAGTGAGTGAGTGAGTGGGAGTGAGTGAGTGGGAGTGAGTGAGTGGGAGTGAGTGAGTGGGAGTGAGTGAGTGGGAGTGAGTGAGTGGGAGTGAGAGGGAGAGTGTGAGAGGGAGAGTGTGAGAGGGAGAGAGAGGGAGAGAGAGAGGGAGAGAGGGAGTGAGTGAGGGAGAGGGAGTGAGTGAGGGAGAGGGACTGAGTGAGGGAGAGGGAGTGAGGGAGAGGGAGTGAGTGAGGGAGAGGGAGAGGGAGAGGGAGTGAGTGGGAGTGAGTGAGTAAATGAGTTGAGTGAGTGAGTGAGAGGGAGTGAGTGAGTGAGAGGGAGTGAAGTGAGCGGGAGTGAGTGAGAGAGATGAAGTGAGTGAGAGGATGGAGTGAGTGGGAGGTGGGAGGGAGGGAGTGGGAGGGAGGGAGTGAATGGGAGTGGGAGGGGGGGAGTGAGTGTGGGAGTGAGGGGGGGGAGTGGGAGGGAGTGAGTGAGAGGGCGGGAGTGAATGAGAGAGAGTGAGTGAGAGGGAGGGAGTGAGTGAGTGAGTGAGAGGGAGGGAGTGAGTGAGTGAGAGGGAGGGAGTGAGTGAGAGGGAGGGAGGGAGGTGAGTGAGAGGGAGGGAGTGAGAGGGAGGGAGTGAGAGGGAGGGAGGGAGGGAGTGAGTGAGAGGGAGGGAGTGAGTGAGAGGGAGGGAGTGAGAGGGAGGGAGTGAGTGAGTGAGTGAGAGGGAGGGAGGGAGGGAGTGAGAGTGAGGGAGTGAATGAGAGGGAGTGAGTGAGAGGGAGTGAGTGAGAGGGAGGGAGTGAGTGAGAGGGAGGGAGTGAGAGGGAGGGAGTGAGAGGGAGAGAGTGACAGGGTGAGAGTGAGTGAGAATGAGTGAGAGGGAGTGAGTGAGAGGGAGTGAGTGAGTGAGAGGGAGTGAGTGAGTGAGAGGGAGGGAGTGGGTGAGAGGGAGGGAGAGAGTGAGAGGGAGGGAGTGAGTGAGTGAGTGGGAGTGGGAGAGGGAGGGAGTGAATGAGAGAGTGAGTGAGTAAGAGGGAGGAAGTGAATGAGAGGGAGTGAGTGAGTGAGTGGTGAGAGGAGGGTGAGTGAGTGAGAGGGAGGGAGTGAGTGAGTGAGAGGGAGGGAGGGAGGGAGTGAGTGAGAGGGAGGGAGTGAGAGGGAGGGAGTGAGAGGGAGGGAGTGAGAGGGAGGGAGGGAGGAGTGAGTGAGTGAGTGAGAGGGAGGGAGTGAGTGAGAGGGAGGGAGTGAGTGAGAGGGAGGGAGTGAGAGGGAGGGAGTGAGTGAGTGAGTGAGAGGGAGGGAGGGAGGGAGTGAGAGTGAGGGAAGTGAATGAGAGGGAGTGAGTGAGAGGGAGGGAGTGAGTGAGAGGGAGGGAGTGAGAGGGAGGGAGTGAGAGGGAGAGTGTGACAGGGTGAGAGTGAGTGAGAATGAGTGAGAGGGAGGGAGTGAGAGGGAGTGAGTGAGTGAGAGGGAGTGAGTGAGAGGGAGGGAGTGAGTGAGAGGGAGGGAGAGAGTGAGAGGGAGGGAGAGAGTGAGAGGGAGGGAGTGAGTGGGAGTGGGAGAGGGAGGGAGTGAATGAGAGAGTGAGTGAGTAAGAGGGAGGAAGTGAATGAGAGGGAGTGAGTGAGTGAGAGGGAGGGAGTGAGTGAGTGAGAGGGAGGGAGTGAGTGAGTGGGAGTGAGTGAGGGAGTGAATGAGAGAGTGAGTGAGTGAGTGAGAGGGAGGAAGTGAATGAGAGGGAGTGAGTGAGTGAGAGGGAGTGAGTGAGAGGGAGGGAGTGGGAGGAAGGGAGTGAGAGGGAGGGAGGGAGTGAGAGGGAGGGAGTGAGAGGGAGGGAGTGGGAGGGAGGGAGTGAGTGGGAGGGATGGAGTGAGTGGGAGGGAGTGAGTGGGAGGGGGTGAGAGGGAGGGAGTGGGAGGGAGGGAGTGAGTGGGAGGGATGGAGTGAGTGGGAGGGATGGAGTGAGTGGGAGGGAGTGAGTGGGAGGGAGGGAGGGAGTGAGTGGGAGTGAGAGGGAGTGAGTGAGAGGGAGGGAGTGAGAGGGAGGGAGTGAATGAGAGGGAGTGAGTGAGCGAGTGAGAGAGAGGGAGAGAGTGAGAGTGAATGAGTGAGTGGGAGAGGGAGTGAGTGAGAGTGAGTGGGAGTGAGTGAGAGTGAGTGGGAGTGAGACGGACAGGGAGGGAGAGGGAGTGAGATGGAGAGAGAGGGAGGGAAAGGGAGGGAGTGAGAGGGAGGGAAAGGGAGGGAAAGGAAGGGAAATGGAGGGAGAGGGAGGGAAAGGGAGTGAAAGGGGGTGAGACAGAGAGTGAGTGAGAGGGAGGGAAATGGAGGGGGACGAAGAGGGAGTGAGAGAGAGTGAGTGAGAGAGAGGGAGTGAGACAGTCGGAGTGAGACAGAGGAAGACAGGAGAGAGGGAGGGTGAGAGGGAGAGAGAGCTAGAGAGAGGGAGGGAGACCGAGAGAGATGTGTGTATGCCGGGACGGCTCAGTGGACGAAGGCGTCCGCTGCAGGGACCTATGATCAACCTCATGGTCAGTTTTATGTTGTTGCTCTAGCCCCTCCCCCTCCCCCACTGACCCTGCCCCCCCACCGATGCGGCCCTCTGACACAAACCAAACTGTAAATTTGGCCCCCGAGAGAAAGTTTGTGAGTACCCATGATTTAGAAGAAGGTCAAAGATTAGAGGCTGCGCTCGCGCATACGAGCCTGGAATGGAATTTGTGTCCTTAAGGACAGACCGTCTCCGCGGCCGGCCTGCTTTGCTTTTGGGCAGAAGCTGTCAGTTTAAAATGGCAGCCAACAGGCGGTATTAACATTTCATTGGTTGCGCGGAGGTTCGGAGGCAGTCGTCAACGCGCTAAGATAAGTGCCTCAGAGGTTAGGTTCCCAGCTATTCTCACCCGAACATTTCCCAACTGTTCCACTTTTGATTACAGCTATTCCACATGTCTATCGTACGAATCCAGACTAGAACATTCCAAGCGCAGAACACAAGAGAATGCACAGATTTAGACATAGGTGAGACTGGTAAACCGGAGGTCCTGGGGGGCTCAGTGGACTAATGCCACCGTAGACATCTGTGTTTGACCTTTTGCTCACAGGTTCAGACACTGGTGGGTCCACTCCGCCTTTCATACTTTTGATGTCGATAAAATGAGTACCATTGAGTTGGGTTACAATAAACATTATTTTACTCAGCATCAAGATACTCTTCAGGGTAATGTGCACTTTACAAATAGACGTTATGTTATAGCACTTGTCTCCGTTTTAGTAAAATAACAGCAAATTCAAGACGCACAAGACACATATAACCTGGTCAACACAAAACAAGTATGTAATAATGAGAAGTACAACCACAAAACAAGCAATCTTGTGTACCATTTAGGGCTCCTTTTAATAAATGATGGCATTCTCATACCATTTGGTGGACCTCCATCACACCTTTTATTATCGTTTTTCTCACATGATTGTCTCATTTGTGGCCTTAGTTCATTATGATATTAACTTTAGTCACTTTCTCCTTATCCTTCCACTAAACCATCTCCAAACAAATGCCTGATCTAAAATCCTCCTTCACAAAGTCTACCGGCCCATAGTTCAACTCACCCTGCCTTCTGCACATAATTAACAAACTTCACACACTACCGCTTTAAAGCTGATGTAGTGCTGGGCGCAGGGTCTGGGCGCAGGGTCTGGGCGCAGGGTCTGGGCGCAGAGTCTGGGCGCAGAGTCTGGGCGCAGAGTCTGGGCGCAGAGTCTGAGCGCAGAGTCTGAGCGCAGAGTCTGAGCGCAGAGTCTGAGCGCAGAGTCTGAGCGCAGAGTCTGAGCGCAGAGTCTGAGCGCAGAGTCTGAGCGCAGGTTCTGTGCGCAGAGTCTGAGCGCAGAGCAGAGTGAGTGTGAGTGCGCAGAGTGAGTGTGAGTGCGTGCACGCATACATAACACATGGCTAAAAGACATTGCCATTCACAATGCCATTAGCTCTAACTCAAATAAATCCGAGACCTATTGCATTTCCAATGCTTGTTGAACTTGAACCCACCCCTTGGCACTGAACCACTACAGGGGTTTATTTTGAATATCTTTTTCCCATTCATATCTCAGTCACGGTTGGTTCGATTTCGGGGATCCTGGGCTTCTTTTGCTCCTAGTAGCGAATCCTGACAATGTAGAGATGTTTCTGCAGGCCTCCGATCCTCAAAAAAAGACACTGTGGGGAGCTAGCCTCACTGGATCCCTGAGGAAGCTATTCTCCTTAGCCTGGCTCCTGGTGCTCCTCTCCTCCTGCTGGGGCACAGAAGTTCAGGTCTTCCCCAAATGATCCGTTGGGCTACAAGGGGGTCCTAGAGTGATCCACTAGTACTGCGGTCAGCTGAAGACAGTCTTTAATCCATCATGGCACCAGGGGAATTGTCCTTCCAGCTTTCTATGGTGTTGCCCTGTCAAAGTCCAGGGTCTAACTATCCGTCTTTGCCTTGTTCTTATAAATGTGAGTGGAAAGTTCTAGATACCAGGCCAATCCTGGGATGCTACATTACCTCTTCCCCACCCTCCTGCTAAGCATTCTGGGACAATCTAAAATGGCACTATCAAGTGGTCTATGTGCACAGCTCCTCTGAGGGCCGCAGCTCCACCCCTGGCAGGCAGGGACATTCCCATAAAAAATTCAAAGGGGATGCCCTTCTGTGTTGGTTCCAAATGCCTGGGCTTTCTCCTTTGTTCAGTGTGCCTCGGCAGTCCCAAACTCGGTGCAGTATGAAGGAATTTCTGGATGCAGATTTACCTTCCCACCTCTTCCTCTACAGGAGCAGAGCGAAAACTGATAATTGTTTCTTTTGTGTGGAGCGGTCTTTGTTCCCTCTACTCGAAGAAGAGTAATTAACCCGGCCCAGCAAGGTGACAAAGCCACAGCTGAACTACATAAATAGAACATTTCTGGGTGACCCATAAAGTGTACATGCATGTTCTTGGGATCTGGATATTGAAACTCCGAGCTCATGTTCCACCCCAGTTTGATACCGGACTTGACTGTAGGCCTAAGTGGAGCGAAACTGCAATTTAAGGTATATTCCCCCCTAGGTGTATAATACAGTGACAATGCAGATAGTCCAGTAAACCCTACTGACTTATCTTTGGGTGGGCACTAATATTTCAAGACCATCACCAGGTCAACATCTAACCTTGCAGAGTCCAGTCTGCACCAGGCTACACGTGTGCAAATAGAAGGCAGAACACAGAGTCCACACACATCCACGTGTAATCATCCCAGTGCTCCTTACCCTAGCTGCGTTGCAGCAGCCTCGTCTTAAAAGGAGGTGAAAATGCACAGTTGAACCACCATGTGATTACCGTAAGGGACACAAACCCACAGTAAAGGTCAAATAAGTGGGTGATAAAAAACAGAAAATCTAGGTGGGTTGAGTGTTGTAACCCTTTTCAGGAATCTCAGAACAAATTAGATTTAACCAGAGATGACTGATCAGTGAACATACAAAAGGCGATAAGGCTGATGAATAACTTGACAGTAGCAGCAAAGCAGACCTTCTGTGCCACTAGGAGACAAAACAAAGAATGTCAGACAGGTGAGCCTGAAATGGATCTATGAATTTGTCAGTACATTACTGCACACATTTGGGCCATTTGGCAGAATGGGACGTTGACGTCCACCTGGGCGACGAAAAAAAAAAAAAAAGAAAGAAAAGACTACGATTCCGGACCCAACCACTAGACCGCGGAATAATGCACAGCATAGTGAATCCAGAAAGATTCACGCTGCAAAACTGCCCCAGCGACTGTGAGAGGAGGTCTGCCCCGTGAGGGAGACTGAGTGGAGTGCAAAGTGAGAGGTAATGAGGTTGGCATTCCTCACCCTCCATGGCCAATCTGGGTAATCTTAGAGAGGAAACTATACGTGAAGAACTTGCAATATCGCAGACAGTAGAGACTGTCAGTTATTTGTGGTTAAAGAGCAGTGCAGGCTTAAGTTCCATACAGATGCAAGAAAGGTAAAGAGTTTGCATAGGAAATGGAGTGCATTATCAGCAAGGTCTTAGTTAAAGGAAAAGATGTGTTTGTAAACCTAAAGGAATTTATGGTCACAGCACAACAAGCACGTATTCTGTGTTCTTGTTAAATTGAAAACGTGACTGACAAGCGCGTGGTCTGCCTTGTCGCCAAAGAGGCGACGGCCATCGAACGGCATGTCCATCAGAGTGTTCTGAACGTCTGCCGAAAAATTGGCGGATCTCAGCCAGGCGTGTCGTCTGACCGTCACTGTCGTAGCCATCGCTCTGCCCAGCGAGTCAGTTGTATCCAGTCCACACCTGATGGAATACTTGGCTGCGTCCCGGCCCTCCACAAGGGCTTGGCCGAGTTTGGCCCGTACCTCCAACGGACACTCTGGCAGCACTTCCGCTACCGTCTCCCACAGAGAGTGGGTGTAGCGGCCCAAGAGGCATGCAGTGTTGGAAGACCGCAGTCCTAAACTAAGGGACGAGAATATCTTCTTGCCATCATTCTCGTACCTCTTGGATTCCCTGTCCGGCGGGGCCGACGGGAATGCGGTCTGGGAATTAGAGGCCTGGATGACCAGACTCTTGGGGGTGGGGTGGGAGGACAGGAAACATGGGTCGCCCGGAGCCGGCCATGTTCCTATCGACGGGCGCACCCGTAGCGGGCCTGGACCAGGTGCCCAAAAGAACGTCAGTCAAGGCCTCATTAAACGGCAGCAGAGGCTCCATGGAGCATGACTGCGGCTTAAGGACCTCTGTGAGGAGGTTCGTCCTCACGGCCGCTACGGGGAGCTTAAGGCCCAAGGCCTTGGCAGCCCTCGTCAACACCACACCATAGGTAGCCCCCTACTCCGAAGCCACGGTAGGAGGAGAGACAAATCAGGTGTCTGGAGAGGTGACCAGGCCACTGGCCTCCCCAAGGTCTCCTGCCCAGTCCATATCAGACTGACACTCTTTGGTCAGAGGGTCCTCAGACCCCTCCCAATCCTCCTCATCACCCATCTCCTGAGACTCAGGGTTGTAATCGCATGAGGCCGGTTCATAGTAGTAAAAATCTCCAAACGGCGTCGGGTACGGCGCCGATAGGCGCCGTCCCAAAGTCGGAACCGGAACAGAGGAGGTATCAGGGACGGTGCCGCCCGAGGACGGCGCCGGAGGTGACACCACACGGACCGACGCTGGGGGGGTCGTAAGGTCCACCAGTGACGGTCCAGAGCCCGAGGAAGACCTATCGGCGTCCCGTGGCGTCGGGCCAGAAGGCGTCGACGGCACCGGAGCCGCTGAGCCCTGCGGCGCCGGGCCCGAGGGCACCGGCGGTGTCGGGATCATGGGGCCCTTTGGCGCCGGGCCCGAAGGCGCCGGGGCCGAAGCACCCAACGGCGTCTGGGTCGGAGCCCCCGACCCACTAGGTCCCCCAGACTGGTTCGCTGGGCCCGTAGGCGCCGCGGAACCCGTCGGAGGAGAAAGGGACCTCATGGCCATGAGGAAACGCTCAATCTCCTCCGGGGTCCCGTTCAGCCCAGGGACCGGAGGGTATGGAGCCGGACGCGACGCCCGCGACTCCCGAGGAGCCGCATGGGCGGTGTCACCCGATCCCCCGGCCGCGTCGCGCGAGCGTCGGGGGGAGTCAGAAGAGCGATGATGCCTCTTAGACTTCTTGTGTTTCTTATCTGATGACTTAAACCCGGAGGAGTGGTGCCTGACTCCCGGAGCTGTGATGGCTCCGTCCCCGTGACCTGTCCCTTGACCTCATGCGGCGCGGGGCTGACTGCCGGAGTTAGAGCCACCTGCGGGACCGCTCCCGCCTGGCCTTCCTCGAAAGGGCCCGACAGTCGGGGCAGGCCTCGTCGTCGTGGTCGACGCCCAAACACGTCAGGCACTGGCGGTGGGGATCCGTAACTGACATGGTGCGGTCGCAATCCACACAATGCTTGAAGCCGGGCATCCCTACGGCACCGTCTGAGTCGATGAAGACTTCGAAATGGATCAAAAAGATCACCAAAACTTAGTCAAAAATTGACTAGGGAACTGCTCTTTCCAGATCTGCGCTGGCTGGCGCGGAAAAAAGAAGAACTGACGTCAGCACGCGGAGGCGGCGTCTAAGTACTCTGACGACGTCATCACGGCGCCCACGACGCAGACGACGGACGCGGAGCCGCAGACGACGCCTACCGACGCGCAAGGGTACTGCTATGCAAAAGTTTCCGGATCCAGTCTGACGCCTGGGGATATTCTAAGGTAAGGAATCTATCACTAACGTGTCTCTTTCAGATACATGCATACAAGCATACGAAAGAAGCAAGTAAATGGTTTGTTGAGCATTGTTATAATTACAATAAAGAATGTGTAGAGGAAAGGTCAGGAGGTTGAAGACAGGGGATGTGATGTTTTGGTAACAAATATGTAACTGAGTAACTTGTTCTTTACCTTTTATGATATCAAATGGTTTGTGTGACCTATTCAAGTGGCTGCATGCAAGCAGTCATTTGAGACCTGTTTACCTGATGAGGCAGTAAACTGCTCTTGCCTTGACAAGAGGATTCGTGTTTTATATTAGTACAGCTTCCCTGTAACAACAAGTAGGATTATTTGGGCGTGGTCAAGATTAATCTTTCTCAAGACGTGAAGAATGAAAGGTAGGGTAGGATATGTGCAATGGAGCGGAAAGTTCCACCACACGTGAAATACATCTCCAATGATCTCTGCACTGGATACTAGATTAACAGAATTTCGGGCAGTGAGCATACGTGTGAGTGGCGAACAGATCTGTTAGAGGAGTTCCTTACAACAGAAAATGGCAGGGACCATTTCCGGATGAAGTCTCCACTTGTGTTAAGCAAGATGACGCTGGCTGAGACTGTCCACTCGTGCATCGACCACTCTGGCCAGGTGATTTGTTACTAAGCAGATCCGATGGTTCCGAGCCCAGGACTAGATTCTTTCTGCAGAGGAGATGCAACCCTACTCCCCTCTCTTGCTGGGTTGATGTACCACATCGAGGTTTTATTGTCCATCAAAATCTGGACATTCAGACCACAAATGGAAGGGAGGAGGGCTCGAGAGTCAAGAGCAAAATCTTTTCTTCTGTAGTCCGTAGTCCTCAGTTCAGCTCCCTGCCCTTAAGTGGATGCATACATGATCACTGTTGCCATTTGAGGAAGATGGCGATACTGCTTCCCTTGAGAAAGGTTGCTGCCCACACTCTTCCACTGCATATCTGCTGCAGCGTCCCTGGAGATCTTGAAACAGGCTTGCAGATCTCTGCTGTGCTGGAACTACAGCCTGCAGAGGCACCACTGGTGGGCCTTTATGTGCCAGCGTACATTGGTAACTAACAGAATGCAGGAGCCTGAAACATTGGAATCGTAGCATAAATATATTGAATTATTTGAGGTGAAAGAAGGCTCTACTTGTGTGGTGTCAAGTACTGCCCCAATGAACAGGGTGTGCTGAGAGGGCACTAGGTGAGATTTGGGCTGGTTATTCAAAAACCCAGGTCGAACACTGTGAGAAAGTGAGATCTTTTTTGCATTGGTATGCCCCCACTTTTTGCTGAACTGCTGATGTGCTTTGACTGAGTGTGCCCTGGGCTCCTGCCAACCAGGTACCCAGGGCATGTGTCCCTTCCCTAAAACTGTGTTGAACCTAAAACCCAATTGGCATCTCTGGCCACCTGTCAGCCCCTAGTAAATGGTACGCTAGGTACCCACAGCATGGTGACCAGAGAAGACCCCTAAGGGCTGCAGCACTTATTGTGCCACCCTTAGGGGTCCTGTACCCTGACACCCACACACTGCCTTTGCAGGCTGAGTGTCTAAGAACAGAACTAAACAAAGAGTCGACATGGCACACATCCCTGTGTGCCATGCCAAGACCCACTGCCCTGGCATACCTCAGTCCCCCCTCTAGCTGGGTGCCCTATGCCAGTGGTGTGGGCACAGGTGCCTGAGCCCTGTGCCCCTACAGTACCCAGGGCCAATACAGGACACTAAGTGCAGTGCTGCCATTAAGATTATATGGTGCTGGGAGGTCGACATTACGAACTCCACAGCACTATGATGGCCCCACTGAAGACTGAGAAGTTTGGTATCAAACTTCTCAGCACATTAAACCCGCACTGATGCCAGTGTGCTATTTAATGTAAAATGCACCAGAGGGCATCTTAGAGATGCCCCCTGAAACCTAACCTACAATCCACGTCTGGACTGAGAGGCTGCCCCACACCAGACATGTTGCTGGACCCGTGGGTGGAGAGCCCCCCACTCTCCTGGGCCTGCAACAATGCACATCCTGGACGAGCTGCTAAGTCAGTATTTATGGGCTCCCTGAACCTTCCTTCCTCAGATCCCGATAAGAAAAGAAGAAGGAAGATCAAGAAGACCCGCTGTGCAGCTGCTAACAACCCCAACTGACTCGGCCCCAACCCTACTGGCCTGTCGATCCTGGAACCTGCTCCTGCTTAGTCACGGCGACTCCTGCGGACAGCAACCTTGGGACCTCCAGAGTACCTGCCTGCCTTGACCCTCTTAAAGACTGGGACTCCCGTAAGCAGAGGCTCTGCTTCAACAACCATACCCCTGGTGCCAGCCAGGAAGCACAAGAGCAATCCACTCTGCACCCGCCGAGCCCAGCTCGTGCCCGAGTGATCCAAGACCACGAAGGACGTCCCCCCCGGTGACTGGGACCCTAAGTGCAGTGCCCAAAGACCCTTCGACGAACCAGACGACACCTGCAGCCTCAAAACCAGGGACCCCCCCAACCGCGACTATCCGAGGGTAAGATTCCCGACACCCAGACACCCCTGCACCCGGCGCCCTGTGCCCTCCTTTGGGGTACCCCCCTCTTCACCAAGATCCCAACTTACCTCTCGAAGCGGTGGTGGCACCAGAAGAATCTCCGTCCCAGACTCTGCAGCCTTTGTTCCCTTTTCCATTGAATAACATTGGGCGCCCGAAGGCTCAAAAGCACCCTGCACCCAGCCGCTGTAAATGCAGCTACTACCCTACTCTACTTCCCCATTTTACCCAGAGTAAGTGACCAGGAGCTCAGCTCCCACAGCCGCGTGGCCTGCTTGCTTGCAGCCACCAACCAAAGGTCCCTCCCCTCCATTGGATAACATTGGGCCTAACTACCTCTACACCCGGCTGCCCCTGTGCCGCTGAGGGTGTACCAACTGTACCTACCTGACCCTGGGGGACCCCTGAGTCTATGCCCCGAACCTTAACTTCACTGGCCGAGTCCTCACCTGGAAACCGATAACCCACTTTCCTGCCATATGATAACATTGACTGGTTTGACTCGAAAAATCTTCGAAGTGTGAAGTTTTGAAACTCTAAAATATTCCTATAAAATCAACCGAATACCGAATTCCGAAGTACTCAACTGTGATCAAGAGAGAAGCCAGTACTGTACCTTGTTGCCAAGTACTGAACCGCAAACGAAATCCTAACCGGGTTAACTAGTAACCTGAATTTTCTCCCCAGGAATCCATTGTCTGCTTTTCTATGAAGTTTCTTCTGTTTACTTTTGAAAACTTGAAATATTTTTTTAAAATCGTACCTACTACTGAAACGTAATTACTTACCTGTTTTAAATAGAGATCCCAGTGCTGTACCTAGGAACCCAGTACTGGATTATAAAAGTAACGAGAACGTACTTTACCTGTAACATGAATTTTCTCCCATTGGATAACATAGCTAGATTTTCACTGAAAAGTTTCCAAGTGTGAACTTCTGAAATACCTTTATATTCCTTAAAAATCATTGCAATAACCAAAATGTTTTTTACTAAACTGTTTTCCGCTTAGACCCAGGACTGAATCTATGATCCAGTCCTGGAATTACAAAAATAATTTACAAAGTAGTCAACTGCATTTTTTGTAGAAAAACCCATTGAGCTCAATGTTAGATTCTGGTTAGAATTGTGTTGCCTACTGCAACCCCTGTACCTGTTGTGTTTACAAAGTTATTTCCTTTCTGCAAAGTAATTAACTGAGATCACTCATAATAGAGAAAAGTATATTTTGATACCCGTTGGTTCTAAAAATAAAACAACTATATTTTTTGATATAACAACAACTGGCCTGGAGTTCAGTCTTTGAGTGTGTGAAACCGTTTGCTGACTGAGTGTGTACAACAAATGCTTTACACTGTCCTCTGGTACTGCCTTACTGCTCGACCAAGCTACCACTTTTGAGAGTAAAGTCAGCCCTGACTTTAACCTCTGTTATACCTCTGGGGTTGGTGGCCTTTATACACACTGTACCTTACTTCGGTCCAGTATATAAAGAGCTACTTTCTCACAAACACGAAGTGGGTTGCCACATGCAAGTGGCAAGACACCATCCATGGAGATCGGGCCTTGATGCACAAGTTACTACTTGTGTAACACTATATCTGTAAGAGACATTAGTTAGTGATAGATTCCTTACCTTAGAATGTTCCCCAGGCGTCAGAATGGATCTGGAAAGTTTTCTGCTTAGCAGTACCTCTGCGCGCCGGTAGGTGGCGTCATGCGGCTCCGTGTCCGTCACGGGCGCCGTGCGCACCGGGATGCCGTCACGGAGACTACTTAGGCGCCATCCATGCGTGCGGACGTCAGTTCTGTACACGACTTTCCGCGCCGAAATGCAGAGCCATGCAAGAAACTGACCATTGGTGCATACAATTAGGGCCCTAAAAGGGGATGACCTTAACCCTAGTAATCAGTTCGCATAACAGGGAAGATGGGTGGGGCGGTAACAAATCTATCATTAACTAATGTCTCTTACAGATATATCGTTACACAAGTAGTAACTTGTGCATCTGAAAGAGACACGTTTGTGATAGATTCCTTACCTTAGAATAGATACTCCAGCAATACAAACCCTGGTGGTGGGTCTGCGAACAGGATTACACCAAAAAGTCACGGAGCAGAGAACGGCCAAAGAAGCCGTCTCTCCGGATCGGACTGTCAAGGCAGTAGTGTTTGTTAAACGTGTGCAGCAAGGCCCACGTAGTTGCCTGACAAATGTCCTGCAAGGGAACACTGCGTCCCAAAGCAGTAGTGGCTGCAGTTGTAATAGTTGAATGGACATGCAGACCCACAGGAGGCTGCTCCTTGGCCAAGGAATAACATGCTTTGATGCACAAAACAACCCACAGGGAGATGGTTCGCTTGTGCACAGCCCAACCTATTTTGGCGCCCACGTAGCCAACAAAGAGTTGATCATCCACCCAGAACTGTTGTGTACGCTGCAGATAGTAAGCGAGTGCACGTTTCGGGTCCAAGCGGTGGAACCTCACCTCTTCCCTGGAAGGATGCGAAGGAGGAAAGAAGGTGGGCAAAGTGATGGTCTGCCCAATGTGGAAGGGCGTGACAACCTTTGGCAAGATGGAAGGACTGGGTCCTTAAAACCGCCCAGATGAACAGAAAGAAAAGGAGGTTTTGAAGAAAGAGTCTGGAGCTCACTCACTCTCCTGGCAGAGGAGATAGCGAGCAGGAAGACGGTCTTCAGAGTAAGAAGACGTAAAGGACAGTTATGAAGAGGTTCAAAGGGAGCGCCAATCAGAAAAGTAAAGACAAGATTCAAGTCACATTGAGGCATTACGAAAGGCACGGGAGGAAACGTGTGCGTAATGCCCCTGAGGAAACGGTTAACAACCGGGGACTTAAAGAGAGAAGGCTGATCTGGAAGCTGCAGGAAGGCAGAAATGGCAGAAAGTCAACCTTTGATAGTGCCCAGAGCAGAGCCCTGCTGGGCCAAAGACAGAAGAAACAGAAGGGCCAAAGACAGAAGAAACAGAAGAACCTCAGAATAAGGGTCAGAAAGGGGATCCACAGCCTTTGCTGTGCACCATGCCACAAATCTGTTCCATCGGCAGGCGTATACCGTTTTAGTGAAGGGACGCCTGGCTGCCAGAATAACATTACAGACTTCGGGAGGAAGGCCGAAGGCCGCCAACTGTCGCCGCTCGATCTCCACGCATGGAGGTGGAGGCTTGACAGGTTCGGGTGGAGGCCGTCCCCTGCTGCTGAAACAGAAGATCCTCCCGAAGAGGCAGACAGAACGGGGGATCGATGCTCATACTGAGTAGCTCGGGATACCATACTCTTCGTGCCCAATCCGGAGCCACAGGATGACTTGGGCCCGGTCGCGCCTGATCTTCAGCATTCTGGGCAGAAGTGGTATAGGCGGAAAGGCGTACAACAGACCGCATCTCCACTAGAGACAAAAAGCGCCTCAGAGCGAGTGCCGCCTTGGAAATTCCAACGCCCAGAACTGATGACATTGAGTGTTCTCTTCGGTGGTGAATAGATCTAACCAGTGCTCTCCCCACTGCAGAGAGACCTTGCACCACGCCCGAGTTCAGATGTCACTCGTGATCCACCATGCACCGGCGGCAGAGTTTGTCCGCCCTGGCGTTCAGAGAACCTGCCAGGTGTTGAACCACCAAGGTAATGCCTTGATGTTCCAGCCATGTCCAGAGGAGCAGAGCCTCCTGACATAGGGTCCACGACTCCACCCCACCCGGTTTGTTGCAATACCACATGGTGGTGGTGTTGTCCGTGAAACACCTGCACTACACTCCCCGGGACAGAGGGAAGGAATGCCTTCACTGCAAGCAGGATCGCCCAGAGCTCCAGGTTGATATGGAGCCGGGACTCCGCCGGAGACCAGAGGCCTCTGATCCCAGAGACAACTGCCTGGGGCGAGCCCGCCTTCAACAGCCAGTCGTCGAGGTAGGGGAATACTGACACCCCTGACCTGCGCAGATGAGCTGCGACCACCGCCATCACTATTGTGAACACCCGAGGGGCGCTGATAAAGCTGAAGGGGAGCACAACAAACTGAAATGCTCAAGGCCTACCATGAACCGCAGGTAATGACAGTGGGCGGGCAGGACAGGGATGTGAAAATAAGCATCCTGCAAGTCCAATGCTACCATCCAGTCTCCAGGGCAGTCAGGACCTGAGCCAGAGTCAGCATCTTGAACTTCTCCTTCCGGAGGAAGGGGTGGACGTCCCAGAGGTCCAAGATGGGGCGCCAAATGATCCCCCGACATGCAGTGGCACAGAGGTGGCATGGTTGGAGGGGTGGACAGAAAGGGGGGCGAGTAATACTGGCAGTTTATCTGCAGCATCCACTTTGTCCGATGTGATTTCGCGCCAGTGGTGGAGGTGATGATGAACCCTGCCTCCTACCGGCGTGGGGTGCTCCCTGAAGCTCTGATTAGGAAGGCTTGGAGGTGGAAGCAGCGGGTGTGGAGGTGGACTGACTCGCCCGCTGGTTACCAGACCCTCCCCTGCGGAAGCCGCGGCCATGCTGAGGCAGGTTCTGCGCAGGCTTTGCGGAGTAGCGCGTCTGGGCACCTCTACCCTGGCCACGAAAGGAACGAAACCCAGGCGTGGCAGGGCTCTTTGTGGAAAGACCCAAAGACTTAGCTGTGGCCCGTGAGTCTTTAAAGCGCTCCAGAGCACTGTCCGCCTTGTCGCCAAAGAGGCGAGAGCAATCAAAGGGCATGTCCATGAGCAAGCTCTGGACATCAAGCGAGAACCCGGTAGAACGCAACTAGGCATGGCGTGGAAATCGCCCTGCCCAAGGAATCAGCCGTGTCCAGACCACACCTGATGGCAAACTTCGTCGCATCCTTGCCCTGCGCAATTGCTTGGGAACGGACGGCCTGGACTTCTTCAGAACATCGAGGCAGGACCTCTGCTACCGTATCCCACACTGCGTGGGAGTTACGGCCCAATAACCGACTGCAACCCCAAGCTGGCCGAGGAGAACAACCTCTTGCCATATTGGTCTAGCTTCTTAGAGTCCTTATCCAGCAGAACTGTGGGAAAGCCACTTTGTGACGTCGAGGCAAGAATGACCAAGCTCTCAGGTGTGGGATGAGTGGTCAAGAAGGCTGGGTCACCAAGCGATGACGCTTAGCGATGTTATTACCCACCGGTGCTTCCAAGGCCGGCAGCAACCGAGTGCTCAAGAGGACTTCGGTAAGGGCCTCATTGAAAGGGAGCAGCAGTTCCGAAAACGCAGACGCCGTCTGGAGCACCTCCATAAGGAGGTTGGTCCTAAGGACCACCGTAGGGAGGTTGAGATGGAGTCTCTGCAGCTCGACGCAGCACCACAGTGTAGGAAGCGCCCTCCATAGTAGGCGGAGGTGAGGCAAACCTCGGGTCAGAAGACACATCAAGTTCACCCACATCTTGAAGGCCATCCACTCAATCCTGCTCGGAATCACACTGCTACGCAAGGGGGTACTCAGAGCCCTCCCAGTCCTCATCTGGATCCGGGGTCGAAGGAGCCCGCCGCGGCGGCAGGACTGGAGCCAGAGAGGGGGCCAGTGGTGCAGGAAGCGGCAACGGGAACAGCGCCGGCTGGGGCCGCATCCCAATGTGGAACCCAGGTCGGAACAAAATGGTCCGAGAACCAAGGCAGGGGCGGGATAAACGGCACCCAGTGCAGCGCTTGTGGCGGAGCTAGGGGCGGCGCTGGGGCCGGAGCAAAGGACAGCGCCGGGGCTGGGGCCAGCAGTGCTGCACCTTGTAGCGCCGAGGGCGCTGGATTCAGTGACTCCGGGGTCGGCGCCACAGGCAGAGCTGCCTGGCCAACAGGATCTGGACACGGACCGCGGGGCCCGCAGGTGCACCAGCGGGAGCCCGAGGCCTAAACAGGCGGTCCATGGCAGCAAGAAAATCTTGCACCTGTTCGGGAGTCGCCGACAGACCTGGGTATAGCGGGTGGGCCAAGGGACTCCTAGGCTCTGGAGGAGCCGCACAGGCGGAGCCCCTGTCCCCCTCATCTGCCTCCAGGGAGCGACGGGGGGATGTCAGAGAGCGAACACCCTTCTTCGACTTCTTATGGCATCGCTTACCGGAAACTGAAGGTGAAGACTTAGAGTCCGAGGAGCGACGGCTCTGGTCCCGCAAGCGGTCCTGCGAACGTCCCTAGACCCGGAGCGGCAGTGAGAACAGTGCCGGATCTCTAACAACTTCTGGCACCACTCCCGAAAGGACTTTGGAGCCATGGCACGGCAGTCCCGACAATCCCGGGAGTCATGGTGGGTCTCCAGGCAATAGAGGCAGACATCATGGGGGTCCGCCATCGACATATTAGGGCGGCACGACCCACAAGACTTAAAGCCGGGTATCCCAAAGTGCACCACAAGATAAGAAGGAGACAAAAATTCTCAAAAAAGTGGTCAAAAAATGACCGAGGTATGTGCTCAATCCGGATCTGCGATTTCGGCACAGAAAAAGAAAGAACTGACATCAGCGCGCATGGGTGGCGCCTAAGTAATCTCCGTGACGTTATCCCGGTGCGTACGACGCCAGTGATGGACGCGGAGTCGCGTGACTCCACCTACTGGTGCGCAGGGGTACTGCTAAGCAGAAAACTTTCCAGATCCAGTCTGACGCCTGGGGAATATTTTACGGTAAGGAATCTATCACTAACGTGTCTTTTCCAGATAAGAAAGTTGTTCAGTTAAGGGAATACCAGTATTCCCGTCCAACTGAGATAGGCTGGAACCACCATCATCACCTTTATGAAGATTCACGGTGCGGAAGTGAGGCCAAATGGAAGGACCGCCAACTGGCAATGTTTAGACCACACTGTGAAGTAAGGAATTTCCTGTGAGACAGCAGGATAGTGATGTGCAAGTTGGCATCCTGCAGGTTTCAGAAACTGGGTAAGGGACAGCATTTTGAACCTTTCCTCTTGGAGGAACAAGTTCAAAACCCAGAAGTTTAGGATTGGACGAAGACAGTCCTTTTCTGCGATCAAGAAGTGCAGCAGTACCATCTCTGACACTGCAATTTTTAGGTGTAAGACTTGCAGTTCTAGTTGAAGGATGTGCAGATAGTCTTATGGAGGGGCACCTGGTCCGGGGTTGGGGGCGGTCAGAGGCGGAATGTGGTGATTGTTGGAACAGTAAGATAACCCTTTTCACAATTTGTAAGATCCAAAGGCAACACATCCACACAAGGTTTTACAGAACCAAGGACCTGACTACCCTCCGCCTCCATTTCACTTGCCCATACCCCATTTATCTACCAAAGCAGAAGTGGAGAACGCTCTTTCTACCACATTGCAGCAAAGACCTGGAACAGCTTCCCCATGCAACTCTGGACCATCACAGTCACTTCCAGAATTCAGAATGGCCCTCAAGACCTGGCTATTCGAATAAGCCTCCTGGAACTGCAAGCCTATCGCGTGATTAGCTGCGCTTCATGCTGATTAAGTTCTTGTCCTCCACGCTTGTAGAAGGGAGAGTACCCAATCTCCAACAGGCTGTGTGCTAGGAGAATGTGGATCTAGGGCTTTCCTGTGGTGGCTGAGGAAGACAAGGAGGAAGAGGAGGTAAGGCATGCTGTATTCCTTGACCACATCCTTTATATTGTCTGTAAGCACAAGTTACTACTCGTGTAACGATATATCTGTAAGAGACATTAGTTAGTTATAGATTCCTTACCTTAGAATATCCCCAGGCGTCAGACTGGATCCGGAAACTTTTGCGTAGCAGTACCCTTGCGCGTCGGTAGGCGTCGTCTGCGGCTCCGCGGCCGCCGTCGGCGCCGTGATGACGTCGTCGGAGTACTTAAACGCCGCCTCCGCGTGCTGACGTCAGTTCTTAGCCACAGCTTTTCCGCGCCAGAAGCGCAGAGCCATGACAAAAACCAACACTGGTGCCATGAAACTAGGGCCCTGAAAGGGGATGACCTTAACCCTAGAGATCGGTTCACAGACTCGCTCCTCTCCCTCGAGCAGGGTGGTCGCTCCCAGTGTCCCCTGGAGACACCTGGTATCGTTTTTGCTGCATTGCATATAAATCGCTCTGTTACATTGCCTGCTGTCTGCCTGTGTGCCGCTTGGCTGAATTTTAACGTGATTATAATTTTGCGCTGTTTTCACTGGCTTTCTCACTGTATTAGCGCGTTTCCTTGCAGCGCTCGGCTTTGCTCCCCCCCTCCGCCTCCATTTTGTTTATTATTGTTGCCCTCGTGTGCCCGACCCGCCTCCCAGCTGAACCGCCCTCCCACTGACCGTAACAGCGCTCCCCTACCTGCATTCAGCGTGACTCGCTCCTCTCCCTCGAGCAGGGTGGTCGCTCCCAGTGTCCCCTGGAGACACCTGGTATCGTTTTTGCTGCATTGCATATAAATCGCTCTGTTACATTGCCTGCTGTCTGCCTGTGTGCCGCTTGGCTGAATTTTTTTTTTTTTTCACAACCAAGTTTATTGAGCAAAAGAATGACAAGCATGAGGCACCTTCCCACACCAAGGTCACCACATCAAAATCAATGTATGGATCACATATACAAGAAATATTAAGCAAGTATCAAGGAAGCTCAGCTTTAAAACCCCAACTACCCATCCCAACCCCCAACTACACCCCCACCCGTACCCACTATCCCCCCCCCCCTTTCCACACATGTACAGAGGCAATACAGAGATGGTTCATATAATAGAAGCAGGCATGAAGCAACCTGGGATGAGCCTTAGGGGCCAGAGACAGCGCTGCGATCAAATGTCCTCCTCCGGTTCCGCCGGGGGTTCCAAGGATAGGCCACGGTAGTCAGCCCACCGCTTCCAGATCTTGAAGTGCTTGCGTGGGCAGCCCCGCGCCTCAAAAATCGGTTTCTCAAGACCCATAAAATAGTCTAGTCCCGCCTTCCATGCCGACAGGGGGGGGGCCCTCACTGACTTCCAGGCCCGAGCCAAGTCGCGCTTAGCCACCACCAGGCCCAGCAACAATAGGTGCCGTTTATAGATGTTGCCCCCAACCCCGTCCATGACGTGCAGTAGGCCCAGCCGGTGAGTACGGGGAAGATCCCAGCCCAGGACCTCAGTCAGGCAATTCCACACACCCCTCCAGAAGCCAGCCAGGCGACCACATGACCACACTGTGTGCAACAAGGTGCCGGGCACTTCCCCACATCGCAGGCACTCCGATGACTCAATCAAACCAGCCCTCCACAGTCGTTCACGTGTGTAATAGGCACGATGTAGATACATGAATTGTATGAGACGGAGCCGAACCGCGATAGCGGTGCCACGGGGAGACTCCAGGGCCTCTCTCCAGTCGTCCTCGTCCAGGGTGCCCACGTCCACCTCCCAGGCTTCCCGGAGGGAGCTGAGGGTAGACGAGCAATGAATAACCAGAGTCTGGTAGATCCTGGAGACCTTCTTGTCTCCCAGGTCGCCCATAAAGACTTTCGCCTCAATTGGGCTAAACTCTGGAAGGGAGTCAAGGCCAGCAATGCTTGGGGCGAGGGCATGGCGCAGCTGTAAGTATCGGAAAAACTGGGACTGAGGCATTTGGAATTCCACTCGGAGGTCTGCAAAGGACTTGAGGGTTGCGCCGGACACGACGTGACCCAGTTGAGTAATCCCAATAGTCTCCCAACCCTCGAACCCAGCCAGAGTCGCCAGCTCTGGAAGCAGACCGTTGTGCCACAGCGGCGTTTCCGCCGTCAACTTGCCCCACCATCCCATGCGGCGCAAGGACTGCCGCCACACTGCAAAGACCACCCTTGTCACCGATGGCAACCCACGGCGTATACGCGCCGAGTATAGAACGGTGTGGAGCGTATGGTCACCCATAAGATGCCTTTCCAGGGCATATGCCGGGTCACTCCTATCCCCGTACCACCAATCATTAAGAACAAGCAGATGGGATGCTTGGTAGTAGGAGAGGAGATCAGACGTGGCCAAGCCACCACAGTAGGTGGATAGAAAACATGTCTTTAGGGCCACCCTGGCTGCTCCGCCCTCCCACAGGAAGCGGCCCAGCACAGAGTTCACCTGGCGAAACCACTCCATGCCGATAGGGTGCGGGAAATGTTGGAGTTGGTACAGCAGTCTCGGCAGCGCCACCATCTTAAAGATGGCCGACCTCCCAAAGATCGTAAGCGGCATCCTGGACCACGTTTTAACATCCGTCTGGACCCGCTCCCACACCGGCAGGACACTACGCGTCCAGGCCACGGCCCGCGAAGTCGAGAGAAAAACACCCAAGTATTTCAGGCCGTCAGTCGCCACTCGTAGATCAGCAGCCCAGCCGTCGGCCACTACTCCGCCATGTAAAACCCATAGGGTCGACTTAGATAGGTTAAGGGTAAGCCCGGAGACTTCGCCAAACCTCCGCATGATCTCCAGGATTCGAGGGCCAGAGCGCTGCAGATCTGTAAGGAACAGGAGGACATCGTCCGCGTAGAGTGCAATTCTATCCGTAAGCGTATCGTTCCAGACAAAGCCACGCAGCTGGGCATCTAGCCGCACCCGCGCCGCGAGGGGTTCCATGGCCAGGGCAAATAGGTATGGGGATAACGGGCAACCCTGGCGCGTACCGCGGCCGATTGGGAAGCGTCCTGAGACCGCTCCCGCCACCCGGACCGACGCCGTGACATTGGTGTACAGGAGGCGGACATAGGACAGAAAGACCGGCCCGAGGTTTAGGCGGGCCAATAAGGTGAAGAGATACGCCCAGCTCACCGAGTCAAAGGCCCGGTCCATGTCCGCAAGGAGAAGTGCGGCCTGTTCATCCCTAGCACTCATGGCGTCGATCGCCGCCTGCGCCCGCCGGATATTGTGTCGGGTGGCCCTGTGCGGCATGAATCCGGCCTGGTCGGGGTGGACCAGGTCGGCTATGAGGGGCAGAAGGCGGTTCGCCAGGGCTTTCGCCAATATCTTGGCCTCGATGTTGAGGAGGGAGATAGGCCGGTATGAATCTTGACGGTCAGGTGCCCTACCAGGCTTCAAAAAGACCACAATCTCAGCATGACGCCAGTCAGGTGGCAGCTCGCCCCTAGACCGCGCTGCCTCCAGCGCATTGCGAAAGTGGGGTCCCAGCTGGACGTGGAATTTTTTATAAAATTCGGCAGGATAGCCACTAGGGCCGGGCGCCTTCCCAGTGTTCAGTTGGCCAAGGGCCTCCCCTAGCTCCTCGGACGTAAGTGGGACCTCCAGGGCCGTTCTAGCCTCCTCCGGGACTGCCTGCGGGAGTAGAGCATCCAGGTACGGGGCAATCCCGCTCTCCCCCAATGGATCGCGAGGGGCATATTGTGCCTCGTAGTAGCGGGCAAAGCTGGCCGCCAATTGGTCCGGGTCGGTTATGACTGAGCCATCCCCCGCCGTGAGACCGGGGAGCTCCAGGGGCTGGAAGGTCGCCTGGCAAAGTCTATGCAACATGGTGCAGGACTTATCGCCCCACTGATATACCCTACTGCGCGTGGCGAGCCACGCCTGCCGGGCCTCCTCATGTAGGACCGAGGAGTAAGTCTGCTGGGCCTGCAGGAGCTGGCGCATCACGCCCTCCTCACCTCCAAGTCGACCACGCTGCTCCAGCTCCTCCACGCGGGCCGCGGCAGCCACAATGGCCTCCCGGTGCTTCCGCCGAGCGGCCACACACCAAGTTATGTCGATGCCCCGGATCGTGGGCTTCAGCGCCTCCCACACCACGACTGCATCGGCTCCCCCCACCAAGTTCTCGCGCCAAAAGTGGTCGATTGCCACCCGTAGGTGCGCCACATAGTCCGGCCGCTGCAACTGCCAGGCGGACATACGTCAGCGAAAAGGTTGCCGTTTAACGGGGAGGGTCAGAGTGGCCAGGACAGGGGAATGATCCGAAAGGCCCCTGGGGAGTATCGAGGCGTCCCTAACACGGCTCAGGCAGGCCCCAGGTACAAACAAGTAATCAAGCCTCGAGAATGACCCATGCACCGCCGATACATACGTGAAGGCCTGTACTGCGGGATGAAAATGCCGCCACACATCGACCCAGCCCATACTGCGCGCCGTTGCACTCAACCGGGTGGGGGCAGCCGCGGGGGGGGGGGGTTAGGTACCACACACGCTCGCCGCTGGCGGTCCAGGCCCACATCCATGACTTCATTCCAGTCGCCCCCCACCACAGTCAGGACCTCGGGGATTTCGTCCCACAACGCAAACAGCCGTTCAGACAGTGCCCACTGCAGGGGGGGAGGGGCATAGACACTACCAAAAACCACCGGCTCGGAACCCAGTAGGCCTTTAACAAAAACAAATCTGCCCTGGGGGTCAACCCATTGCTTCTCGTGGACATAGGCCACCCTACGATGGATCAGTATGGCCACCCCCCTCGAGCCCCTCGTAAAGCCAGCATGATAGACCTGGTGGTAGCCGAACCTCTGGAGGCTAAGGGCTTTGGAACCCAGCATGTGCGTTTCCTGAAGCAAAAGAACATCCACCATCTCCCTTTTCCCCCACCGCAGCACAGCCCCCCGCTTAATCTTGTCAAGAACACCCCGCACATTCCACGTCACCACCCGCAGGGTCTTCAAAGGAGTCACACTCGCAGCACTAGCCATTATCGACACACAGTTTAAGATCCGGCCCACCCTCCCACCCAGGTGCTACCCGCAGAACGACAAAAAGCACAGCCCCCGACACGTGTGGACCCACCCCCCCAGCCCGCAAACACAACTCCCCCGTTCCAGCCCAGAGCCCCCCCAACAACAAGTGCAACACCAGAACCCCCCCCCATACCCCACCCCCCCCACCCCAATACCTCAGAAAACAGTGAAGTACCTGTCGCGGCATGGAGGGACCCGAGCCCAAAACAGAGGACTCAGGGCCCGCCATACCAATGGATCCCCAAAACCCCACCAAGACGCACACTCACCACCCCCCCAACAACACTCACATCCGTGAGGGTCTGAGGCCCGTATAAGGTACCCTCCGAGCCACACTGTGTCCCCATGTCTATAGCTGAAGTCTCCACACGGGAGCCGGCTGGCACATCAAGGACAAAATAAAACAGTCTCACCAGCCAAGGCAGAGCATGTCCATATACAGCAGACAGAATGCATGGAGGCCCAACAGTGTTCAGCTGCCCGCATCGGAGTGTTCAGAGCCCCTGGCGCCACCCGATTGCGACGCACAGGCGGAAGCCGATCTTTTCTTGGAGCGAGACCTCCGGTGTCGGCCCTTCTTGGGCTGGCGTTGTGTCCGCTCCGGCGACGAACCTGGAGACCTGCCCGGGTCCAGTCCCGGTTGGGCGTGGGGACGTAGTCGCACTGCCTCATCCGTCCAGCGAAACACCTCCTCCGGCGAGTCAAAGAAGTGGGTACGAGATTGGTGTATGACCCGCAAGCGAGCTGGATACAGGAGCGAGTACTGGAGCTTGAGGCCCCGGAGCTTAGCCTTAGCGTCCATGAAGGAGTGCCGCTGTTGTTGCACCATTTTTGTGTAGTCCGGGAAAATCATAATGGTATGATTCTCAAAGGCGAGGGAGCCCTTGTTCCTCGCCTCCCGTAAGATAACATCACGGTCATGATAGTTCAGCAGGCGGGCTATAACCGGCCGCGGGCGCCCACCCTCCGGCGGCCGCTGGGTCAGGGCCCTGTGGGCCCTCTCGATCACGAAACACCTAGATACCGCCCCTTCAGGGAGCCAGCTCTCCAGCCACCCGGTCAGGAACCTCTCCATGCTGTCCTTCTCGCACCGCTCCGGAAAACCAACGAAGCGGAGGTTGTTGCGCCGCGCGCGCCCTTCTGCATCCTCCACGCGGGCCGCCAGTGTCTTCTGGACGCTTTCAACCTCCGCAAGGCGCTTCTTTAGGCCACCAATGTCCGCCTCAGTCTCCGTGACACGGGTTTCGACCCCAGCAATCCGCTCCACTGCATTGCGGAGGTCCTGGCGTAAGAGCGTGACATCCGCCCCGACCGCGCCTATCTTGGCATCGAGCATGTCCCGAGACTGGGTTATGGCCGCTAGGATAGCTGCATTGTCTGGCCCGGGGCCGCCGCTGCCACCGGTCGCCCCAGCGCCACCACTCGGCCCTGTGAATTTATCTATGGGTCCATGCTTGGGCGGGCCACCTCCTCTGTCCCTGGTCATGGCAAGCGCCGGGCAGGGTCCACACCACTCTCGGGCACTGTCGCAAGAGCTGGATCGGGGCGGCCCAGATGAGGCCCCGGGGAGGGGACGCTGCGATCGGGTGTCGCGAAAATCGAGGCCCCGGCGTCACCCCAGCAGGACAGGCCGCACCCACACTCGCCCCCACGGGCAGCCGTCTAAGATATATCAGGAAGAATCAGCGGGTCCGCGGTCCATGGGTCGCCGTAACCAGCGGGCCTAGCCAGGGGAGGCGGATCAGGGGGGCCAGCCGACCACCAGTCCAGCCCCGGTCGCCCCCGGGCACAAGGGGTCCCGCCACCAGACTGTCGCAGGGCCCGGCCACGCCACCACCACTCGCCGGTCGTGCAGGGGAAGAGCCGATGGGTAGGAGTCGCTGGTTCCGCCTCAAACTCCAGGCGATCGCTGGCGGAGAGAGAAGCCCAGGACGGCGTAGCGGATGCCACCCGCACCCGCCAGGTCACAGCTGCCACCAGGCGTCGCGAAACTCGAGGACCCCGGTTCCGGCCGGCCGCCAGGCCGCGCTCTGCCACCGACTCCCCTCGATCACAGGAAGGGGGGAATCACAGGATCTACACACCAATGCAGACTGGAGACTTCACTGGATCAAGTGCAGGCACTGGGCACCAACAGTGGGCTCGGGGGTCAGGATAAATGATCGGATTTAGTCCGGGCCGGCGGGAGCTCTACAAGGCTGCGACCGCCATCTTCGCCCGCCAAGCCACGCCCCCGCTTGGCTGAATTTTAACGCGATTATAATTTTGCGCTGTTTTCACTGGCTTTCTCACTGTATTAGCGCGTTTCCTTGCAGCGCTCGGCTTTGCTCCCCCCCTCCGCCTCCATTTTGTTTATTATTGTTGCCCTCGTGTGCCCGACCCGCCTCCCAGCTGAACCGCCCTCGCCCCTCCCCCTCCACCATCCATATATGACAGTAGTTCCCGCGCGCAGCGTTCACGCGCAGCGTCCGCGCCCAACCCGCGCCGAAGGTGCGCCAAAGGTAAGCCCGTCTACGCCCGTCCGCGCCTGGACCGCGCCCAGCGCCAGACCCCCTGCCCCTCGCACTGCCCAGCCCCCCCGCATTACCTACGATGCCGCCGCCCTCCTAGCCCTTAACCCCGGTCGCGCCCCCAACTGCGTCCAAGCCGCTCCTGGACGCACCCATGGACCGTTCTCCTGCCTCTCCTGCAAATTCAGCGGCACCGACAACATCCCCGCTACGACCACACCACAGATTCCCGACCCCAACCACCTACAATGCATCCTCCTCAACACCCGCTCGATCCACAGACACGCAATTGACCTATGGAATCTACTAGACACCATCTCTCCAGACGTCGCCTTCCTAACGGAAACTTGGATGAACGCTTCCTCCGCCCCTGACATCGCCATCGCTATCCCTGATGACTATAAGATCACACGCAAGGACCGCACCGACCATACAGGAGGAGGAATCGCTATCGTCCATAAGAAATCAATCCGCATCTCAACCAGCTCTGACGCCAACCTCACCAACTCCGAACACCTTCACTTCCAGATCCACATCGACCCCAAGACCACACTCAGAGGCACCCTCCTCTACAGACCACCAGGTCCCCGCGCAAAATTCAGTGAAGACATCACGGACTTCATCACTCCACACGCACTCCTCTCCAAAGACTACGTCCTTCTGGGAGACCTCAACTTCCACCTTGAGAAGATCAACGACCGCAACACCGCCACCCTCTTGGACAACCTCGCCAACCTCGGACTCAACCAACTGGTCACTTCCCCCACCCACATCGCAGGTCACACACTCGAGCCCATCTTCACCTCCAGCAACCATGTCTCCTTCAGCCACACTACGGATCTCCTCTGGACTGACCACAGCTGCGTTCACTTCACCTACAACAAGCCGAAACCCATCATCCACCTCCAACCAACTCTACAAAGAAACTGGAACAAAATCACCACGGACCAGATCTCCACTTCACTCCTTCGAACCTCCCCGGCCCTCTCTTCTAACGCCAACGAAGCCGCCTCCAACCTCACCCTTTGGTTATCCAACACCGCCGACACCCTAGCACCACTGAAAAAACGTCAACACAAACTTGGCAACAAGAAGGCCTCATGGTTCAACGATGATCTCAAGAAGTCCAAGAAACTGTGCCGCTCCCGTGAAAAGGCCTGGAAAAAAGACCCATCCACCAGCAACAAGGACGCCTTCAAAAGTGCCATCCGTACTCACCACCAACTGATCCGAAAAGCCAAGAAATCAGCATTCAAGGATCGACTGGACAACAACGCCCACAACAGCAAGGAACTTTTCAACATCGTCAAGGAATTTTCCAACCCCTCGGCCAACTCCAACGACATCACCCCCTCTCAAACCCTCTGCGACTCCCTAGCTTCGTTTTTCCACAACAAGATTGCTGACATCCACAACAGCTTCGACAACCAACCCGGAAGCCAACCCACCCTACCATCAGCTGACCATCTTCCCCCCGTTAACACCCTTAACGCCTGGAACCTTATCTCCACTGAGGACACCATCCGCCTGATGAATTCCATCCACTCTGGATCCCCTACAGACCCTTGCCCTCACCACATCTTCAACAAAGCAGACTCCGTCATAGCTCCGCACCTCCGAGACGTCATCAACTGCTCCTTCAACTCCGCTACCTTCCCAGAAGACTGGAAACACGCTGAACTCACCGCCCTTCTGAAAAAACCAACAGCAGACCCCACCGAACTCAAAAACTACCGCCCCATCTCGCTTCTTCCATTCCCGGCCAAAGTCATCGAGAAAGCTGTCAACAACCAGCTCGCCGCCTTCCTCGAAGCCAACAAATCACTCGACCCCTCACAATCTGGCTTCCGAGCCAAACACAGCACTGAGACCGCCCTCATCGCAGCAACAGACGACATTCGAACTCTACTGGACATTGGAGACACAGTCGCCCTCATCCTCCTCGACCTCTCTGCAGCCTTCGACACAGTCTGCCACAGCACCCTTTTACAACGCCTCAGAAACATCGGAATCCAAGGAAAGGCACTGGAATGGATCACCTCGTTCCTCTCCGGAAGAACCCAGAGAGTCCGCCTCCCACCATTCAAGTCCGAGGCCTCTGAAATCATCTGCGGCGTACCACAAGGATCCTCACTCAGCCCCACCCTCTTCAACGTATACATGAGCCCCCTCGCGACCATCGCCCGCCAACACAACCTCAACATCATCTCTTACGCGGATGACACTCAACTGATCCTATCTCTCACCAAGGACCCCAGCACCGCCAAAACTAACCTACACGAAGGAATGAAAGAAGTCGCCGAATGGATGAAACAAAGCCGTCTGAAACTGAACTCGGACAAAACAGAAGTCCTCATCTTAGGTAAATCCCCCTCTGCATGGGACGACTCCTGAAGGCCGGAAGCCCTCGGAAACGCACCCATCCCGACAGACCACGCACGGAACCTTGGCGTCATCCTGGATTCTTCACTCTCAATGAACAGACAAGTCAACGCCGTATCCTCTTCCTGCTTTAACATCCTTCGCATGCTCAGAAAAACATTTCGCTGGATCCCCTCCGAAACAAGGAAAACAGTCACCCACGCTCTAGTCACGAGCCGACTGGACTACGGAAACACCCTCTACGCAGGTACCACCGCTAAACTCCAGAAGAAACTACAACGAATCCAAAACGCCTCAGCCAGGCTCATATTAGACATCCCACGGAACGAAAACATCTCTGGTCACCTTAAAGACCTCCACTGGCTACCCGTCAATAAGAGGATTACTTTCCGACTGCTTACCCACGCACACAAATCACTCTACGACATCGGACCAGATTGCCTCAACTCTCGACTGTCCTTCTACACCCCCTCCCGCCAACTTCGCTCTTCCAGCCAAGCATTCGCCACTGTCCCTCGCATCAACAAAACCACCATGGGAGGCAGATCCTTCTCATACCTGGCTGCCAAAACATGGAACTCACTCCCCGCTTACCTTCGCCTCACCCAGAATCACCTAGCGTTCAGAAAGCAACTTAAACCGTGGATATTTGACAAATAATCCTCCTCCCCTCCCTAAGCGCCTTGAAACCCTCTGGGTATGTAGTGCGCTATATAAATTTTATGACTTGACTTGACTTGACAGAACGGGGAGGATGGGCGGGCGGTAAGGAATCTATCACTTACTAATGTCTCTTACAGATATATTGTTACACAAGTAGTAACTTGTGCATCTGAAAGACACGTTAGTGATAGATTCCTTACCTTAGAATAGATACCCCAGCAATACCATCCCCGTGGTGGTGGGTCTGCGAACCAATAATCACACCAGAAAGTCCTGGAGGACGGAACGGCCAAAGAAGCCATCCTTCCGGACTTGGCTGTCCAGGCAATAGTGTCGTGCAAACGTGTGCAGCGAGGCCCACGTAGCCGCCTGGCAAATGTCCTGCAAGGGCACACCTCGGCCAAAGGCAGTTGTAGTGGCCGTGGCTCGAGTGGAATGAGCCCTCAGCCCAACAGGGGGTTCCTTCTTAGCCAAGGAGTAACACGCCTGGATGCACAAGATAATCCACCGGGAGATGGTCCGCTTGTGCACCGCTTTCCCTTTCTTAGCGCCCGCGTACCCAACAAAGAGTTGATCATCCACCCGGAACTGTTGGGTGCGATTCAGATAAAATGAGAGCGCACGTTTTGGGTCCAGACGATGGAGCCGCTCCTCTTCTTTCGAGGGGTGCGGAGGCGGAAAGAAGGTGGGCAACGTGATGGATTACCCAATGTGGAAGGCCGTGACTACCTTGGGTAGGAAGGAGGGCCTTGTCCGTAACACAACCTTGTCCGGATGGACTGAAAGGAAAGGAGGCTTACAGGATAGAGCCTGGAGCTCACTCACTCTCCTGGCAGAGGTGATGGCTACCAGGAAGGCAGTCTTCAAAGAAAGAAGGCGAAGAGGACAGTTGTGAAGTGGCTCAAAGGGAGCGCACATCAGAAACGTAAGAACCAGGTTCAAGTCCCACTGAGGCATCACGAAGGGAACAGGAGGAAACGTATGAGTGATGCCCTTCAGGAATCGATTAATGATAGGGGACTTGAACAAAGAAGGTTGGTCAGGCAGCCTCTGAAAGGCTGAAAGAGCTGAAAGATAGCCCTTGACAGTGCCCAGAGCAGAGCCCTGCTGGGCAAGAGAGAAGAAAGAGGAGAACCTCAGAAAGAGGGGCATTGAGGGAATCCACAGCCTTTGCTGTGCACCATGCCACAAATCTGTTTCACCTGCAGGCGTATACCGACTTTGTGGAGGGACGCCTGGCTGCCAGAATGATGTTGCAAACTTCAGGAGGCAAGTCAAATGGCCTCAACTGTCGCCTCTCAATCTCCAAGCATGGAGGTGGAGACTGGACAGGTTCGGGTGGAGGACCATCCCCTGCTGCTGCGACAGAAGGTCCTCCTGAAGAGGCAGACGAACCGGGGGATCGACTGACATGCTGAGTAGCTCGGAATACCAGTACCTTCGTGCCCAGTCTGGAGCCACAAGGATGACTTGGGCCCGGTCGCGCTTGATCTTCAGCACTCTGGGCAGAAGTGGTATAGGCGGAAAGGCGTACAACAGACCGCAGCTCCACTCGCGACGAAAAGCATCTCCGAACGAGTGCCGCCTTGGAAATTCCAACGCGAAGAACTGATGACATTGCGCGTTCTCTTCGGTGGCGAATAGATCTAACCAAGGCTCTCCCCATCGCAGAAAGAGGCCTTGCGCCACGTCCGAGTTCAGACGCCATTCGTGATCCATCGAGCACCGGCGGCTGAGTTCGTCCGCCCTGGTGTTCAGAGAACCTGCCAGGTGTTGAACCATCAGAGTCACGCCCTGATGTTCCAGCCATTGCCAGAGGCGTAGAGCCTCCTGGCAAAGAGTCCACAACCCCACTCGGCCCTGTTTGTTGCAGTACCACATGGCGGTGGTGTTGTCCATGAACACTTGCACTACACTCCCTCGGACAGACGGGAGGAATGCCTTCAGTGCCAGACGAATCGCCCGCAGCTCCAACAGATTGATATGGAGCCGGGACTCCGCCGGAGACCAGAGTCCTCTGATCTCCGCCTCTCCCAAGTGGCCTCCCCAGCCCTGAAGGGACGCGTCCGTCACAACTACGTGCTCCGGTTGGGGAAGGGAGAGGGATCTGCTGTTGACCCAATCGCGGTCCGTGAGCCACCACTGCAGCTGTCTCGCAGTGCCCTCCGAGATCAGGACATGGTCGGACAGGTTGCCCTGATGCTGGGCCCACTGAAACTTCAGGTCCCACTGCAGAGCCGGCATCCGCCATCGTGCGTGATGCACCAGATGGATGCAGGAGGCCATCAGCCCCAGAAGCCGCAGCGTCAACCTGACCGAAACTCGGGATAAAGGCCGGAATCTCGGAATCAGAGCCTGTATATCCCAAACTCGCTGTTTGGGTGGGTAAACCCGAAACTGCACCGAGTCGAGAACCGCTCCTATGAAAAGGAGCTTCTGAGAGGGGCACAGGTGTGACTTCGGCACATTGATGGAAAATCCCAGCAGGTGCAGGAGATCCGCCGTAGTCTGGAGGTGGCTGACGACTGTTTGGGGCGAGCCCGCCTTCAACAACCAGTTGTCGAGGTAGGGGAAGACAGACACCCAACCTGCGCAGATGAGCTGCGACCACCGCCATCACCTTCGTGAACACCCGTGGGGCGCTGGTAAGGCCGAAGGGGAGCACGGTAAACTGAAAGTGCTCGTGGCCTACCGTGAACCGCAGGTAACGCCGGTGGGCCGGCAGGACGGGGATGTGGAAATACGCGTCCTGCAGAGTCCAACGCTACCATCCAGTCTCCTGGGTCTAGGGCAGCTAAGACCTGAGCCAGAGTCAGCATTTTGAACTTCTCCTTCCGGAGGAAGCCGTTGACGTTCCTCAGATCCAAGATAGGGCGTAGGCCCTCTGTGCCCTTCTTGGGTACCAGGAAGTAGTGGGAGTAGCAACCACGTCCTACTTCTGGCCCAGGAACGCGCTCGATGGCCCCCTTGGCCAAGAGGGCCGAAACTTCCTCCTGCAGGAGCGCAGGTGATCCCCCGATACGCGGTGGTGTTGCGGTGGCATGGCTTAAGGAGTCGTCTCGAAGGGGAGGGAGTAGCCCCTCCAGACGATCTGCAGCACCCACCTGTCCGAAGTGACAGTGCGCCAGTGAGAGTGGTGATGGCGAACCCTGCCTCCCACTGGCGTCACATGGGCCGAAAAGCACGGACTAGGAGGGTTTAGAGGTGGATGCCGCGGGGGCAGGTGTGGACTGACTCCGCCTGTTTCCCCGACCGCCTCCGCGGCGGTTTCCACGGCCGCCGCCGCGCTGGACGACAGTTTGCGTCGAGTGGCTGGCGGCGCGTGTGGGAACGCCCCTTCCTTAGCCACGAAAGGAGCGAAAGGCACCCGTTTGCTGGCGCGGGGCCGAGAGGCCCAAGAACTTGGCCGTAGCCCTGGAGTCTTTTAAGCGCTCAAGCGCGTGGTCTGCCTTGTCGCCAAAGAGGCGACGCCCATCGAACGGCAAGTCCATCAGAGTGTTCTGAACATCTGCCAAAAAATTGGCGGATCTCAGCCAGGCGTGGCGTCTGACCGCCACTGTCGTAGCCATCGCTCTGCCCAGCGAGTCAGTAGTATCCAGTCCACACCTGATGGAATACTTGGCTGTGTCCTGACCCTCCACAAGGGCTTGGCCGAGTTTGGCCCGTACCTCCAACGGACACTCTGGCAGCACTTCCGCCACCGTCTCCCACAGAGAGTGGGTGTAGCGGCCCAAGAGGCATGCGGTGTTGGAAGACCGCAGTCCCAAACTAAGGGACGAGAATATCTTCTTGCCATAATTCTCGTACCTCTTGGACTCCCTGTCCGGCGGGGCCGACGGGAATGCGGTCTGGGAATTAGAGGCCTGGATGACCAGACTCTCGGGGGTGGGGTGGGAGGACAGGAAACATGGGTCGCCCGGAGCCGGGCGGTGGCGTCTGGCCACGTTCCTATCTACGGGCGCACCCGTAGCGGGCCTGGACCAGGTGCCCAAAAGAACGTCGGTCAAGGCCTCATTAAACGGCAGCAGAGGCTCCATGGAGCATGACTGCAGCTTAAGGACCTCTGTGAGGAGGTTAGTCCTCACGGCCGCGACAGGGAGCTTAAGGCCCAAGGCCTTGGCAGCCCTCGTCAACACCACACCATAGGTAGCCCCCTCCTCCGAAGCCACGGTAGGAGGAGAGACAAATCTAGTGTCTGGAGAGGTGTCCAGGCCACTGGCCTCCCCAAGATCTCCTGCCCAGTCCATATCAGACTGACACTCTTTGGTCAGAGGGTCCTCAGACCCCTCCCAATCCTCCTCATCACCCATCTCCTGTGACTCAGGGTCGTAATTGCATGAGGTCGGTTCATAAAAGTAAAAATCTCCAAACGGCGTCGGGTGCGGCGCCGATAGGCACCGTCCCGACGTCGGAACCGAAACAAAGGAGGCATCTGGGACGGCGCCGCCCGAGGACGGCGCCGGAGGTGACGCCACACAGACAGACACCGGGGGGGGTCGTAAGGTCCACCGGTGACGATCCATCGCTTGAGGAAGGTCCAGCGGCGGCCTGCAGCGCCGGGCCCGAAGGCGCCGACAGCGCCGGGGCCTGTACCCTGCGGCGCCGGGCCCGAGGGCACCGGCGGTGTCGGGATCGTGGGGCCCTGCTGCGCCGGGCCCGAAGGCGTCGGCGGCGTCGGGGCTGAAGCACCCAACGGCGTCGGGGTGGAAGCCCTCGACCCACTAGGGCCCCCAGACGGGTTCGCTGGGCCCGAAGGCGCCGCGGAACCCGTCTGAGGAGAAAGGGACCTCATGGCCATGAGGAAACTCTCGATCTCCGGCGTCGCGTTCAGCCCAGGGACCGGAGGGTATGGGGCCGAACGCGGCGCCCGCGACTCTTGAGGAGCCGCGTGGGCGGTGTCACCCGAACCCCCGGCCGCATCGCCCGAGCGTCGGGGGGAGTCGGAAGAGCGATGATGTCTCTTCGAACTTCTTATGCTTCTTACCTGACGACTTGGACCCGGAGGAGTGGCGCCGACTCCCGGAGCTGTGACGACTCCATCCCCGCGACCTGTCCCTCGACCTCCCGTGGGACCGGGACTGGGACCTCACACGGCGCGGAGCCGACTGCTGGAGTTCGAGCCGCCTGCGGGACCGCTCCCGCCTGGTTTTCCTCGAAAGGGCCCAACAGTCGGGCCAGGCCTCGTCGTCATGGTCGATGCCCAAACACGTCCGGCACAGGCGGTGGGGGTCCGTAACCGACATGGTACGGTCGCACACGTCGCAATGCTTTAAGCCGGGCATCCCTACGGCACTGTCGTACAGACTTCGAAATGGATCAAAAAGATCACCAAAAACTTAGTCAAAAATTGACTAGGGTAACTGCTCTTTCCAGATCTGCGGCTGGCGCAGAAAAAAGAAGAACTGACGTCAGCACGCGGAGGCGGCGTCTAAGTACTCCGACGACGTCATCACAGCGCCCACGACGCCGACGACGGACCCGCAGACGACGCCTACCGACGCGCAAGGGTACTGCTACGCAAAAGTTTCCGGATCCAGTCTGACGCCTGGGGATATTCCAAGGTAAGGAATCTATCACTAACGTGTCTCTTTCAGATAGGTAGTTCACCTGCTGATGAGGTTGTTTTGTCCTTGAAAGGTGAAGTCTCTGCTGAAACCCTGAAGTTTCGTAAACTGTCTATAATCCCTAGGTTAAGATCACAAACCAGGGGCCTTGCTGTGACATTACTCTGACACTCTCTAATGCGGATTACGTCTTAGCTCCAAAGAGCCGAGATCTGTTAAATAGGAAGTCCATAAGCGTGTTCTGGACGTCCTGTGAAAAGCCTGAGTTCTGCAACTAAACTTGTCGACACAGGGATACAGATGCCACAGAGTCTGCAGTACCCAAGAGGCAAGTAGCTTTAAGGACTTAATCGTACTTCCCGCCAAAATCATTTGTTTGGCATACCGCTACAGTTTTCCCCCCTCTCAATCAAACTGTGTAGAAGGGAAGGATCCATGGCTCAATTTAGATGAACAGGAAAGTTGTACACCAGACTTTCTGGAGACTGGTGCACTGAAAGGAAATCTGGGTCACCAGGAGCCAGTTAGTAGTGTAGAGCTACTGATCAGGACATGGTGGTGCAAGTTGTTGGTGTCTCCATTATGGCTGATATAGGCTCCGTCAGGATCTAACTGAAAGAAAGCAGAGGTCCTGATGAGTGGGAAGTGTAATGTAGAACTTCTGTAAGAACTTGAACTTCCATGGTTGCAACTTACAACTCTAGCATTTCAGCTGCCTCCCTTATTATACAGTGATATTAGGTCACTTCTGGAAAGGAAAGACCCACTGGGGATAGTAGTTCTAAACTCAGGGCAAGTGTTGAGGCCGCTAGCCTCCTTTAAACCTTTACAATCTGGATCCCTTATTGTTTGTCCAGCAAACTCGGCAGTATTTGGATCTTCTTGAGAGTCTGAGTCTCCATGGAAATATCCGGTCTCTTCAGTCAACCTCTGCGTCTCACTACTTGAATGGTGAAGCATTAGAGGTAGTGTCTCCGATTGAAGTGGTCCCAATTTGGGGGGGGGGGGAATCCGATAAAGAGGCAGTGGATGCATTGCAGGGGTTGGCTGTGGTACTGGTGAGGTTTCTGGTGCCCATGGCTTCTATTGTGGCACAGTGATACGTTGAGTTTCAACGCTGTCACTGAGAAGGTCAAAATAACCAATGAAGGCGGCGCCCCCTAAGGCGTCGTTAGGCCAATTTGTCAAGGACACATGAGGCAAGAGCAAAAATGGATTGGAGGACGCCTACTGGTAGGATGTCTGCAAGCCTCCTATTGAAGAGGCCATCAGTCCTATTAGGCAAGTTGGCACAGCAGAGGTAAGCATAGATCTATTAAATATTGCGTTAAAAAATAAAGTCTGATCTGTACAAGGTCCTGGAAACTCTGGAACATTTGTCCAATGTGGGGCTTTGGCATTGGCTTGGAAGAAATGGAGCCTATTCAGGTTCCAGACAAGATGCCCAACCACATCAATAAATGAATTCAAAGTCTTTAACCAGTTTATCACTTTTTACCGAAATTTTCTACATTTATTAATCTCAAAGTTTTCATGTTTCTTTCATTCGTCTTACACATCATTTTCAAAATTGCCTTTCCAGGCTTTTCACAGCAGCACAAGAGCTCAAAATTCCTCCTGTCACTGTATCTTTAAACTGTACCCAATGCATTTCGGGATAATTCCCTTCCTCTGGAGTAACTAAGACAAGAAGTTGTAAAGGTACCCATCAGCACAACGAATATAACGTAAGCTTGACTGCAGAAAATAATGAAACTACAAACTCTTGACATTGCGCCTAATCCAATGCGATTATTTTGTGCTATGTGCGAATTGTAACGTGCTACCCCAACCTTGAATACGTGACCTTCAGTGACCTCAGTTCAAAAAATAATCCTTGTTAAAAACAGCCCAAGAGCGCTTGTCAAACCAGCCATCATAATGCTAAATAAAATGAATGTCAACCACCTAAGAATACGTGACCCATAGTTGTATCCCAAAAACAAACAACTACATATTTACAAATGCAACCCCTTCACCCGAGATAGTCAGCTTTAACCCCTTCCATGCTCATGATGGAACGGTTCCGTCATGAGCGTCGGTTGGCCTGTGCTCATGACGGAACCGTTCCGTCATGGTTCCATAGCCCAAATGGAACGTTCAGCACAGCGCAGGAATTTGTGCCGCGCTGAACGGGTTAATTCATACATAACTCAAAATAGCACCAGTGTACCAATGACCAGTTTTTATGCATGGAGGCTGAATGTTTAAATCGCCATCTATCATGCAGTCCTTAAATCGACCTTTGCTTTGGCATCGGCGCCACGAGTGGAACAGTGTCAGGATTCAGCACTGGGTCAGATGGAGGTGCAGGCATCGGACCCGATGGAGTCACCGGATCGGATCTTTTTCAGTTGGATGCTCCTGGTCTGACGCTGGCTCAAGGCAAAGTCGCGGGTCTTCGTGGCTGCATGACAATGGGATTCATGCTTCCTCTTCTTGTGCTTTTTTTACCCAAAAGATTTAAAAGACTGATGATGGAAACATGGACAGGATTTCATTAGTCTCAGGCGTTCATCCCGCACTCTGGCTATGAATATTTTGGCATCTTGTTGCGCTCTGACTAAGTACGTTTTAGCCTCTCACTCTTTAACCCCTTCGCTGCTGCGGCGGCTATTCCGCCGCAGCGCTAAGGGGGTGGGGCACCCGCGCGGCGGCTCCATACTAGTGACGGAACCGCTCCGTCACGGCTCGCGGGAGAGCTGTGCTTGTGACGGAACGGTTCCGTCACGAACCCGCCCGCCCATCAAAGCGTCAGCGCAGGCGCGAAATCAGCGCCGCGCAGGCGCGGCGAGCGGGCCGTGACGGAACCGTTCCGTCACAAGCACAGCTCACCCGTGGCTTGTGACGGAGCAGTTCCGTCACAAGCATGGGAGGGGTTAAATAACTTGTGATGCATCTTTTGGCAGGAATCACAAGCACCAACAGCACGGTAGGTTCCAAAGCACCAGAGACCAATGTTATGAGGATCCGTGATGGACCCAGAGCCGGTTTTAGCAGGGGGGCCGGGTGGGCCAAGCCCAGCCAAACATGAGCCCTGGTCCACCCAAACATGAGGCCAATAGCAAATGGGCACTATATTTAAAATGTTCCTCCGAACGTTGTTTTTCTTCCTATTCTGGGAGTTGCGTGATTGGGCCTTGGCTCTTTCTCACAGCCATCCCCAACCACCCAACTCCTTTTAGAAAGGTGGGCATTATCTTGCAGGTATGGCGAAAGGGACAGATTATTTATTTGGCACCGAGTAACTTTTGCCTACCGTCCTTCTGTGTGGATATTTCCATTTCTGTTCAGCCTGGAGAAAAGAAATGTGTTTATTTTGATTCACATTTCCTGACCACTGCAGCTGCTTATAAGATCAGGCTGTGAGACAAAGGTTGACTAACAGAGTAGGTAAGAGAATGTGTTACTATTTTCTTTTATTTTTTAAATCTGCAGTGTCCCAGCAAGGCACATACTTTGTGTATGCTTCATTTAAATTGTTTTTATCGTTATTATGGCCAGGGATGCAAGACAACAACAAAAAAGCTCCAGATAACTGTTGATTAATGATCCTGACGGAGAGCAATCCTTTGCCTGTTGGTAGATTTTGAAATGCAGATAAACTTTATTTTATGTGGATAGCTCAGTGGGTCACTGCCTTTGTCACAGAGATTGTGTTACTTGCAGTTCAGGACTTACAATCCTAACATAGGACAGTGATATATGATATGATGATATGATAAATGGGATTTGTTGAGCGCACGTTCACCTACGGTTTCTTGGCGCTGGAGTGGAAGGGCTGTGCGGCACATCATGGGGAGGACTAGTTGTAAGCAAACGAGAAAATCGATGGTTTTAATGATTTTCTAAATGAACGTAGGAGGAAAGAAGGCGAAGTGACCTATGAACTGTCACCAAAGAGCTGCATACAAACATGAATGGTATAGTTAGAACTTTACTTTTTTGTGTGTTACTATATAGTTGGAACTTTTGCTATTTTAATGTTGCAGATATACATTTTTATTAGTAAAGCCAACCCCCAACCACTGGGGTATGCTTTACATCCTGAGTTTGTCCTTCTGCAGCCCAATCCTTCTTAAAATATACTGCCCATCGGTATGGATGACGTGATTCCTATACCTAGTAATCCTCATCTCATCCTCCCTGTAGACTGTATGATTCATTGTCTCGGTATAATGTGTGCGTGGTGTCAAGTATTGTTACACCCTACACTGATAGGAGTAGCGCTATACAACAAATTAAACACATTTGAAAGTAGGGCACAGAGAGATGAGGGGCACTGTTGGAGGGTGGTAGTAATGGTGTCGGTGGAGAAAAAGGTCATTGGTGGGGCACCAAAAAAAGACTTTCGCACTAGTGCGGCCCTGTCATGGCCTTTCGGTTTTATTTAATTAGCAGTCAGGTCATTAGGGCAACTGTGGAACATATTTTAAAGTGCATGCTAATTATATGTATTGCTATATTCAAAGTTTTAAGTTTGAAGATGATTTTCCAGGAATAATGAAAGTGGAGCTGGATGGTAGCTGATATGGGGCTGGGGCCCAAGGTCCGGTGTGAGATAAGGTGCACAGGAGAGGGTTGGTAGAAAAGTGGATAATCGGGCCTGGCCTGTTGGAATTTGAGGGTTTGCACTTAGGTCCAGACATTGGTCTTACTTTCAAATAACTCTCCACATGCGCTCTGTATACACACAGAATCGTTCCATTGTTTCATGGTGACGATTTGCAAGTAGATATGATGTAATCTAGGGCTTGTAGGCTACCGCAAGAAGGGACAAATTAGGCCCGCAGTGGCCTACTCAAATGCACCCTTGGCCCACCCAAAAACAAATTCCTGGAGCCGGACCTGGATGGACCTGTAATCTTTGCTGTTGCAACATGGCTTGAAACCAGACCATGTTGGCGGCATCGAGGAGGAAAACTGCACCTAACTATGTTTAGAAAAGAGAAATTGTCAAATAACTATCACACTCCGAAGGAGAGTCAAGGACCTTCTGAACACGGGACGGGGCAGAAAAAAAGGAAATTACGTCAGCATGCCACTGGAGGATGCTTTATGGTTCCGGTTAAGTCACAGGGTGCTGCATGCAGCACTGTGGTGAGTCGTGCAAAGTCTACCAGCGTCGAAGAGCTATCGAAAAGTTTCCAGATTCAGACTGGCAGGGATAGTCAAAAGGGGAGAAATCTGCAGTTAGAGCTATTCATCAGAAAATGTTGTACTCAAATGAGTGCGATCTTTTCTATCCGAGCGGTCACAGATTATTGTTTTCACCCTCTTTTAAATGAGCAGAAAACAGATTAAGTATGTAGTTCCTTTTATGGTTTAATAAATATATGCTTTCATTAGCTCATACTCTCCATTCACTGTATGTGTAATGATATGTATATGTGGATGATTCAGTTTATTATGCTAGCAGATGTCAGGAAACCTTTGTTAAATCAGCAAGGACATTGCAAATGTTTGACCTTTTGTTCTCACATTTGCACAGAGGTGGATGCGGTCAAGAAACACAACAGTTTTTATATAAAAGGGCTCCCTTTCCGGCAAGAAAATATAGACCCTCACCAAATGCTGGTTAATGTTGTGCACAACCTGGGAGTCTATACGGTTATTTTACAAAGTTATAAATTACAAAGGTGGCCAGTAGTTACTTTTGGCAAATAAAATGTCATGAGCAGATCATTCATTATCTTGCATTGGAAGTTAGTTTCACAGTTATAACGGCCCTGGTACGCACATGGTTCAACTATGGAACTCCTGCTGACTTGGTTTCCCGGAAACATTTAAAATATCGACAACTAGTGAAAAATGCAGCAGCACACAGACACTAAATACTGCAATCCCATTGTACCAAAACATCTTCATTGGCTGCCCATTTCGGGGCGGGGAGTTGAGTATTAAAAGGTTTGGTTGTTTTTCCCCATATGACCCACTAGGCGCTGTGTGCCTTTTTGAGAACTTAATTCTTGGCACATAACCCCAAAAGTGTATTACATGCCACTGCCAAATTTCTGTTGAATGTCCCAAGTACTAATATGAGCTCTTTAGGTGAAAGAGCTTTTTGTTCTGCAACAGCAAAGGAGTAGAATATGCTGCTGAAGGCATTACATTAACTCTAGTGCCCATCAATCTTTTGTTTAAAATAAAAAAAATTAAGACTTCTTTTCAAGCTTTAATTTTACTTTGGTTAAGACCAGTCATTATGTGGAGCTTTTTATTCAAGTGCACCAAGATGTGCTGGTTTACGTCTGATGACAAACGTTAACAAAATAAAAACAAGCATTGGAAATGCTATAGGTCTCGCATTAGAAAAGTTGGAGCTATTGGTCTTTTAAATGACAAATGTTTTATTTATTTGTTGCTTTTTAAAATAGCTAAATTGATAGCTTTGTCATTTACAATGCCAATAGTTATAACTTTTGCGGATGTGACACCTATAGCATTTGGAATGCAACATGTTTTGTATTTACGTGACTTAGATGGCAGCTCTGGTCGTTAGGCCACATCTCTAGAGAGCAGGAGAGTGCAGCAGGGGAGAGAAGCATAGCAATGCAATAGGTCTCGCATTAGGAAAGTTTGAGCTATTGGTATTGTAAAGGACACTTTTATTTATGTGCTTGTTTTGAAAATAGCGAAATTAATAGCTTTGTTATTTACAATGCCAATAGTTTTATCTTTCGCAAATGTGACACCTATTGTAACACAATATGTGTTGTTGCACTGAGTGGTGTGAGGGTGAGGGGTGTGAGGGTGAGGGGTGTGAGGGTGAGGGGGTGAGGGTGAGGGTGAGGGGGTGAGGGGGGTGAGGGTGAGGAGGGTGAGGGTGAGGAGGGTGAGGGTGAGAGGGTGAGGGTGAGGGGAGGGAGGGTGAGGGGGTGAGGGTGAGCGGGTGTGAGAGGGTGAGTGAGAGGGTGAGTGAGGGGGTGTGTGAGGGGGTGTGTGAGGGGGTGTGTGAGAGGGTGAGTGAGAGGGTGTGTGAGAGGGTGTGTGAGAGGGTGTGTGAGAGTGTGAGGGTGAATGAGGGGGGGTGAGGGGGGTGAGGGTGAGGGGGTGAGGGTGAGGGGGAGGGGGTGAGGGGGTGAGGGTTAGGGGGTGTGAGGGTTAGGGGGTGTGAGGGTTAGGGGGTGTGAGGGTTAGGGGGTGTGAGGGTTAGGGGGTGTGAGGGTTAGGGGGTGTGAGGGTTAGGGGGTGTGAGGGTTAGGGGGTGTGAGGGTTAGGGGGTGTGAGGGTTAGGGGGTGTGAGAGTGAGGGGATGAGGGTAAGGGTGTGTGAGGGTGAAGCGGGTGATGGTGTGAGGGTGAGTGAGGGTGTGTGAGGGTGAGGATGAGTGAGGGTGTTAGGGTGAGGGTGGGTGAGGGTTGGTGAGGGTGGGTGAGGGTTGGTGAGGGTGGGTGAGGGTTGGTGAGGGCGTGAGGGTGGGTGAGGGCGTGAGGGTGGGTGAGGGCGTGAGGGTGGGTGAGGGCGTGAGGGCGGGTGAGGGCGTGAGGGTGGGTGAGGGTGTGAGGGTGGGTGAGGGTGTGAGGGTGGGTGAGGGTTTGTGAGGGTGAGAGGATGTGAGGGTCTGTGATGGTGAGGAAGTGTGAGGGTGACTGAGGGTGTGTGAGGGTGAGGGGGTGAGGCTAAGAGTGGGTGTGTGAGGGGGTGTGTGAGGGGGTGTGAAGGTGTGCGAGGGTGAGTGAGGAGGGTGAGGGGGGTGAGGGTGACGGGGTGTGCCAGGGTGAGGGGGTGAGGGTAAGGGTGTGTGAGGGTGAGGGGTCTGAGGGTGAGGGGTGTGAGGGTGAGTGAGGGTGAGAGGGTTGTGAGGGGGGTTGAGGGTGTGAGTGTGAAATTCCACAGACTGGTAGAGACACAGAAACGAACACTTCGTCATAGGGGCACGCACATCCACGAACTCACATACAGGTATCAATTGCACACAGATGTAAACACAAACACACTAAAGTCAGAGACCTGCACACAAAAGAAGGTACATGGTCCGCTCGTCGGACTAGACAAACATATGTAAACTCACATATTAGTAAACGAGCACACACAAACACACTCTGTGCACCAATAGTCACACACATGAATGCAACACTGTAAATATGTCTCCTATACCGGAATTAACCTATTTCTTGCACCTCTTAATTGATCTTTACCTTTTTATTGATTAGCCTGATTGTATTTGTTACTTGTTAGTGTGTAATTCTCCTAATGCATCGTACTTGGTTCTATTGTAATGCGCTCCTTTGCTTTGGGTAAAGTCCGCGCTATATAAAACTGCATTAAAAAAAGAAATTAAAGAAAAAAACACGGAGTTAAAACGCACACAAATACACGCGACCATGCTAACGGCCACTTTCAATCAAATACAGACACCAGAGACCAATAGAAAGTCGTGGGAGCACAGTCACACACATCTCAGTAAGAGAAGACCCTCACAAGAGACACGACCAGGCGCGGACAAAAACTCGGGCACAAACACATGCACTCACTCAATATTTTTCTGCACACGCACACAGGAGCAGATACACCGCACACAGATAAGGTAATGCAAACACTTCTGCTGTTTACTGTGTGTATGTAACGCGTTCTGATACTTACGGGTCAAGATAGCGCTATATAAAAAGTTTAAAATAAAAAAAACGCGTACGCAACCGGCACACGAACAGATACACAGGTACAAACACCTATCTATACACACCGAATTTCAGACAAACTCAGACACGCATACACATCCTGCATTTTATTAATCTAAATAGACATCCATATACACACGTGCTCTTTCACACAGAGGCACACACATGCTTTTTACACCTACTTTCCCACAGACGTGCACGCACATGATTACCAAACATAGGCCTTTTCTCCAAAGGACACATTTCGTATTATTTAAACTGGACTTGAGATAATTTCCGGCCATTTAGGCAAAGGTTTGGGTCACACGAGAACGAGTGAGATAATGAGATTGTCGTTCACTCTGAGAGACTCCAACGAGGTCCGGGAGTCTCATGGCAGCAGTAGACTCGCAAGCTCCACCCTTCTTTCTGCCCCCGCGTGCATTTTTCAAGCCAGCCCATGGGGCCAGTGCAGGCCCACACCTGGGCAGAAGGAGAGCGTCTGTGGAGTAGGCAGACTTATTGGAGTTGAATTATTCTCAAATAATGTTTCTGGTGTATTCAAATTTGCTGCTTGTGAAGCGTTGAAATTCTGGTGGGATGGGGCTTGTAATGTTCTCATGTATCAGTTCTGTTCCTGGAAGCGCTCTGACACCTTCGGGTAAAGTCTGCGCTATATAAAAACCGCATAAATAAATAAAGTTTACCGAAATTTATCAGGACGGACTTTGAAAGAAACAAGTTAAACAACTTTTAAAAAGAGACACGGCCTCCGGCCGTGAAACTGAAAGTACGGCCGGCCGGCCGTGAATAATTAGGGGGTGAGAAATGCGCTGAGAGGGCTGCCTTTGATGCGCTAATGCGAGGCAGGCAGGCAGGCGGCTGGTGGCATTGTGCACGCGCTTTTTAGGGCTTGCGCTTGCGCAATCACCTAAAAAGCACATGCACTTCATGCAATCACCAGTGGTGGTTAACCACTGGATAAGCCACATTAGAGCTTCGCCAGCTATGCGCATGTGCGCACAGCAGGCGAGCCCTAATGAGCTGTAAATTTGATAATTTAGCAGCTTAGCACTCAAAGCCAGATACAATTGTCACAAAGGGTAAGCCCTATACTGGTAAACCTGTTACTTTGCATTTGCTTGTCATCTTGGCTTCAAAGACAGACTTAGTTTACCAACGCTAAAGTACTACACAAAGGCAGCCAAGAAACTGTCATCGCAGCCGAACATTGGCAATGCCACAATAGTTAGTTAAAGGACATATTCTGATCCCCAATTTGAAAGTTTTCATAGTAACACAATTAGACGAACAATTAATTTGAAGGAATAGCTAGTCGGTGAACAGATGTTTGCAATTTGTAAAATATGAAAGAAAAATCGAAGGCAAAATATGTTATCAGTGCCCCAGTAATCACACATTGAACCAACATTAAAAGTGTCTATTGATGTTTAGGTACGAAGAAGGCATACAAAATAAATATGTGATGATGCCCAAGTACACAATTGTTACACTGCTTCATTTCTTTTGTACCGGAAGGGAACGTACCTCTGATCTGTCATGTAGGAAAGTGGGTTTTGTTGCAGCACCCTCCCACTTTTTGCCTGGCTTTTGGTGCAACTTTGAATGGAGAGCACTGGGTCCCTGCTGTCTAGGTTCCCAGTACCAGTGTTGCTTCCTGTAATTGTACCACGACTGTCATCGTAAGTCCCTAGTAAATGGTAATCCTGGTTGTAAAAAAAAGTGCCTTTTTGCATGGTTGCCCCCACATTTTGCTAAACTGCTGATGTACTTTGAGTGTGCTCTGGGCTCCTGCCAATCAGGTACCCAGGGCCTATGTTTTTTCCCTAACACTGCCTTGAAAGCAAAACCCAATTGTCACTCTCTGGCCACAGTTAGTACACACACCACAGTTCGTGCGCACACACACACCCTTTGCAGACTGCGTGTGACATGGCACACATCCCTGTGTGCCATGCCTACTACCCACTGCCCTGGCATACATCAGCTATCCCTCTAGCAGGGTGCACTATACCAGTGGTGAGGGTACAGGTGCATGAGCCCTGTACCGCTACAGTGTATAAGCCAATTCCAAGACATTGTAAGTACAGTAATGCCATTAAGAGTATATGTGCTAGGGGTTTGTCATTACGAACTCCACAGTACCAGTATGGCTTTACTGAAACCTGGGAAGTTTGGTATCAAACTTCTCAGCTCATTAAACCTACACTAATGCCAGTGTGGGATTTAATGAAAAAAGCACACAGAAGGCATCTTACAGATGCCCCCTGAAAAACGACGTAACACTAGTGTCCAGGCTACTCCCCAGCTGTCACCACCAGACCTGTTTCTAGACCCCTGGGTAAAGCCTGCTGCTATTTCGGGTCTGAAACAATGCACAGTCTGGGACGAGGTACCAAGCCTCCTCCCCAAGATGGGTAGGGTCCACGAAGGGGAAGCTTCAAAGGCTTGCCGCCCTTGTGAGCTTCCACAGGCCTTTTAATGCTTCCAGCAACTGGACACCACCGGTTCTGACCCCCACTTTGGGCTGGAGCATAGGCAGGAAAAACCAAGTGAGGAAGGGAGGTGTACCCACCTTTGCCAACCCCAAACCCCAGGTGGGAGAGGTAAGGTGAGGCACAACTCACAGTCCCCACCATCTTGCAGATGGGGGAACGCAGCCAACCAGAGTGAGGCATATGCCCCCCTCCCACTGGAGGTTGGCATAATAGGGGAGCCCAACCTTTACTTACATGCAACACCCCTAAATCTAGTATTTAGGGGCACCCCTGAACTTGGCATCCTCAGACAAGAACAGACTAAGAAAAAAAGAAGAAGGTGGTCCGAAGAAGCCATGCCAAAGCGAAGGAGGACATAGACTGACTTGGCCCAAGCGCTACCGGCCTGTCCCCACCTTGAACCTGCAGAGGTGAAATCCAGTGTGCCCTGCAGCTAGCAACCTCAAGAACCCAAAGGACCTGCCCTGCCTTCCACCTCAAAGACTTTGCCTCCCATGAACACCGGATTTGTTCACCCACAGACTCTGGCTCAGGCCAAATCCACGAGTCTGCACCCCTCTGCACCAGACGCCCCCAGCCTGAGTTGGAGTGCCCAACGCCACAAGGAGGTCCAACCAGAGTGAGGCATATGCCCCCCTCCCACTGGAGGTTGGCATAATAGGGGAGCCCAACCTTTACTTGCATGTAACGCCCCTAAATCTAGTATTTAGGGGCACCCCTGAACTTGGCATCCTCAGACAAGAACAGACTAAGAAAAAAATAAGAAGGTGGTCCGAAGAAGCCATGCCAAAGCGAAGGAGGATGTAGGACGACTTGGCCCGAGCGCTACCGGCCTGTCCCCACCTTGAACCTGCAGAAGCGAAATCCAGTGTTTCCTGCAACTAGCAACCTCAAGAACCCAAAGGACCTGCCCTGCCTTCCTCCCCAAAGACTTTGCCTCCCATGAACACCGGACTTGTTCACCCACAGACTCTGGCTCAGGCCAAATCCACAAGTCTGCACCCCTCTGCACCAGACGCCCAAAGCCTGAGTTGGAGTGCCCAACGCCACAAGGAGGTCTCCCCGGCGATATTTACCCGAGATCTGCTGATCTCAGACCTGCTTCGACCCTCTACACGACACCTGCAATCTCTTTCTGGAGGATACCCTCGACAGCGACCAGAGCTGGTAAGAAAAGCAGGCGCCTAAACACACCCCTTCACCTGAAGTCCCACTGCCATGGGTGGCCCAAACAACGGGGTCCCAGCATCCCCAGGCATCTCAACTTACCTCTCCAACCCATGGTCACCTCCAGAAGTTCTTAGTCCCTGAGCCTTCAGTCTTTGTTGAAACTGGAGAACGTCCATTGAAATCAACAGGGCACCCCACGCCAAAACAGCATCCTGCACCCAGCCACCCCTGCGCGTGTACTTTGGTGCTAACTCGGATCCCCCTTTGCCCTGAGTTTAACACCAAGAGCTTTGCTCCCACAACCCTGTGGCGTGCCCGTGAGGAGCCACCAACCGGAGGAAAACTTTGCCCCAGTGGATAATGTTAAAATTGGGGGTGTCTGGTTGGCAGAATGCACTTGTGACAAGCAGGGACCCTCTCCTCTAGTCAGGGCAAGGGACTTACTCCTAGAAATAACCCCTGCTCACCATTTAGGTAGTGTGGCGCGAGCAGACACGGCTAATCCCCAGAGCACATACGGTTAAGCATTTGTCATAACACACACAATATACTATTAACCCACCACACAGGGACACAAGACTGTTCTGTAAAAATATAGTCTTTATATAAAAACGTTCAAGCAGGCTTTAGATACAGTTTTTAGGCTTCAGAAAAGAGTCCAGTTACTTTAAAAATGCCACAGTTCTTAAATGTGATGTTCAATGCTTAGATTGGGTTGTAGGACTCTTAAAAGCAGCTTCACAGTACTGTATGCAATGTCCGAAGCGTTGTGGCGCTGCTCGCGAAGGCCTGAGCGCTTCGTAACGCTCCTGTACGCCTCGTACGATCACTCAGGGAAAGGCCTGCCAAAGCTCACGAGCCTAGCGTTACGATGCGTACGACGCAGCCGATGCAAAGAGAGTACGGGTCGTACGATGCTTGTGCGGCCCGTATTTCAGTATTAGGACACAAGCGTTGCTCGATGCGAGGCGTTCAAGGGGGCTCAATACATACAGGCGGTGTGAGTCGTATTGTGAGAGTGCGACTCGCACGGAGATGCAGTTTCACAGTACCTTGCTTCTGAGGGTTCGGGGTAGACAAAACAGGAGTAGATCCGACATCCCACGTCGCAGTGCCTTCCTCCTTCGCGAGCTACGGCTTGATGGCCCAGTAGATTCTGCAGACTGAGGGCAGCGATGCATTGGGGGCTCTTGATCTCGAGGTCCGTTCCGGTCTTGAAGAGGGAGGGGGAAACTGCTTGAGGTGATTCCAGCAGCGAGGCGCTGTCAACAGGGCGTCTATACAGAGGGGCGAGCCCAGGCGCCGTCAGTCTTTACGGTGTACTCTACGGCTTAGGGGCCACAGGTTCACATTGCTTGGACCGGACGGTCCGTTCTTGCGGTGGGAGCTCCGGTTCGATGTAGCAGCAGTTCACGGTGCTCAGGCCACGCGGGGCTGGCCTTTACTGTGCAAGTTGTGGCGCAATCGTCCAGGAGTAGCGTGGCTTGGCGGGACAGGGGTGCACAGGCTCTCAGAGTGCGGGACAACTTCTCGGTTGCACTCAGGTCTCCGGGGTCAGTGCTGAAAGGGGAGATAACACCAGCAGCAGCTTCCTTCTTCATGGGGGTAGCGCCCACTCTTCCTGGGGCGCAGTTCAGGGGGCAAGTTCACCAGCAAGCCCTTGGAGATCGTTCACAAAGATGCACAAGTTGAATTAAAGTCTTTTTCAGTCTTCTTCCTCTCTCCTTCTTGCAGCAAGGCACCCACCACAGTCCAGTCTCTCAGGCTAGAGACAGTAGTCCTCCATGCAGCTTTTCCAGGTCCTTCTCCTCGGGCAGAGTTTCTAATTGGCGTAAACCGGATCTGATTTCTTAGGAGCAGGGTTCCTACTTTTATACACCATTTCTTTTGTTCTCGCAGGCCAGGCGGGCCTTTGACTAATCCAGTCAGTCTCTGAGCACTTTGTTTTTCAGGCCCTGGCTTCTCCTTTCAGTGTGCAGGGCAGGGACATCAGACGCTCCGCAGGAGGTGGAGCCAGCATTGTGATGACAAGTACAGTCAGGAGCACTCTGTTGACAGTCTTCCCTCTTCCTGGACCTGGTGCAGGGCAGAGTCATCAGTTTATCCCCAGGGGGCGGAGCCAGCATTGTGGTGGCAGAGCACAGCCCTATTCAGAGTCAAGGGGTACTCCCCCCCACCCATCCTGGTGTAATCTCTCTATTCACCACCTGTCAACCTCAGCCTGTCCCCTAGAATTCCCCAGCCCTGTCCCACACAGACACCAGACAGCAGATACACTTCAGAGCAGAGGCGGGCTGAAATGGTTAGGCAAGCAAATACTAACTTTCTAAAAGTAGTATTTGCAAACACAGGATATTAAAATAAACTTTACTCAAAGAAGTATTTTATTATTCCGAGTTCAGGCATACTAAACTTGACTTTCTACCATGCTCTCTGAGTCTGTTGGGATTATAGAGTGTAATAATTCCAGCAGCCCATTCTGGCCTATGGAGAGTAGGTAGCCTTACAATAGTGAAAAACGAAAATGGCTGTAATTCACTATTAGGACATGCCACACACATCAAGGCTTGTCCTACGTTATGCTTACAATGCGCCCTGCCCTTGGGCCTACCATAGGGGTGACTAATATGAAGTTTAGGGAAGGTTTAGGGACTGGCAAGTAGGTGTACTTGCGCAGCTAGCATGACAGTACCAGACTGCACGCAGGTTCTGCAATGTCAGACCCTAGACACATTTTACTAGGCCGCTTCTGTGGGTGGCACAACCAGTGCTGCAAGCACACCAGCAGCATTTGGATTTACAAGCCCTGGCACACCTGGTGCACTTTACTGGAGACTGACAGTAAACGGATAAAGCCAATCATGAAAACCAATCAATGTATACACTTTTCATAGGGAGCACTTGCACTGTGGCACTGTTTGGCAGTGGCACAGCGCCCTGAGCAGCTAACACCAGCAAAACACATGAGGCACATCAACGAAAAGTGGAAGGGAGACTCACGCCAAGGTGCCAGGTCTAACAGATAACATCGGACTCCGCACCCAGCCGCCCTAGTGCCGCTGAGGGTGCTTTGAGAGCATTCTTGCCCCTGGGGGAACCCTTGTTCTAAACCCAACAACTCAACCCCAAAGACTGATTACTGGTCTGTTAACTGATCATTTCTCTCCATAGGAATGCATTGACTGTTTTCTCTTGAAAAATGTTCTAGGTGGGGAGTTGAATTGTATGAAAACCTGAAAAACTTCAACTGTGCAAAACTAATTTTACTTACCTTTTCTCTAGGAAATGTCCCAGTTTGATATCTAAGCATATCACACTGAGTAGATAAAGTAACTTAAAAAGTAATCTGAAAAATAATTGACATTTTAAACTTACCTGTATTTCAATCAATTGCATTTGAATCCACATTCAATTGTAAAACACTGCATAAGATTTCGCATTGCATTTATTTCACTTACCTGTGCCAGGCTTGGCTTGGTTCTAGAAATAAAAAAATTTAATAATATTTTTATACAAACAAAATTGGTCGGAGTTCAGTCTTTGAGTGTGTGACATCATTTGCTGATTGCGTGGGTACAACAAATGCTTAACACTACCCTCTGATAAAGCCTTACTGCTCGCCCACACTACCACAAATAGAGAGTAAGGTGTTTTCTACTTCTGCCTACCTTTGGGGTTTCCCCTGGACCCTGTGTAGACTATAGCTAATTTTAATATATATATATATATATATATATATATATATATATATATATATATATATATATATATATATATATACATATATATATACATATATATATATATATATATATATATATATATATATACACACACACAGCGCCAGCTTCCTACACTGGTACCTAGGGCACAGGGACTGAAGAGAGTACGCTAGGGACCCCTCACCACTGCCAGTGCAGCCTGCATGTCTTGGTGCAGACAAAAACGACAGTCGACATGGCCCACTGCCTGTGTGCCATGACAAGCAGCACTGTTTAAGTATGGGTAAGTCACCCCTCTTTCAGGCCTTACAAGCCATAAAGAAGAGTGCACTATATCTCGGGTGTGGGCATATCTGCATGAGCAGATATGCCCCTACAGTATTTAAGTCTATTCTTAATAGTGTAAATGTCAGGGAAGCCATAAAGAGTGCATGGCCTGGAAACTAAACAACTCTAGCTCTCCAGCACCATGATGGCTTCACTGAACCCAGGAGTGGTAGGTACCAAACTACTCTTAATAAACCCACACTGATGCCAGTGTTGGAATTTAATAAAACATGTAACCTGAGGGCTCCTCAAAGCTGCCCCCTGAAAACCTACCTCTGACGAGCTTTAGGCAGCCTGCCACCACCAGACATGTTTCTGGACCAATGGGTCGAGAGCCCTTGCTGAGCCAGTCAGTGCCCACACCAGGGCTGATAGGTTTTCAAGGGAACAACTCTGAGGTGCCCTCTGAGTACATGGTTTAATAAAGCTCACACTGGCATCGGTGTAGATTTATTACAAGGAGCTGTTTGGTACCAAACACTCCTGGTTTCAGTGAAGCCATCATGGTGCTGAGGAACTAGAGTTGTTGAGCCCAGCCCATGTACTCCTTATGGCTTCCCTGGCACTTCCAATAGCTAAGAATGTACTTAAGTACGGTAGGTGCCTATCTACAACTGCAAATTTGCCCTCACCTGTGGTATACTGCAACCTGACTTAGGGCTGTAAGGCCTGCTAGAGGGGGGGACGTACCTATACCTACAGGCAGTCCTGGTGGTATTGCACCCAGACAGGGTGCCATTTCCAATGTCATTTTTCACCTCACATGAGCATGCAAGCTGCAAGGGCAGTGGCATAGTCCTAGTGAGTGTGGTCCCAGGAGACCTTCTCCAGCTTCCAGGCCCTAGGTACCCAACCTTCCACTTACTGGGGACTTACAGGGGTTAGAAGTACCAATTGCGGATAAGATTTAGGGAAGAAGCGCTGGCACAGGGGACATGGTTGGCAGGGACCCTGTACACTACAACTGAAACCACATCAAATACCAGGCAAAAGGTGGTGGCTAACCATGTCAAAAGAGGTCCTTTCTCACAATACTGATCGAGGGCTTGCCTGCAATCAGCCTACTGTTGGTCAGTGAGGGTGTCTGACAAGACCACTCCTCAACATACCCATCTTTTGGAGAGGAGATCAGGAAAAGGTTCACTCAGCTTCCTGTTCCTCATCTGTGACCATGAGTATGGTCACATCTGCTCTGTCATAGTAGGGCTTTAGGATGTTGACATGTATAACCATTCTGTGATATTTGCAACTACCAAGTTCCAAAAGATAGGGTACCTTCCCTTTTCTTTCAAGGACAGAGTAGGGCCCACTCCACTTGTCTTGGAGGGCCCTAGGAGCCACAGTTTCCACAACTCACACCTTCTGCCCTGGTTTAAACTTAACTATGACAGCCTTTTGGTCATACCCATGCTTTTGAAGTTCTTGGCTGGCCCGAAGGAATTGGCTTGCTTTCTACATGCCATCCTGGAACGAAAACCAAGCACATAATCCACAAGGTCATGTTTTGGCTCTTTGAGGGTGTTTCCCCATCCTTCCATCACAAGACTTAAAGGACCCCTAACAGGATGCCCAAACAGAAGTTCAAAGAGGGATAATCCCACTCACTTCTGTGGCACTTCGATGTAGGTGAAAAGCAAGCATGGAAGTAAGACATCCCATCTTATGAGCTTTTCAGGGAGTCCGCCAATCATCCCTTTCAATGTCTGGATAAATCTTTCAACCGGTGTGTAGGTATCTCCCTAGACAATCTGAACAGTACATAGATGTGTCACGCTAATTTCCAAGCTTGTAAATTGTCAAACGAAAACAAACAAAACAGATATAAGAAATCTTGATTTATTATGTATTTAAAAAAGGGTAAAAACATACAAGATTAAAAATCTTTGTGTCTCTAAAATGCAATGCATGAAATATTCAACCATAATGTTCAGTATGCATTAAATGAATATACAAGGAATCATCAATAAAGAAATACATTATTTAAACAGTGCATGATATTGTATATTTTATATTTATATTTTTTACATTCATTACAAATCAGGCATTACGCTATCAATAGACTATAGTTTTTATGCTTTTCGAGTTATACTACATATTATCCTTGAAAATTGTTTTAAGTGTGGAGGTGGTTTGTATGGAGCATTAAAAAACTGCATATGTACAAATAGTAAATGAATTGCCCTTTGTCTAGGAGATGTCTCAATGTGCTATCTAGGCAAATCACACTGATTAGCAAAAGTAATCTGAAAAGTAACGTGTGTAGTAATCTCTAAAGTAACTAAAAAGTAATTCTGAACCGTTGAATTACCTGTAATTCAACCAACCGCATTTGAACCTGCGTTCAACTGTAAATCACTGCATAACATTTGGTTCTAGAAATAAATTAGTTCAAGGTCAGTCTCTGAGTGAGTGACATTTGCTGCCCGAGTGGGTACAACAAATGCTTAACCACTACACTCTGATACAGCCTTACTGCTCGCCCACACTACCACAAATAGAGTAAGGTGTTATATTATACCTATGCCTACCTTTGGGGTTCTACTGGACTCTGTGCACAACATACCTCATTTTGGTACAGAATATACAGAGCCAGCTTCCTACACTACCAGTCACTCCCCTGTAACACCCCTAAATCTAGTATTTAGATGGCACCCCCTGACCCTGAAAGTTAGATTCTGACAAACTATGCAGCCCAGACACCAAAGAGCTGCAAGAGCAAGAAAGAAGAAGGACCAGTGACTGACTCAGCAACAGCCCTTCCGGCCTGTCTGCTGCCTTTTGCCACTGCTACAAAAGTTGATTTGTTCTGCCGCCCAGAGACGTCCCAAACCCTGGGAGGACTGCCTACCATCAAGAACTCCTGTGGACATGTAGACCTGTCCTGAAAAAAACAACTCTAAAGAACAAGAACTTTGCCCTGAGGAAACAAAAAAGCTTGCATTGGACGCCCACGGTCCGAGTCCAAGTGGCCCACCAGTCCTGTGTAGGTTTTCATGTGATTCGAAGCGAGAGTCCACATTAGCCTGATACCTGCCCTACTCTACATTGATGCCGGCAGCCTTAATTGAAAGAATCCTCCTGACCGCAATCTGCCCAGTTAGCCGTTCCTGAAGCAAAAGGGCATCCCTGCACCTAAATCTCCTGGGCCCTGGGGAGCTTGACCAACAGGATCCCTACATCCCCTAGCATCAGAAATTACCTGGGCAGCTGTGGATTTTCTTAGTTCAGCCTCTTGGCCAGAGCCTGCAGCCTTTTTCCAAAACCGATCTCCCCCATTCATTTACATAGGGGGCCCCACGCTGTGTCACTCTGCACCCGGCTGCCCCAGTGCAGCTGAGGGTTTAAGTACGGCTCTGCCTTGTGCCCCTGTGCTAATCTTAACCCCTGGAAATTGACCTCTGACACCGCTTTACTTACCTGTGAATAGCGCATCTTCGATCACCAATAGTCTCTATTTGTTAACATTGGGTGCCTGATTCAGCATTTGGCCTCTACACCCGGCCGCACCTGTGGTGCAATCTTGGTACTAACTTTAACCCAGCTTGATGTTGACCTGAAACCCCAAAGACTAGGTTAACATTGTTGAACTGAAATTACCTGCAAAACTGCATTCTTGTTTTCCTCCCACAGGTAAACATTGCGAACCGAAAAAAGCACTTTTTAAAGTGAGAAGTATTTTTCATTGAAAAACGTACTCGCCATTTAACGTACATCTTTGTCTTGAAATTCATTTAGAAGGAAGCTTATTTTTCTAAAATTGGTGTGGAACTCCTCGGTCTCATTTATTAATCAATGTGTGTATAACAAATGTTTAACGCTGCTCGACCACAATACCACAAATAGAGCACTTTGGGTTTACATTGACCCCTGTACACCTCTGGGGGAAATCTCTGGAAACTTTACACAATATAACCAATTAATGGTATATCGCATAAAGAGTCCGCTTCGTACGTTTTTTCTGATGTAGACTACATTTGAAAATTATATGTTAACAGGTTGTCATCAGACAAACACAGTCTGTGGGAAAGTCAGGAATAAGAGCCTATGCAGGAGGATTGAATCATAAATCCCAGTGTATGAAAAAGCTGTTAACTGCCTCAAAACTAACAGGAAACACACAAAAATACGTCAGAAGGGCTACTATTAGCTTCTGTTATCAGTGCCCAGGAGTGTCACCCATCACTCTTCAGTAAGGGAACTGAACCAAACAAATCTATGCCTTAACAGGCTGCAACTACTTCGGAAAAATAGCTGGAAAGTTAAAAACATTTACGCAAGGGAACTCAATCCCACCCTGGACAGTGTCTGTTCATAACCTACCTGACTTAGTTCATTATGAATTAATATTAGTGGGTGTAATAATGGTATTAATATGAAAGATTTCAACTGTGGTATCAGAATGCGTGCTAATGAAACCATAGCACTTTACATATCAAATTGACGCAGGTACCTGTAAGGTGCATTGGATAGTCCTTGTTTTTAGTTGTTAGTACTAAAAAAGGTAGGGTCAATGTAAAAACATAGTGCAACCCTTACAAACAATATTTGGGGGTGTCCTATTTTGACCCTGGAAGGCCCCGATACAACCAATTACAAACCAAGGAAAAAACTGTCGATAGAGCACCTTTGGTGACTGCTATCAAGCTCTTGGAAATCCACTTCTGTTTCACTTCCGCTCTGCACCCCTCAGTAAGAAATTCAGCAACAAATGGTCATTCCCCATACTAACTTCAAGGCAGCTTCAGCAAGGAAAACGTTTTAATAATGCTTACTGCCCTTTCTACTTGCTAGATTACAAGTCTTATTAATTTTTGAAGTTGTATCACTACCTGGACATTGAATTTATTGGGTGCTGTTGACAGTATTATGCTGGATCTGAGTTTATAACCCCCAAACACCTCTTAGGTATAAGTACGGGCTACTCAACTTCACTACCACCCAGAGAATCAAGAGCCCCAAAGGAATATCTAGGCTAACTAATACATTTTTCTGAGTTCTTGACACTGTTGGCAAGTACATTCAAACACATGGATCAATGGAATATGCATCACAGGAACCCATGAACTAGAAATGTTAAAATGAGCAACTTTAACACAGTTTCTGATTTGTAAAATATTAATTTGTACAAAACAAGTCATGCAGATTTATTTAGATATAGAATATACAACATACCTTTGTGTTTTGGAAGATGGTCCTCAAACTGTATGAGATCAGCAGGCTGGACAAGAACTGGATCAGGTCTCAGCTGTGGAGAAGGGAGGCAGGAAGGTACAGGTCCACACAAGAGATCCACTGGAGAAGTGTTGGTGAGGCACATAAGCTCCTTCTCAAACTCATTTGATTCTGTAAAGAGTCAAAAAGGCCACATCTCACTGAATAAAATGGCAATGGCTAACAAAGTAACAGGAATTGGTGTTTGGGTATCTTGTAGGAATAGATCTGATTCACTGCACTATTTCCAGAGAGGAGCTTCACCGTTTAATTCTCAAAGCAAGCCGTCTAAACACCAACAAAAAGCAATAGTACATTTTTCAGATTACAAAAAAATAATAAACCTACCAGTAGGTAGGAGTGAAACCTCTGCCTTTTTTTCCACACACATGGCTTTCGA